>NC_062570.1:97949772-98552954 GCF_022837055.1 Prionailurus viverrinus
GCTTCGGATTCTGTGTCTCCCCCTCTCTCTGTCCCTCCCCTGCTCATGCTCTGACTCTCTCTCTCTCTCTCTCTCAAAAATAAATAAACATTAAAAATGTTTTTAAAAACATAAACATAGTATAATTATATACTATGTAAGAGTGTCCGACTTCCGCTCGGGTCATGATCTCGCGGTCTGTGGGTTCGAGCCCCGCGTCGGGCTCTGTTTTGACGGCCCGGAGCCTGGAGCCCGCTTCCGATTCTGTGTCTCCCTCTCTCTCTGCCCCTCCCCCGCCGTTCACAAATAAATACACATTTAAAACAGTTAAAACATTGGCTCAGAAACGCTAACATAGGTGAAAGCTGCGTATCAGTCCTGGGTTCAGCAAACGGTGCCGAATGTCAGCAGCACGTACCTGAGTTTTGTTCTAACGAGCACGTCAGAGTTGGGGCTCACGTTGGAAGTGGATGTCAGACGTGCACAGTAGCCACATATTCTACCCGAGGGGCTCTGAGCAGAGAGCCACGCGGCGGGTGCTGTGATGTGACACAAATATCTCGGTCCTGTGTCCACTCACACGTTGGTGTCAGCAGCCCGCCCTGCTGACCTGCCTGGCTCCAGCCCCTCCCCTGGCACGCTGCACCTGCCTGGCAGGGAAGGGTCGAGTTCTTTCTCTCAGAGCCCGGTGGCCCCACGGAAGCCTTTCCGCCCGCAGCCAATGGGTTGGGGACGCACGTATGTCCTAGCCCAGGCGTAGAGGTGTGCAGCTCTAAGTCAGGGGACATGGCACCCGCTCCCCGAGTCCCTGCCCACCAAGACCCCCTCCCACACTCAGCCCCGCTCCCTGGAGAAGACACCTGTCACAGTCTTCTCCAGCGGGCAGAGGCGGGGCCGAGAGAGAGGCCTGCTGCTATTATGCGCATGACCCTTCACCAGGTGGTGTGGGGTGCGGGAGGGAGGCGACGTGGCTGCTGTGTGGTCCCCCTCTGTCATTTGTGTCCTCCTCTCCTGGTGGCAGGCATGGGTCCCAACCAACCTTGGAGCTGAGTGGACTGGGTGACGTGTCCCCTCCCCCTGACCACCCTGCCCCCACCTCCATGCTTGGAGAGAGAGAGAGAGAGAGGGGGGAGAGAGACAGACAGACACAGAGACAGCGCCCGGGGTCATGGAAAATAGAGGGGCCCCGGCCCGGCCACTTACTAGCTGTGTGAGCACCAGCCAAGTGTACAACATCTCTGTGCCTCAGTCACCTTCTCTGCAAAATGAGGCGGGGGGGGGGGGGCCTGGGAGAGGGAGGGGAGCTCACATCTGTGGGCGCAGCAAGGCAGGCGTAGGGCAGGCCCCGTGAGCGCCCCCTCCTGCCCTTCCTGGTCCGATGCCCTTGCAGGGAGCCGTCCACAGGTCAGCACTCCAGGGAGGGGAGAGTGGGGGGGAGTGTGGAGAAGCCGGGTCTCCTCCCTGTCACCTCCCCTGTCTTTCCCTCCCCCCTCTCATTGCTCCCCAGGGCAACGGAATGTTCCCGTTTCTCAGAAGGGACATGGGCACAAGGAGCCCCCATTGCTGACCTGCCCCTACAGGGCACACTCGGATGGGCGGGTCTCCGGCAGGCCACCGCTCTCTCGTGCCATCGGCCGCCTCCCCCCCCCCCCCCATCCCTCCGTCTTCCCCACCTTTAGGCCCAGACTAGCTGTGTCCTCACCTGGTCGCCTTTACCCCGAACCTACCAAGGTCCAAGCTTCCACCTGCAACAATAAATACTCCCAGAGGAATCGGCCCCGCTTCTGCCGGCGGGGTGTGCCGGACCCGTTCCGTGGCCTGTCTGAACCTCATTCATCTTTAAGCTGAGAATCATACCCCTCGCGGGGCTGGTACAGGTTGAAGCGAAATGCTTGTTCTTCACCCCCATACATGTTTCCTCTCCGTGCAAAGCCACTTCAGAGCCTCCAGACCTCACCGGGACATCAGACCTGCTTCCTCCTGCGGGGACGGTGGCCTCACTGGTGGTCCAGCCCTGGTAGCAGACTGTCCGGCCCTTAGGGAATAGTCTTGCCCTTCCCGCAGCTCTAGCCACTGTTACCAGGCCCAGGAGGGACAGGATTTCATTGATTTTCTCACCCACACCCTACGCCCTCCCTGCCCTTTCTCTCCACGGGGAACCCACTGTGTCGCAGAGAGAGCGAGAGAGAGAGCGAGAGCGAGAGAGAGAGAGAGAGAGAGAGCACGCGCGTACCAGATGTTCAAGTCGTGTTCCCTTCTTACACATTCAGCCCGTTGGGGTGTTTGATCTCTGGCTTAACAAGTTCGGCCATCTTTCTTAAGAGAATAAAAGAGATTCAGACAGAGAAAGAGGGAAGGAGACAATGAGATACAATGAGCCAGACTCAAAGGAAGGTAGAGGAAGACAAAGCCAAAGCCGGAGCAGAGAGGGAGAGACAGACAGGCAAGACAGAACAGGGGACACCTTCTCTTGGAACGCCCCCCTCTCGCCTCCCCTGGGGTTCTCGCCCCTGCTCAACCCTGCCTCCCCGGCCCCAGCCCCAGCCTCAAAGCCACCATATCAACTCTGAGTGATCACGCCCTCCCGTGGAGGTGACAGCCTCTCGCTCTGCGTGACAGGGCATCTGCTTAAGACTCAAGAGCCTCTGACAGGAGATGGGATGAGGAGCCCCCCGGGGTGCAGAGGGCCTGCTGGCAGGGGACAAATGGGCTGCCGGTGGGGAGCCCAGAACCCCCGCCTCCCGCACTCCTGGGTCTGAGCGGCCTTGCCGAGGCGCCCAGGGAGCCGGCCGCTGAGGCCCTCGCTGAGCATTAACTCTGCATTTATTTCCTGCTCTGCCTCTCCCTTCCCCCCTTCCGCCCTTCCCCCCTTCCCGCTCCCCCTCCTTTGTCTCTGGGTCTTCGATTTCCTATTTGAGAACAGTTCCAGCCCGTGCCCCTGCTGAAATCCCAGCCTCTGTAACCAGCGAAGGCTGTTTGGAGCCTGTGAGTCAGAGACCAGCGCTGGTTTTTATTAAAGGCAGAAAGGAAATAATCTGATTTTACAAAAGCAAAGCACCTCCTTATAAGCCAAGGCGGCCGTGAGACATCTAACCGCCTGTGATATTTTAAACCATGCATGCGTGCACAATAGCCCCCAACCCCTTCCCGGCCTCTGGTGGGAGAGTCAAACCTGCGTGGGTTTTATTATTATTATTATTATTTTTCTGGCTAAATGTTTTTAGGTCACTTCCATTCACCCCCACTGCGCGCTCCTATGCAGGAAACGCCATGAATTCCATTCCAGCCCCGGAACCTCCACAATTAATGGGATCACTGGAAATGCACCAGGAAGGATGCTGGGGGCGAGGGGTCTTTGTCTCCTTGGTCTCCGGGCGGAGAAGCTTTTCGCCGGATGAGAAGCGGAGCCCCTCCAGGCCCTGCGGCCCTTCGGCTGCAGACGCTGATCCCGGGTCCCCCGGGAGCCCACCTGGGGCGGGCAGCCCGGACCCTCTTTCTGCTCTGCCCCACCACCCTCTGGAGCTGTCTCTTTCTATAATTCTCTTCTCGTCCAGTCTATTAGCGTTCTCCGGCAGGCTCTGCCCAGTTCAGCCGCATCTCCTTGTCTAGTTTATATTAGAAGAGAAAGCTCTGGCGTGGTTTGCCCTCACCTGAGGAAAGAGATGCTTCTCTTTTTCAAGACACTCAGAGCCTTTGATGAAGCCCAAGAAAGACTTAAATTATAATGAAATTCAGTCTTTTAGAGATGAGATTGCCCAAGAGCGCTTCTAACTGCCTCATGAAAAGGGCTTGGCTCTCCAGCAGTCAGCAGCTGGGCACCGGGACCTGCCCTGCATGCCCGCAGGCGGATCTGCAGCTCGGCTCCTGCCTGTTTCTCCCCCACCCCCACCCCTCACCCCTGCACGGGCTATTAAGGTAGCCGGCCCAGCAGCAGCCTCCCGCCTGGTCTCCCTGACGCCCCTTCTCCCTCCCCTGCTCTGACCACATCCCTCCTCCTCCGAGGCCTTCAGTGGATCCAAACCCCCAGCGCAAGCACCCCCTCCCCTCCTTCCCCAGCCTTCCCAAACCTTCCGGTGGGGTGGGGGGGGGGGTGGACTGTACCATCTATCGGACCTCCGCACAACCGTGTCTGTAGCCCGGTAAAAAAAAACCCACTTCCGGGGCGCCTGGGTGGCTCGGTGGGTTCAGAGTCCGACTTCGGCTCAGGTCATGATCTCACGGTTCGTGATATCGAGCCCCCGTGTCGGGCTCTGTGCTAACAGCACAGAGCCTGCTTGGGATTCTCTCTCTCCCTCTCTCTGCCCCTCCCCGTGCACTCTCTCTCTCTCTCTCAAAAACAAACCAATAAATAAACATTAAAGAATGGGTACTAAGTGCCAGGCTCCACGCCAGGGGATAGACACGTAGCATAGGGCTGACCAGAAGAAAAGGTCCCCCAGCACCAGGGAGCTCAAACTCATTCATTCGTTCCTCTTTACCGCCAAACACCCGGAAAAGTTGTCTCTGCGGGTGTCCCCAGGTTCCCTGCCCCCACTTTGTTTAATCGCAAGCCAGCCACTTCCATCCCGTCCCTCCACTGAACCTCCCTCAGCTAAGACGCCGAGACCTCCAAGACCCCACGGGTCGCTCTGCATGCATCCCACCTGACCCAGCTGCGGCATGGCCCGTAACTGGCCACCGCCTCCCTTTTAAATCACTCTTTGGTTTCTGCAGGTGCCACTTTCTGCTGGCTTTCTTGCCACCTCACCGGTCACTCCTGTTCCCCTCCTCTGTGGGTTCCCTCTTCGATCTTGTAATGTTGGGGTATCCTTGGTAAAGTCATTCTCGGGGCCTCTTCTCTGCAATCACTCCCATCAGGACCTCGTCTGCCCTTTGGATTTCAAATTTTTTTTTTCAACGTTTTTTATTTATTTTTGGGACAGAGAGAGACAGAGCATGAATGGGGGAGGGGCAGAGAGAGAGGGAGACACAGAATCGGAAACAGGCTCCAGGCTCTGAGCCATCAGCCCAGAGCCTGACGCGGGGCTCGGACTCACGGACCTCGAGAACGTGACCTGGCTGAAGTCGGACGCTTAACCGACTGCGCCACCCAGGCGCCCCTGCCCTTTGGATTTTAAACAGGGTCTCTAGGCTCACAACCCCCACCTTTGTATCTTCAGCTCAGACCTTGCCCCAAACCCCAGACTCAAATATCCAACTGCCTAGCCAGCATTTCCTCCTCCTCTTCCCCCTCCTCCCCACCCTTCTACTCCTCCTCCCCCTCCTCCTCCTCCTCCTCCTTCTTCTTCTCTTAAGATTTTATTTTTAGGGGGCGCCTGGGTGGTGCAGTCGGTTAAGCGTCCGACTTCAGCCAGGTCACGATCTCGCGGTCCGTGAGTCCGAGCCCCGCGTCAGGCTCTGGGCTGATGGCTCAGAGCCTGGAGCCTGTTTCCGATTCTGTGTCTCCCTCTCTCTCTGCCCCTCCCCCGTTCATGCTCTGTCTCTCTCTGTCCCAAAAATAAATAAACGTTGAAAAAAAATTAAAAAAAGATTTTATTTTTAGGTAATCTCTATACCCGGCCTGGGGCTCGAACTCACAACTCCGAGACCAAGAGCTGCAGGCTCTACCGACTGAGCCAGCCAGGCACCCCCTGCCCTGAGTCAGCATTTCTTCTTAATTGCCGTCTCATGCCCAACTTGTCCAAAATGTGATTCCTAAGCTTTCCCATAATTCTGTCCGTCATGCAGCCTCCATCAACGTGGTCAGAACCAAGTCCGCGCTTTGGGTTCCTCAGGCCAAAACACCCAGCTGTTGTACGGGGTTCCTCCCTTTTGCTCACATTTCACACCCGTCAGAAATCTTGCTGACCCTGCCTTCAAAGCGCACCCAGAATTCCCACCACTGTTCCATTTCCACTGGCACCATGGCGGTCCAAGCCAGCATCCCCCGTCTGGATCTGGTAGCTTCCTCCTCGCTGGTCTGCGCCCAGCAGGTGACGCGCCCCTGTTGTATTCACCTCTGCTAGAAACCTTCCCATGGCTCCCATCTTGCTCAGAGCAAGAGCCTGCAGACGGGGGCCCCACCCCTGCCCGGACTCCCCTCCTCCCTCTCTTCCCCATGCTTGATGCTTTCCAGGCATGCTTCTTCTTCGGCCTCTTTAACTTGCTGGTCTTTCTCCCTGGGACACTTTTCGCGCTGATACCTACATGGCTTTTTCCGTCACCGCCTTCACATCTGTGCTCCGATGTTACCTTCCCAGTGACGCCTCCCCTGAGCGTCCCGCTCAGAACCGCCCTGCCCGCTCCGCAGGCTCTGTCCTCTTCCCTCCCTTCTTCTGCCTTCGGCAGAGCACTCGTCACCGTCTAACGTCTTCATTTGCCTTCACTAGAATGTGGGTCGGGGGAGTGGGTTGAATTGCGTCCCCCCAAAAAGACACGTCCGAGTCCTGAGCCGCGGTGGCTGTGTTTTCGCCTTACCTGAACTTAGTCTTTGCAGATAAAATTAAGTCAGGGATCTGGAGATAAGAGCATCCTGGATTTAGGGTAGACCCCCCCAAATCCAATGGCTGTTGCCTTATAAGAGAAGACAGGGAGAGGCTTGAGACACAGAGACACAGGGAAGATGGCACGTGAAGATGGGGACAGACAGCGGATGAGGCGGACACGAACCAAGGATCGCCAGGAGCTGCCAGGAGCAAGCAAGAGTCTCCTCCAGAGCCTCCCGAGGTAGCGAAGCCCTATCCACACCTTGAATTTGGACTGCTGGCCTCCGATCTGGGAGATAACGCCTTTCTCTTGCTCTAAGCTGCCAGGGTGGTGGTGTTGCCTCAGTCCTAGGAAGCCAAGGCAGGAGGACCTTGGTTCTGTTTTCCCCTGCGGCCCAAGCTCCAGCATGCCGCCAGGCAGTGTGGTCACGCAGCACGCGACTAGACAAGTGTCCTTCCCCACAACACGGTGCCTGCTGTCAGGGAACAAAGGGGGACAGGCATGGTCTGCCCCCACCCTCAGCTCTGGGAGCAGCACAGAGCCAAGAGCCCTGGGGACCCTGAGCAGCTGGCACCTGTACCTCCCGGCCCCACTCCCTCATTTGCAAAATGAAAGGAAAAGTTCTGCATCCTGTGGAGGTCCTGGTCGAGGGCATCAGATGGTACGCCGAGTCCGTGCCCCCCCACCGCACACTGTCCTCCTCTCCGAACTCCGGGAAGCCCCCATGCTTGTCTGCCTCGGAGAGCCACTCTTCACGGTTTTTTATCCAACAGCCCTTAACGATATGGGAAGTATCCGTGCTGTATCGTTAAGTGGGAAAAGGCTGGTTACAAAATTGCATGTGCATTAGCTCTGCTTGCAAAAAGTGGGCATGAAAGCACCGCCCGTGACCAGAGGGAAACTCTAACTCAAGTGCCCAGAGCCCAGAATCCGAATCGTTCTTTGCGTTCCCATTGGGTGTTGCTCAGAGCCCATCCAGCGTGGGCAGCGGGGAGGCCCCTCTTGCCTGCCTTCGCCCCCTCCTTCTCACCTCCCATCCTGCCCTCAGTTTCCGGAGTTTCCTTGTATTTCCTTCTGTAATGCTTTGTGAGTTTCTCCATAAAAGTCAAGCACCTCTTTTGCTCGGTTTATTACGAGGTACCTTTCAGGGTTGTCTTGAGGTTTTGAAAGGAGTCTTTTTTCCCCTGTACAGTTTTTATTTGTTTGAGTGGCGCCTCGTTCCGGACACACCTTCTATGTTGGCGCCTCCTTGGAGCAGTCCCTGACTCCCCTTCCGGGCACCCTGAGTGTCCCCTTTACGCCTCTCCCAGGTTTTTATTTTTCTCTGCTTAATTTCTTTATTTGTGTGCATTTCGCTAATGCAAATTATCCATTCATGGCTGTCTTCTCTCCAGGACTGTGAGGTTTAAGAGAGGAGGGTAAGGGTCTGTCTTTTTTTTTTTTTTTTAAGTTTATTTATTTATTTTGAGAGAGAGAGAGCCGCATGAGTGGGGGAGGGACAGAGAGACAAAGGGAGAAAGAGAGAATCCCAAGCAGGCTTTGCGCTGTGCTGTCAGCACAGAGCTCAACATGGGGCTCGAGCTCATGAACTGTGAGATCATGACCTGAGCCGAAATCACAAGTCAGATGCTTAACTGACTAAGCCACCCGGCGCCCCGGGGTCTGTCTTAATCCCAAGTACAATGCCAGGATTTAGTGTAGAGCCTGGCACCCAGTGGGTGTGCAGGAGGGTGTGGAATGAGTCTCAGGCACGCACCCAGGGGTGTAGGTAGGTGTGTGGGTAATCCAGGCTCGGCTGCTCCTGCTTGTAGGGATCTGGGTTCATCACTTCACTGTTTTGTGCTTTAGCTTCTCCAGTGACAAAGGGCGTGGCTTCTGGGTGCCCTTACGATGCTAACACCCTTTGGTTCCGTGAAGAGAGGGCGAGAAAGGGTCAGAAGCAAGTTGCTTTCCGCAAGGCAGGCTCCCACACGTAAGCAAAAAACGGACAGAGGGTTTCCAAGTCGCCAGCTGGCAGTTATGTTAAAAAGCTAAGCCATGATAAAGAACACGTGGAACCTGTCTGTCTGTCTATCCATCTATCTATATAATGGAATATTCCTCAGCCATAAAAAAGAATGAGTTCTGGCCATTGGCAACAACACGGACGGACCTAGGAGGTATAATTTTTTTTTTAATTTTTTTTAATGTTTATTTTTGAAGGAGAGAGAGACAGCGTGTAAGTAGGGGAGGGGCAGAGAGAGAGGGAGACACAGAATGCGAAGCAGGCTCCAGGCTCCGAGCTGGCAGCACAGAGCCCGACGTGGGGCTCGAACTCACAAACCGTGAGATCATGACCTGAGCCGAAGTCGGACGCTCAACCGACGGAGCCACCCAGACGCCCCTAGAAGGCATAATCTCAAGTGACATAAGTCAGACAGACAAAGACAAATACCATATGATTTCACTCGTATGTGGAATTTAAGAAACAAAACGAACGCACAAAGAAAAAAAAAAGAAACAAAACAACAGACTCTTAACAGAGAACAAACTGGTAGTTGCCAAAGGAGAGGTGGATGGGGACATGGGTGAAATAGATGAAAGGGATCAATGCCCGCGATGAGCCCTGAGAAGTGTATACAATTGTTGACTCCTACTGTACATCTGAAACTAATGCAACACGATGTTAAATATACTTCCAAAAAAAAAGATATACCACGTCTTTTTCCCTGACTGACCGACTTCAGATGCCCTCACACCTTCTGCGGGGGTAGAGCCCTCCACTGGGAATGGAGATTCCTGGCCAACACCCAAGGGGAGGTTCAGCATTCCACAACAGCTGAGCAGCTCTTCCCCCAGGAAGGGTACCAGGGGAAAATAATAGTGGCGACTGCATCATCGACGCTGGACTTGGTCTTTGGCCGAACCGTCTTCTCATCTTTTCTATCTGGGGCTCTGCCCTCCAGCCTCCAAGTCCCCCACCCCATTAAGAGGAGTTTTGAACTGATTACTAAGAATGAATAGCAACACAACTGATCCCTAGATACTGAGCTTGTATTACAGCGAACGCTCTTACTCATTCTAGAAGACTGTAGATTCTTGGGCAATTTCTATATAGCAATGCAAATGAAGTCAGTTTTACTTCTTTTGAATTCTTACACGATGTACTCATTTCTTCTTTCCTCATTGTGTTGATTAGGTCTTCAGTTCAATGTGGAGCAGCGTCAACGATAGAGGGTATCCGACCTCACTCCTGACTTAAAGGAACTAGGCCTAACGCCTCATCCTTGAGTGAAATAGTTGCTTAAATTTCTTCATAGATACACTTCATCAGATTAGGGATGTTCCCTTTCCCCTTATTTCACCAAGAGCTTCTGTTTTAATCACGAATATGTGTTCCATGATATTAAGTCTCTTTTCTGCATGTTTTGAGATGACGCTCTGATCTTTCTCCGTTCGTCCGTCCGTGTGCCGTGTCGTAGAATAAATTTTCCAATATCGAGCTAACCCTACATTCCTGGGTTAAACTTTACTTGATCATGATGTACTTTAAAATATGAATTGCTGAATTCCATTAGCTAATATTTTATTCAGAATTTCCTGTCCCGTTTCATAAGTGAGCTTGGTCTATAATTTCTTTTTCTGGTACCGGAGCTATTTTGGGGATCCTATGACATGGTACTTCGAACATCAGGTAGCACTGGAAAATTTTAGATATTTAACAGTCGGCACAGAAGGCCTCTCGTCTGGCTCAGGGAGGAGATACACCTGTGCAAGTGGGTCGGCCTGCCCACACAGGACAGTAGGAGAGGCTCCTGGGGGGCGCAATTCAGGATTCATCCATGATTTTTTTTTTTTTTAATTTTTTTTTTCAACGTTTATTTATTTTTGGGACAGAGAGAGACAGAGCATGAATGGGGGAAGGGCAGAGAGAGAGGGAGACACAGAATCGGAAACAGGCTCCAGGCTCTGAGCCATCAGCCCAGAGCCTGACGCGGGGCTCGAACTCACGGACCCCAAGATCGTGACCTGGCTGAAGTCGGATGCTTAACCGACTGCGCCACCCAGGCGCCCCATCATCCATGATTTTGAAGGCTGAGCCCTGAGAGTGGATCACAAGCTGATTTCAGGATTAGCTGCCAACCCATGAGATGGGCAGAGAAGGGCTGTTCCACCTGTCTGACCAGTACTGGGACCATTCCTGCTGGGGCGATATCACATTAGATTGCGGTATCCTTGGCGACCAAAGGAGTACATGTCTATGTTCTTCACCGGCATATGGAGTAAGGTTGGGGGCGGGGGGGGGGTGGGCAATGGTTGAACTCTTTGAACCAACAGGTCTTCTTCTAGCCAAGTTGTTCTAACATAAGATCAATAAGCAATATCATGTTATCCCTAGAAGGCGTTTTGGGGGCATCCAGAATCCTGGCATAGTCCCAGCTTTGTCCCCAAGCAACAGTTTGCGTGCCCCCTGGAAATGGGATGGGAGCCTCTTCTGAGGCCCCCAAGAATGTTGAGGTTGTAGAGAGAGCCTTGGTGTCTGGAGTGGGAGACTGGGATCAAGTCCTGATTCCACTTGCTCTCCGTGACTCTGAGCTCTCGACCTCATGTGTGAGACACGGATGATTACACTCCACCTTCTAGGATTGTAATACTGATTAAATATGACAAAAAGTGCCGAGGGTCGGTCTGGTACGCAGTCGCTGCTCAGTCCATTCCCTCAGTTTCCTGGGAGGCTGAGGCCAATTACACAGCATAAAAGGAGTCACAGGGGCAGAGCTGTGTCCTGCTGCCTCAGGTGGAGCCCTGAGCTCCCCAGTGCGGACTTGAAGTCCCAGCAGATTCAGACCAGGGCCATCTGGGAGGAGAGCCCGCCTGGCCCTGGGCATGGCTCTGTGACAGGGAGGACAGGGACTGCGTGACCAGCTGCTGAGTGCCATGAGAACCTCAGAGAACAGCTTGGCTTGTAAACTGTCGGGAGCCAGAGCAGGAGCAGACCTAGGTGTTGGGGAGGGACGGCTCGGATAGGATTTCCCATCGGGAGTGCAGCAGGTAGCAAACTCTGACGCCTTGGGGGTGAGTTCAGAGCAGGGTTCCCTGCGATCACTCCGCCTGCTGCCCTTCCCACGGAGCATCCATTCTGGTGTCCAACCCCCCATCCTCTCCCTTCCTCTCCTCCACCCACCCTCCACTCATCTGTGTGTGCATTAGATTGTCCCCCCCACTCATCCCCTCGTCACGCCGCCATCCGTCTGCCCATCCATCCAGCCGTCTGCACATCCGGCCATCCTTCCACACATCTGTTGACTTCTCTCTCAATAGGTACGGTGATAATAATAAAAATTACAGTGGCTGATGTTTCTTCAGGCCTCCTTCGTGTCAGCCACGGTTTCCCCGGTATACCTTAGGCCTGGCAACAAGCTAAAAGGGAAGTTCTAGTATTATTTCCATTTTAAAGGTAATAAAACTAAGGCCCGAAGAGAATGATTCGTTTGCCCACCGTCACACAGCCAGAAGACAAGGGGATACTAGAGCTTAGGTGGAACCCAAGACATCTGGCTCCAGAGCCCTCGCTGCTAACCACAGTGCTAAATGGCCTTCCAGATACCACTCAACACCATCCAGCCAGCCTCCTGTCTTTTTAGCCATCCTCCCACCCATTAACCTCCCAGCCCCAACCTCTTTATATGCCCCCACCTATCCTCTCCGCTCTTACCCACCTTCATTCCCAACCAGTCTCTCCATTTCCTCGTCTGCTGTGCCGTGTACCCGCAAATCCACCCATCCACTCGCCAAGTCTTTTTTTTTTTTTTTTTTGCACTACCTACCCGCCCGTCCACCCAACAGCCATTTACTAAGTCCCTTCTCTGCTTAAGACTAAGAGATGCTTAGTCTCCGACATCAAAGGGCTCAGTTACTCTTTGGGGAGGCACATTGAGATAAAACAGTGGGGTAACCCAATGGGATATGTGCTAAGGGAGAAGGAAGCCCAGGAAGCTAAGGTGCATGGGGAAAAGGGCCCTGCCTGGAAAAATCCAGGAAGAATCCCCGAGGATCTGGAGACTGATTTGGATGGGTCACAATGATCCAGGTGGGAGAGATGAGAAATGGCCTTCCAGGCAGAAGGCTCCTTCTTTGCAAAGGACGATAGTCACCTGGTAGATGGTTCCAGTAGATCGCAGGAGACAGTGCTTGCCCAGCCCTGGGCAGCCCCCTCTGAGTTCGTCAGTGGGATGAGGATAGGTCTAGTCAGGGGCCGGCCACAGTAGGGCTGTGGGCCAACATCCGAGCTGAGAATCGGGGCAGCTCTCTGGAAGAGAAATCCCAAGTCCAGGGTTCCTTTAAGACCCACTTGCTGTCTGGCTTCCCCCAGAGCCATCCCACGTTTGCTATTCTGCGCACTTTCTGTGTATTTGCAAGTTCTGATTGAACAAACACTAGCTGGGGCACAGTGAACCCAAATAATTGTGTGCCTGTCAACGGTACGTGTTAATTGGAGAGTTGTAAAGTCCGCGGGACGGGTCACAAGGGAGCAGCCAATTACTCCGTGTACCTATTTGAAAGGCTCCCGCTCCCGGAATCCTGACTGGCATTAGAACACTCGTATTGGTCCGTGCTATTGATTTTCCTCCCGCCTCAGTTGATGGGCTCGTTAATTGACAATTACCTTTTTCCCTGTGTTGGGAGAATTGACCACAGGGACCTGAAGTGTTCAGTTTCATTGGAGCTGAGCCTGTACCTGTTTAACCTGTAACGAGTCCCAACAGCCAACTCTGGGGAGCTGGGGCCTCCCAGGAGGAAACAAGGATGTTGGGTGGGGGTGAACCTGGGTCCTAATGGGAGCAGACTCTGACGTCGAGCCTGCTGGGGCCTGGACAACAAGGGCTCACGGAGCGAGGGTGGACCTGGGTGAGACTGGGCCGAGCCTGGGGCTAATATGCAAAGCTCCCAATGGGACCGATTCACATCTGGCTCCAGTGGGCAGTGAAGGAAGGAACGACTGTTTGCTGAGCAACTACTATGTTCCAGGCACTTTTTTTCTAATCGGAGCCCCCCCACCCCGCATCAACTTTTAATACTACAGATATGCTATATATCTGTTTATATATTGTATGAGTGCTTTATACATTAAAAAGTAAGATTTTTTTGTAACCCCCCCCCCCCGGAAGCAATTGTTGCGCCCTGAGTGGGGGGGGACATTGTCTCTCTGAAAATGTATGGTACAGAGAAACTAAGGCAGGAGCCTTGGTAGGGGTGGGGTCCCACTACTCCAGATACTTTGGGTCTGGATAATGAACCGTGATCAAGGGTGAAGTCTTAGGCACTAAACTTGGGTTCAAATCTCTGCTCTGCCACTTACCGTTTGACTTAACTTCTCTGAATCTCAGTCTTTTTATCTGTTAAATGGAGCAATAGGACTTCTCCGACATCAATGAAGTAATGAATGCACGTGAAGCACTTAGCACATAGTAAGTTCTCAACAAATTGTAGCATCTGTTGTAGTCATTACTTCCAGAACCCCACTGGCTAGGGGGACAGAAGTTCCCGGCGTGTCCTTTGCTCATCAGGGGCATGGGCCATGTCTTACTGGTCACAGTGACCCCAGCCCTGGCCCTTGCTCCCATGTGGACTGTCAAACAGTTTCACTCTGGCTCTGAGCAGGCCGAGCCGCAGGAACCGGGTCAGGGACACAACAGCCACGGCCGATCAGCACCTGGGGGCCACGTGTTCCTCTGGGAACACCATGTCCCGCCACCAAGAGGAAATTGCTGTTTTAGCCTCTGCAGATGTCTGAGCGACTTCAGAGACTTCCTTAAACTCCTGCCTCTCTTAAGTGGCCCTGCCAGCCCCTGCCCGAGGCTGACCCGAGGTGCCCAGGTCTGACGTGTTTTGCTTGGATGAGGGAAAACCTCCCAGACCGGCCTGGAGGTCAGAGTCGCTGGCGGGGCATCAGGAGCTGACCTTCCTAGCGGGCCACGCCCCTCAAGCCAGGCCAGGGCCACATGTTACAAAACCTTCCCCTTGCAAAACCTTCCCCGGGGTTTTGCCGCTGGGAGGTAGCACGGTGGGTCTTGCCCGTTTTTGTTTTTGTTTTTGTTTTTGTTTTTGTTTTTTTTTAAGGGCTAAGGATTTTAAATTCAAATTCAGCGAAGAGGCACCGCCCCCCACCACTCGCCGCTGGCGGCTCCGAGGCTCTCCAGTCTCTTCTAGGTTTGTGAGTTTCGTGTTTCCCCACGGCCTGCACGGAAACCCACCTTATCACACGCCGATCCGCCAGGCACGAGTCCCCGGACTTCGCTTGGTCTGGTGCGCTGGTTTCCAATTATTTTTAAGCTCTCTATCCCTTTCTCCAAAGGAAAACTATGCGGAAGCCCGAGTTATATGGCAGAGGAGCAAGTAACTGCAACAGGGAACAGGAACAGAAGTTAGCCCCCGAGTGAATGTCCCCCGATCTCTTCCCCTCCCACGCTCCTTGCCTTCTAGACAGCCCTCCAGGCGCTCTGCTCTGGGCCGGCCATCCCTATAGCTGGTGAGAGAGACAGAAAAGCAGAAAAAGCCCGAAACCTGGTCGCTCTCCTCCCTTCCCGCCCCCCCCCCCAATCCGGAAGCCCCAGGGCACAAAGGGGAATTTACCAGTTGGTGGTGAGAGGGGTTCAGACCCCAGCCCAGCACTCGCTAGCTGGGTGACCAGGGACAACTGTCTTCACCTCTCTGAGCCTCCTCCGCTTAGTCATCTAGAAAACAAGGAAGAGAACCACGGCCGCCCGCCTCTCGGCTTTGCCAGGAGAACAGGATGAATTTGTGAACGTAAAAACAAACCCTGAAAG
The DNA here is from genome assembly GCF_022837055.1 of Prionailurus viverrinus. NCBI lineage: Eukaryota > Metazoa > Chordata > Mammalia > Carnivora > Felidae > Prionailurus > Prionailurus viverrinus. Next base: position 97,965,024 of record NC_062570.1, read on the forward strand.
GCTGTCCCAAGAATTGGAAAAACACCTCGAGGAGTTTTGTGTCTTTTTTTTTTTTTTAAGGTTACAAATAGCAGAAGCAGCCCCTCCATGAACTGTTAAGGAAGGCAAGCCGGAAAATCCAAACGACTTACGTTTTACTTGGCGGTGGGGCGGGAGGTGGGGGGGGGGGGGGAAGCACTAGTGTCCGCCCCCACCCCCAGCCCCCTCTCCGTGGAGCAGACCTTGCTCTGTGCTCTCCTCTGAACATTTAGTTCTCTGGGCCTAAAATCACTGAGTTTTCAAACTGTTCCTGTTGTGGTTTGCTCTGTGAAGGCTGTTTCTGCAGAAGAGCGGTTTCAGCCCCTGGGTCTGCAGCGCGGAAGCCCCTCAGAAGCTTTGGTGGGGGTCGGGACGGGATGGGGGGAGGGCACACGACTACCACCAGCACCAGGTTTCGGTATTGCCCGAGGGCATCCTCCCCTGGAGGCCCTTCCGTGACACCAGCCTCCCCGGGGGAGGTGACAGTGGGGAGGCAAAGGGCCCTCATTGTGCTGAGGGGGAGGGATTGACGTCCCCCTGGCAAGGGTCCTGGGAGACCCGTATGAGGCCTGGCTTTGTTCTCATGCCAATCACCGTGAAGGAGGCTGGGAGAAGGGCCCTGCGGGGTAACCCTGGAGCCCCCGCACTGCCTAGGAACCAGCAGAAGGACGCCAGCGGGGCCAGACGGAAGCACTTTGTTTTTGCGATTTGGAAGGGAGGATCCCAACAGGAAACCAGTGACTGAGGAGTCTCCTGTTGCCAGGGCCTGTGCCAGGCTCCTTCCATGGCAGCTCACTGTATCCTCGAATGACTCCGTAGGGCAGGCACTACAGCCCTCTTCTCCGGATGGGGCAGCTGAGGCTCAGAGGAGTTAAGTGAGCCAGCTAAGACCTTCCCCCACCCAGTTAACGACCATGGTGGAGGCAGGATGGTCAGCAGCATAGAGTGAGCTGGCGGGGAGAGGGCAGAGGGAAGGAGACTTCCCAGGAGCTGTGCAGGCCTCAGAATTCATGTGGCCCCCCCCCCGGGTCAAGGTGATGTGCGCCAGTTGGCTGATCTGTCTGGGGGGGGGGGGGGGCACCAGCCAGCCAGCCGACCCTGGCTTACCGGGCCCATGCTGGGGGGATGGCTTGGCGAAGACCGAGATGAATAAGACTGGGCCTGATCTTCAAGCCCAGCACGGTCTGCACGACCAAGCAGGCCACGGGCATAAGCGTAAGGCAGAGTGACCACTGTCATTATAGAGGGGTGCGTGGGAAGGGCTGTGGGCCGGAGGACGGTCACCAGCGGGATCAGAGGAGGCCGCTGGAGCCCGGCCATGAGAAAGAAGGGGAGAAGGAGTGCTGCTGTGCTCTAGCAGAGCTCCAGCCCACGGGATCGTGGGCCACATGGTATGTTACTGCTTGCGTTTCACACGGGCCCTGCTAGATGGGAGGTTTCCAGCTGGTTCTTTCAGTCTGCTCTCGGCCACGGTGTGGTCTTTTCCTTCATGCCGCCACCATCACTCTAGACGCCTAGGGCCCCCCACCTTCTGGTTGGGGGAAGGTTGGGACTCGGAGTTACCCACCCATCCAGGTAGGTTGGAGGAGGGCTGGGCAGTGTCTGGGCACAAGGGCATCACTCCGGACCAGATGCTTGGTCAGTGACCTCTGAGCCCGTCCTCGGTGGTTCACACAGACAGTGATGGGAAAGGAAACTCGGGGCTCATGTGACCTCCCCGAGGCCCCCTGATGCTGATGACAGCCTCCCTGCTCCCGCTGGGGCTCAGGGTGTCTCCATAACCCAGTCTCCTTGGTCGTTCCTTTCTCCCTCCTGTCTCTTCTCACCTCACTCTGCAAGGATGCATCCCAAAGCGGTAGAGAGCCAGGACTCTGGAGCCCAGCCTACTGGGCTCCAGAGCCCCGGCTCTGAACTAGAGCTGTTTGCCTTGAGGCAAGTGACTTAACCTCCGCCTCGATTTCCTCATCTGTAAAGTGGGGTTAAGAATAGGGCTTACCTCTTTGGCTCGCTGGGAGGATTCGTGCCAAAGCACATGCTTTTTCTGAGACTCCACACTGGCCTCCAGGAGATGAAATGCCACACCGGTTATCCTCAGGGAATCCTCAGCGGGGGTGGGGTGGGGGAGTGACGGTGTGATTCAGGCAGACGATGGTCACTGCAAAGTAGGGGTCCAGGACGCAGGTGAGGTGAACGGTCAGAGGAGAGAGCAGTCCTGTTGGAGAGTTTAAAATCTAAATTCTGGAATGGAGAAGAAGCAAAGAAAAAAAAGTGAGGGATAAGTGTAGCATCTAACCCGGCATCAGGGCAAATAATGTGGGATCGGACAGGGAGCGATGGACGATGAGGGAAGGCACTCCAGGTGGAGGGTCCTGGCTGGGCGAAAGCACGGTGGCAGGGAGGCACGAGGTGATACACGGTGGATGTCGAGAGCGGGTCTGTGAAGGCACATCCGTGAAGCCAGACGCCTCGCCGGGGGCCCGCAGGGCTGATCTCAGGCGGTCCTTACACTAACCCCGTGAGTCCTGTTATTATCTGTGTTTTATAGATGAGGAAACTGAGGAAGCTCGAGGTGGGGAGCTCTTTGCCCAAGATCACTCGTTAAATGGTGTCTCTGCACCCTGAGTTCATCCATCTGTCTGCAGAGTTGGGAACTTGCCCAGTGCCCCATGCTGTTACCCAGGCAATGGGAGAAGAGTCACGGAGAAATGACGGGGAAGCTGGTTCAAGGCCAGGAGGAGGTCCTGGACAGCTCCACATGGGGGTTTCAGCTTCACCCTCCTTAGGAAGGCCGGTCACCCACAGGGGCCTCACACGTGTAGGGGTGTCCCCAGACACCTAGAGTCTCAGCCGTGGGCTTTTTATATTTCTGGTTTTATGCTCCAAGACTTTGTCAGAGGCTGAATTCTGTGTTCTACTCAGCTCCCAGTTCCTACCTGCCAGGAGGAAATTTTTCCGTGGGCCCGTGTTCTCATCTGCACAGCTCACTGTCAGCATGGCGGGTATCATCCTGGTGACTCCAGCATAAATCAAGGCTTCCCTGTGTTCCAGATGTCCGCTTTCTCTTCTTCGGTGGGTCCACAATATTTCAGAGGAGCAGTTTTCAACCCCGGGTGCCAGTGAGAATTAACCGAGAGCTTTAAAAAATTCCAATGCCCTGGGCTTGCGGTCTATATGAAGGCCCAGAGGTGAGGCATTTTCAAAGCTCCTCAAGGTTGAAAAGCCCTGCTTTGGAGAAATCTGCTGGAAAAGTCTGCGGCCCCTCTCAGCACGGCTGGGGGTTTCCTCCGCTCACATCAGCATAATCCACCTTATTAAAGCCTGCGAAACACAAATCAAAAGGTTCCTGCTGGCCAGAGAATGGGTCTTTGGAAAACGGAGCTGAGGTGTCCTGGGGCGAGTTCTAACTGTGCCCGGGGCCAGTCCAGCCATTGTGACTTCAGAGCCACCCTGTACCCGCGTAGTTCAACGCCTGTTCGGCCAAGATAGCCAAGGCCCCGCGGAGACTTTTATTGTCCATTTTATATTGTCGAGCGGCAGCCTTAGATGCTTGTGGTCATAATTTTGAAATATTAAATTACACTGAGCATTAAGGGCTATGTTTTCTGTTAGAAGACAAGTTAATTGGCGCTCTTAATCTTTAATTTTGAGATTTAAGCCGGTTTCCCATTTAGCTCTAATTGGTAGTGTTCCGACGGCCCTCGCTGACCCCAGAAGCCTTTGATATGCTTTAGGAATCCTTTTATGGAAGCCCCTTTTTCTTCTGCCCTGCACATTTAATAGATTTGTATTTCCTCCGTCATCTTTCCTTCTGTGGAGATATTTTAAAATCGCACCGTGTGTCTGCCTCCTCTCCAGCAAATGTTTTTTTATAGCGATCGGCAAAAGACGATTAATTGCCCCCATTCACACCCGCCTCTTACTCGCCGCGTTCCATTTTCATACGGAGATGTTTAATCCTTTCTTCCGCAGCCAGGCTGGATTTGTCGGTAAATGCTTGTGCTCTCCAAGTGATGTTTCTGGAATAGACCTTAAGAGAGCATCTACTCCAATCACTCTATTTTACAGATAATAATCTCACCATAATAATGCTTTATGTGTCAGGGGAGAGCACTCATGGTGAGGATACGGCTGAGGGTGGTAATGAGCCCTTCGTCCCTGGAGGTGTTCAAGCACAGTTTGGAAGCGGCTTGCCGGGCGTATTTTAGAGGCGAATACAGCATAAGAACTGAGAGGTTTTAGCGTCTCCTGGCTTGGGTTTAAATCCCTGCTGCTTACTGGTCCCGTGGCCTTGGGCGGCTTATCAGCCATTCTGAGCCTCTCTTTCCTACTCTATAAAATGGAGTTAATAACAATACTTAGCACATAAAGTTACAGTAGAACCGAGTGAAATAATACCTGGCCCTTAGTGAGCACTTAATAAGTGTGGGTTATTGTTATTAAGTGTTATAGATGGCAGCCGGACTTCAGGAGTGGGAGAGCAGCGAGAACAGGGAAGCAATTGTCATAAAGACCTTTCCATCATCCTCAATCCCCAGAACTCAGTCACCCACTAGCCTTTCCAAAGTGCCGTCACATCTGGAACCTCGGTGTACCCTCACGGTTGTCCTTTATCCAGACGACATTACAGTGTCGGGAACGGGAGGCTCAGAAAGGTGTAGTGAGTTGCCTAAGGTCACGCAGCATAAGGATAGAGCCCCTGGAATCCCAACTCGTCCGTCCCCCTCTCTACCCCCTGCTTCCACGGAGACAAAGCTCTTGTCTACCGGTTCCGTTATCCCTCTGGTTTATCATGAGGATGTATCTTAATATCGCAGGACGTTCCTGAGCGGGGTGGGCATGCTTCTGGCCTGCCCAGGTTCTCACCGTGAGGGTGCCGCTCGCCAATTCAAATGCAAGACTTGGAACTGTTTCTTTTACTCCCAAGTATGTAGGGCAATCAAGCAGTCCGGTAATAATCATACATAATGTCGGATACTCCTAATGTACTTGTTTCGTGTGGCACTCTTAGAATTTTAATTTGATACAAGGAACATTATTACTCCATATTCATTAAGTCGCGTGGTAACCTCTTTTAAAAACCCCTTTTCCAGCCATAATAGAAGACAATTTTACATGAGGAAAGTCATTTGGGAAAGAAGATCTGCTCGATAGGCTTTCCCCGAGCCTCGCCACAGCCTGGGCTGACCCCGCTGCATTCTTCCACACGGTTCCGGTCTCCCCGTGCCGCGGTTTAACAATATGAAGTACCAAAGGCCGTTTACACCGTGGGCCCATGGACCCATCTCGTAGGAGGGCGTTCCACCGGCCCAGCTCACTGCTCAGCTCCCGAGAGCGTCCCCTGGCAGAGGCCCCGTGTAGTCAGCCTTTTGCATCAATGTTATGTTCCCAGGAAGCCTCAAGGCTCCCAATCAGGACAGTGAGAATCAGAGGAAAGAAGGGAACAGGTTGGGGTGGGGAGATCCCGACTCTCCTTAAAGACGTACACACTCTAAGAGTCGGGCTGGAGAAGTTGGAACATGGATGAAAGCGGGCCACCTTACCTTACGAGGTAGCCCGTCTAGAGACGCCGAAATCCACCAACATCCCCCAAGCCGGGGGCGGGGAGGGGGGTCCCACCCTGTCTCTACACTGGGCAGCCCCCGGTTTTGTTTTCCAAGTTGGCTCTGCACAGAACTTTCATGTGAAGAAGGCACTTGGAGCCCAGGCATCCTGAACCTGTCTTACCCCCCCCCCCCCCCCCCCCGTGTTTTGCGGATCAGGACACCAAGGTCCAGGAAAGGACGGGGTTTTATTCCAGCCGTGTGGCTGAGTTGGCATGAGAATTGAATTCTAACCCGGCTGCGGCACACGCTCTCGATTGCATTTGCCCTGCGGTAACACCAACACCGTAACATCCTTCCCCTGATCTTGGGGGGCCGATACTATTTACTGCGTCCTGACGCCATGCCAGAAACTTGTTCTGGACAGCACGCACCCTCCCTTGTAAGGCTGACGGCAATTCCACATGGCAGCTATAGCTGTCCCCGTCCTGCGGGTGAGGTCACTGGGCTCTGGGAGGTGAAGCTCTCGTGCGTGGTCAGCCAGGGCGTGGCTGAGCTGCGCTTGAATCCAGGCCACTGCTGGGATCCCAGCCTCTGCCCTTCATCCCTGTGCTTTACTGCCTGGAACCAATCGCCTGGAGCCTCCATTTACTACTCTGTGAAAGCAAGTGCCTCATTCCCGTCCAGCCCAATTTACACTCGAGGTTCAAGTCGAAGGGATATAAAAATTCTTGGCCACATCAAAAGTGCTGTAAAAATGCACAACTCGATACTGATGCCATTATAAAATGTGGGCAAATTATTTGGTTTGGGGCCTTTTTGCTAATGCGCTAAAGATTCTGGCAGGAAAAAGGGGTCTTTGCTCAACAGTGTATGAGGCATTATGGGTTTATTCATTCAAAAACTTTTATTTAGAACCCTTTCTGGGTTCAACATTGGCTCAGGCACCAGGGTTTCAGAGACCAATCAAACCAGTCCCAAGCATCTTGAGGGTTGGGTAGATGCCCAACCAAGATGCCCAAGCATCTTGAGGGTTGGGCATCTTGAGGGTCCTTGGAGTTTGCCAAGAGATAAAGCAGTGATTACATTCCAGGGAGGAATGATCTGGAAGCCTACAAGGGCACCGAGGGGGCCTAGACCAAGTGTGCTGGCCAAGAACGCAGGCTCTGCTCTAGATTGCCTTGAATCCACATCCTTGTTCTTCACTTACTAACTGTGTACCCTTGGGCCGTATCCTTGGCCTCCCTGTGCCCGAGCTTTATCTTCTATAAAATGGGAATTATGAGAGGCGGTAACAGAGTCCTACCTCAAAGGATTGCTATAAATATTTCATGAGCCAGGGACTCTTTGGAAGTCTGATAAAGACTAGAGACTCCTGGGAATATTGTTTTTCAATGCATCCAATAAAAATATATTGGATTAGAAGGTGCACTAATTACATTAAAAATAGTATCAAAATATTAAAACCACAAATTTATAATTTAGCACGATATGTGCTTCTTTATTAAAGCATTCAATAATAAGATCCAGAGGCAGGTCTAATAAGCACCATAATTTCGAGGCAGTGATAGGCGTAAGTGGTATCTCAAGGCATCTGCACCTATACAACGTGAGAGGAATTTATATGTGATTTCTAGAGGTGACGCACAACTAAAGGAAATACTCAACTCAGTCGACATCAAGTGAACGCAGAGCTGTGATTTTTTCTTATTCCCTTCCAAGTTCTCTGACCCCCTGAATTCTATCCAGATGATCCTCTGGAGGCCCGTGGACCCAGGTGGCTAAGTCCTGCCCCTAGGGAGACCCTCTGGTGAAGGGAAGGACGGGGCATGAGGCTGACGGGCTGGGCAGGAGCAGCCGCGGTGGGCTCAGGAAGGAGACCTGCCCTCGCGAAGCTGCCGTGTAGGTGGGGAGCCCTGAGGTCAAAGCGGTTGCCCCGTGCGGTGTCTTGGAATTGAGTTGCGCCGGTTGAGTAATGACGTGCCAAGACTAAGCTTGGGCGTTTCCAGAAACTCATGCACCTGCGTCATCCTCCACTTGTAAGAACTACGTGCTGGTTAAAGGCGGGCTCTGCCAGGGGCGTCTGCGTGGCTCAGCCTGCTGAGCTTCCGACTCTCGATTTCGGCTCAGGCCACGATCTCATGGTTTGTGGGTTCGAGCACCCAAGCCTCAGCCAGGTGCACTCACGGGGTAAGTGCTCTGTGAGCATCAGGTACTCTTGTCCTTGTCATTTGCGACAGCACGGTTAGCACTGTAAAATGCCATCAGGTTGGGAACCCAGAATGAGCCCCTCGTAGACGGTATAGCCCCAAGGTTCAGACACAGGCTGGGGCTCGAGACCACCTGCTTGAAACCAGGCTCTGCCTCTAACTGGCTGTGTAACTGTGAATGGTGTTCAGCCTCTCTGGGCCTCAGTGTCTGTCCTCCATAGAACCAGAAAAATAATATCATCAACTTCACAGTGTGGTTGCCAAGACTGAAGGATGTATGTAAAAGGCTTAGAGGGGCGCCTGGCTGGCTCCATCGGTTAAGCGTCCGACTGCGGCTCAGGTCATGATCTCACGGTTTGCGGGTTCGAGCCCCGCGTCGGGCTCTGTGCTGACAGCTCGGAGCCTGGAGCCTGCTTCGGATTCTGTGTCTCCTTCTCTCTCTGCCCCTCCCCTGCTCGTGCTCTGTCTCTCTCTTTCTCCCTCAAGATAAATAAGCATTTAAAAATGGGCTTTTTTACTTAAAAAATAAAAATAAAAAATAAAATGCTTAGAATGATCGCAGGCTCATGTTAGATGCTCATCTGTTAGCCCCATTATTAGCATTGATACTTATTGCCCAGTGAGTGAACCTAGCAGCCCCTAACACCTATACTTTGCTATTTCCTAAAATCCGATAAACTTCGTTAAAAGTCTAGGAAGGCACTTAACAAGCTCAGTTACTTCTTCTATGGAATAATTTATCGGCCAGAGCCACGGTCACAGATCAGAGAACCTGAGAAGGTTTTTGGAGCAGTGAAAAACCCACGTATACTATGCCCATCATATACCACTTACGTTCCCTTATTCGATCCTCACCGGGGCCTCTCCGAAGAGTTCCCATAATCCCCATGTTACCGATGAACAAATTGGAGGTTCAGAGAGGAGAGGAGATGAGCCCAGGTTTGAATCGCTGAGTGACAGAGCTAGAATTGGAACCCAGTTCCGTCCTACCCCCCCCCCCCCCGGAAGTCTCAGCGGCAAGGACTATTTCCTGCTGAGCCGGAAGGGTGAGGCCCGTCCGCCTGAAGCCAGCCTCCTTGATCCCCACGCTGTGGTCCCTGTGGGTCCAACAAAGCTGACAGCAGCCAGCATGTTTGCTCTGTGCAAACGAGCTGTGTGCGTTTATCTCATGGGCACTGAGCTGTAGCCTTCCTGCTTGATGCCTGAATTTGTAATGCATCACGGCCCTGCGGGAAGAGCGCGGGTCCCCTTCTTCTCGAGCTGTGCAGCCCTCAGGAGTTAGGGATGGCGGACGGAGCTTCAGCAGCTGCCAGGCATTGTACCCAGAGCCGCCATCGTGACCCTGGATCACGTGTCCACAGGCCCCATGGCTGGAACAAAGACCCGATGCCTGTTTCTCTTCCACTCCTCTTCCGTGGCAGTCGGGCGTGAGAGAAATGGGTGCTAGGCGCACAAGAGCGCCCCTGAGTTCTGGGAACCCAGACATCCACCTGTTCATTCCCTGAATGCACGTGCAGAGCACCTGCCGTGTTCTAGGCCCTGCAGATAAAGGGATGATAAGCAGTTCCTGGATATAAGAGCTGCCACTCGGGGAGACACACGTGTACGTACGCGTCTCCGTGGCCCTGGGACATAAGTGGGGGTGTTGCAGAGGGCCACGGGAGCCGAAAGAAGGGAGTGGCTACTTCTCCCTGGGGTGAGGCTTGGACGGAACCAGGGAAAACCTTCAAAGGATATGCCATAGAAAACCACGTAGGTGTGCACCAGGCAGAGACATGGAGGCGGCCGAGGATGGAGTGGACCAGGACCGCCACTTAGCAGTCACCTCCCAGTGCCGGGCGGGCTCTCCATCAGGCAACTGACCTGCTGTCTCTCACCTCATCGCCACAGCCATCTGATGGGGGCAGGCCTCAGCGTCCTCATCAACCGTGGAGGGAATGAGGCTCGGAGATGTGGAGGTACTTGCCCAAGGTCATGGCGCTGGGAGTGAGGGGTGGAGCCGGGGTGCCCCACTCCAGGCTGACTCCAGGGCTTGTGTCGTTCATACTGAGCCCTGCCAAAGGTGACCCACGGGCAAAGGCCCAAAGGAGGGAAAGGGTCTGAGACACTCAGAATAGGAAGCTGGAGCGTAGAAGCTCACCAGGATGGTGAAAGGGTATTGGAACCAGAGGACAGGGCCTTGAGTGTCGAATCCTAGAGAATGTCCTGTGTTGCTGGGGTCAGTCGTAACGAATGGTCGCTGATGAATCCCTTCTCCCCGTACCCACATCCTTGATGTGGATTCTTCGAAGAGATGAAGTCTATTTCCCCACCCCTTGAATGCGGGTTGACCGGTGACTGCTCTGGCTAATAGAATATGGTGGCAGTGATCTTGTGGGAGTCCCAGGGCCTTCAAGAGGTATGCGGCTTCCCGTTACGGCCTCTGCTGCCCACAGACTCCGCTCGAGGAAGCCGGGGTTGGGCTCCTTAAGGACTAGAGGCCACGTGGAGAGAGACGCCCTCCCCCTGCCACCTCAGCCATCTCAACCGAAGCACCTTGAGTCACCGGACACGTCCAAGAGCCCATCCTGGATCTTGGTCCCAAACCATCGTATGAATGCAGCCACGCAAGAATGACTCCAGATGACCTTTGGTAGAGCCACTGCGCCCAGCCCAGACTGCAGGATCACGAGCAAATATATGGCTGGCTACCCCTGAATTTAGTACAACGACCTGAACTCCTCCCAGCCCAGCGATCTTGGAAACATCCCTCTATGTGGAGGGCAAGCATGCGAAGGCCGGATCTGAACCTAGGGACCCATCACATCTCAACCGCAGGGACAGCTGGGTTCTCCTTTGGAAGCTGGAACCAAACGGCCTCCCCTCCTTGGTTGATCGTTTGTTTTACTGCCATTTCTGCCTCCATACTGATGGCGGAGGCAGCTGCCAAAATAAACTAGGGCAGGCCTCACAGCCAGAAAACACCAACTGCCTGGATGTCTTCGCTTGTCTGTTTGCATACCTTTCTTTTTATTCGTGTAGACTCTCCCCTTGGGGACTCGGGGTCACTGGGGAGTGGACTCTGTCTCAGAGACAGGCGCCGAGCCCTTAATATACACCAGGCACTTTGATGGACACCATGATGATTATGCAGCTACTATTATTTATGGATTCCGACCGTGTGCCTGAGACGTTTACCTACTGTACCTTTAATCCTCGTAGTGATGCTGAAGACTGGTGCTGTTGCCTCGTTTCACTCGGGAGCTGTAAAATCCAGGGGGGCTAAGTGATTTGCTGGTAGGTGGCAAAGCTGGACTTTGGACCCACATCGTCCAGCCCCAGAGCAAGAGCTATTCCATGCCACACGCCGTTTCCTTTCCAAGAAAGGAAAAATCTGGCAACCGAGAGACCAAGCGACGGGAATATCAGGCTTGAGTGAGCGTGACTGAGCAGGAAAAGGACACAGAGTAAGTAGTCTGTGTATTGCAAAAGATGACTCTCTTTTCGGGGCACCTGGGTGGCTCAGTCGGTTAAGCGTCCGACTTCGGCTCAGTCGGCTTCGTGATCTCGCGGTCTGCGAGTTCGAGCCCCGCATCGGGCTCTGTGCTGACAGCTCGGAGCCTGGAGCCTGCTTCGGATTCTGTGTCTCCCTCTCTCGCTGCCCCTCCCCTGACTCACACTCTGTCTCTCTCTCCCTCTCAAAAATAAATAAACATTAAGAAATAAATTAATAAATTTTTTTTTTTAAAAGATGACTCTCGTTTCACTCAACTGGTAACCAAAGGGTCCCAACGTTTACCCTATGGTGTCCTGCAATGACAGAGGATTCATGGGGTCCGGGTCCCTCCACTTTCTCCCTACCAGCCCCTATTTCCACACAAGTGTTCCAGGAGGAGCTCCTCACCCTGCACTATCCTTGGGCACTACCTGTGTCAGGAAGGACCTAGAAGGAGTGTGCCAGAGGGACATCCCATGCCTTGGGCAGGCCCGAGCAGAAACCCCGCTTCCCAGGTTGGGGAGAGGAACCCAGAGCTCTCTAAACAGCTGTGGTTTCAGGTACCACCTGTCATGGCAAGGTCCTGGGGTCGGGGCCGTCCACCTGGGTGCTGCCTGAGGATGAACCATCCAGGAGAGAGACCAAGTCTGGGCCATGAGCACCAGCAAAGGAGGAGGACACCTACAAAATGCTTCTTATATTAAAAAAAGTTGGATGAAATAGACTCCACGAGGGAACATCGGAATGTTGTTTAACTTTCTTATACCTGCTTTACAGCCCGTTTTGTACTGTCATTTGGAATCATTATGAGGAAGGAGGCCCTTTAAAGGTATCGATTTCACCCAAGTGCCCCTCTCTGGACCTCAGTTTCCCCATCCGCATAACACAACAATTGTTCCCATTTGTGTTCCCGAAACTGACTGGATGTCGAGCCGCCTGTGGAGTTGGTGGGGGGGTCCCAATTTGGGGCTGTGGCCCTAGTGATTCTGAAGGAGGAGGCGGGTCCGGGGATCTGTATCTTAACAAATGTCCCGTGGCGATTCTTCTCACAAGGGAAGGTCTGTGAAACCTGGACGTGAGGACCTTCACCCCTGGAGTACCGATCGTCCTAGGTGGTTTGGGACTGAGGGGTTTCCTGGAATGTGGGACTCTCGGTGCTACAACCAGGAATACTCCAGATCCACTGGGACAACTCGGTTATCTCAACTGTACAAGATGACTACCCAGGGGCCCTCTGGCTCGAACTTGCTGGGACTGTGCCATGGCAATCGTCTGCAATTTTCCCTGAGAGCGGCTGAAGTTCAATGTCTTGTTTCTAAGGCATCTAGAGAGGAGAAGCCGTCCCAAGTCGAGGCGGTGTGGGGCCTCTGGAGTAGCGTCCAGCTGAAAGCCGCAGAGTAGAATCCCCAGGGATGGAAATCTTCACTTCCGGCACACCCCCCTCCAGCCGGACTCTGTCTCCCCGGGGAGCTCTGCCTCAAGAGTTTTCACTGATCGCTCTGTGTGCACGGGGCGCAGGGACAGGAGGCAAAATGAGTGGGCCCCCTTCACCTCTGTTTGGGTTTTAATTTTATCTTTTCAGAAAACGGGTCACTAGGCTATCCCACTTAGTCCTCACGACAACCCTGCCGGTAGGATTTGTTGGGTTTTTTTTTTTTGTCTTATAAATAACAAATCGAAGACCCACTTGCAGCGGATATTTGGTTCCTCTGCATCAGCGCCATCCGGGAGGAAAACAGTGCAGGCCCCATATGTAATGTGGCATTTTCTATCGGCCGTACCAAAAAAGTTCAAACTGACACATATGACCTCGATTTGCTGATATTTTATTTAACCCGATACACCCAAAATGCGATCGTTTCCGCAAACGGTCCACATGAAAAGCGCTCATGAGATATTTCACTTTCTTTCTTTCTTTCTTTCTTTCTTTCTTTCTTTCTTTCTTTCGTTTGTTTTAACCAGTCTTTGGGATCTGGTATTTATATCTCCTTCTTTCGACACATCTCAACTCGCCGCATTTCAAGTGCTCAAAAGCCACATACGGTGAGTGGCTACCAAAACCGACAGCTTTTTGATGGACTGGATCTGTCCAGTGCTGAAAAGGGCGGGCTCAAGATCTCCCACTTCAATTGTATGTTAGGGGCAATTCTCCGTCCGTCTCAAGTACGTGTGGCCCTTGTATTCGCTGCTGTGTTGTCTGTGACCATAACGTCTTCTCTGCAAACTATGCCCTGCGTCGCCTGACGTGCCTCTTTGCACGGATGTGTGCTTTTAATCTTGTATTTTACTTTGCCTGCTGATAACCATTACGCCACCTTCTTTCTGGTTGGCACACTTGCTTTTGCTCCCTCTTGCACGGGCTAACGTCGCGTGCTTTCCTTCCAAGGCTTCTCTCCACTCGACTGAGTCAGCTACTCTCTTTATGGGTCTGTTTCTCCCTTCATGACCTGGCGTCTTCACCTTCAACTCTTTTTCTTACCTCGAGGTATCTGCTGATTTCTGGGCTCTGTTGCCTTATGACTTTGGCTCCTCCTGACCTCTCAGAACCTAGGCAACCTCCCCGCCCTGCCTACGCATCATTTATATCATACACCGAACCCCCCCTGCACCTGCCGGGAGTAAGTGTTAAAGATACTGATTCCCCCGCGCCCTTCCGTGGAGATTCTATTCTCAAGGGCACAGCGTAACACTCCGTATTTTAGCGATCAACCCCAGTGGTTCTTGTGACCCGGCGACTGCGGGAGGGCGGGGGGGGGGGGGCGGGGGGGTGGTGGTGCCAGTTTCCAAGTCACTTCCTTTCCACCAAATGGAATAGTCTTCCTGGCACCAAATCAGACTGGCAGACGATCTGAGGAGCACCAAGGAGCAAAGAAGGGTGATCCCACTGTGTTAGATGGTTTCGATTAGTTCCACTGCTCAGTGACTTATAGCAGAAGGTGACAGATGTGTTTTTCCTGATAAAATCCCTATACGTACAAATGTCCTTTCCCCCCACAGCCCGCCCATCTCTGCTTAAGAGTTATTTTATTTTTGTTTTTGTTTTTAGATCGTAATATTGGCTTCTTTGCTTTGTTGGGTGGGAAGGCAATAAGGCTCTGTTTGCTAAAGAAATGGAGGGAAATGTTTCCAGTTCTCTTTAATTGAAATGATCTCATATGCAAACAGCAAAAAATTACGCCTCGGATGCGCCTCTGCAGAATTGAGGGGTAATGACCCCAGCTTAAGATAGAAGGCGATGATCCGTTTCATTGTCTAAAGCTGTAAGCATCTGTCATGTGTGGAAGGTTCGCTGCAGGAGCTGCCAGAGCGGGGAGAGGGGCTCCCTTCCTCCTTCCTTCCCTCTGCCTGTGCTCCATTGCCTCTCTTTTGTCAGAGAGGGAAAAGGCCAAAAGTGGGTGGGGCGGGAAGAGGCGGGGGGCGTGTCCTGAGGATGCCCTGGCCCCACTCCAAGGGGTGCCTGGGTGGCTCAGGCGGTTGAGCATCTGACAGCTCAGGTCATGATCTCATGGTTGACGAGTTCGAGCCCCGCATCGGGCTCTGTGCTGACAGCTCGGAGCCTGGAGCCCGCTTCGGATTCTGTGTCTCCCTCTCTTTCTGCCCCTCCCCCGCTCATGCTCTGTCTCTCTCTGTCTCAGAAATAAATATAAACATAAAAAACAAAAAAAAAGAAGGAAGGAAATCCCTGCCGACCCCAGGCCCTTGCCTCCTGCTCCTGTGGGCATGGCCCACTCAGCAGCTCCGCCTCCAGGGCGGTTGAGTGTGTGTGGCATGAAGTCACCTGTGTCCCAAAGTGGAGGGCACTGTGGTTCCTCGTGTCTGGTGGGGATGCTTAGACGGGAGAGAGCTTGGCCCAGAGGGGGAGCACAGAGGGAGACAGCGTGGGCTGAAGGGACAGGTGGTCACCTTCTCAAGGGTTTGCTCCTACAGGTACCCCCTTGCCCATCAGCACCAGCAACCCTTCTCTCGCCTTGTGTGAATAAAGTTTGCTGAGAACCCAGCTTGCCCACTTGTTGGTGCGCTGCCTAACGGCCACCCTCACGCCAGTCCGCAGGGTTTGGGCGCCTACCTCTTAAGTTCTCGTGTACTTTGGAGAGCAGACAGAGAGCCCTGTAGGGGAGTCTTTCTCTTAAGGCGGGATTCTGCCTCCAGAGTGTGGGCACAAGCTTAGAGGAGGCGTGGCCACCAGGGACCATATGGCTCTCCACCCCCCAAATCTTTACTATCTGGGCCCTTCAAAGTTGGCCAACCTCCGTCTTAGACTAAACAGCCCGAGCTGGGGATGAAGACAGAGGAGCATCCGAACGAGAACAGGCTTTGGCCACATAAAGGGGAGTGGGTGGGAGAAACAGCCGCCGGCACCAAGAACATCTGAAGCAACGGCCCTGTGCGACCAGGCCGCCCAGGCTTCTCACTCGCCCCGTCTCGGAGCCTTAACGTTTCTCACCAGGCTCCTCCCCCCGGGCCACGACTCCGCCCATCAAACACAACATCTCGTGCCTACCCCTTGCCCTTGCTTTTGCTTTTGCTCTTACCTGGAATATTCTTTTTCCCAGCTACCCCTGTTCTTGGGTCTTCCTTGTCACTCAGAGAGCTTCGCCCAGAAAGGTTCCACCCCAAACAGGACTTTCCCTTGTCCTCAGGCCTCCCTCAATTGCTTTGTTCTCACCCTTCCGCTCTCTGAAGGCTTTTGTCTGCTCCTTGGTGGTCGTCATCCCCCACTGGGAGACCAACAGGTTCAAATCCAGAGAGTTCAAGGCTGAGCGTATAGGTCTACCCCTTATCTACTTCCGAATGGTGGGGAAAGAAAAGGAAAACAGAAGGAGAAAGCGTATCACCTCGGCAGCGAGACCGCGTAGATTACTGAAGGAACGAGTGAATGAACGCGTCCCAGGACACTGGGTGAGGCTCTGGGCTTTGGCGTCAGGCTTCCTGCATTAAAACCCCAGCCGTATACTTGGTAGCTGTGTGACCTTGGGCAAGTTACTTGACCTCTGAGGGCCTCAGTTTCTTCGTCTGTAAATGGGAGTCATACCCTTGCCTACCTCACGGCCTTGTAGGGAGGATTAAGTGAAATGACACTGCAAAATGCTGAATCCTTGAATCCTCGGGGCGCCTGGGTGGCTCAGTCGGTGAAGTATCCGACTCCGGCTCGGGTCCTGATCCCACGGTTCGTGGGTTCGAGCCCCGCATCGGGCTCTGTGCTGGCATCTCGGAGCCTGGAGCCTGCTTCGGACTCTGTGTCTCTCCCTCTCTCTCTGCCCTTCCCCCGCTCACGCTGTCTCTCTCTGTCTTTCAAAAATCAATAAATGTAAAAAAGAAAAGAAAAAGAAACTAGACTCTCCCGTGCACTGGCAGATCCAAACGGGTCCCTGTGTCTCAGGGTCTGGGGCGGGGTGGGGGGCGGAATCTAAAGGGCATAAAGTTCTCTCCGGCCTTGGGCAAAGGGGTACCGCAGTCAGGGAGAGGGGCCCGGGTGAGCTTTTCCTCGGGCCTCCTGGAGCCTGGAGGCGTGAGTCTCCTGGGGGGCTGAGTGCTGACACCCCTCCCCGCCCCTCCTATTCCTCTTACCTTCCTTTCCTCCGGCTGCGTAGACAAATAACATCGACTGGATGGCCTCAAACAACAGGAACTTTTTCTTTCACGGTCCTGGAGGTTAGAAGTCCAAAATGCAGGTGCTGTCGGGACGGGTTCCTTCTGGAGCCTGGGGCAGAATGTGTCCCACCACCGCCCTCTCCCAGCTTCTGGGGTGCGCTGGCGATCCACGACGCACCCTGGCTTGTAGACACATCACCCCAGTCTGCCTGCGCCCTCGCTTGGTTTCTCCCTGCGTGTGCCTCTGTCGTTTCTTACGGGGACACCAGAGTGATACTGGATGTAGAGCCCAACTTACACCAGTACGACGTCCTCCTAACCACCTGCGTTGGCAAAGAGCCTGTTTTCAAAAAAGGTCACGTTCTGAGGTGCTGGGTTGACATCGGTTCGGAGGGGAGGGGATCCCTTCAACCCAATACACCTGTGTTGGGAGTTTGGGGGCAGTTTAGTCCCAGGGCAAACGGAGAGCAATCCTTCACCCTGTTAAAAAGAAAACTGAAGGCCCCAAGTGGCGTCACATAGGTTAAGACCCCAAGTCGGTAAACCGAGACTTAATACCTAAACTAACTGCAGTTTCAACCCCCGAGAATGTAACCTTTAACCAGTCAACGTGGGAATTCCCTGGCCAGCACCAGGAAATTTATTTTAGACCCGTTCTGTGCCCTCTAGGAGGGCAACCTGCCTGGCCTCAAACCGTGGATTCTTTGCTAACAATTTCCTTTCCTCCGCTCCTTCTCTACCTCCGAAAACCTTTCATCTTCTGTTCCCTCTGCTTGCTAGATGGGCCGCTGCCGGATTCGTGAATCGATTAATAAAGCCAATTAGATCTTTAAAACATACTCGGTTGAGTTTTTGTTATTTAACCACCTTCAGCAGCTCCATTTATCCTGCTCTTTTCCAGGCTGGCCTGGGAACTGGTGTGAAGACCACAGCCCTCGCTGCAGGGGGGCCCAGGGAGCCGGAAAATCCGTTGCAGCACGCGTGTCTGTGATGCTCCCCTTTTCTGAGGTGTGTGAGATTTTTTTTTTTGAATTACATTAGTAATCCAACTCTACTCGATAACATTTGCAAACAATAATCATTCCAAACAGAGAGAGAGAGAGAGCAGCAGCTAGAGAGCCATAGTAGCCTAGGACCTGGATGCTTAAGGTAGAGTCTCCCAGCATCGAGGCCCTCAGGGTGAACCCACCTGTCCATCTGCCCGTGATCTTGGGATTTCAACAAGGAGAGAGTGGGACACAGAGCATGTTTCCTAGAGCACGGGGAGAGTGGAAAATTGGACCTGGAATATTAGAAAACGTTTCGTTCCTGGAGCGAAGACTCCTCCTCCACGGGGGCTGGGGTGGGGGGGCATTTAAGATTCCACCCCCCCCCTTGCCCCATCCATCAGACACCAGATACTGTAGGCGCCCAGCGCTGATCCTGTTACCTTTTACCCCGTTTATGGGGGCAAGGGGACCCGGAAGTGGGTGCTGGGCTTCAGTGTGTGCTCTCCCTTCCAGCAGCCAGTGCCCGTGTCTCTTTTCTTGAGGACTGTCCTGCCCTCCAGTTCTGCCCCTTTGCTGCGAGGCCAGAAACCTGAAATCCCTGGGATTTACATCCTGCAGCCCCTCCCTGGGCTGTACTTCGCTAGTGACTAATGGGTTTGGCATCTGAAAGTTCCAGCCGCCTTACCTCGGGGCATCACTTACACCCCCAGATGTCCCTGCCAGCTGAAGCTGCTCCTGCCCCTACTGTGATGGGACCTGAGGTCACATCCTTGCCGGCCTTCTTCAGCTTCCCTTCCTGTTGTCCCAACTGCCCGGCGGCTTCCTCGGGGGAGCACTTGCTTGATAAATCACTCCCATGGGAAACCTCGGGTCTGGTCGGCGCCTGGGGGCTCTGGCCTAAGACGCCCCACCTCTGCAGTGTCATTTGAAGCCCACCTGCAAGACAGACCTTCTGTACCCATGATGCTGACTCCTACCTCTGGGGTGTGATTTGAAGGACCCGGGGCCCCATAATCTCCTCCCCAAGGCCTCTCTCCCTTGTCTGAAATCTCACCATTGCAGATTCAGTCCCGTGGAATGTGTCCCTCACTCCCCTTAAAGTGGAGCTGCTTCTGGGACTACAGCTTCATCACTGGCGTTAATACTGCTCCTTGGAGCAGGGCTCCCTGTAAATCAGAGCCTTTGCTGCCGTGGCTGTTGGTGGGGCCCCGGTCGGCCTGTTCCTCCTGCTGGAGTCGGGCTTAAACAAAATGGGGAAGGCAGAAGTCTGGGCCTCTGCCGTGGCCTGCCTCACACCTCGGCTCCCTGCTCCCCACTCCCGGCTCCTTCTGGCTCCTTCCGCTGCCCCATATGGAGGGCTTTTCCTGCCTCCGGCTGCAGGGAGGCCCCTCCACTCAAGGTTTGCAATAATGGTGACCAGAATAATGAAAATGATGATAAGGCATCATTATTTTTAGGGTGTTAGTGTTCCGGAGGATGTTTCACTTTAAGTGGGATTTTTGGAACATCACGAATGACCATGGAGCCCAAGGGGAAGCTTAAATGGTGGAATTCAGGCACTGCGGCCTCCAGATGAAAGTAGTCTGGAGTCCTGCCCTGTACGTTTCCAGTTACGGCCAGGGCATACTGGGCTGCTGGGTAGGCGAATTAGAATGGCAACTCCTGGGGACAGACAAGAGTTCCAAGGGTTCACAGCTTGGGGGGGGGGGGGGGTGAATACAGGCTGCATTTCAGCCCCACTTATTCCTGCTGAGTACCTTTGTGCAGTGTGCAAACCGCCCAGCCGTATAAGGAAGCCCCAAGAACCCTGACTAGTGTTAAAAAGGAAACCACCAGCATAAGATAGAGTCACTTATGGGAGGCCCGGTCATCAAACCCAGGCTTAATACCTAACCTAACTGTAGTTTCAACCTCCCCCCGGAAATGTAGTTCTTAACCAGTCAGTCGGGAAATTTCTGGGCATTGCCAATGAGGTAATCTGTCACAGGGCCCTCGCTATCTCCCCCACCTCCTTCGGCCCAGATGAGGTAATCTGCATGATAAGATGCTCTCTGCTTTTCCCCCTAACAGAAAGCGACCTTGCCTGAAACAATGTCTCCTTTCCTTTTGCTAGTAACTTCTTGCCCCCGCTGACCTTCCTCTAAAAAGCATCCATTTTATACAACTCCTTGGAGCTCCCCTCTACTTGCTAGGTGGGACGCTGCCTGATTCATGAATCGCCTAATAAAGCCAATTAGATCTTCACATTCAAACATTGGATGTTTTGTCCATTGAGACCAGGAACACTAACGGCCAGCATTGAGTTTACCCTGTGCCCCCACTCTGCTCAATACACTGCGCTGTCGTATGTCCCACATCTATCTCGCGAGGTCAGTTACAATTTGCAGCGTCCCCATTTCATAGATGGGGAAGCCGAGGCTCGAAGAAGTTGCAAATCACCCCAAGTCACATGGAAAATAAATAAAAGCTCCAGGGGTTGAGCTCCCATGACTGGGCGTCACGGGAAATGCTTCCCAGAAGCATTTCAGAAGGGAGAAGGTTGGCAGAGGGCAATTCAACCTTGTCGGCAAGTCCAGTTCGCACAGAGGAGGAAGCACCTTGGCTGGGGGGCTGTGGAATGAGGCAGAGTGGGCCGGTAGGGAGGCAGAAGGTCTAAATTTGAGTTTCAAGCCTGCCTTTTATCAGCTGTGTGTCCCCGGACAAGTCACTTAACCATTCTGGGCCTCACCGTCCTCATTTGTGAAAATAAGAGTCGGGGGCGGGGGGGGGGGGGGGCAGTTTTCCAAGGATCCTTGTAGGCTCTCTCAGATTGCCACTCCTACAAACTCCCCAAGAGCGGCTGCAGAGGGGTGATGAGCGGGCTGTCCCGTCCCCAGCGCCCTGGGTTGGAGGGGGCAGGGGCCCTGCATCCTTGGCCCAGCCTGGACTCTGTGCTCCTAACCTTCCTCGTGGGCTTTTCCATCCTGACTCAGGTCTGCAGCTGCCGCCCGGAGGAGATCTAGCAGAGCCATTTATCAAACACACACAATTAAGGCCAGCGTTGGCCGAGATCTATTCCAGGAGCGGAGCGGAGCAGAGCCTGGGGGTGAGGAGGCGAGGGGAGGGGTGGGGAGGAGAAGGGGGAGGGCATGAGCTCTGAGCTGTGTGGTTAAGGAAGGGCTGGAGGAGCCCTGCAGCAGGAAGCTTGGGAAGCCCTGACCCTGCCAGGGGGTCTACGCGGCGTCTTACCAGGGCACTCCAGTGCATGTTACTCCCTTTTGCAAGTGGGGCAAGTGACGCAAGTGACGCAAGACGGATCGTCCAATCGGACCAAGGTCCTCCAGTGAGGGCGGAGCGAGCGTTGGATCCTGGGTGGTCAAATTTAGGCCCTGTGCTTCAGACCGCGCCTGGACAACCAGATACGAAAATAGAGATTTTTGGCTGAGCGTTGGCCTGGGAGACACCGAGAGTAGATATTAGCAGAGAGAAGGAGGCCAGTTATCATGGGAAGAGTTTACCCAAGACAATTTCGAGAGCTGGTTCCGCGATTCCCCGGCTCCACGGCCAGATCAAAGGTATAAAAAAATGGGGCGGACGGAGATCAGTTCGTGGAGATTTTTTCCGGGAGGGTATGAAACTGGTGAAGCAGGCCTTTCGCACTCATCCCGGGGGCTCCAGACCTCTCCTTAGTCCCGCCCAGAGCTGCGCCCACCCCTCCCATCCCTGGGCAGGGAGGCAGCCTTCCTGGCAGGGCCCCTCTGCCTCCTCCCCTCCTGGGAGGGCTAGGCCCCGGAGAGGCTGAGAAACCCAGCCAGGCTTGTGAGTGCAGGCGCGTGTTCGCCGGAGGGGAGTAGATGCCGTGATGCTGCCCAAATCTGGGATCACCACTCATCCAGCGACCAGCCAGTCCACCTCTAGGGACCACCCTGGGCTGGAGACAGCCACCTCTGGCACACAGGTGCCCAGAGACAGGTCCACGCGGGGATAGGAAGGCCCAGCCCCTTCACCTCAATTCTGGACTTCTCTGAAGGGCCGTCCCAGCTTCAGAGCTCCCCGGGGATGGCGCGGCCGCGGTCGTGACGCCCCCCGGCCCAGTTCCTCCTTCTGCTTGGTCCTGCCTCGCTCACCCCCTTGCGGGGGGTTGAACCCGTGCGCAGGCAGATGAGTGAAGTGGGAACACACGTGACTGTGTATGTGAGCCTTCGTGTGAAGGCAGACGTGTGAACGCCTGTGAGCGGGATCGCGTGTGCGTGCACGCGTATGTGCGCACACGTGCGGAGGTCGTGTTCCCTGCAGCCCTGCAGAGCCTGGCGGGGTGGGGGGGGAGCGGGGGGATGACACGTGGGCCCGCCTGGTTCCCCAGCTTCTCCCTCCCTCTCACTCGCTGGCCCGTGTGATGCACACCTGCAGGAGTTGACGTCCGCTCTGTGAGTGTGGTGTCCACGAAGCCCCGTAGCATGGCCCGGGCAGATTCTGCCTGTCTCTCTGCCCTTGTCCCTTCTGCCCGTCCTCCCCGCTGCCTGACCAAAGAGCATCTCTTACCATGGGGAAGGCCCCCGTGGAAACCAAGGCTGAGTCTGGACAGAGGAGGGGAGGGACTCTGGGCTCCTGTGGTCCAGTCTCCCACTCGGACCACACTGAGGGCCACCTGGCTTCTACTTGCTCCCCCGTGATGGAAGCTTAAGCTGTGGCCACCGCCCAAGCAGCCACAGAGGAACTCCCCTCCCCTCAGCAATCCCAAACCCGCCACCCCATCCCTTCTACCCACTGGGCTGGGCTCCTCCCTCCTCCCAGGTCCGGCCCCAGATGGCCCACGACAGCCCCGTTGTCCCTGCCCGGCTTCCTGTCCTGTCCCACGCTGCTTCCCCGATAGTTCCCCTGTAGTCCCCACACAAGGACATTAGGTCCTGCTGCCCCCTCCTGGACCTCCCCTCTGGACACTGTGCCTATAAAGTGCGGGGTCCAGATTTGAACCCACAGCGCCACAGAAGGGAACTCGCCCCACTCCCAGGGCCCCCGTTAAGCTAGGAACGGTCCACGGTTTTAGCAGCCACATCACATTGTCTGTGCTCACGCTGACTTGAGGGGTCAGATACAAATGACCGGATCATTTCCAGTGGAATTTTGCCAAGCCGGCCCCATCCACCCACCCTGGGCTTGTTCCTTGGGACCATTGATTTTTTTTTTTTTTTTCCTCTGAAAGTACCAGATTTTACATCGATTACTGTTAAATTTCTTCTTGTTGATTTTGGCCCAGCATCCCGCCTGGGAAGAGAGCTTTGGATCATAAATCAGCTGTATCAGAATAACTTGTGCTTTCGAGGTTTGGATGAGCACATCTTTTGCGTCTTCGTCCAAGTCTTTGGCAAAATTACCAGACAGGTTTGAGCTGGGCAGTGTGCTCTGTGTCCTCCGGTCTGCCATCCAGTCATCCTGTGAAAGGGGGGCAGTGTTTAACTAGGGGACACCTGACTTTGATGAGGCCCGTCTGGCCCTTGGATCACGCCATGTTCTTTTCCAGATGCTCTGGACTTTCTGTCTAGTCAACCAGTCTAAACCTTTTTTGTGGTGATCAGAATCCACCTTCTACCTTCCCTGCTTTTTGGTAAACCAAGGAACTTCGCCCCTCTGCAGTCTCCTTGCGATTTTTCTCTTCTGCCTGATCCTTGGACCCTCCACAGGATCTTGGAAGTCTTTGCTATATGGAGTGACCATATGATTTTCAGCCAAAAGAGATAACTTTGAGAGTGTATCAGTTATCAAGTGCTGGGTAACAAATTACCCTAAAAACGTAAGACCACAAGTAATTGGCTCTCACATTGTAGGTGAGACGTTGGGGAGTGGCTTAGCCGGGAGGGTCTGGGTTAGGGTCTCTCCGGAAGTTGCATCCAAGATGTTGGCCAGGCTGCTGTCATCTGAAGGCTTGGCTGGGCTGGAGGATGCATTTCCAAGATGGCTGACATGGCTGTTGATAGGAAGCCTCAGTTTCTTACCACGTGGGCCTCTGGAGGAGTGTTTGACTTTCCTTACGATGTGGCAGCAGACTTTCGCCAGTGTGAGTGATCCAAGAAAGTGCAAGGAAGAGGCCACAATATCTTTATGACATAGTCCTAAAAGTGACATCTTGCCACTTCCGCCATATTTTATTCGCTAGAAACCAGTCGTTAAGTCTTACCCACACTCAAAGAGAGGAGAATTAGGCCTCGCATTTTGAAGGAAAGAGTATCCAAAAAAGGCGTGCTGACATATTTTTAAATCACCACATGGGTGAAGGGAGGTGTTTTATAATTATGCCAGAATGATGGATTTGAACCAGGACTGTCCTGCACAAAGCATATTTGGTCACTCGACTCCTTCACAGTCTCTCAAATGTTTGGACCATGAGCTACGGTTAAGAATCAATTATAGGTCACGATCTCGCGGTCCGTGAGTTCGAGCCCCGCGTCAGGCTCTGGGCTAATGGCTCAGAGCCTGGAGCCTGTTTCCGATTCTGTGTCTCCCTCTCTCTCTGCCCCTCCCCCGTTCATGCTCTGTCTCTCTCTGTCCCAAAAATAAATAAACGTTGAAAAAAAAAAAAAAAGAATCAATTATGACCTGGGGTGCCTGGGTGACTCAGTCAGTTGAGCGTCCAGCTTTGGCTCAGGTAGTGATCTCACAGTTGACAAGTTCGAGCCCCGCATCGGGCTCTGTGCTGACTGCTCAGAGCCTGGAGCCTGCTTCGGATGCTGCGTCTCCCTCTCTCTCTGCCCCTCCCTCGCTCATGCTCTGTCTCTCTCTGTCTCAGAAATAAATAAACATTAAAAAAAAATTTTTTTTTTAATCAATTATGACCTTCTTCACATATACATACGTAACTGAAACAAAAGTTCACGGAACGGCATTTAACCTTACCATCTACATTTCTAGGGGAGGAAACAGTTCTCCTTGACCCTCTTAGGGTCCCTGCTTGGATCTGAAAATTAAATTGACAAAGATAGATGAACAGGAGAAGACCACGCAAACTTATTTAATGTACGTTTTCTGTGACACAGGAGCCTCCACAAGGAAGCGAAGTCCCAGAGGAACGGACCCGTGTACGTTTGCGTGACATTTGATGAGGAGCGGACAGCTGTGGAGGAACGTGATACCGTGAGGTACGTGTTGTAAACTGCGGGCATCCAGAGAAGGCTGTTTGTTAGCGTTCTTCTGGGTGATTCCCTGGTCTTCAGAGAGAAGGACGTTCCTCTCCTCCAGGTCTAAAGAGGGCGCCACTCACATGATCTGCTTCAGGAAAGAAGGGTGGAGGGGCCGGTGCTCCGACTTAGCCTTCTGGCCTGCCGTCCTCTCAAACTCCTGCAGTGTAAAATACTCAGTATGCCAAGTGCCATACTTTGGGGGGAGTGGGTCTTAGACCCCGTCTCAGGAAACAAACCAGTATCCTGGGGTGTGCTTTCTGTGGGCACCGAAGCTGCTAAGCCTCTCCATTTATTTTGGAGTTCTCCATGGGTCTGACCCAAGTTTCAGAACTTACTTTTCTTATCTTTCCTACCCCCTCCTTCCTCGACACGTGCACACTCTCAACCTTTAGCTCTTTGGAGTCATAGAATTATGAAATGTCAGACTATGAAAGAGGCCCTGGGCCCGAAATGACACACACCTTCCTGACGATGCTCAAGACAGACGTTACCAATGCATCATGGTAATGTCCCATGAAGCTCAGTGTCTACCTCAGAATCCTTCCCAACCCAGCATTCCAGGTATCCAGTTTTTTGTGAGACAAAGTCTAGTTTACAGATGCTTTCTTTGAAGCTGTAAAAGTCAACTCTGAATCCCAGAGAAATGAAGTCGCTCTTCCAAGGTCACACGGCCGGTTGGTGACTAGGGGAAGATGGGCAACAGGCTCTCCTACCCGGGCCTTTGCTCTCTCTCTCTCTCCTGAGCTAGGGTTTCCGAGACTTTGCCCATTTATTCACTGTCTTCTTGGACCTCGTTCCCTTGACCGGCGATCTCTCGCCGTCTCATTCTTCATCCACCGCCCACGGACTACCAGCTGATTTACAAGACCCCAGACCCTTCTCAGACAGAATCTTAGCAAGTGGCTGATCCACACGGAGCCACGGCCAAGAGAAGCAGCTTTGTTTGGGATGCGATCCACATCGGGAAAGAATGCACTCATCCTGTGGTCCAGATCTCTCCCCAACGGCTGGAATCGAGGGCCCGGAGTCCCCGTGGCCATCCATTACCACTGAGACGGCCCAGGCTGGGGGCCCGTGTTGTTTTATATGACGGCTTATCCTGCCGTGAGCCATTCTGTGCCTCTCGCTGACCGCTCACCTTCTGGTGCAGGCATCGGCTCAGCGATGAAGAAATGCACAAGCCCGTGGGCCATCACCGGCAAATGTCCTGTTTTCATGCTGCCTGGAGGGTGCGGTTTCTGGGGCAGTCCAAGGTACCCCAGGTGCACCGAGGGATGGCGGGGAACCCACAGGAAGGGACACCCGATCGGAAGGATGGAAAGTTGCTCTGTAGCGAAGGAGCGGTGAGTTTAGGAGCAATACAGACGTTTCCGATTGTTGGAGGTATGCTGTGAGGCCGGGGCAAGTGGCAGGTGACGGAGTGGAGAGAGAGAAAAAGGAAACAAGCAAGCGAGCAAAAAGTATCCGTAACGTGCCACACGGTTATAGGAGCAAAGGCAAAAGTCAAGCAGAGGTGGCGACAGAGCTGGGGATGCTGTAGGTAGGTGGGTGGTCAGGGAGGGCTTCTCTGAGGAAGGGACATTTGAGCCACCGCGTGAGCTGTGCAGGGGTCCTCTCCCACCTGATCTCATCTGGTCCTCATGACCGCGTGAAAGGAAGGCCGCAGACAAGGACCCTACCGCCCCAGGGCTGGGCCTGGGCTGGGGAGTGAGTTTGAGGCAGAGCGGGGCCCAGGATCCGGCGCTCCAGACACCCAAGGCAGGGGTCCTTCGAGCTCAGAGTGGCCTCCTCCGCCAAATGTGGGCTTCGGCCCAGCCCAGGACCTCTCCTCGGTCTCCGCAGCCTTGTCACCCACGACCGTACCCAGCAGCAAGACGAGGTTAAGACGGGCTCTGACATCAGACAGGTGCAGCTCTAATTCCAGTCTCTCCTATTAGCTGCTTCATCTGGAGCAAGGAAGCCTCAGTGTTTTCCCCCGTGAAAGGAGGTAATGGAGCATCTTTCTCGTGGAACACCGGACGGTGCAAGCAAAGCCCTTAGCACCGCGCCCAGCACACGTAGACGGGGCTTATGGAACGCGAGTTACCGACCATCTTGGCGCACAGGGCACCCCCCCCCCACCCCGCCTCCTCGAGCCATCTGAGTGATGACCACACGGCCGCTGCCCTCGGCTGGGCCCTGGCGGGCTTGGCTCGGTGCGACAGGGCGGGCTGTTGTAGAGCGACCCCAGCCCCCTTGTCTCGAGGTGGGACCCGCTGTGTCCCTTCTATGCCCTGTCACATCTGATGCACCCTCCTCGCCTTCCCTTCTGTTTGCCCGGTGCTTCCTGCTTTCAGACCTGCTCACTTTGCTCCCTAATATGCATCGCTGACAGACATTATGTTTATTTCCTTGTTCCCTTACGGCCGTCTCCCCTGACAGAAGTTGGACACCCCGATGACGGAGATTCGGGGCGCTCTGTGCGCGGCTGCAGGTCTGGCGCCCAGAACGTGACCGACTCCCAGTAGGTCCTGGAAACATGTTGGTTGAACGGGTGGATGAAGAAATGGAACAAATGCGCCGTGGATGTCCGTGGCCACGGGCCATCTCCCCAGACAGCCTGTGTTATTTTCTTTCAGGCCACGGCTGCAGAAGGTCAAGGGTCTGGTCCGTTTCCTTAGCCATCCTGACCTTGGCCCGAAGGCACTCGGCCCTGGGCATGGGAGGGCCTCCTTCCATGCACCCGTGTTCCCTCCAGGCCGGCACAAGGGGGACCCTGTCTTTCTTCTAGCTCTCAGGCCAGGTCCATGAGGAGACAACAGGAGGGGAAGACAGATAAGCCTATGAGGCCTCTGGGGACCCAGAAGGGCCCACGTCTGCACCTGTCACCCCTACTGCACGGCCCTGCTCCTCACTCCATCACCACTTCAGTCTCCGTTAGGAAGCTGGCGGTGGAGTCCGAATCCCCAGGGGTTTGGACTCGTGGGCGCCACGTGCAGCGATGATCCCGCCAGCCTCGAGATCAGGCCCATGGAGCCCCACCCGCGGGTGCAGGAGGCGGGGAGAGTGGGACGGGGACAATATGGGCCGGTGCGACTCAGTCGAGGGGCCGCAGCCCAAACAGCAGCTGTTTCCGTGATTCAGCAAAGAGCCCGGTGGGGGTGCTGACGGCTGGGGCGGGTCGGGACTGGAGCTGAGTGAGAGGAGTCAGGGAAGGGGGGGAGGTGGACACGGGTCACCCTGCACGCAGGCCCACAGCCACTACTTTTGGGTCCTGCCCCCGCATCATCTTGGCCCCGTGGGCCTGCCTTCACCCCCGTGGCCTGTTGCCACATGTAGGTTTCACTGTTATCCGGGTATGGTGAGGCCAGCAGATCGGGGCATAGTCTGCCACCCACAGATCCCAAGAGGAGGGAACTGTCACATCATGGGGAGCCACGCAGGGAAGGAGCAGGCGGGTCAGGACGCAGCGCGAGTGGGAGGGAAGCGTAGGGGCAAGACCCTGTATTGTGGTTTCCGCAGGGAAGAGTGGGTGGGCAGGTAAGCAGGCGAGTTTGAGTAATTTCATTGGGCTCTGGGGCCCAGGAACTGTCGCTAGTTGTCTGGTATCTGGCCCCGGGGTGATTAGGACAGGTGGGTAGCCGCCCAGATATGAGGGATAAATGAGGTGGTTCTAATATGTCTCTGTTTGGGTTGCCCCTAACAGGCACACTCACAGGCCAGTGGTTTGTGCTCTCAAGGAACTGGCCAGCCCGGGGCGGGGTCGTCCCTCCAGGGTCACAAAGGCCCCAGATGTCAGAGCATCAGAAACGCATGGGTAATCCACACCCCCTACCCCGTTCGCCAGACTCCCCTGGGGGCGGCACTCGGGCCACGGTTGAGCCCCAGCACCGGTCTGACGACTGGGGGGAGGGGGGGGTTCTTGGCAAATGGTGGGTGGATGAGGGGCCACCATGGACCAGGCACGGTGCCGGGCACTGGGGGACAGAACAGTGAACAAGAAGGCAAGATCTCTCCTCTCAAGGATTTTATGCCCTGGAGGCACGGCGGACCCCGAACCAGTAAACAAACAGATAAACGAGGGGGCCTCGGTTACTGGGAAGTGTGATGGCGAAATAAAACGCCAAGATGTTACAGCCTCCGGGCAGGATGGAAGGAGAGGGGCTCCGTCGGGAAGGGCGGTCAGCGTAGCCTCTCGGAGGAGGTGACCGTTGGGCTGAGACCTGAATCTTGACAAGGAGCCACGCGAAGATTTCGGGGCAGAATATTTTAGCGGGGGGAAGACGCGAAGGAACGAATAAATGAAAGACCAAATCCGTTTCTCGGTCTGGATTGCCCACCTCCTTACAGCTGGCGGCAGGGTATTTTGAGGGCTGAATGACATCCGGGTCAGAATCTCACATATTCACATCGCTTCTATCACGGTCTCCATCACGAAGGGAGACATTCCACAGGGTGACCTGGGCCCTGTGAGCAGGTGCTTTGGGGCCTCGGGGCAAGACACCCTTTTAACCATCCACGTTCTCTGACCCCCTGCTTCCAGGCAGACAGGCTGTAAGCAGTTGTAACGGGCGTCTCTCCCGCGCTGGGGGCTGGAGCAGACACCTTGAGACGCACGTCTCGCTGGCTCGCAAGGCTGTCACGGCAGCCGTGTGCACCCCCCTGCAGGCTGGGGGCCCCCCACACCGCATCTGTCCCAGCCATGTGGGTCCCTGCTCCCCCCTGGGGAGGCCCCTGCCGCCAGGCTGGGTTCCAGAGGGGATTCACCACCGGCCCAGGAAAGCGGATCATGTCCAAAGATCGGGCGCGAGAGGAGGTCGGGAAAGGCAGGAAAGCAACCTTCCCTGAGCGCCTACTTTCTGCTCGGGGAAAGGGAGTGACTTCCCCAAGGTCCGGCCATCTCTGTTTCATTCATTCATCCATTGGTCCAGGTTTCAAATATTTCTTGGATCCCCTAGGGGGTGGGCAAAACACGGATTTCAGAGCCCAGACACCCCCGGTCCAGAGTCTTTTCTTCCACTGCCTAGGAAGGGGCCCTAAGGCAAACTTGTCTGCCTCAGTTCCCTTATTAGTAAACCAAAGGATAATGGCACCGGCGCCTGATGAGGCTCCCCGAAGCATCAGCAGGAATGCCTATGGGTCACCCCGGCCCACAGGTGGTCCTCACTCACGTCCGGCACTGGCTTAGGGATTGCGGACAGACGGACAGGACGCCACAAGCCTGGCCTTCAAAATGCTCAAAGACTGGGGCGCCTGCGTGGCTCAGTCAGTGAGGCGTCTAACTCTTGATTTCGGCTCCGGTCATGATCTCGCTGTTCATGAGATCGAGCCCCATGTGGGGCTCCGGGCTGACGGTGTGGAGCCTGCTCGGGATTCTCCTGTCGCCCTCGCTCCCTGCCCCTCCCCCACTTGGGTGCTCACCACGCACGCACGTGCTTACACGCCCTCTGTCTCTCAAAGTAAAGAAATAAACATGGAAAAAAAAAATGTTTTAATGCTCAGAGACTAATGAGGGACAGACATGTCACAGCGGCTCATGCCAGTAGGCAAGGTCGGAGTGGGTGCTACATAAAAGCGTGAGGGACGTGTTACGGGTGGTTACGTTTGGGTGCAGTGAGGGGGAGTTTTCAAGGAACATATGGCACCTGAGTCTCATGAGAGGGAGAGGAGAGGGTACATCCAGGTGGAGGGGATAGCCTCAGCAAGGCTTGGAGACCTAAAGGCTGTTCGGGGACAGTGGGGACAGAGTAGATCAATGTCGCTTGGGCAAGGCGACCAAGGGAGGGATTGGCAAGGTGTGGTTGGCGGATTAAGCTGAATGGCTTTGACTGTGACAGTAACGAACTTGACCTTCATCCTCTGGGCAGAACTTGAACTTCCCTCTGGGGAAGGCCATAACATACCCTGGCGGGGTCTTAGGGAGAGATTTTCTGGGACCTTGTGGAGAAGGAATTAGCAGGGCTGAGACCGGGGGCAGAGAGCAGCTCTGAGGTCCTGCAAATCCAGCCGCGAGATGGAGAACAGACAGATCTGGATGAAAAGGAGACGGATCTATCGAGCACTTACCATGTTCCGGACACGCCCCGTACATTTGTTCACTCGCCTCTCAACAGTGCTCTGAGGTGGGTGCTCTCGTTCCCATTTTACAGATGAGAACACTGAGGTACAAGGAGGTTAAGTAACTTGCTCAGGGGTCACGCAGCCAGCGACGTGGAGCCCTGGGATTCTGATTCTGGTCCATCTGAATCCAAAGCCCTGATACTTCCCAGACCCAGATGCCCATGGGGAGAGAAGGCCCGAAGGTGAAGAGATGCACGCAGTGGAAACTTAGCAGATCAAGACAGCTTCTTCCTTCCTCAGCCTCCCTGAGCTGGGCGTCTTCCACTGGCTCCTCCAGACCCTCAACCCACGCCCCTCTTTCTCCCCCTACTCTGTGTCCTGGGAGGCGTCCACAGGCTCCCTGGTCCTCACCCATTAGCTTCTGGCTGGGTTCCATCAACGGGGCAGGAGAGCCGAGGGAAGGAGGAGAGTGAGTGGGCTTGCTGCTTCCCCCTCCGATGGGCTCTGTCCCCCCACTGACGCCCCAGCTCCTCCAGGTGGCCCTCTCCACACAGCGCGCTGCCCCATCGGGCAGCTCCTCTCTCTCCTGCCCTTTCAAGCCTGGGGGTGGTGACAGTCACTCCTGCTTTTCATATGGGTCTGTCTGTGACGTTGGCCCTCAGGAGAGAGGGCAGCAGACAGCAGCTTCTAATGCTGGTCCCTGACGTCATGGGGGTGGCTGAGCTTGCCAGGGAGTGTGCAGGGGATGACGCTCAGGGCCCAAGCTGGGAAGGAGGGGGGGACGCTGACATTTAGTCCCCAGAGGGTGGGAGCCAATCAGACAGCTGGGGCTGGGTGGGGCTGGAGCCTCCCTTGCTGGTGATTGTTACTGCGATCCCCACTCCCTTTGGCAGAGGGAGAGGGGCTGTGCCAGGAGGTCTGTCATCTGGGAGACCGCCCTTGGCCCCTCTGGAGGGGAAGCCCACCAGTTCTGCCCTGCCCCCCGCCCCCTGCCCCCTGGGACTTTTCAGCCCAGCTTTTGGCGGCTGGCTCGGGGTTCTCAGAGGGCTTATGAGGGCACGTGGGGCTACCTTCAGGGTTACCGGGGGGAGTCTCTGTCTGGGAACGGGGTGACCTTTTTTTGAAAAGCCTGTTCATCCCCAGGGCCCTGGTTGGCTGAGCCCTCTGGAGCCAGCCCCGGTGAGGGGGGCCTTTCCAAGAATCAGGATCCCATCTGCCCCCTTTCCCCCGCCCTCCCTCCACCTACCCGCCTGCCCTCTGGCCTGTGTCAAGCTCCAGAAAGGCACTGCCGTCCCCAGCAGCCAGCTAGCTGGGGGGGGGGGGGGGGGGGGGGGGGGAGGGGGGGGCAGGAATATGCCTAGTGGCAGGGGAAGAGGAGGGATGGAACCAATCACATATGTCTAAGGCCAGAGGGGGAAGAAAGATAGTTACAAAAATCCACCTGTGAACAAAGGTAGGTCCATTTAGAGCCACAAGGCGTGAGAGCTAGGAAGGGTCTTCCAGAACCCCACCTTGCTGCATAGACGAGGACACTGGGGTCTAGAGAGGGGACGCTGCTCAAAGGCCTTGAAGACTGGCCTGGCTCAGCCTGGCACTCGTAGCCATCACCCATGTCCCTGCGGCTCTCACCTGTCAGACTCCACACCCCAGGACCAAGAATACTTTTCCATGCGTCGGCATCCATGTGCCTGCAAAGGGTCCTGATCCAGATTTCTACCCCACCTTTGTGCCCCTCCTCCACGGTGGAAGCAGCTGGCTGCCCCCACGGCGGGGGCTGCCTGGGTGCGAGACGACCGTGTTTTCACAGGGCGGAAATTAGATCTGCTTCTCGGGGAGAAGTGTTGGGAGCTGAAATGCCAGCCAGTTGGGTGTGGCGGGGCCTCCTCGTTCTGTGCTCCGCAGAAGCCAGCCACATGGAAGGAGGGACGGGGAGGACGGGCCGCCACCAGGCAGGGCCCTAGGAAGGGGTCAGGGACAATGTGCAGGTGGAGAATGGAGGTTTTAAGAACAGAGGGCTCGCCCAGGGGCAGGCAGCGAAAACAACACCCCGTACTTAGACCTCACCTCCTCTACAGCCTCCTTTCCCAGCCCGGGCTTACCCCTTGACTCCACACTCGAACCCTGGAGGGCAAAAGGACCCGAGCCAGCAGTGGCCAAGATGGGCCTCTCCCTACTTGAACATTCTAGTTGGGGGTCTTCCAGCCACGACAGATTGGATTATGACTCAGCAAGTACTTATCACCCTCCTCGGCCACCGCGCACAGTGTATACCCCCCTGCACGCTGAAGTTGGGCTTGTCCGTGTCACTGGCTTTGACGAGAAGTATCAGAAGACGTGGAAGAGCAGAGGCTTGACGTGTGCTTATGTGGACTGAGCTGCTCCCTTGCGTGCCGGTGCTGTCTGTACAAAGAGGTTCCCCTGGGCAGCTGTCGCCCGTCAGCTGGGGTCATAGAATGAACGTGTGTGGAGGGACCCGAGCCCGCCTCGCAGTCTGAAAGAAAGCGCCCGGCTGAGCCCAGCCTAGATCGGGAGAACCGTGGTCAACCTGTAGGCCCATGCATGTGAGAATTACTGCTCACTGCTGTCACTCACTGACTTTGGGGATGGTTTGTTTCGTAGCATTATTACGGTAATCGCTGACCGATACACAGGCCCAAAGCTGGAGCCAGAGAAGAGGCCAACAGCTGGGACGTGGAAGATCCGGGCTCTCCACGTCCCTCCCCTGCCACAGCCCTGAGAGAGGGGTGGATAGAGAGGATCCTCTGGATGTTCTGAGTCAACTCAACGAGGAGTTGCATACCCATGCAGGGAGGGCCCAGCACCTCTGCTGGTACTTACTACATCTCTGTGAGGAAACTGAGGCTCCTAGGGAGATCTCCCCAAAGCCCCGGAGCTAGAAAATGGCAGAGCTGAGGCCAGAACCAGGTCTCCCGGCTCCAGTTTCCAATCTACCAGTCAGCCCAACCCTGAGCCAGTTGAACAGTGAGCCCCATGAGGACCAGAGCCACTGGTCTGGCCAGCCACAGGCGAAAGAGGGAAGGCAGAGCTCTCCCCCCCTGCCCTGGGTGCCGTGCCGTCAAGGCCTCGGGGGTGTCTCCCACTGCTCCAGAAGGTTCTGCTGCTGAGAAGATAAGCCTGGGTTCAAAGCCTGCTTGCCCTTGGGCAACTTTCTTAACCTCTCTGTGCCTTCGTTTGCCCATCTGGAAACAGGGGAAGCCTAGAACAGTTCCTACTTAGCTCAGAGGGTGCTTGTGAGGATTAAATGAACTACAGTCCCTGCATTAAATGGACTAAGTGTATAATCCCTTCACCTAATAAATGCGCCACGAATGTTTGTTAAATAGACGCTAAGTAGCTCCACCCACCTCAACCTGCTAAGACGCGGCTGAACACAGCTAATTTTGACTTGGGGAGAACTCACTCTGAATCAGACACTGTCCCAAATGTTCTTCGTGTGCATCAACCAAGTTAGTCCTCACCGAAGCCTTGGAAGAGATGTTGGCGCTATCCTTATCCCTCCCGTTTCGCAGATGGAGAAACTGAGGCACAGAACAGGTTCCTAATGGTCACACTCTGGAGCTCCAGCTGGGTGGAAGGCAGAGGTGCAGAGATCACCGGTCCCAGGCCTGGTGGCTCTGACCAGCTGTGTGGTTGGGGGCAAGGACCACCTACCCCGCGGGGTTGTCGTCAAGATTAAACGAGATCACGCGGGTGGCCTGCCTAGCATGACTGCCGACCTATGACAGGGCTCAGGAAGTAGGGAAAGTTATTTAAAAATGGGAAAAGGCGGGGCGCCTGGGTGACTTCGTCTGTTAAGCGTCCGACTTCGGCTCCGGTCAGGGTCTTGTGGGTTCGTGAGTTCGAGCCCCACGTTGGAGCCCCACATCGGGCTCGCTGCCGTCAGCACTGAGCCGGCCTCGGATCCTCCATCCCCCTCTCTCGCTGCCCCTCCACTCCCCTCTCAAAAATAAAGCAACATCTAAAAAATTTGTAGCTGTAAACAGTAAAATAAAAACCGGAAAAGGGACCGGGCAGACGTCCTAACGCCAGAACAGCTCCGGGGCAGCCGGGACCCTGACAGCCTCCCTCAGCTCCACGGCGAGAATGTGGGGGGAAAACACCTTCCCCCTTCCCACCCCCGCTCAGAGCTCCGGGGACTCGTCACCGGGCGGGTCTCCTGGGAGTCAGCTGGCCCCGGGTCCCACTTACAAGCTCTGCGTCCTTGGGCAATCCCTGCTGTCTCCAGGCGCGGTTTTCACATCTGTGACGGGGGCAGCCACCACACTTTGGTGAGGGGGGGGGATGAGACCACTTAGCTCAGGTTCAGGAGGTCCTTGCCACGTGCTAGCCACTCATGCACGCCTGTCACACCCTCCCCTGTAGTGGGCCCTGTCGTTATCTGCATTTTACAGAGACGGAAACTGAGGCTCAGACAGGTCAGGGAAACTGAGTCAGCTCCCATGGCACCTGAGTGGTAGAAGACAGCTGTCAGCCCAGCAGGACGACAGAGCCCTTGGCCTATGGCTTTGCTTCTAGGGATTTGTCTCCAGCTCCCTGGATTTAAAACCAAGGAAACATGGGTTGCGTCCTGACTTCATGGCCTGAGCTCAGAGGTCCCTGGCTGTTTGCGAAACGCAGGCCTGGGGCTCCAGACAGGCCGACACGATTCCCTGCCCGGGCCCACTGCCCAGTCTTCCCAGGACCCGGGCCACACACGGTGCGGCCAGGCCTTCCTGCCTCCGCCTTCCTCCTGGCTTGGCGGTGAACGTGACCTCTCCTCGGCCAGTTCCTTTGCGTTCCTGTCGCTCCGGTTTGCGACTCCTCGGGCCCAGGACAAATCGCTCCTTCGCTCTGCCTGCAGCCAGGAACATGCCGCTGCACGAAACCCTTTTGCCCCCAAGGGGCTCCCCGTCTAGGCCTGTGGCTCCAGCGGGAGGCTGGCCCAGCCCAAGTCATCTCTCTGGGGCCGGAAGGGCTGCTGGGATCAGCCGGTCCACCTCCACCTTGTCACAGAGCAGGAGAGAGAAATGCAGACGCGGGCAGGACTCCGTCCAAATACACCCGAGCTTAAAACAGGGTCAGCGCAACCTTGAAAACAGCCACCGCTCGAGTCTCAGGACGTGCAAAGAGCTGTACTCGTTTTCATCTGTAATCTTTTCATCCAGTGCTCAGTCCCGCTCGGCAAGGGGGGTGCTATTGTTGCCATTTTCCAGAGGGAACTGAGGCACAGAGAGGTTAAGGTGTTTACCTAAGACCACACAGAAAGCGATGGTCTAGGGATTTAAAAAAAAAATTTTTTTTAATGTTTACTTTTGAGAGAGACAGAGACAGAATGCGAGCGGGTTAGGGGCAGAGAGAGAGGCAGACACAGAATCCGAAGCAGGCTCCGGGCTCTGAGCCGTCAGCACGGAGCCCGACGAGGGGCTCGAACTCACGAGCTGTGAGATTGTGACCTGAGCCGAAGTCGGATGGGGGGAGGGGGGGTAGGAC
The DNA here is from genome assembly GCF_022837055.1 of Prionailurus viverrinus. NCBI lineage: Eukaryota > Metazoa > Chordata > Mammalia > Carnivora > Felidae > Prionailurus > Prionailurus viverrinus. The sequence continues at coordinate 98,001,531 of NC_062570.1, forward strand.
GGTCTGCTTATCAATCTGGGCTGCTTCTCTGGTGCTCCAGCCCTGATCCGATCTTTTTTCCAGAAGGGTTCACAGCCATGTCAAGCTGCCAGTGATAACAGAGAGAAAGGTGCCCTCCCTGGCCCCTGTCTCCTCCCTGCCTCCCCCTCCCCTCCCCTGTTCTTCTTACACTGGGGTCACACTGGTCCTTCCTCATCCACCCCTCCAGATGCTTCCTTGCCTCATCCCCACCCGTCAGAACCCTGCCTACGTGCAGGTAGAGGAAGTTCAAATCCCTCCGCACCTCGTATGAGCTGTGTGATGTTGAGTAAGCCACTGATGCTTCCTGAGCTTCCGGTTCCTTCTTTACCAATGGGGTGATAATAACAGCTTTTGGGGGGGGGCGGATATTGGAGGATCGCACGTAAAGCAGTCGAGTGCTGCACTGAGCGGTATTGGTGGCAGGGGGTGGGGGTGACTACTCACGAGGCCCAGGGCGGGATGGGCCCTATAGCTTGGATTCCCGAGAGAGGACTCCCAGTGGTGGCCCGACCTTGTCTGAGTGAGACCAAATAGCAGGGCGTTCTGCCCGGGGAGCAGCACTTGATGCCCCAGAGGAAGTGGCCACGCATGCCCCTGGGCGGATGGGGCCCAGCCTGGGGCACCCGGCAGGTGGGCAGCGGGCACCACACCAGGCCCGATCACCAGGCTGAGGTTTGGGGGAAAGACTGGCAACGGGCCTCCGAGCATTTGTCTCCCGCCTTTACCGATGTGGGCAGCAAGGCACAGAAAGGGGAAGCAACTTTCCCAAGATCGCCCAGCAGGAGAGCGGCAAATCCAGAATTAGAACCCGAGCGGTCCGTTCCTCAAACACTCGCCGCGCCAACCCACTGTGGGTCTGAGCTGCAGGAATGCCATGCCATCGTTTGCTCTTCTCCTGAACCTCGAATGAGCCAGAATATAGACACGTTCCCAAGGGGAGCGGGAAAACCAGGCCGAGGGCCAGCCAGCCTCTTCCATCCCAGGCAGCCAAATTCTTCCTCCCTCCGACCCATCCCGGGCCGAGCAGAAAGAGGACAGGCTCCAAAGACAATTTCTGACAATCAAAAGCTAAAGAGAGGAAACAATTAAATGAGAGCAGGAGGGGCCCTGGGCCCTGGAACTTGTGGGGGGCAGACTGGCACTGGGCCCCAATCACCCCCATGCTCAAGCTCCCTTATTAAAATAGACCGTGGAGCCGTGGGTCCGGGGCAGCCTGTAAAGGAGCCAAGTTGGCACCAACAGCCAAGAATGTGCTGCGGGGGGTCCCAGAGCCCTGCCCGGGTCCGTGCGTCTGGACACTGTGACCTTTTCTGGCCAGCGAGAGCTGTCCTACTGCGAAAGGGGAGAAGAGAGGCCACCCCAGACCCCAGATGCTTCCTTGGCTGGCTGGATTCTTTCCCTTCCTCTTCCTGGCATGACAGGCTAAGCCTCCCTCTCGCCCCATGGCTGGGCTCACCAGCTCTGTTCACCCTGCCTTCACCCCTAGAGACTTCCATGCCTCCTCCCAAGATGGCCGCCAGGGCTCTTCCTGAGGGCCCCGCTCCAGGCTCCCTTCTCAGGAGGAACAGCCTTCCTCTCTCTAAAGTGGGGCCTGAAGACCCTCGGTGAGAAAATCCCACGGAGGGGCCGCCTCCTCACGACTAGGTAGGGGCACCCAGCCCTCCCCGCACTACCTTCTGCTCCATGGGGACACTGCTCCGGGAGCTGTTGGGCGATGATCCTTTGGCCGGCGACTGCCCTGGGAGTTAGAGATCATCCGACAGAGGATGGGGAGTCTGAGGGGTTGAAAGGAGGAGAGGGCACCCAGGGGCAGGCAGGTGTTCAGGCACCGCTCGCCACGCTTACGCAGCCCTCAGCCCTTGGCTTCTGGCCCAGGGCCAAAGGCCTCTCACTCTCTCGGGCAAGGGCAGGGCAGAGGGTCGACCGCCTCCCCTGCCTCCCGCATGCCACATGGCCCGCGTGGTCCCTGAAAACAAGAGGTCTCACTTCTTGGTAATGCTTTCCGCCCCCCACCCCATCCCCACCCCCACCCCCGGCCTGGGCAGGGCTGCTGGCTGGACCAGGTCCCTGTGTCACTTGTGAGCCCTTGTGGAGGCAGTCCCAGCGACACCCGAAGAGGGCTTGGCTTCAGAGCTGGGCTCAAGTCCTTGTGACCCGGAACGAGGGGCTTGGCCCCCTGGACCTCAGTTTGTCCATCTGTAGAAGGGGGTGAGAATCGAATTGATATTTATGGAGGGGAAAGCGGTCTCTGTTAGAGGTTAAGAACCAAAGCTAACGTTCACTGGGAGCCACAGTCTGTGTGCATTATTTCATTTCATTGTCGCCTGCATCTACGGGCGGGGCCGTGGCTTTCTCCTCCTAAAAGATGGGGAAACTGAGGCCCGGAGCAGAGCCAGGATTGAAGGTGGGGAGTCTAATCCCATCCACATGCTTCCCCTCCGTGCTCTCCCACCTCTCCTGCTAGTCATGGCTGAGGGGGCACAGGCTGCACAGGCCAGTTGGAGAGAGCGTTGAACTAACAGGGCTCGCATCTCCCCACCCCCACCCCACGCGGGAGCTGGCAGCCAGAAGGACCTGTCGCCCCCCACCCCCACCCCAAGGAAGCCTCCTTGGGTGGAGGGAGGGCACACCCCACACCTTTGGCCTCCACCCCCTAAACCCCTCAAATCCCCCCCCCCCCCCGTCCCCTGGGAAGCCCTCTCTGTTCTCCTCCACTTTCCTTCAGGCCCCTTCCCCTGCCCCCCGCCCCTCCCGCAGAGGATTTATGGTTTTAATAATGCAGACTTTCTCCACCAGCCTCCCTTGCTGTTTAGTCCCCTCTAAAGATCCTTAAAATTAAAACACTAATCAGGAATTTATTTTCTCATCAATCCTGCCCTTCGGGTTATGAGGCCCGGGTGTTTTCACAGCCCGCTGGCTGGCCATGGGGAGGGACCCTGCAGAGGAGGAGCTGGGCACAGGACAGACTGGTGAGGGGGAGAGAGCCAGCAGAGGCAGGCCGTCAGGGGGAGACAAGGGAGGGGGGCGGACAGAGAGAGGGATGGACAATGGAGAGAGCTGCCGGAGTCCGGGATAGAGAGACGTGGGGGGGGCCAGGGAGCAGACGGTAGGAGATAAAGAGAAGCTAAGCAGACTGGGGCAGGCAGAACAGGAGGGGCGGGGAGAAAATGCCAGAAAACAGACGAGCTGGGAGCTGGAGAAGCCTGCACCCTTCCTAGGTGGGGCTGGCACTCCTGAAGTTTTATGTGTATGGGGAGAGGGGTTTTGAGGGGCAGACCCGAAGCTGCATAAGGACAGGAGCCTAGGTTTTTCCCCTTTGGTGCCGGCTGACATGAACTTGGCAGACTGGTTTCTGCCTCTAGGCTCTTGCTGGTCCTGAGACCCTTCGAGGAGCTCCATGAAGGCCCTGAGAGGCCTTCCCGAAGGCTTCTCTCTCCCCTTGAGCCGCAGAAAAGCTTGCTGGTTCCCAGGCCCTGCTCCTGCCCCTCCTTTCAGTAGAGGCAGCTCTGAGAAGGAAGGCGTCCCCTCTCTGCCTGTCACCACCCCAAGGCGCGCTTGGCAAAGCGTGTTTCTCCTGGCTCATTACCATTCCCCGTAGGGGAAACCTTTGAGATCAATCAGGTCGTTGGGCACCGAGCAAGGAATCTCCTGCCTGTTTTGCCTCTGACTGGGTGATGGTGAGCAAGTCGTTGGCCCTCTCTAAGCCTTGGTCCCTTCGTCTGTATGATAAGGGGTTTGGATGGTCTATACAGCCTCATCTTGTTCCAATGGGCTCCGGTCTTTGAAGCCACCATTGTTAAAGTCCCAGAACTTGAGTAAAGAAATGGGAAATCCACACTTGGTTCAAAAATTCTTTTGACAACAAGAACGGAGGCCCGCTACTGGGGAAGGTGTTGTGTCAGGCATCGAGGAAGTCACCCGGAAGAGCCCTGAACCTGATCTCGGTTCATGGTGAAGTCGTCCCCTCCTGCAGCCTCCGTCTGTTCATCCGGAAAATGGGCATCCATCCCGCCTCAGAACGTTACTGTTCGGGAAAGGCTGTTGCCAAACGAGGTTGGGCATCCGAAAGAGACATCAGGCGTCAGAATGGCCCGGCAATTCCACCAGGAACTCGTGGTCTCCACCAGCTCTGAGGTCTCCCGGGCCCTGTATGTTCCGTCCGACTCAGGTTGCGCTGGTGCAGGGGCAGGCGTGAGCCTCATAGACCGTCCGCCCCGGGAAGCCGGGAAGAATGGGGAGGTTAAGGTAGAGTCCGAGACCTGAGCTGACCTCCCAGCCGCAGCTCCCGCAAGGTCAGTACCTTGGGTAAGTCCCTTATTCGCCCCAGGGTCCCAGACGCATCTTTCAAGGAGGATGAACCTCCGTGAGATGTGAGAATTGAGTGAGGTAATGCAGGTGGAAGTCTAGACACGCGGCAGGTGTTCCGAAAACGCTGCTCAGGGCAGGATGTAAGCCAACAAAGCGCCAAGGACAAGAGTACCAGGTGTCCTGTTACCCACTCGAGGAGGAGCTGGGGGGATTGTGGCAGAGCCCACGGCAGGGAGGCAATGGGGGGCGCTCCAGGCTCTGGGCCAAATGAGGCCTTTCCCCGGGCCAGCATTAGCATTTTCCGAGATGATTCAGCAAAACCAGGGGGCTTAGCCAGGCCTCCCCTTTATGCTGAGAGGCTTATTCATGCCACAGCCCAGCTTGTCTGCCTGATAGGAAATCAATGTGTTTATGATCCAAGTCTTCTTGCACAAAAAGAGGAGGGAATAATTGCTCTTCCGAGGTCTGAATAGCAGCGTGCCCCATCTACTGATTTGACTCGCCGGGCACCTCCCGAACCCGGAATCTTTTCCGCTCTTCAAGTCCAAGTATCCAAGAACTGTAGAACCCAGGACGGGAATCAAAGGACTTCTCCAACCCGCATCCCGAGGGATAGGCGGGTCCCCTGGGGGGATCCGTCTCCCTGGAAACCAGTATCTGTCACATCACACAGCCCTGGGTAGCCAGGGGACAGAGGGGGTTCAGGGCAGCTCCATCCAGCCTGGCAGCGTTGTTTGTGGGCCCCAGTGAGACTGACGATTCGCACTTGGTCTTGGGGAGCCCCCCTGCAGGCGGGTTATGTAGCAGGGAAAAACGCCTGCATGACCAGAAAAATAAGAAAATACCTAAACTGAGACTCCTCCCCAGTGGGGAGGTGTTCCATGGGATGCCCTTAGACGTCCTGAGACGGTAGGAGCCTGCACCTGTCCTCTCCAGAGCCCCCGTTGTGAAGTTCACCCTGGCCTCCGTGCGGTCACTGCGTATATCCTTTCTCTGTAACAAACTGTGGACTTGGGAGCAGTGTCACTTGCGGTCCTGTGAGTTTTCTTTAGCAGTTGAATCCGACTTAACTCCCGCTATTTAAAATCTTTCTAGTTTTTAATTTTTTTTAGTGTTTATTTTTGAGAGAGAGAGAGAGAGAGAGAGAGAGCACCGAGCAGGGGAGGGGCAGAGAGAGAGGGAGACAGGGAATCCTGAGCAGGCTCTGTGCCTTCAGCGCAAAGCCCTACATGGGGCTCAAACCCACGAACCGTGAGATCGTGACCTGAGCTGAAGTCGGACGCTCAACCAAATGGGCCCCCCCCAAGGCGCCCCTTATCTGCCACTATTAAAGGTTAAAAGTCTATCTTGTATATTTTATAGAAGGAGCGACCGAAAGCCAGAGAGGGGAAATGGCTTAGCCACAGTCATGCGGCAGGTAGGTAGTCGATCCCAGATTGGCACCCAAGACTCAGCTCTCAGCCCGAAGATCTTAGTCTGCTTTTTCCGGCTCCTTGGAGGTTAAGCGGTCACTTCCCAGGAGGCCTGGAAGAACCAGAGAGGAGCACTGACCACTAGCATTGTCATCAGGGTAGCAGGACCCTTATCCCCGGGATGAGGTGGGCTTGGAAACCGGAAAACACATGGCAAAACCTGAGGCTCGGTGAGAGGAGGAGGTTGAGAAAGAGACTCAGGAGCGAGTCTGTGAAGGGAAAGTGTATCAGTCAGTGTAGGGTAGCTGCCGTAACAAACATCTCCGAATCTCAGTCACTGAATTCCTGAGGATTCAGTCGTGTCCTCAGTCCAAAACAGATCAGCAGAAGAGAGCGAGTGCTGTTCCATGCGAGACTCAGGGACCCAGGGTCTCTCCACCTTGTAGCTCTGCTCCCCTCGAGATACTCGCCCTCCAGAGGGGAGTCGGGGAAGGAAAGAACACTGATGTTGTCATTAGAGGCCAACCCAGCAGTCACCTCTTTTATGAGGCGGTCTGCATGCCAGGGTAAAGGATTCGGGCCAGAGGGCTGCCCTCCTTACTTGCTGATGGCTGGCGGAGAAGGGGCCAGAGCCAGCCTACAACCTCACTCTTTGGGAGTCCCCAGAGGCTCTCCTGACATCCTGATGTTCCGCATAAAGTGAGACAACCCCAAACAGGCAGCCACTCCCGAGAAGGCCAAGGCCCCACTTGAGCTCTCTGAACCCACAATCCAAGTTCATCCAATAACACCCTCGGAGGAGCATTTCCAGGGTCCCGTAGCTCACCTGCCATCCATGTAGCCTACGAGTAAGTCACAGTAGGATATGGATCGTGGTTTGTTCTTCCCCACTTGTATTCATGGCAGAGATCCTGGTGAAAGTTGATTTCGGTAGCTTGAAAACCGCAAGAAGTGGTCCTCTGTGTATTCCCCAAGAGATAACCCTGTGTTGGAATCTTCCACCAGGGCTGGCAGTTGGAAGCAGCGGGGCACAGGGTGGGGACCGAAGCAGAGACTGGCTCAGCATCCAGCTGGGAGGCGCACAGGCCTTGGGCTGAGATGGATCTGGCCTCTACTCCATGGTCCAGTGCTGTGTGACTGCGGACAAGTCAGCTCACCTCTCTGGGCTTTGTTTTCTCATCTGTAAAATGGCTCTGATCGTAGTGCCTTTCTCACGGGATGCCGTGAGGCTGAAGGAAGTAATACACGAAAGCACGGTGCTCGGTACCCAGGCGGCCTGCAGGGACTGAGCTGCACCGGGCCTCCCTCCAGCCCTCCTGAGCCCTTGGGGAGAGGGGGAGCCCAGAGCCTTTGTAGGTAAGCCTTAAATCAGTAGAAAGAGTCCTACAGGACCACGCTGTCCTCCTGGGAGCTGAGGATGTTACTTGGCTGCACGAGGGTGGGACGTGAAACTTCTCCGCCTGGTTCTGGGGGTCAATGCCAGGAACTGAGCAGGGCTGGGAGCTCAGGTCCCTAGGGAGCGCCTCCATTTCTGAACGACTTTGTGCACCCAGCTTGGGAGAGCCCGGGCTTGTAAAATGCATTTATTAGTCGAAATGATCTAAATCTAATCCAATTCTCCCGTGGAAACGATGTAATGATGTTCCTCACTAAAGACCTGATGCTTAACATTTTATAAAATGACCACAAACATCTTTGTTAATCACGTTTAAACAGCGTACCTGTGCTCTGGGCAACGGCAAGCTTTCAGAAGTGCTTCTAAATCAATTAAACAGGGCGACATCGTAAGCACTCGTATAAAACACCGTTTAATATGAAACAGAGTCGTAGTGAAAGGTACGAGAGGTCCTCGTCAGAGTTCTTGTTAATTTTCGCCTCGTTTTCTCTGCGGTGAATAATAACACCTAACATTTATTGGGTGCTTACAAAGTGCCAAAGACGCCGTTCCAAGCTCTTTACGGATGCCACGTCACTAAATCGAACCCAAACACCGAAAAGAAGCCTGGGGCCCAGAGAGGGTAAGGAGCCTTCCTACGGACACATGAGGAGGGAGGGACAGAGCCAGGCTTTGAACCCGAGTGACGGGATTCTAGAACCAAGGCTCTTAAGGCAAGTCAGGGATTGCCGGAAATCTATCAAAAGGCTCATCTTTCCGAACACCTTCTCTGGCCACTTTGGGGGAGATAGAGGCGTCCACGGAGGCACAAGGATTGGGGGGCAGGAGCGTGCCATTTGGTGTGGCTAAAGCAAGAAGCCTAGACTGTACGGGTGGAGAAGAGTGATGTGGAGCTACTGTTCCGAGTCATGCGGAGCTTTGCAGGCCATTCCTAGAAGCCTGGCTTCCCTCCTCCAGAAGACAGAAATTGTATTCGTTGTATAGTCGCCAATGATAGAAACACAGTTTAAATGGTCTTAGACCGGAGCGCCTGGGTGGCTCAGTCGGTTAAGCATCCAGCTTCGGCCCAAGTCACACACCCAAGTCATGATGTCACGGTTTGTGAGCTTGAGCCTCCCATCAGGCTCTCCACTGTTAGCCAAAGATCCTCTGTCACGTCTCTCTCTGCCCCTCCCTCTCTCTCTTAAAAATAAATAAGCATTAAAAAAAAAATCTTTAAATGGTCTTGGACTTGAACAGTTTTGACTCATGTAACCAAGGCCACCGGTGTTCACCGCATTCAGGCATGGCTGGATCCAGGTGCTCGAATGATATCCTCCGGAGTCGTCTCTGTCCATGTATTTGCTCTGGTTCCTCTGGCTTCACTCTCGGGTCACTCTGCCCAGCTGATGACAAAGGTGAGCTCCAGCCGGTCTCGCATTGCGTCTTGCCAGCTGGGCAGCCTCAGGGGGAACAAAACGTATCTTGTTTCTCATTCCAGTCCGCGTCCTGGGGCAGATGCTACTTGGCTCTAACTACCTACGTGAACGTCCTGCGCTGTCACTGAGGAATAAAGCCCAGATGTCAAGAGGCCCTGGGGCCCAATTCCAGCCCCGATATTTAACTAAGGGGGATCCCTTCTACTCTCTGGGTCTTGCTCTCCTCCTCTGGGAAGAAGCCGACTTGAGAATCTCTAAGGCCTCTTGGAGGTCTTCCCTTTGAATCCTGCATATGGCCCGCCTGCTCGGAGCGCCGCTTGGTGGCATGATAGTGTCTGCAGCGGGCAGATGCGCCACAGGGCAGAGCCTTGGTTCTAGAATCCCGCAGGGGAATGGGCTTGCCGGGCACCCTCCACGCCTCCTTGCTCTCACCTCCCTCCGTGACCCAATAGCAGAAGATGATCAGAGGCTTGACTGATGGGCAGGGTTCAAGCAGGCAGAGCCAGCCCTTCCCCGGGGAACCTGAGGAAAGGGGCCCGGAGACAGGCGGCACCGTGTGTCACCCACCCGCTGCCAGCTTGGGGACCCGCAGAGGAGAGCTTGCCCAAATGCAGGGCGATTTAAGAATGACTTCGCCGGAAAGCGTGACCGCTTAATCCTTAAATTAAATTGTATGTGAATTTTTCTCCCCTTGAATTCTCACGGGACTTAATTCCAGTGCTAATCTGGGACCCCGACTCTGATTTGTGATCTGGGTCACCGTCGTGTGTTACCAGGCAGCAGTGAGGCCGCTCACACAGGCCCTCGGTGGCCGCAGCCTTTCTCCTCCGCGTCAGGCGCCTTCCTGCCGGGGGCCACTCTTTCCTCCCCGCTCACCGGACGTCTGTCTTCTTCAGACTCTAATCTTTCTTGTCCTCAATTTGGCCTTTGGTCAGGCCCAGCCTGACCATTATCTGGCCCTCCCCAGTGCACATGACGTGCAAGGGCGTCCGTCCTCATTTGTCACCCTTGTTCTCAGGGTCGGGGAGGGGAGAGAGTCTCAGCTGGAGAGCAATTGCCAATGATGGGCCGCACCCAGATGCTGCCTTTGGAGGGTAAAGAGAGATGTCTGTTCCCTACCTGTTCTTGTTCCCACTGCCCCCCTTCCCTGGGCCAGGGACAAGATGCTTTGCTGGTTTCAAAGCGTGACCTGGCAACTTGGCAAGAGTTTCAGGACCTGGGCACTCTTTTTCTTATTTTCCCTTTCTCCCTCCCTTTCTTCCATCCTCCCTCCCTTGTATCCTTCTTTCCTGCCCCTCTCCCTTCCTTCCTCCCTCCCTCTCACTTTCTCTTTCCCCCTTTCTTTTCCTAGCATTCACTCAAACATTCATTGAGCACATACCGTGTGCCGGGCTTTGGGCCAGGTGCTGGGGATTCCGTGAGCAAGGCAGTTGTGACCTCTGCCCTCCCAAGGCTCCAACGCAGCGGGGACAGAAGACAGCCACGTGAATCAGCCCTTGTTGCTGTGAAGGTGCAAACCGGGCACACGTTCCCCTGAGGTGGTGACATTTGAGCTATGACTTAAATGACCAGAAGATGGGAAAGCAGGGAAAAGGCATTCCAGGCAGACAGGGAGCAAGTGCACGAACCTGGCGCAGGAGAGTACTTGGTCCGTGTGAGGAACAGAGGGAGGCTCGCGCTGCCCAGGCGGTGAGGTCGGCAGGCTGGGGCCAGGCGAGGAGTGTGGTGTTGGCCTCTGAAAGGACAAGGACAAGTGTGTGGGAGGTCTTAAGCACAGGCAGAGGGAACAGCAGGTGTAAAGGCCTGGAGGCTGGGGGCCGTATTGGGGAAATTCCAGCAGTTCATTCTGGTCCATGGTGGCCCCACAAGGAAAGCTGCTTTCTGGGCTTTGAGGACAATGAGGGGTACAGATGGAGAGGGAGAGGGAGAGGGGGAAAATGCTGGGGCAGGGGCAGGAGGTGGGCATCGGGCAATAGGCCTGAGCTCCTGAGAGCAAGGGAAATTGTTCCAGAAGCTGCCTCCCTGGCCCTGACCCTGAGGATTCCCTCTGGGCTCATCTGGCAAGAGAGCAGGGCCCTGGATCCGAAAGGCACACGCACTCCTGCTCTGAGCCCCTCACCTACAGCGTGGAGGGCGGGACCTGGGACTCCAGATCCAAGCTGGGTCCTGCCAGGGCCACTCCCTGGCTGAGCCACCTTAGCCATGCTACCGAAACTTGTTGTTCTTTACCTCCTCCACTGAACACATAGGGAGATCAAGCTACTTCAAAAGACTGTTGGATTTATGAGCTCATCTGTGTAAAAGGTTCCGTCTGGCACACACCAAGCACTCAGTAAATGTTATTATCAATAGGCCAGCAGGTGGATAAGGCAAATACGGCTCCTCAGGGCAGGACCACAGAGCCATCTGGGCTATGTAATGAGGGAACGAACTGAGTGGCGAAGGAGAGGAGGGACGTCGTTAACTCTGACTTGGGGGCCCTGGATTGGGATCGGGGGTCAAGAAAGGCTTCTTGGGAGGAAGTGACGTGATGAGTCCTTGAAGGCTGAGCAGAATCTCGTCTGCAGAAGGGGCCTGAGGAAGGGGCAGAGTGAGATGTTTTGGGGGAGGAGTGAAGGGTCCAACAGGGTCGTGGCCGCCGGGGAGGGCTGGGCAGGGTGACAGGGTGAGGCAGAAAGTAGGCCGGGCCGCAGAGTTCAGCCCCGAATGTCATCCCAAGGAGGCTGACTGTATCCTTAGAGTAGGAAGAGTGTTCTTTCTTCCCAAAGCTGGGAAGTGAGTGACATAATGAGATCAGATCTGAGTTTTCAAAGCTCTCCTGGCAGCTACTTTGGGGGACGGGAGCCACGTGAAGGAGGCTGTGGCTGCCTCCAGACGCCAAAGGAGGAAATTGCCAGAAACCCGGTGTGCAGGCCTTGCTCAGGACGGCAAACGCTTCCCCAGGAGAGGACGCCCTGGGCCCTGGGCCCGGCTGCGTCATCAGTTTTCTGGGTGACCTTGGGCAAGTCACTTCCTCTCTCTGGGCCTCGGCGTCCTCATGTGTAAAACGGGTCCACTGGCTTGAGTCCCTACCAGGCCACGACGGGGGGCTGTACGGGGAACAAGCAGGAAATGCAAATGAGAGAAGGAGCAGAGGAGCATGGGAGAGGTGGGACCGGCAGGAAAGCAGAAAACACCCGCCCTGTTCAGAGAGGGGGCTGCTTCTCTGCTCCAGCGTCCCCCCCCGCCGACCCGCCCCGTTGCAAGGGGGGCGCGTGTGCCAATAGTGGGGTTGCTAGAGAGCCTTTTGATATTTTTAAAGGGAAGGTACAAATCCATTTTTTTTTAAATAAGAGATCATCTGACTTTTAAATGTTGGCTCAATTCTTTAAAAAAAAAAAAATCACGGGGCGCCTGGGTGGCGCAGTCGGTTAAGCGTCCGACTTCAGCCAGGTCACGATCTCGCGGTCTGTGAGTTCGAGCCCCGCGTCGGGCTCTGGGCTGATGGCTCAGAGCCTGGAGCCTGTTTCCGATTCTGTGTCTCCCTCTCTCTCTGCCCTTCCCCCGTTCATGCTCTGTCTCTCTCTGTCCCAAAAAAGTAAATAAACGTTGAAAAAAAAAAAAATTAAAAAAAAAAATCACTATTTGGGTCTAAAGGCCAGAACCCACCCACGTTCCCCCCGCATTTGAGACCCTTGTTGCAGTGTTTCTGGAAAGGGGAGACAGAGTAGATAAAGAGGGGGAACTGGCTGAAAGGCTCTTGGGGGCCCCCCAAGATTGCGGACAGCCCGGCGCCTCCTTGCAGGGAAGCGTCCCCTCCCGCTCTCAGCCCCACGCCTCTTCAGAGCTCCCTGGGAACCGGAGTCTGTTTTCATTAGAGGCGGAGAGCTGAACTGGCCCCCGAGGCATGTAAACCAGCTCCCCTGTCCGGGAGGCTTTTAAATCTATCTTGTAAACTTGCCTTTCAGACCTGACGGGAGGCAGCCTTGTCAGGAGAGAGGCGGGTGAGCGGAAGCCAGCAGCCCCTATCCATCATCAGGCACTGGGGGGAGGAGGGGCCGGGAGGACTCCCGGGTGGGGGTGGGGGGAGGCGGGATTGGCCGTCCTGGGGCGGCGGCAAGGGCAGAGACCTGAGTCCGGAAGCCGGCCTTCCGTGTCACTTTGAGCAAGTCACTGAACCCCCTGAGGCTTTGCTTCTTCCACTGACGGCAGGGATACTAACATCACCTTGCGGGGCTGGGTGCGGGGCTCCGTGGGGTTGGTCACCACTGGTATCTCAATTTCATACAAGAGCGAACTCGGGTTCTGAAACTGGGGAGGGGGGGGTCCGACACATCCAGTGAAGTCAGAGGGGGGCCTTGAATCCAGGTGGCCCCGCTCCAGGCCCACACCTTCTGGATGACCCAGACGACCTCCTACTATGCTATTCTGGCTGATGGGACAGAAATGAGAAGGATGTTTCGACCAACAGCCACTGGGTGGTCTTGGAAAGCCCCTTCCCCTCTGTGGGCTTCCAAATGGGGTTGGCTACTTGACCTCTGGGACCCTCCAGCTCTGATGCCTATTTATTCGATGAGTACTCAGCACCTGTTCAGGGTCAAGGCGTTGGTCAGAGAGCAGGGAACAGGACGGACAGATGAAGTCCTGAGCTCTGAGAGCTTACATCTGGACACCGGGATGGGGCTGGGGGGTGGGGGGAGAAGTGGAAAGATAGGGACCCAAGACAAGGGATGTTTCCTAGAGACGGGTGTGTTTTGAAGCAAACAAAGCAGGTGAGAGGGTGATGCGGGTGGGCCTGGGGAGCTGCCAGGGGGAGCTCGGCCATCAGCCCTCACGTGGATGGCGAGAAGGAGTCAGCCACGTAAAGACCTACAGGGCAGCCGGTCCAGGCAGCGGGGGACGGCGGAAGCAGAGGCCTCCAGGAGGGAGTACGCGCCGTGCTTTCAGGGACGGAGAAAAGTCTGCCAGCCCTTCCTGCCCTCCTCTGCCTTCTCTGGAGGACAAGGGGCAGGCAGCCGAAGGGAGGGAGGGGAGAGGCGGTGCTGACCTTGAGAGCCCATAAACCTGGAGGACTGGCCCTTTAATGATCCCGGGTGGGCGCTCAACGCAACCTCAATTCGGAGATCCCAGCTTGCTCAGTACAAGTGGAAAATTACCTTCGCATCTTTCCTCTATTGCTTTTTGATCCCGATGTCATCATTCAGACGTACAGCAGTGCATTTTCAACGGGTACAATTTAATCAGGCTCAATTTGTATTAGGCTAAATTTTATTAAAGACTCATTTGGAAAGAGCTTCATGTCCAAGGTTCACCGGGCTCCGCCAGTTTGCTCAGAAACATATTTGGAATAGAGCCTGCTGACGCCCCTGGATCCCGGAGAGCTGTCCTCCTCTGCCTCCAGCACACCGGCCTGGCTTGCCATTTAATTTCCATCTCATTTAATAGAACGTCTTTGGACATCTCTGGGTCTTGGAGCCTCTGACAGGTGTCTCCTGTAATTACACAGAGACTCCTCATATGTTCCTTCAGCCGGTCATCGAACATTCATGGGGAACATTACAGGAGTGAGATCCTAAGCCCGCGGCTTAGCACAGGAATAACAAGGTACGAAGCCTGTAGACACACACCTTGTAGCCTCAAGAAAGGGGTGGGGAGGGAGAAAACTCACAATCCTCTTTTCAGCCCCGTGGATAATCCTGTGGGGCGGGCAGTGAGGAACCGTCAGCCCCGTCAGACGGCAAGCCTCGGTCCTCATTCTCAATTCGACAAGTTGCTGGCTGAGTCGGGACTTGGACCCAGGATTCTGGACGGGTTCTGCCTCATCAGTATCTTTCATCCCTTGTGGGTGAGGGGCAAGGATATGCGCCACGGCAGAGATGGAGACAGGGAAGGGATCGGGTCAGGCCGGGGACTCTGGAAGGACACCTGGGGACAGACTCTTTGCAGGTGTCAGACCTGGAGGCCCAGGAGCCTCTGAGTCACTGAACCCGAGGGGGCAGAGGGAGGGTGTGTTAGTCAGGATTCTCCAGAGAAACAGAAGCAGTGGGACGGATATATACATACCCAGCTGCCCCTTGAATAATATGGGTTTTAACTGTGTGGGTCCACTTATATGCAAATTTTTTACAGTACTGTATGTATTTTATTTTTCCCATGATTTTCTTTCTTAAGTTTACTTTGCGGTAAGAACACAGTGTGTAATACCTACAACATACAAAATGCGAGGTGATTGACTTTTTGTTATCAGTAAGGCTTCTGGTCAATAGTAGCCTATCAGTAGTTAAGGTTGGGGAGAATCCAAAGTTACAGGTGGCTTTTCACCTGTGTGGGGGGCTGACTGCAGAAAGAGATTCATTGTAAGGAATTGGCTTATGAGGTTACGGAGGCTGCAGACTCCTAAGTCTGCAGGTAGCAGAATGGAAACCCAGGAGAGCCAGTGATGTAAATTCTACTCTGAAAACCAGCAGGCTTGAGACCCAAGAAGAGGCAACGTTCCAGTTCGAGTCTGAAGGCCAGAAAAGACCAGTGTCCCGGCTCAAGGCAGTCAGGCAGGACGGTTTCCCTCTTCCTCAACCTTTGGGTTCCATTCAGGCCTTCAACTGATTAGTTAAGGCCCACGCACATTAGGGAGGGTAATCTGCTTTACCCAGTCTACCCATTCAAACGTTAGTCTCATCAAGAAACATCCTCACAGAGCCAATATGTTTGGCCAAATGTCTGGGTAGCCCGTGGCCCAAACTGACATAAGATTAACCATCACAGAGGGAGAGAGGCGGAGCGAGACAGACATCGTGAGCTATAGTCCAAATGGTGGCAGGAGAGGAAAGGAAACTCCTATCTTATTTTACCCTCACAGCCACACTGTGGGATCAGGATCCCTACTCGCATTTGAGAGATGAGGAGATTGAGGCTATGATACCTGACCTACCCAGGGACCCCCTGCACGGGGGTCGGTGTTGAGACCCCCGGAGCAAGTCTCAGGACCCCTGCCCTGCCTCTGAGTCGCTGCGTGGACGTGGCTATATCCCTTCCCCTCTGTGGACCTCCTCACTAGAACAACAAGGAAGCACTGGGGGCTGTCTAAAACCTACTGGAACGTCCTGAGAGGGTTCATGGCTCCGATCTGAGTCTGTCCTTTGCTGGAGTCCCTTCAACTCCTGGCATTCCCCAGTCCTGCAGGGGCTGCTCCGGCGAGGCTTCCAACCAAAAGGGTCCACACTCCTCCCTGAAGGACAGCGACGCTGGGACCCCCGGCCCACCCCAGGGCCACATGCAGGGCCATGGGCAGGGAGACACTGGCTCTGATGTTGGTGAGGAGGCGGTCTCATACACGCCCCTGGGCCCATTTCCCACGCCATCGTGGGAACGTGCACGGCCACAGCAGCACGTGTTCAAGGAGAAAGGGTTCTCCTCTCTCGCCTACCCCCTGACGAATATTCTGCGTAAGGAAAACCCCACTCTTCCTGGGTGCTTCTCCTTACCCTCACACTACTATCATATAAGGCTTCTAGAATCGCTTGGTGTTGGGGGGGAGGGGCGGTCACCACACCAGGCGATTCTGTGGCACCCGCTGGGTATCCTACAATTTAACTCAATTCTGACACTCTCTACCCGGAGAGAAGCTCACATCCCACAGCTTAAGGGCTCAGTCCCACAAGGCTGTCCACCCCCAATTCAGATGCCGATCTGTGCTAGGTCCCCAAGTTACCCACAACTTCTTGTCGTTCCCCTGACCTCCTTCCTCCCCCTTGGATTTGGTTATTTGCTAGAACTGCTCAGAGAACTCACGGAAACACTTACTTGTGTTTACCAGTTGATTATGTGATAAAGGACATGATAAAGGGTACGAATGAATTGCCAGACGAAGACCTACAGAGGGCAAGGTCCGGAAGGGACCCAAGTGCAGAAGCTTCTGTCCCCTGGGGGTTGGGGCACATCACCCTCCTGGTACATAGATGTGCTCCCCAGTGTGGGAGCTCTCTGAACCCGTACCATTGGGATTTTTAGAGAGGCTTAATTACACAGGCATAATTAATGATTAACTTCATTTCCAGCCCTCTCCCCTCTCTGGAGAACAGGGCGGGGGTGGGGGGGGGCAGCGCTGAAAATCTGAAATTTCTAATGACGGTTTGGTCTTTCCGGGGACCAGCCCCCCACTCAGGAGCCAGCCAGGGTCACCTCTTTCGAAGAAAAGACACTCCTATCACCCAGGAAATTCCAAGGGGCTTAGGAGCCCTGTGTCAGGAACCAGAGTCACAACAGAACAGTAGTGTTCCTACCATTTTTATCACTGAGAAAATTACAAAAGCTTTAGGAGCTCTGTGCCAGCAGCTGAGGCCAAAGACTAACTATCAGAGCAAAAGGTTATCTTAGCATCCCTATTTACAAGGGTTTCAGGAGCCCTTTCGTCAGGAACTAGGGCCAGAGACCAATATATGGATTTCTTCTTACTTCACAAGTCTTCGGTGACCCACCTCAAGTCACTGCATCCAGGGCTGAGGACGGAGGAAAAGAAGTCAGGTAGATGAGCTGTGAGTCGAGAGAGAGAAATTGGGAGAAGCTTGAGGCCTCCAGGCCTGATGGGAACCAGTGAAAGAGCTGTGCACTGAGACGAGGCTCTCGGGACCCAGTCCCAGTCCCGCTTCCAATGCACTGTGTGACCTCGAGCAAGTCACTGCCCTTCGGATGTTTCATCCATAAAATAGAGAAGGGAGTAGGTCAAGATGATCTTTAAGATTTCTACGAGTTTGCCTTCTTACCACAGGGCCTTTGCACATGCTATCCCCCCTCAGCCAGGAAGCTTCGTATCTGGCTACTTCCTGCTCCTACTTCCAGTCTCAGTGTAAATACCATTTCCACCAGAAAGCCTTCTCAGAATCCCCAAACTAAACTAGTTTCTTTTGTAATAACTCCTCCCCCTGCCCCCTACATTTCTCCTTGTAACTCGTGTCCCGTTTGCAGTGAAAACAGCATGTGTTAATTTCCACTTCTAGACCGTCAGCTTAAGGGGAGCAGGAGCCACACCTGACCTGTTCACTTCTGGGTCCCCAATACCCAGCACAGGGCTAGGCACCTAGGAGATGTTCAGTAAATGTTCGCTCACTGATGGCCGGGATGCTTAAATGCGTTAATAGTATGAGATCTTGGGAATAACGAAGAAAAAGATAAATCATGCAGAAACCACACCCATCTTCTCTGAGCATTATGAACCCTTGGCCATCCGGCAGACCACGTCGCCAAATCACCCAATCCCACCGCTGAAAACGGGAGAGCAAGTGGGGTTATACCCCGTCTCCCTCGCACCTGCTTCCTGCTGTGGGAGTAGCTGGAGAAAGGGCCCACGCCGAGGAGGGCTTCTGCTGTGTTCCTCCCACCTGAAGCCCTCCCCCCATGCTCTGCCGCCCTCCGTGGTTGCTCTGGAAACCCCTGTGGCATCACTGATGGGGGATGAGGACTTCACGTGAGCGCTCAGCCCCGGCAATGGACTTGCAGACTTCAAACCCCTGGGCTGCTCCCCCCCGCAAATGCTCGCAGTGCAGAGCAGAAGAAAAGACAAGCCATCCAAGCTGTCAGCAAATCCACATAAGCAGCTTCGTTCCTGAAGAGGGTCTTCTTTTTCCTCCAGATCTCCCCTGGCTGTGGCCCACACGCTGCGGGGAGCTGTCAGCTCTGCAGAGAGATTGGGAGAATTACGAATAAAAATTGACTTTCCGAGAACAAAATCAGACCTGACAACTCAAGTCATTCAAACCAGCCGTGGTTAGCAGATTGAAAATGTGTTTGTCAAAAGAGGGTGGCAGGGAGGGCGTGGGGGAAACGGTCTCAGGGAGGAGCTCTGGGAAGGTGCTCCCTCTCCCTTGGAGAAGGGGGTTTCCAGCAGCCGCCCCGTCCCGCCTTGGCCCCTGCTTCTCTCTCAGCCCCGTCCTGGTCGGGGACGGTGCCAGCGGGTTGCACTTGAGCCGCGAAGTGCCGTCGGTCACCGTTATTAGCAGGTTCCATATTTGTGAATTCGCCTACTTGCCAGAACCTCACCCCCAAAATCAATACCGTCTCATTCACAGACACGCACGGAGTGGTGAACCTTATGAAAATATATGTGTGAGAGAAGTTCCATTAAGACACGAATACCAGCGTTGTTGGCCGTGAGTTCCATTGTAGTGAACCAACAATCCCTGTGAAGGCGTCTTTAAACAGAAACATGCATGAAACAAGGTCATGTACTGATTGGTTGACAAAAGTATTGTGACTGGAAGCCTGCAGGAAACTAACACTGTATTTTCACTAGGAGCAATAGTTCAGTATTCCCTAATTCGGTGTCGCAATGGCTTTATAGAGAATAGCTCCTTTAAATAATGAAAATCAGCTGCATCTGACCCACTGAGTTGAACTGCTTCTGTATCCGAGTCTCCCCGTGCTCCGCCCCCAACCTATCACATGCTGGATGGCAGAGATGGGACCTGACTCAACTCTATATCCCCAGCACCCCTAGAGGTATAGTAGGTCCTCCGTGGGTGTTTTCTCCGTGTACGTCCTGCTATGAAGGACATCGAGGACATTCATCCACACCCTCTAATATTTATTAAGAGCGCCTAATTGTGTTCCAAGCACTGTTCTAGATGTTGGAGATACAGCAGTACAAAAACAGACAAAAATCCCTACCTTCATGGAGCTTTTGCTCTACTTAGGGAAGACACATAACAAATGAAGTGCATGTCAGGGTTCCCCAGACAAACAGAACCAAAAGAATGTACATATAAAGTATTGGCTCATGCAGTTAGAGAGACTGAGAAGTCCCACGATTTACAGTCTGCAAACTGGACCCCCCCCCCCCCCCCGGAAGCCTGGTGGTGTAATTCAAGGGCCAGAGAGGCAGAGAGCTGATGGTGTAGAAGCTAGTCTGGGTCTGAAGGCCTGAGAGCCAGGAGCTCCCAGGCAGGAAGAGATCCACGTCCCAGCTCATCAGTCAGAAACAGAGAGAATTTAACTTTCCTTTGCCTTTTTGCTCGATCCAAGCCCTCAAAGATTGGGATGGTGCCCCCCCCCCCCCACCGGGGACCTCTGCTTTTCCCAACCCACCGACTCAAATGCTAACGTCTTCTGGAAACACCTTCACAGACACTCCCAGAAATAAAGTTTAACGGCTCTCTGTGCCTTCCGTGGCCCAGTCAAGTTGACGTGTAAAATCCACCATCGCACAAAATAAATAAAACGTACAGTGTGTTGGATGGTAGGAAATGCTGGAGATAAACAGTGAAGTAGGAAAAGGGGCTAGAAATTATCAGGGGTGGGAGAGAGAGAGAGAGAGAGAGAGAGAGAGAGAGGTAGAGAGGTTTTAGGTAGGGAAGTCAGGAAAGCCTCATGGAGAAGGCAGCTTTTGAGAAAAGGAAATGAGGGAGCTGGACATGTGGTCGCCTAGAAGAAAAGTCGTTCAGGCAAAGGAACAGCATGTACGATGGCTCTGAGGCAGGATCATGCCTGGGTGTTTGTGGAACAGCAGGAGGCCACGTGACTGGAGTAGAGCAAACTGAGGGACAACAATAGGAGGTTGGGTCCAAGAGGTAATAGAAAACCCCTGGGGCCATGTAGAATTGATTTTTCTCTGAGCTTGGGTTTATTCCAGGAATGCAAGGTTGGTTTAATATTCAGCCTTTACAACTGACAGCATTAACAGAACAAAGAAGAAAACTCCTCGATCACCTTGGAATAAACCTAACTTGGTGGTGCTGTATTATTCATTTTATGAATCGCTGGATTCGATTTGCAACGTCCTTATCGGATTTGGGTATCCAAGTTATGTTGGCATCATAAAACAAGCTGAAAAACGCTCTCTTTCTTCTGTTCCCTGGAAGAATTCGTCATTTCGTCCTTAAAGGTTTGGAAGAATTTGCTGGTGGAGCCATGGGAGCCTGTAGTTTTCCTGGTGAAAACATCCTAAATTATGGATTCAACCTTCAATAGATACGGTACCATTCAGATTTTGGGGGGTCTTTTTGGTAAGTTGTGCTTTTCATGGAATTGTCCATCTGCTTAAAATGTTTTCATTCTTTGGCATTAATTACATGGTCATAATATCCTCTTATTTCTAGTCTGTAAGGTGATCAGTGGTGTCCTTTTTTCATTTCAGATGGTAGTAATATGTCCTTTCTCTCTTATTCAGTATTGCTAGGGGGCCATCGATTTTAATAACCTTTTCAAAGAACTAGCTTTTTGTCGGTCATTGTTGTAGGCCCTAGGAGCCAAAGTTGGACGTAACGGTGTCACTGCTTCCTTGGTTTTTACATATGAGAGGGAGAAACGAATCAATAAACAAGCCAACATAATTTTTCAAAACATAATTTCAGCAAGCAGCAAGTTTCGGTAAGTTGCAGTAAGCAATAAGAAGAAAACGGAGTGACTGATTGCTTACTCTAAGGCGGAGGTATCTGGGCAGAGACATTGGAGCAGACTAGAAAGAGTCAACCACGCACAATCTGAGAACAGAGATTTCTAGGTCGAGGGAACAGACTGTACAAAGGCTTGAGGTGGGAGTAACATTGATTAATGTTCTCAAGAGCTAAAGAGAATGTTCCATGGGCAAGACACCATGTGGCAAGGAGCAGGACTGGCAGGTGGGCAGCAGGGACCCAGGCCATGTAGAGTTTGGACTTAGTACAAATACAACGGCAGATGCATTCATCAGCTCGTGTTGCCATAAGGCTCCATTGCAAGCAACGCTCAAAATCTCAGTGGATCTTGACAAGTTATTTTCTCTCTCACCGGTGTGCAAGGCAGCTGGCGTGTCTGGTGGTTCCCACTAATGGGTGGTTTTAGGTCTTTTCTATGGTTCTCGTTCTGGTTACCGAGGTATGTTCTTCTCATGGAAGATGATAGCTACGTAAAAGTCCAAGCAAACGACACAAGCTCGTTTAAAGTCACTGCCTGCATCCTGTCCAGTAACATCCCCTTGGGCAAATTAAGGCACATGGCTGAGCCCATCAGCAGCCGGACCAGGAAATATACTGTGTCCACTCTGATAGGAGGCACTAGGGTGTACGATTGTGAAGGCTGTACAATTCTTACAGGGAGGAAATGCAAGGCTGGGAGCAATCATCCAATTTATCACTAACTGACCAGTAAGATCGCTCCGGCTGTTGTATGGAGGGTGAATGGAAGGGGAGGGAGAGTGGAGGAAAGACTGGTCCAGGTGAGGGGATGGCGGCTTTAATTCAGGTGATGGCGCTAGAGGCAGAGCAAAATGGAAAGATCTAGAATGTGTGTTATAGGCACGGCCCGCTGGAGCTGATGATGGATTAGACAGACAACACCTTCCTCGCTCACTTCATTCCAGCCACGCTGACCTTCTTGCTGCTTCACAAACACTCCAGGCATGCTGTGATTCCAGGGTCTTTGCCATTGCTAGTCCCTCGACCTGAAACACTGTTCCCCTAGGTCCCGGCTTGGACCATTTCTTCAATTAATTCAGGCCCCGCTCAGATGTCAGCTCCTGAGTGAGACCATCCCCGGCCAGGCCGTTAAGAACCACAGTACCCTCCCCCACCCACCCTGGTCTATTTTCTTCCATAGACCTTGTGACAACTAACAGATGCTGATTTGTTTCTCAATGCTTCCCCCCCCCCTCCCTCGCTACGGGAGAAGTGGCTTGCATGCAGGAATTTGTTGTATGTTCGGTTCACTGCTGTATATTTGCAGCTTGAATACTGCTTGGCACATGTCGACACAACCAGAAATAATGTGTAACCTGCTCTCTGTGCATTCTATGGCTCACTCAAGTCGACATGCAAAATGTACCACAGTGTGTGTCCGCTACTCAGTAAGTTGTTGCATTAATAAATGAGTTCCCATAGACCGCCCGGGGCATACGGCAACTCCTGGGGGCCATTCGCCCTTGACCTGGCCTTCAGACCACAGAGTCCAGCCCAGCTCCCCTTGAGAAGGCCTCCCACTCCCCCAGGAAACTGACACCAACGGGCAAGGGGCTGTTTGATGCCTGGGACTGTGGGAGAGCCTTCCAGCCTGTTACGAGTCATTAGAAAGCCCACCCGGGGAAATTCTGGAAAATTGGCTTACATGGTGTCTGATGGGTATCTACCCACAGGCTCGCGGCCCTGCACTTTCTCTCTCTACTGCAGCTAAGCAGGCGGGGGCTCCGGAGACCGGGCTCGCGTCCCTCTCAAGCTCCGAGACCCTGGAGCAGGGGCCGGGGCAAGAGTGATGGCTCCTGTGGCCTCCCTTGGCCCCGAGACTCAGCTCCGGGAGCAGAGGCTGACATCTGTGGGCAGATACGAGTTGAAAGGGAGAGAAAGAGACTCCCCCAGACATTTGTTAGCAGGGATAAGTAAACCAAGGCACCGGTTGCTTTTTCAAAGGAGTACATAGCTTCTGATCGAAATGGGAAACTAATTGATTCTACGCCCTGGCTTTTCACAAGACAATGTCTGCCATGAAGGGAGTTTGTAGGGAAAACCACAGCCTAGGAATGGCATGGGGAAGAGGGCGGAGAGGACTGCACCGCGTACAGGCAGAGGAGTGCTCTGGTGTGGCGGGGGGAAGAGCCCACGGCGGGGTACAGGACCAGGAATGCTGTGATGTTTCCGGAGGGACCAGTGCCATGCTGGAGGACTCTGTAAGGGACACGGGCAGGGGAGGACCTTGCCGAGTCCACACGCTGCTGGGCGTTTGCCCAAAACGTTCTAACCTACCTGCGCTGGGGAGGAACACACAAAACACCAACAGCGAGAGGGCAAGGGCAAGGGTTCAGCTGTAATCCATACCCCAGGGGAGGGACAACGGTTGGGTACCTGCAAATGGGATGATTGCACACCGCTAAGAGAACCGCTGTCACCACGAAAGGACACCTGCCCGGATAATACCGCTGGGCATCCAGGCAGGCCTGCCTCAGCTGTGCAAGGCGTGGCATTGGGCTGGGAGGTTATGAGCGAGGGTTAAATCTGCTCCCCGGCGGGCACTTTTCACTGATCAATCCGCCCATAGGCTGTCTCTTTTCCTAATGGGTCAGTCCAGAGGAAGGGCCTTTTTTCTAATTGGTTCACTCAGAAGGATGACTTTTTTTTTTTTCTAACTGGCACAAAGGTGCCATCGAGCGAACAACACCGTCCAGTGTTGGGCAGTGTCTCCTCTCCCATGCGACCAGCCTTGTCCCCACCCCCCTCCCTCATGGCCTCTTCCCCTGTGCTCTAGCCAGACAGGTGCCTTGTCCCCCTCCGTACATGCCCCGCCTGGGACTTTCCTGAAGCTCCCCGCCCCATCCACATTCCTGGTCACTTTCACTTCCTCTCAAATGGGGGTGGTTAGACTAGCTAATCTCCAAGATGTCTTCCAGATTCACCATCATAGAATTTTTTCAATCAGTGTGGTTGAGGTATGGTGAGCAAACAATAACATGCACCAATTTCCAGCGTCCAGTTTGATGCATTTAACAAATATAGTCCTATAACGACTGTTGCTGAAGTCAAGATCGTTTTCATTACCTCCACGTGTCTTCTCCTGCTCCTTTACAGTCATTTCCTCCCCGAGTCCAATCCACGGCGACCACTGATCTATTCCTACAGTTTTGCCTTTTTCTGAATATCATATGAATGAAAGCATACAGTCAATACCCTTTTGTGACCGACTCCTTTCTCTTAGCATATTTTAGCATTCATCTATGCTGTTGTATATATCAGTTCCTTTTCTTTTTTTAAATACTTTTTTATTTTTTTTATTTGAGAGACAGAGAGAGTGCATGCCAGCCATGAAGAGGGGCAGAGGGAGAGAGGGGGTGGGGAGAGGGAGAGGGAGAGGGAGAGGGAGAGGGAGAGGGAGAGGGAGAAGGAAGGAGAATCCCAAGCAGGCTCTGCACTGTCAGTGCAGAGCCCAGTGCGGGGCTTGAACTCATGAACCATGAGATCAAGACCTGAGCTGAGATCAAGAGTCGAACTGAGCTACCCAGGCGTCCCTTCCCTTTTTTTATTTAAAAAAATTTTTTTTAACATTTATTTATTTTTTCGAGACAGAGAGAGAGCATGAACAGGGGAGGGTCAGAGAGAGAGGGAGACACAGAATCTGAAACAGGCTCCAGGCTCTGAGCTGTCAGCACAGAGCCCGACGCGGGGCTCAAACTCACAGACCGCGAGATTATGACCTGAGCCGAAGTCGGATGCTCAACTGACTGAGCCACCCAGGCGCCCCACCTTCCCTTTTTTTAAATTAAACTTTTAATTTGGGGACAATTGTACATTCACATGCAGTGTGAAGAAATAATACAGAGATCCCGTGTCCCCTCTGCTCAGTTTCTCCCAGTGCTAACATCTTGTACAACTACAGTGCAATTTCACAACCTGGACAACAGCATCGATACAGTCAACATACGGAACACCAGGATCCCTCCTGTTGCCCTATTACAGCCACACCCACGTCCCTCCCATACCCATCCCTTCCTTAGCCCTTGTTTCCCAATTCCATAATTTTCTTATTTCAAGAACGCTAGATAAATGGAATCATAGAATATGCATCGTTTGTTAGGTTCCCCGCCCCTCCCCCCCCCCACACACACTCAGCATAATCCTCTAGAGATTCATCTCAGATTGTTGCACATACCGATAGCTTGTTCCTTTTTGTGGTTGAGAAGTATCCCATGGTGTAGGGGATGCCACCTGTTGAAGGACACTTAGGTTGTTCCCTGGGATACAAATCCTACTTTTCCGGATGCATCATCTTTTTAATGTGTTGCTGGATTCCGTATGATAGGGTTATTTTTGCATCTGACTTAATGAGACATACCAGTCGGCAGTTTTCATTTTTTTGTGATGTCTTCATCTGGCTTTGGTACCAGGGTCGTGCTGGCTTCACAAAAAGAATGGAAAGTCTTCCCTCCTATTCAATTTTCTGGAAGAGTTTTGTGCAGAATTAGTATTCCTTCTTCCTTAAATGTTTGGTAGCATTCATCAGTGAACTCCGGCTAAAGATTTCTTTATAAGAAGGTCAGTCTCTAACTGTAAATTCAATTTTTTAATCACTACAGGGATATTTGGGCTACTTGGCTATAGATTTTTGAGTGAACTTCAATAATTTATGTCTTTCAAAGAATTTGTCCGTTTCATTTCAGTTGCCAAATATTGTTCATAAAATCCCCTCATTATCCTTTTAATGTATATAAGATCTGTAATGATGTCTCCTTTCTCATTTCTAGTATTGGCAAATTGAGCCCCCTGTCTGCTTTCTTTTTTTTTTTTAATATATGAAATTTATTGTCAAACTGGTTTCCATACAACACCCAGTGCTCATCCCAAAAGATGCCCTCTTCAATAGCCATCACCCACCCTCCCTTCCCTCCCACCCCCCATCAGCCCTCAGTTTGTTCTCATTTTTTAAGAGTCTCTTACTTTCTTTTTGTCTTATCTGTCTGGCTAAAAGTTTGTCACTTTGCTAACTTGTTCATTGCAATGATTTGCTCTGCTGTCTTCAATTTCTTCGATTTCTGCTCTTATCCGTATTATTTTCTACCATTTGCCTTTTATGTTCTTTTTTTTGCTCTTTTTTTTTTTCTAGTTTCTTAACCTGGAAGCTTAGATCCCTGATTTGAGACCTTTCTCATTCTGTAACATAAACATTTATTGCTTAAATTTCACTCAAAGTTTTGCTTTAGCTACGTTCCACAAATATTGACATTATGTGTTTTCATTTCCATTCAGTTTTAAATATTTTTAAATTTTGCTTGTGATTTCTTTTTTGATCTGGGGATTATTTAGAAAATTTTTGTAATTTCTTAATAGTTGAAGATTTTTCTAAATATTTGTTACTGATTTCTAATTTTTTTTTAATTTTCTCAACATTTATTTATTTTTCAGACACAGAGAGACAGAATGTGAATGGGAGAGGGGCAGAGAGAGAGGGAGACACAGAATCTGAAGCAGACTCCAGGCTCCCAGCTGTCAGCACAGAGCCCAACATGGGACTCGAACCCATGAGCCATGAGATACGACCTGAGCTGAAGTCGGACACCTAACTGACTGAGCCACGCAGGTGCCCCGATTTCTAATTTATTATTTAAAAAAATTTTTTTTTAATGTTTACTTATTTTTGAGACAGAGAGAGACAGAGCATGAATGGGGGAGGGTCAGAGAGAAAGGGAGACACAGAATCGGAAGCAGGCTCCAGGCTCTGAGCTGTCAGCACAGAGCCCGACGCGGGTCTTGAACTCACGGACCGTGAGATCATGACCTGAGCCGAAGTCGGACGCTCGACTGACTGAGCCACCCAGGCGCGCCCCCCCCCCCCATTTCTAATTTAAATCTGTTGTAGTTGTGGTCAGGGGGAATACTTTATATGATATGAATCCTCTTAATTTTATTGGGACTTGTTTTATGGCCTGGTATGTGGTTGAGCTTGGTGAACATTCTATGTTCACTTGTAATGAATCTGTATCGTGTTGTTCTTGAGTGGTGTATTCTATGAATGTCAACTAAGTCAATTTTTAAATTTTTTTTTCAACGTTTTTTATTTATTTTGGGACAGAGAGAGACAGAGCATGAACGGGGGAGGGGCAGAGAGAGAGGGAGACACAGAATCGGAAACAGGCTCCAGGCTCCGAGCCATCAGCCCAGAGCCTGACGCGGGGCTCGAACTCACGGACCGCGAGTCATGACCTGAGCCCAAGTCGGCTGCCTAACCGACTGCGCCACCCAGGCGCCCCTAAGTCAATTTTTAATAGTGTTGTTCAGGTCTTCTATATCCTTACTGATTTCGTGTTTACTTGCTCTATCAATTACTTAGAGAGCAGTATAGAAATCTTCAGCTGTAAGTGTAGATTTTTTTGTTTCCCCTTTCAATCCCATCAATTTTGGCTTCAGGTATTTTGAGGCTTTCTTATTACATGACCATACAGGATTAGCATGTCTTCTTGATGAATTGGCCTGTTACTATTCCTCGTTCTGAAGTCTACTTTGTCTAATACTGATAGATCTGTTCCAGCTTTCTCGTGGTAAGTGTTCATATAGTAGATCTTTTCCCATTCTTTTACTTTTAATCTATCCAAGTCTCTATATTTAAAATGAACCCCTTGTAGGCAGCATATAACTGGAGTCTTGATTTTCTAGCCAACACGATCATCTCTCCATTTAATTGGGGCATTAGGCCATTTACAGTTAATGTAATTACTAATGTGTTTGGATTTAAATCTGCCATCCTGGTGTTTGTTTTCCATTTCTACCCCTCTTCCCTCTTCTTCTGGGACTCTAACTACACAAAAAAAGTTAGATCACTTGATACTGTCCCCCAGGTCACTGATCTCTCTCTCTCTCTCTCTTAAATCTTGTAAAATCTTTGCTATATTTTGGAGAGTTTGTATTGCTTTGTCTTCAAGTTCACCAATCTTTTCTTCTTCACTTTCCAATCTGTTCTTAATCACATCCGTTGTATTTTTCAATTCATACACTGTATTTTTTTTATCTTTGGAGGTTTCATTTGGGTCTTTTTGTATTTTTCATGTCTCTCCTTATCGTATTCAATTTTTCATCTACATTCCAGAACATATGGAGCATGTTTGTAATACCTGTTTTAACACCATCACCTGCTAATTCCATTATCTCTATTGTTTTCAGATCTGTTTCAATTGATTAATTTTTCTTTTGGGCTATGGATCATATCGAATGTTGAACACAAGTTCATTTCTTTAATGTTTATTTATCTTTGAGAGGAAGAGGGAGACAGGTGTGAGTGGGGGAGGGACAGAGGGACAGGGAGACACGGAATCCAAAGCAGGCTCCAGGCCCTGAGCTGTCAGCACAGGGCCCGACACAGGGCTCGAACTCACAAACCATGAGATCATGACCTGAGCCGAAGGCAGATGCTTAACTGACCTGAGCCACCCAGGTGCCCCAGAACACAAGTTAACTTTAGGTTTGGGGGTCCTGGGTTTTGTTGTATTTCTTTAAAGATATCGGGGCATGTAATTAAATCATTTGAGATCAGTTGGATCCTTCGGAGTCTTGCTTTTCAAGATTTGTTAGGACAGATCCAAAGTAGCATTTAGTCTAAGGCTAATGTAGCTCTGTTATTAAGGATTTCTAGGACTCTATCGGATGCCCCACATATTTGGAGGTCCAGCCACCCTGAGAATAGAAACTATTCCCAGTCTTCTGTGAGCTGTGGGAACTTCTCTGCCTACTGGTTTCCCAGATGAACTTATTCCAGCCCATAGAGTGTTCAGCCAAATATGTGACAGCATACCTCTGCATATAGCTAGGTCTCTCTCTCTGTCTCTCTCTCTCTCTCGCTCGCTCTCTCTCCATCATGTTCAACAAGCTCTATTTGCCTCACCCTCCACAAACCTCAGTCTTGGTCTCTGCAAGTCAGCGAGACTGCTGAGTTCTATCCAGATTTCCTCTCCCTGTCTGCAGCCTGGAAACTGCCTTCAGGCATTTAACTGGGGGCAATCACAGGGCTCACCTCATTTGTTTCCTTTCTGTCAGCGTTCACAGTCCTACACTGCCTGTTGTCCAAAGTTCGAAAAACAGTTGTTTCCTATATTTTGTCCAATTTTTTTTTTTTTTATGTCTTCAGCCTGAGGGCTACTCTGGACTCTCGCTCTCTCTTGGCTAGAAATGGAAGTCTCCCGCCACGCTAGGGCTTTAAAATTAGCCTGAGAGGGGCTTCCAGAAGCATAAGGGCTATAGTTCTTGGAGAGGTGGAGAGGACACCGTTCCCGCTTCTTTCTGGCCCTACCTTTTGCCCTAACATTAGGAAGCCAAAGCAGTGTTGCTTAGACGCGTGCAGTGGAGGCACCCAGGAAGTTTTAGGGACTCTGAGCGAGAAGAAGAGGCTTGAATAAAGAGACATTTGAGGAGGGACTTCAGGCAGTGGATTCAGCAGCACTCCTGAGCTGTGGGTTGCTAGGGTCGGTCTCCAAGGGGGGGGGGGGAGGGGGAAGCCATCAACAACCACAAAAAAGAATAAGAGAAAAAATACATAAGTACAGTGACAAAACCCTTTTCCAGCTGGGACTTGTGAAGGTTTGGGTTTCTGCTCCCCCCCCACAAGTGGCCGTGAAAACCTTTATTACACTCAGTCTCCCAGACCCTGTTTTTTTTTTTTTCTTTTATGCTGCGTAACGTGTTTGCAAGTTTCTGTTCCTTGCCGAGTCTCCCTGTGCTTTGTCCTGTGTGAAACCACCGGTTTCCACGGCAACTGGAAGGCCAGCACAGGGAGCCGGATAGAGGGACAGAGGTTCTGAAGTGCACATCCGGGGGACTAGCAGAGACCTGGGCCCCAGGAGAAAAGGGATGTGGGATCAGTACACAAGGGTCTCTCCACAAGCCACAGCTGCCCCTCGGTCTGCACCCTGGGGCGACTGCCCACTGCCTCCACAGGCTGGCGCCCCTCGGGGCACTTCACCCGCCATCGAGCTCCTTCGATCGCCGATATTTGTAGGGCAGTCCCTGGGCCAGGAGCCAGGACCCAGAGATGAATAGGACACAGTCCCTGCTCCCAAAGGGCAAGCAGCCTGTGGAGAGAGCGAGAGAGACGATGGTAGAGGGTGTCCAGAAGGAACGTCTGTTAAGTGCCGATTCGATGTCAGGCACTGTTACAGGAATTACATAGCTTAACTTTTAATCCTCCCCCAAACCCAGTGATTTAGTTCTATCCAAGTTCAGACAAGTAGTAAAAGGGGAAGCCAGGATTCACACCCAGGTACATATCACCTCAGGCTCTAACTCCACGCACGACTTCCCACCTATCGGTCTCCCTGCCTCTCTTTCTCATATCTGCCCCTCATGTCTTGCTCAGCTCTGGCTCTGGCTCATTCTGTCTCTTCTCTCATTCTGCAGATAAATCTGTTATTAGCCGGGGGCGCCTGGGTGGCGCAGTCGGTTAAGCGTCCGACTTCAGCTCAGGTCACGATCTCGCGGTCCGTGAGTTCGAGCCCCGCGTCGGGCTCTGGGCTGACGGCTCAGAGCCTGGAGCCTGTTTCCGATTCTGTGTCTCCCTCTCTCTCTGCCCCTCCCCCGTTCATGCTCTGTCTCTCTCTGTCCCCCAAAAAATAAATAAACGTTGAAAAAAAAATTAAAAAAAAAAATCTGTTATTAGCCGAAACCCCTGGAACGTGAGTTACACCTAGGAACGAATCCCAACGTGGTCTCTGAGCCCAACGCGGCGTGGTGAAAGCATTCCTGAAGGGTCACACGGTCACCTCCCTGTTTAATATTCAGAAATCCCACCCGGCTTGCCGAGACAGCGGGAGATCGGGGAGGGGTGGACAGTCGCCATCAGAAAGCTGGAAGGCCCTCGGGGAGACAGAAGCTATTTGAAAACAGCTAGGCGGTCTTTCAACCGGGGAACTCGAGCTTGTAAAGCTAAACGCTGTGTCGTCACGTCACCAAGGTCGGGGTGGGCTGACAAAGCCAGCTGTGGCTGAATTCATCAGTGCATGCTGTCACGGCCCAGACTTTCCCCTTCAGACACACCACAGGCGCTGGCCTGCTCAGGCCCACGCAGCTCGGAGGCCGCATGGACCCTGGATCACACCGTCTGATCCTTTGTTTTATAAACAGGAAACCAAGGCCGAGAGAGAAGGAAGCAGTCACACGGCAACTCAGAAATGGGGCGAGGCCTCAAACCCAGGTCTGACTCACAGCCCGGGGCCCACGGCCTGTGGGGCAGTCAGCGCCTCGGGCCCAGACACCCGCCAACCTGTGAGGAGGAGACAGTCCCAGCTCCTGGGGCCCCGGAGACTCTGGGAGGACAGCCTCACCGAAGCGGATGTGCCAGAGGGGGTGGAAATACTGCCCCGGGGCTTGGGAGAGGGCCCGCGGGATCTGAGACATGGGGCCCGATGCGGATCAAAGCCCAAGGGGATGAGAGGACCTCTGGGTACCAGGATCCTCTAGGCCCCCAGCCCCTGCAGTGGTCATGATGGGCTGGCGGTATAGCCGTTGACCTTGGGCAAGGCACCTAACCCCTGTTACCTCCTCTATGAGATGGGGGAGCAGGCGTACCCACACGCTTTAGAATCTTCATTCACCTTTAGTGAAGTATAATTTGTATACAACAAAACTCATTTTTTTTTCCTTTTATTCCGTTTTATTGAGGTGTAAGTGACAAAATTCTAAGATAATTAAAAGTTAATTGGATCTGGGTATACATTGTGAAAAGGATTCTCCCCACCTAGTTAATTATCACATCACCTCCCACGTTTGTGGGTGGTTGCGTGTGTGTGTGCGCGCGCGCGTGTGTGTGAGAACATTAATTTCTACTCTTAGCAAATTTCAATTATACGCCACAGGGTAATCAACAATAATCACCATGTTTTACATTCGATCCTCAGACCTTACTCATCTTCTAGCTAAAAGTTAGTATCCTTTTATCAACCTCTCTCTGTTTCTGTTACCCACCCCGACGCCAGGCCCTGGCAACCGCTTTCCCCGACGCCAGGCCCTGGCAACCGCTTTTCTACTCGCCGCTTTGGTGAGTTTCACTTTTTTTTTTTTTTTTTTTTTTTTAGATTCTCCACGTAAGTGATACTATGTGGTATTTATCCTTCTCTGTCTGGCTTATTTCGCTCAGCACGATGCCTTCAAGATGCATCTGTGTTGCCGCAAACAGGATTTCCTTCTTTCTCCTGGCTGAATAATATTCCATTGCATGTCTATACCACACCTTCTTTATCCGTTCGTCCGTCGATGGGCATTTAGGTTGTTTCTACATTATGGCTATTGTGAGTAATACTGCAACGAACGTGGGGGTATAGCTATCTCTTTGATGGACTGCTTTCGTTTCCTTTGGGTAAATACCCGGGAGAGAAATTGCCGCATCGTATGGAAGTTCTAGTTGACATTTTTTGAGGAACCCCCATACTGTTTTCCAAAGTAGTTGCCCCGATATCCATTCTCACCAGCCGTGCCCAAAGGTTCTTTTCTCTTCATCTCTCCAACACGTGTTACTTCTCATCTTTTCGAGGATAACCTTTCTAAAAGATGTGAGATGATATCCCATTGTGACTTTGACTTGCATTTCCCTGATGACTGATAGAAGCAATCTGCAGATTAAGTGCGATCCCTGGCAAGATGGCATTTTTCACAGAAATTTAAAAAAAAAATCCTAAAATTTGTATGGGATCATGAAAGACCCTGGATAACCAAAGCAGTTTTGAGAAAGAAGAACAACGTCGGAGACATTACATTTCCTGATTTCACACTACATTACAAAGCTATAGTAACCAAAAGAGTACGGTATTGGCATAAAAACAGACACACAGGTCAATGGGACATAACTGAGAGCCCAGAAATAAACCCTTGCGTATATGGTTATGGATTTATGACAAAGGAGCAAAGGAGGTACCGTTGTCTCTTTGATAAACGGTGCGGGGGAAACTGGCTCTCCACACACAAAGGAACAAAACTGGACCCCTACCTTACACCACACACAAAAATCAACCCAAAACAGGTTGAAGACTTAAACGTAAGATCTGAAACTGTGAAACCTCCAGAAAACAAACATAAGGAGGACTCTCCTTGAAGTCATCAGCAATGAGTTTTTGGGTTTGACATGGAAAGCAAGAGCAAAAAAACAAAAACAAAAAACACCAGTGGGACTCTATGAAACTAAAATTCTGCACAGCAAAGCAAGCCTTCCACAGAAAGACAATCTACAGAATGAGAGAAAATACTTGCAAGTTATAGGTCTGATAAGGGGTTCATAGCCAAGAGGTACTCCCGTATTTTCTCCGAAGAGTTTCGTAACTCGAGCTGTCACATTTAGGTCTATGATTCATTTTGAGTCAATTTTTGTCTATGATACGAGGAAAAGATCCAACTTCATTCTTTTGTATGTGCATATTCCAGTGGTCCCGACACCAAACGCACCCCCTTTCAAGGGCACAAATCAAGGAGTTTAATAAATGCATTCTCCTCGGTCTCATTCCATCATCCCCCAAATTTGCAGTTCCTTCTCCCAGCTCCAGCCTGAGCTACCACAGGTCTACTTTCGGTCACTATAGATTAGGTTTGCTTTTTCTAGAATCTTCTATAAATGGAATCCCACAGTCTGTACTTTTTGTGTCGGGCATCGGCCACTATAGTCTTATCATTTAATTCCTCTGTGTTAGGGTTCTCCAAGAGAAACAGAAGCAACAGGGTGTGTGTGTGTGTGTGTGTGTGTGTGTGCAGAGAAAGAGATTTTAAGGAATTGGCTCACATGATTGTGGGGGGCTGGCAAGCCCCACATCAAAATCCGAAGGATAGGCTAGCAGCCTAGGCCAGAGACCCAGGAAAGAGTTGATGTTGCAGCTCAAGTCCAAAGGCAGTCTGCTGGGAGTATTCCCTCCTCACTGGGGGAGGTCAACCCTTGGCTATTAAGGCCTTCAACTGATTAGGTGAGGCCCACCCCCATTATGGAGCGTCACCTGCTGTATTCAAAGTCCACTGATTGAAACATGAATCTCATCTACGAAATACCTTCACAGCAACATCTAGATGGGTACTGGGCCAGATGTCAGTCGTGGCCCAGCCAAATTGATACATAAAATTAACCATCGTGCCTCCCTGCCACCTGTGAGGTGTGCCTTATCATTCCTATTTTGTAGATGAGGGAACCGAGGCCCCGAGAGGTTAAGCGACGGGTCCCGCGCTCACGAGAGACAGAACTGAGACTCAGGCTAGTGCTGTTTCTACATCTTTACGGTCCCCTCTCCCCAGCTCTGATCTGTTAGTGGAACAAGAAGGATTTGCGATGCCTGCCGATGACTGTATTTAGTCAGACCTGAAGACCTTTCTCCTGGGGTTTGCGTCACCAGGGCTGACCTTTCTGTGCCCCGTCCCTTTCCCCTGTCATGGAGCACGACTCAGGGGAGGAGGGTTACACCACCCAGCACCCCCACCCCTGCAGGCCCCCTAACCTGGCCCACTTGTTTTCATGCCCAGCTAGCCTCTTTCTTCCTCCGGCCACCAGACCTGCCTTGCCACACGCTCCTCATAGTGCCTGCCTCATCTTCTGGGCTACAGTCCCCCAGGTGCCAAGAGAGACAGGGGCTCTCCCTCCCCTTCACCGGTGACCTGTGCTCCTCCCCAGACTCTGGCGGGCTGGCTCTCTTTATTTCCTTCCCAGTGGGCAGCAGCTTCTCCCCTAATCCCTCCCGGCCTCCTGCTGGGTTGCCACCCCACTGTCCTTTTTATAATTCTGCCAGAAAACAAAGTCTCTAGGCTGTTACTTCTCCAGGCTCAGACACCTAGGAAGGAACAGTGAAATAAGTTGCCCGATGATAAATATTTTCTTTTTAATTCTCAGATCAAACCTAAAAAGGAAGCATCAGGAAAGTTCCACAGGCTTCCAGAAGCAAGCAAAAACGGTCAGGCCCTCTAAGAGACTCTCTGAGCGACCAGAGGAAACAGAGCCCCTTTCCCCCAGTTGGGAAATAAAAACACATGGCAAGGTCAGCCCTCCGATCCTCCTGACCCGACGTCTCTGCCTTTGTTCAGATACCAGACTATTCTGGATTTATATTTGATGTAACCTAGATAAATGTAAATTCTCACCCTTCCGTGCAAAGAGCCAACTGTCCAAGTTTAGAAAAGACTGGTGTGTCTTATTTTTTAAATTTTTTTTAACGTTTATTTATTTTTGAGACAGAGAGAGACAGAGCATGAACAGGGGAGGGCAGAGAGAGAGGGAGACACAGAATCCGAAGCAGGCTCCAGGCTCTGAGCTGTCAGCACAGAGCCCGACGCGGGGCTCGAACTCACAGACTGTGAGATCGTGACCTGAGCCGAAGTCGGACGCTCGACGGACTGAGCCACCCAGGCGCCCCAAGACTGGTTGTGTCTTAGCCCAGCTTTCTCCAAAGAGGAGCCCAAGACAAAGGCAAGTACAAGAGGTTTATTTGAGAAACGGTCCCAGGGATGCAAAGAACAGGACAGGGAGAGTGAAATGAGAGGGAGGGAAATTCAGGGTAAGGGCGTGTCATGAAATTGACCCTCCGAGGGGCCTTAAGGAATGCGTGTCAGAACTGTCCAGGGAAACATGACCCATCAGCCCCCAACCTTCATTGATCCAGGGTGCCCCGTCAGCATGAACCCCCATATTTGGAGTTGATCAGGCATCAGAAGGCTCCCGTAGGCGTCTCCCAAAGGAGCGACAGGATAGGAAGTGAGAGGCATGTGCCGGGGCTTGAAGGCAGGGCTGTCTGATCATATCTGCACAAAGCCCGTGTGGAACTAACTGGTCACTGCAGCAGTGGCGAGGTGAGGTCAGGAGGACTCAAGTCATGTCCAAGAGGTGACCGATGCAGGGCAGGGGTTGGAAGGAGGATGCTTGGCAGGGAAACACCAGTGAAGAAATCTGCCAGTCCCGGTAACCGTACTCTCGGACGACAAGGGGATGACCGCCTCCCCACGTGGTCACACCAACTGTGCAGTCGGTCCCACTGGGTGCTCGGTCCCGAGTGCAGGACTCCAGGTGGCATATGCAGACAGGACAGAGGGTGCCCACACAAACTGCCCCACGATGAGACGCGGTCGAGGCAGCGAAGGCTGTTTGCCAAGAGAAAGGCAGACACAAATCTGCGGGGTTCTCTTTTCGAAGATTTGAAGGCGACTTCCAAATCCACCTCTACAAAACTGACCCTATCTCGCACCCAGCACCGAGACGTGGCTCCCTCCTTCCGTGCAGCCCCTTCTCCACGCGCACGCTGTCCCCAGACCCGACCCAGTGGTCCCAGCCAGAAACCTGAGCATGGACTCGATTCCCCTCTTAGCCACCACATCCCGTCCACTCCACCTCCTAAATCATCTTGACTCTCTGGCTGCTCCCTCCACCCCTCCTACTTCTGCAAGCCTCCCCCTGCACTGAGGCCGTCCTCCCGGAAACCAGAGTTGGCTACGCCCGCCACCTGCCTCAGCCTTGGGCTCCCCGCTGACCTCAAGCCAGAGTCTATCCCCAGCACCCGAGGAGACCCTGCCCCCGGGACAGGTATGCAGGCGATTCCCTCTACAGGGGCGTCAGCCAAGGTGAGGTGTCTTTTTAAAGGTCAGCCTGCCCTGTATTGGCTGCGCAGTCCCTTTTCCCCCTTTTCCCAGTCCACACCAGGACGCTTTCGCTCGTCCCCACCTAGAGGAAGGACACCCATCAGTTCAAAAGGAGAAACAGGGCACGTTGTGGGGCAAGGTCACGGGCTTTGGAACAGACAGATGTGGGTTCGAATCCCGACCCTGCTGCTTGCTGGGCAAGTGACTTCAACTCTGTCTTTGTGACGTGTGGGTGATGGGTGGCCAGCTCAGAGCGCAGCTGTGAGAGGGAAGTGATGTACAGGAAGCAGCCTTAGCGCACTGCGGGGCACGTGGTAGGTGTTCAACGTACGGTGCCTGCTGGTATTGTTCACCCCGAGCCTTATCACGCCCACCCTGCCCCACACCGGCCCCCTCCCATGGCAGTGCCCTCGTTATCAACCTTAACAACCCCGCCCCCTGTGCCTCTGTCCTACCTTCCCCTGGTCCGTGGTTCTTCTCCCCACCCCTGCCCCGGCTTGGTCAGGTGTTTCTGCCGTGACGAAGAAGCATCTCGGCAGATGCTCAGCGTATGTTTGCTGCCTGAATGCATGGGTGGATGGCGGAAAGAACGGCACCCGGGGACAACCTGACTTGTGTCTAGCGTCTCAGGGTCTCCCCACTCCCTGGTTCCAGCCCAAAGAGCCTAACTCCAGACAGCCAGAGCCTAGGCATTCCCAGGAAGGGGAAGCCACTGGACTGGTCTGGGGGCAACGTAGACGGTGTCGTTTGTTGGAAAAAGCGTGAGCCTTGCAATCGGGGGTAGGTGTTCAAATCCTGTCTATTTCCCCTCCAGCGTCAGTCTCCTCGTCTGGAACACGACAGCTGTGACAACAGCAAGGACGGCTGCACCCCCTTCTTTATGGAAATGTTGTGTGCATTAAATGAGATAGTTGATGTAATTGGCTGGAGGCAGGGAGGATGCCCCACAAAGGGGGTCACTTTTTTCCGCATCTGTCAGGACGCTGCAGCAACGAACTGACCGCCACAGGAGCTAATTTCTCACACGCACACAGGTCAGTCGGGAGCTCTGGCCTTGTCGTTCTCCCCGAGGAGCCCAGGCTAGTGGAGCAGCCGTCCTCTCACCCCTTGCTGGCTGAAATGGCAGAGGGAGAGAATGTTCTGGAAGACCCGAACCCGTAACTAAATAGTAGAGCCTAGAAGTGACCCACGTCACCTCAGCCCCCAATGCACTGGTCAGAATAGCCACCTGACCCCACCCAACGGCAGGGGGGGTCCAAGAAGTGCAATCCTACCACGTGCTCAGAAGGCAGCCAGCCAGAAATATTTGGCGACCAGCCCTGGCGACCACCGCCATCATTCACCTCCATCTCCGTGGAGCAAAATGGGACGGTGACATGGGTGGGGTTCATCGCTTCTGTCCTGTACTTGACTGGAAGGCGGGGTCAGCACAGTCCATCCAGGCTGCTGGGGGCGGAGCTCTCACGGGGTCCCGGACCTTGAACTGCTCTTGTAAAGCTCCTGGGTCCTGCGCAGGGCTGGGCTGCCCCGGTTTGGGCAGAGGCGGGGGCAGGGTCGGGGGGGGGGGGGCGGTCTCTGGCAGGGGTTGCGAGGTGGTAAAGCCCTCATTCTCCAACATTCATCCCCAGGGAGGTTGTGTCCGAAACTTCCAGGCATCCTCGCGTTGAAGTGCAACATATACCAGAAATTAACGTTTGCTTTTAACCAATTAATGCCTTTGCCTCCTACCCACAGTCCAGTGACCGCTGTAAAACCTTGTTGGAAACGAACTCTTAAAGGCGGAGCGTGATGGCCTTCGTGAGCCTGACACTTGCCTCAGAGGAGGAGGGAGAGGGAGTTCGGTTTTCAGACTTCTGGGAAGGTTTCCCCTGTGGGCTCCAGCCTCGTCTTCCAGGAAGCTCGCAGTGGCTTCAGTCTCATGTTCCGGAGTCAATTCAGCCCTCGAGGCGACACCACTTTATGTTCGAAGTCTGTGACTGTTCAAGCTGGGCCAGGCACACAGCTGTGAGTGAAGCTGCCCTCTCCCCGCGGGCCTCTCACTCTGCCTGTCACTCCCCATTAGCAGATCAGTCATTCCTCCGGGACAAGACCCCCGGTTTCAGGGAAGAGGGCTGATAACAGAGAAATACAGGCTGGGACCCGCAATGGGTCCCAGAAGTCCTTGACACTTTAGGTAGAATTAGCTTACCATAAAAGCTTCTGGCCACCCTGGGGGTCTGGAGGGCTCCTCGCAGGGACCCAGGCTGAGCGTCTGTAGGTTCCATCTTGTTCTCTCGTCTTCCACTTCTCCCCTCCATTGTTGACCCCTCCTGAGCCCTCTCCAAGGCTTTCGCTGGTTCACCTACCTTTGCTCCGTGCATCTCTGGTTAAGTCCAGCCACAGACAGAAACACCCTTCATTTATTCATTCGTGCACGCACGCACGCGTTCACTAATTGATTCAAATGTATTCGGAATTTATTGAGTGCTGACTATATATCTGTCGCTATGCTGGGCTCTGGATCCTCGTCTATAACTGTGAGCAGAGCAGACAGTGGTCCTACCCTCAGAGACCTCCCAGCCTCAGAAGGGGGAAGGAGCTTGAGATCACAACTGCCACAACCCAATTTAGAAATAAAAAATAAATTAAGATCTTAAAAGTTAAAATACTGATAACGATAACGAACATCTGAACAGGCCCTTCACCAGAGCAGATCTACGGAGGGCACACAAGCAAACGAAAAGACGCTCCCCATCGGCACTCATTAGGGAAATATTAATTAAAAGCACAGCGAGATACTGCCCTACACCTATTTGCACGGCTCCAACGAGAAAGATCGCCCGCCCCGAGCGTCGGCAGGAAGTCGCTAGACCGCAACTCACCTGCGTTGTCAGCAGAAGTGTTAAATGGCACGTCCCCTTCAACGCGCGGTTTGGCAATCTCTCCAAAAGTGAAACATACACTTATTGCCCAGGTATCTACTCGAGAGAGACCAAGAGGTGCGTCCCGACGAAGACCTGTACGCGAATCTCAATCGCAGCTTTATTTATAACAACCAAACCCTGGAAACAACGCAGGTATCCGTCAGCAGGCGACTGAGGATACAAATGGTGAGCCATCCAGGCCAGGAAAGACTCTTCTGCCATAAGAAAGCACCGCGGATCCCCGCAAGAGTGTGGACGAATCTCGAGACCGTGTTGAGGGCAAGGAGCCGGACAAAACGCGTTTCTACTACAGGGCTGCCCAATGATTCTAGAAAATACGAACCGGAAAGCAGATCAGTGGCTGGCTAGATGGGGGCAAGGGTCGGGGGGGAGGGAGGGAGGGAATACAGGGACCAGGAGGTAACCTTTTGGGGAAGACAGGTGTGCTTACCATCTTGATTGCAGCGATGGTTTCGCGAGTGAAAATTTACGTCAAGAGGTATCGAATTTTACACTTTAAACGTGCACAGGCCAAGAAAGCTATTTAAGAAATTGCAAGTGCACGATGAATCATTTAATTGCAGGTGAGCCAGAGAGCTCCAAGCGAGGCATTACAGGACGCACTGAGCATGTGCGGCAGAAGGAGCTGACTCAGTCTGGGGGTTGAGAGCTACCCCCCGGGGGGGGGGGGGAGGGGGGGGAGGAGGAAGATGGGGTTCAGGCTGGGATGGGAAACACTGGGAAGGAACCGGCACAGGGGGGCGGGCTCTGGGGGAGGGACGAACAATCTTGGCAGAGGAAGCCAGGTGCGTCAGGGCCCTGTGGGGGGTGGAGAGGTGGGTGACAAGGGGACAGCACAGCGAGGGGAGCTGGGGAAGTCCGAGGACGCAGTTCTCAGCGCCCCAAGCCTCCGTCTGATCTGGGCCAGGTGTCCGGTTGTCCCGGGCAACAGTGGCTTCGCACGGGGACCTCCAGCCTCTTCACCGCTCTGGCTGGGCCCGAGCTCGTAACATGACTGAGCCCCCGCTGCCTTCTCGGGGGCTCCCCCATTCTAAGCCTGGAAGCAAGGTCTAACGCAGTCTCCACCCTGAGCCCTGAACGTCCCCCAGGCCTGTGCCGGCCCCCGAGGCACGGTTTCCCCCGCTCTGGCTGCCGGGGCTGGCAGTCTGACCCCTTCCACTCTTCCAGTGTTCAGAGCAGTGTGCTTCCCCTCCTTCTGGAACCTGCGTTCAAATCCCAGCTCAGTCGCCCCCCAGGTGTGCAAACTCCCCGGGCCTCAGTCTCCTCATCTGTAAATTGGAGACGATAATGACAGCAGTTCTCTGGATTATTGTGAGCAAAGGAGCCGGCTGACATTCACAAAGCACTGGGACGAGTGCCTTGGGCCAAAATTCTGTTATATCCAGTAAATGCCAGGAAGGGCTCTGAGGAGGGCGGTGCTGGGTCAGGGAGGAGGTGATGGGTCGGGCAGCAGTGGGGACACCTCGCCTGACCTCTTTGGACTTGAGGGCAGCGTGTCCCTTCCAGCTCAGACTCCGGTTCTGTGACTTCAGGCGACTTTGGCATCAAAGGCCTCAGGGCTCCTCCCGCGTGGCGTGAGTTCCCCGCTGAGATTTCTCTGGCTGCACCAAGCTCCTGGATCGCCCAGAACCTCCCAGCGGCCCTGTCACGTGCACGCGCGCCTCTGCTCGGGAAGGCCGCGACCACAGAGCGAGAGATTCTCTCTCTGTCCCGCTCTCTGTTTTCTTCTTTGTTTCCCTCCGTCTCAAAAGACCAGGAGCAAAATGCCTCTGCTCAGGCGGCTGTCCCGTCCACGCTGACGCAAGTTACCTTCCTCTCCTTCGCTAGTGGGAGACAATCCAGCCTTCCAGCTGGGAGCTCCCAACAGGAGAACGTGGGTGCCAGCGGACCCTCGACACGCTTGCGCCTCTAGCAGAGCCTGGCCCGTGCTGCAGATGAGGAAACCGAGGCTCAGAGAGCTAGAGGTGCTTGTGCTGGGTCAGAGGACCTGGGGTAAAGACTCGCCGTCAACTCCCTGACCCGTTAGGTAGGCTCAGGCTTTGCCGTTTACAGAGGACCTTCACATGTAGACTTATGTAGGAGCCTCGCAAAACCCCTACAGGGTAAAGTAGGGCAGCTATCATCATTCCCCATGTACAGACGGGAAAACAAAGGCTTAGAGGCTTGGAGGTATTTCCCACAGTCCGTGGCTAGTGGCTTCAGTTGAATTGGCCAAGCATTTATTAGGCACCTCTGATGTGTCAGCCCCTGTTCTAGGCCTTGGGCAACGAAAGAGAATCAGACAAGGCACCCTGCCCTTGAGAAGCTAATTTGGGGACCATGCGGGAGGTGCCATGGGGATGGGTATTCCGAGGACTCTAGGGCAGCACCCAGAAGAGGGGGTTCTGGGAAGGCTTCCTGGGAGAGGTGGCATCTGAGCTGAATCTTGAAGGCGGGGGAGGAATTGGCCAGATAAGTAAAAACGGGAAATGGGGCGCCTGGGTGGCCCAGTTGGTTGGGCATCCGACTCTTGATTTTGGCTCAGGTCATGATCTCATGGTTTGCGAGTTCGAGCCCTGCGTCAGGCTCCGCACCGACAACACAGAGCCCGCTTGGGATTCCCTCTCTCCCTCTCTCCCTGCCCCTTCCCTGTGCCTTCTCTCCTTCCCTCTCTGTCTGTCTCAAAAGGGAATAAACATTTTAAAACCATTTAAAAAATTAAGGGGCGCCTGGGTGGCTCAGCCGGTTGAACGTCCGACTTCGGCTCAGGTCACGATCTCGCGGTTCGTGGGTTCGAGCCCCGCATGAGGCTCTGCGCTGACCGCCCGGAGCCTGGAGCCCGCTTCGGATTCTGTGTCTCCCTCTCTCTCTGCCCCTCCCCCACACGGGCGCTTTCTCTCTCTGTCTCTCAAAAAGAAATGAGCATTTAAAAACATAAATAAAAAGAAACTCAAAACTTAAAAAAAATAATAATAAAATGAGCAGAACATTTGGAACTGAAAGATAAGCCTGAGGTAAGCACAGGGCATGAGTCCCAGTTGTATGGGCACCATGGGTAGAATAGACAGCTTGGAGCCCGGTCTCCTAACTGCTATGGCCTCGGCCACTGCAGCAGGGCTGGAGAAGGACCTCCTAACACACACACACGTGTGTATACGTGCGATGCGTGTGCGTGTGTGTGGAGTCACGCGCATGCACACACGCGCAGACCGCGTGGTGGCAAGATCACATGTCTGGCAGATCGCGGGGGGCAAAGTATAGTCTATGAAATCAGACACCCGAGGCCTAATCCTGTCTCCCTTGCCTTTAGCTATTTGACCTGGGACACATCATAAAGCATCCCCGTGCCTCCGTTTTCCCATCTGTAAGTTGGGATCGTGATCGTGCCCATTTCGAGGCATTGCGGAGAGGATTCTCTCAGACGGTACAGGACAGGCTCCTTCCAACGGCGTTTGGCATATGGAAAACAGTCAACGGTCGCGTCAGTCTTTCACCAACGCCAACAGTCAGAACTCCCCAAACCCATTCCTCGAAGGATTTCTGAGAACTCGAGCTGGGAAAGAATCACAAGGGCATTGGGCTCCGGGTGCTGTCCATCGTAGCTGCTCTGCAAATAACCCGAGAGTGAGCTATGGCCTCAGACTAGAAAGTGACCTCGGGAGACAGAGGGCACAGAACGAGAGGCAGCAAAGGCTCAGGGGGAAGAAAGTACGTTCAGGGTATGTTCGGGAAGCAGCAAGTCCAGAGGTTTTTATTTGGGGGAAAGGCTATGATATGAAAGGGGACAGAGTTACCCCATTTGACTCTTGCTCCAGAAGCCAGATGAGGGGCAAAATGGACGAATGGCGGGAAGTTGTAGCCTTTGGCAGAATAACGGAATGGGCTACCTTAAAGGTAGTGAGCTCGCCCTCACTCGTGCTTCCTGTTTTGGGGGATTTCAAGCAGAAGCTAGAGGACCACCCATCCTACTATGCATGGCTGGGATCATCTCTGAAGTTCCAATGAGCCACTGAGCTACCTGGTATGGGAGAACCAGAAACGCACAAGATAGGGAAACTGGGAGGAGCCAAAAACTGAGGCTGTACTAAGACATCAAGCTAGAGGCGGGCACTGAACGGCCCTCGGTTGGCCGTTAAGTTTCATCCCTTTGCATTACAGACTGTCCGTCAGAGAAATGTAAAGAATGACGGAGAGTCCTATCAGCCATTTTCACTTTAGTATAAATTAGATGCCCTGATTCCTTTTTTTTTTCCGTGACAACTGACTGATGATAGAAGACAGAAGTTACCAAATAAAAAGCGACAAGGACACGGAGAGTAAAGTGGGCAGGGCTCTAACGTGAACTTCATGCATCTCAATTTTGCCAAGCAGAAGCCCTGACAACAACCTGGGAGGAAAGAAAATACTCAGTGGCAAGATGTTGCTATCACATATTCATTGCAGCAACCAGCTACGGAGTACCAACTGTGTACTGTGCTGTGTGCAGGGCACTGGGGACACTGGATGAACCGGACACAGCTCCGGGCCTCTCGGGCATCTAGACAGACATGGAAATCTTGACATGAGCCGGCATGACTGGTGCTGTGATAGAAGAGTGAGCTTGAACGGTAGATGATCCTTCCCATCAGCAGCTCCCCAGGCCTCTCTCTCTCTCTCTCTCTCTCTCACTCAGAGCCACCTCCGCGAGCCAGCTTGCACACTGCCCTCCTTCCTTCCTCTGCTCCCTCTCCAGGGCAAGGAAGACAGACGACTGTCACACGAGGGCCTGTCTGGGGCTCTGGGCGGGTGGATAATTAGACTCTGAGAGAAGCCATCTGCTCCAGGCCCCCAGGGGTCTCGGGCAGGCCGAGGCAGTGCAGCTGCTCCCGACCCGACCACGCAGCAGCTCTCACGGTGAAGTTCCTACGTGCAAAGGGTTTAAACGTTCTCCAGCCTGTGAGAAGGCTGTGTCCCCAGCAGCAGGGCCCAGGGTGAGGGGCTAGGGACTTGATCACGTCTCTATTTCCATGTCTGCGTGCTTTCTTGGAGCCCTGGCACCGAGCTGCAGGGATGGGGGCAGGCAGGGGCAGGGCGGGGGCGGGGGGTGGGGGGAATAGGGGAGGCCCAGGCTCCCGAGGGCAATCATTAAAGCTGCAGAGATGAGAGAGATATAGGCCAGCACCGCATCTCCAGAAGGGCTAACAGAGGCCCCGGGAAAGGGAGAGAGCGGGCCAAGGCCTCACAGTGAGAAACCATCTTCAAAGGTCAGCTCATCCCTTGCTGGCGACGGGAGGGGCAGTGAGGGTGGGGATGGGAGGGTCAGGCCGAGTGGCCCGTCAGCTCTCAGCTCATAGGGAAAGCTTACCCCGCCACACAAAGAACTTCA
This sequence comes from Prionailurus viverrinus, assembly GCF_022837055.1. Taxonomy (NCBI): domain Eukaryota; kingdom Metazoa; phylum Chordata; class Mammalia; order Carnivora; family Felidae; genus Prionailurus; species Prionailurus viverrinus. The sequence continues at coordinate 98,046,346 of NC_062570.1, forward strand.
CCCCCAGGAGCGGGTCTTATCCTGGCAACCTCTAAGGTTGGTATTGTGATGCCCAGCGCACAGACGAAGATACTAAGACATAGAGAGCCTACGTCACCTGCCCCAGGCCACGCGGCTAGGAAGGAGAACAAGGCTTTGCATTCAAGTCCATCACTGAACTCACAGCTGCACTCTTACCCACACAAGGGGCAAAGCAGAGCCGTGGTAAAGCACACGAGTGCCAGGGCCGGACTGCTGTCTGGACTCCAACCCAGCCCTATCACTTCGGGGCTGTGTGAACCTGCGCAGATTGTCGTTTGGAGCCTCACTTGTCCCCCTCTTTAAAATGGGGATAATAACACCCGCCTTATGGTATTCAGAAGATTAAATGAGTTGAAAAGGGGAAAGGACTCGATCACGTGAGCTGCCGTTGTCGACACACCAGCCAGGGGAATCCTTTGAAGATACTAAGTCCGATCACTTCACCTCACTGTTGAAAACAATCCAATGGCTTCCTCTCCACTCAGAGCAAAGGCTCAAGTCCCAGCCGTGGTCTCCATCTGGCCTCCGTCACCTCCCTATCCTCACCTCCCCCCATTCCACCTGCTCCTGACATGGCAGTCTCCTACCTCAGGGCCTTTGCCTTTACTCTTCCCTGTGCCTGGAACACTGTACCCCCACGTATTAGCCTGGCTCCTCCTTCAAACACCTGCTCTTGTGTCGTCTTCTCTGCGAGGTCCGCCCTGACACTCTTCAAAATTGTCACCACCACCCACTTCCCTGCTTGATTTTCTCTGTAGCATTCATTGTCAGCAGATACTCCAAAAAATAGCTTATTTAGTTATTATTACTACTGTGTCTCTTTCTGTGTCTCTTGGAAAATAGCTCTTGAAAGCAGGGATGCTTGTCCTGCTCTGGCTGGCACAAAGCGGGACTCCCGGAACTGTGAGTCGAGTGAATGAATGAATGAATGAATGACTATATCGGTCTGCCTCTACACTTGAAAGCCAAGGAGTCAAACACCAAGGAGACCAAGTCCCAAGGGCCAGAAGCAGCTTGGAGGGGAGGCTCAGAGGCTTGGCGGTCAGGGCAAGGCAATGACAGACAGAGGAGAGGAGAGTGACAGCCCTCCCAGCTCTTACCCTGCAGCCTGAACCCCACACGCAGCACCCAGCATACGCTGGGCACCCAAAGAATGCTTGTGGGAAGAATGGCAGGGAAGAGGGAGGGAGGGGTGTTTACCGAACACATACCAGGCCCTAGAAAACAATCAACCAAAATATCCATTCACTCATTCACAGATGAGACGTTGAAGACAGCCCTGTAGCAGTCAGGCAGTGTCCTAGGGTCTCCAGGAGCTTACACTCTGGAGGGGGCAGGGAGGTGTGTAGTTCATGATCCCTGCACCCTTGGACATCACCATCTTGCGAATAACAAAGACATTAACCAGCTCCGTATGTTACATATCAATACCATACCCATTTTACATAGGAGGAAACTGAGGCTTGGGGTATTTAGGTGTTTGGGCCACTAGGTGGCAGAGCCGGGCCTAGAACCAGCTGGTTCTGCCTGGTTCCCAACTTCCTTCCTCCTCCCAAATGAGTGTGGCTTGCGTCCGTGCTCAGAGGAGGGTGCAGCCTCAGGACTGGGACAGCAGGAAGACAGGAGGAACAGCCTGAGCTGCAATGCGGGGTTGGAACCCAGGGAGTCAGGTCCCAGGGCCAGGGAGAAAGTCTTCTGACGGTGGAGTAGCAGAAAGGGGCATCCCAGAGCGGGAGGAAAGCCACAGCAGAGCCTGCGGGCTGGCGGTTTCCATTTTCTCCTTCGGGCACTTGGGAGCCAGTGAAGGTTTGGGAGCGCAGGGCCTCTTGAAGAGCAGCCTGGCAGCAAGTGCAGGAAAAGAGAAGCACGCAGAACCCCTGGCAAGATGGAGGCCTGGCCAGAGGCTACCCCAGTGACCTAGGAAGCAGGTGTAAGGCCATCAAAGGCCATACACAGATGCCAGGGAAGCCTGCACTGGTGAGGTCTAGATATTTAGTGTTCTGAAGGCAGTGCCCCGGGGGCGCCTGGGTGGCTCAGCTGGTTAAGCACTGACTTCGGCTCCGGTCACGATCTCGCGGTTTGTGGGTTCGAGCCCCGCATCAGGCTCTGTGCTGACAGCTCGGAGCCTGGAGCCTGCTTCGGATTCTGTCTCTCTCTCTGTCTCTCTCTCTCTCTCTCTCTCTCTCCCCCCTCCCCTGCACATGCTCTGTCTCTCTCTGGCTCTCAATCATAAATAAAAGTTAAAAAAAAAAAAAAACGCATCACCCCAGAAGAAAACCAGAACTCACAAGCTGTTTGGCCCCGGTCATTGAAACCATCCAGGGTCAAAGACAGCTCTGAAGAAGAACAATGGTAACACCTGGGGTGTGCTGGGGACGGTCACGGGCACCACCAGCGTGCTGTCTTCTGCACGTTCCAGCACCGTCCCGTGCAAACGTGATGTTTTTACAACGCTATGGAGGAGTAGCCTACATATCAGAAAATCTACCCACAACGCAATGGTCTTTCGTAAACTTACCAGAAGAGTGCGACCCCCATCATCAGTTTTAGAACATTTTCATCACCTCAGAAAGATCCCTCCGGCCCATTTGATGCTCATCCCCGACCTACCCGCCGCCTGCCCCCGACAAGGGCTAACCTTCCTTCCGCCTCTATGGATTTGCTTTCTCTAGACGGTCTGTGTAAATGGAATCCTACGCTCCGGGGCCTCTTGTTTCTGGCCTCTTCCACACGGCGTAACGTGTTGAGGCTCATCCATCTACTGGTGTATACAGTCGTTTGTTTCTTTTTAAGGCTTGAGCAGTATTCCACTGCAGGCATATACGGTGGACATTTGTGTTTGTGATTTGGGGCTGTTCTGAAGCACGAATAATCCGGCTGTGGACATGCCTGCGTGAGTCCTTGAGTGACACAGGTTTTCAGTGCCTCGCGGATAGATGGGTAGAAGTGGGATGGCTGGGTGGCGGGGAGAGTTTCACTCTTTAGGAAATGTGCACAAGGCATTTGTTTTGTGCGGGCGTCAGCCTATCCATAGCGCTAGGACCAGCTAAGGATGCCCGGAGGCCACCCCTGGGCCCCAGGCTACTTGTGGTGACCGCAGCCATTTCCCTGACGGCAGCCAATGTCACGGCTGCACCAGCCCTTGGGGTTCTTTCTGCGATTGCAAGATTCCCCTCAGCAACAACCACCAGGGAGCCCTGAAAACAAGGTCCGTTACTTACAAGCCCTGGAGGGCGCATCGTGTGCCCAGAGCCACACAGCAGAGTCATAGGAAGAGGGACAGTGCGAGCGTGTAGACCTGGCCTTCATTGGGGTTGAGGGTGGGGTGCCGAGGGCTTTGTGGGTTCACTCTTTATTGGTGAACTTAAAACCTAAGAGCAGAGGGGCGCCTGGGTGGCTCAGTCACTTAAGCCTCCGACTTCGGCTCAGGTCATGATCTCACAGCTTGTGAGTTCAAGCCCCACATCGGGCTCTGTGCTGACGGCTCAGAGCCTGGAGCCTGCTTTGGATTCTAAGTGTCTCTCTCTTTCTCTGCCGCTCCCCTGCTCGCTCTCTGTCTCTCAAAAAAAAAAAAAAAAAAAAAGAATAAATGTTAAAAAAAATTTTTTTTTTTTAAATGAATAAATAAAACCTAAAAGCGTAAATGAAAGCGTCAGGAGGAAAACACAAGTCCCCTCCAGCAGTCAGCTCTGTAGGTCACCCAGGGCTTTCCAGAAGGGAGACTTCATGGTGTCGAGGCGGGGGCGGGGGGGGTGCGCGGAGAAGGGCTGGTTCTTTATCTAGTTGTGTTTATTCTAGATGGATGTCTTTGAAATGATTGCCTCTGCAATCAAAAGCTTAATGTCAGGCACTTACATTGCAATCAGGAAAAACTAATGGCCGGGCACTCTACCGGAGTACTGTTATCATCATTTTTCATGCGAGGGCACTGGAGTTCAGAGAGGTCAAGTGAATTGCCCCGTGACACGGGGTCATAGCGGAGTAAGAAAAGTAGATTGACTGTAACACAAATCATGGGCTGTATGTGTCGCTTGGTAGACCTCGCTTTCCCACGGACCTCTTTACGGTCACGTGCCTATCATTCCACCACCAGCCCGTCTTTCTGTCATGTCGGGAGCCGCTTCTCTTCGTTCTCATTTGCAAGGTGAATTCTCTGGCCGTGGCGAAGTGTTAATTCCCAACAGCTTCCTGTAAAGGGTCTCCAGCCAGCGAGTCTGGGGCGTGCAAAGGGAAGAGGTAAGGGAGACAAGAAAGGTGTAGAGAGGGCCTGGAAAAGAAGCCAAGATGGCCTCGGTCCCGCCATGTTGGCCCTGGCTGGTGCTAACCCCCGGATGGGCTCAGCTCCCTCCATTCACACTCACTGGGGGTCTCCCCTGGGCCAGGCCCTGTGCTGGACACCGAGAGGGAGACGGGGTGAATCAGGCCTGACTCTGCTCAGAAGGAGGTCACAGCCCACTGGGCCAAGTACTTTCACCATGGCACGCCGGAGAGGGGCCACCTGGGGGCAGGCACCAAGAGCTCCAAAAGCCAGCACAGGGAGAGATGAATCCCTACTGGGGAGACAGGAGATTCTTCCTGGGTGAGGTGGCATTTCAACAGAGCCTTGAATGGTGCTTCCGGATTCCACGTAAGGAAAGGCTTTCCAGGCAGAGGGCTCAGCATGAGCAAAAAGGGGTGTTGGAAGGGGCGGGATTCAGAGTTGACCTTTGGATAAGAGTTGACCCCTACAGATAAGGCCTAGGTCAGAGCCCCGCACACTCCAATGCCTCAGGGGGCTCCACGGCCACACTGATGGGTGAATCAGACCACCCCGGAGATGTCATGAACTGGGGCCCAAACATCCTGTTCAAATGGTGGCTGCGGTTCAGCCCGAGCCAGTTGTCCGCTGTGTGAGAACACAGGCCCGGTACTGCCAGATCTTTGATGTTTCAAAAGAAACCGGAAAACCTAAATATTTATGCGACATGCTCAGATTTGGCAGTGTCCGAAATGCATGTCATATTCTGGAAGCTCATGTGTAGGCGGGCCACCGTCTGGGGGGCAACCTCTGGCCGATCTGCCCCGTGTCCAGAGAGGCCCCGCCCTCTCGAGAGCAGGACCCAGAGGGGGCTGCCCCTCCTGCCCCCCCCCCCCCCCGCCCACCGCCCCGCCCCGCCCCTGACCTTCCTCCTGCTCCAAAGGGATTGGCTGGCCACAAGAGCCAATCAGAACACAGAAACTCGGCGCGGGGCGGGAGCTCCTGCCCAGCACGTGGGTGAGCGGTCATCAAACCCCATCAGCAGCAAGTGTGTGGCATTGACGGATTTTAATTACATCTCGTTCTAATCCTTAACATTTATCTAAAAAGTGACTGGGGCGGGCACGAGGGCGGGTCATGAGCGTGCTCAGCCCCAGGATTGCCGTGCGTCTAATTAGAAGTTTTCTCCCTCTTGATCACCTAAAGTCAAATTCATTTACTCTGCTCGAATTGAGGGTTTAATTGGATTCCTGTTTTTCCTCCTCCTCCCGTCTTCTCCCCCAACTCCTCTGCCTGCCAAAGGGCCCCTCTCTGTGCGGGAAGCGGGCCGCAGCATCTCATTAAGGGATGGAGCGTGGCTTTAAGGATTCACGTTCACGACTGTTCGTGCCGGCCTGCGGCGGCAGCAACACGCCCCGGGATCACAACTATTATTGGGGCCATCATGACTTAGGGCCCTGTGATGATGTCTGAAGGGAACCCAGGCTGGCCGGGTGACGGAGGTGGGGCCTCCTCCTCCGGGCAGGCCCTGGGGCTTCCGCATCCTTTCAATCTCTGTGTGGCTGAACGGGTTTAATATCCTGGTTCTGGAAGAAAAGTGAAGAACAACAATTAGAGGCCCGAGTCAGCTACATCTGAAGGCATTGTGTAGGCACTAAAATCGCTCATTCTCTTGCCAGGTAATGAGGTTGTCTCCCTTTCTTGTGGGCGTGCTCTCTCCTTGTCAGTTAACGCCAAGCGCGGCAGCCGGTCCCTGGCTTCTCTCTGGTGGGTGATCGGAGGGTGGAGAAGGCAGGAGGCAGCTACTCGCCCACGGGAGAAGCTCCCTCTTCCCTGCCAGACACGCTGTGGAGGCTGGAAAGGGGAAGAGGAAGCGCAGACACGGGTACAAAGATCTAGGCTCCAGTCCTGGCGGTGCACTGGCTTGAGGCAGCATCACGCAGGGCCAGCCACGCTGAGCCTCCGTCCGCTTATCGTAACGCAGGCTTAGCATAAGGTTGCCATGAAAAGTCAACGTGCCTGGCATGTGGCAAGAAGTCATTAGCCAACAGGTGGCAGAATGCTGTGTTCTCTGGTAAGCACTCAGCTCAGCACCTGGCACCCAGTAAGCACCCAATAAATAATAAGCACCGTTGTGATCATTGGACCTCCGGCAAGTCAGCGAATGTCTCTGGGCCTTGGATTTCCCCATCTGCAAAAGGGGCACGGTCACCGCCCCTTCCTGTCTCATAGGAGCAAACGCAGAAATTCACAGAGAACAACATCTGACGCGGACTTAGGGTTCCCTGTCTGTTGGTGACTTTTCTAGTTTAAAAAAAAAAATAAAAATTTAATGTTTATGTCTTTGAGAGAGAGCGCAAGATGGGGAGGGGTCAGAGAGAGGGAGACCGAGGATCAGAGCGGCATCCTGCTGACAGCTGAGAGCTTGAGGCGGGACTTGAACTCAGAAAACCGTGCGATCACGGACCAGAGACGACCTGACCTGAAGTCAGTCGCTGAGCGGACTGAGCCACCCAGGTGCCCTGGTGACGATTTTTCTAGTAGCTCTCTGATCTAGAGCAAGTCACTTAACTACTCCGGGGCCTCCGTTCTCTCATCGGCAAAAAAAAAAAAATAAGTAAATAAAAGATAAGAAAATAACACCATCTGTCGTGCCTACTTCAAAGGGTCTTTGTGATCATTAAATGAGATAGTGTTGATAAAAGCATTTGGTGATCCGTCAGCGCTCTCCAAGTGTTAACGTTAGCGTCACGCCATCAAAAGGTAATTCGTTGGTGAATAAAAAGAAAGAACCACGCGTCTATCCCCTCTTTCCCATACAAACCGTGCCGCTGGGTGCCAAAATTGTAGAGGAGGGACGTCCCCCTTTTCAGAAGTATCTCGGCCAATAAAGGCGGAAGGGATGATCGGGTTAGCACTCGCCGTTCTGCAGCCCCTCACGGATGAAGGCATCTGGATACTGAACGTGCACAGCTGCTAACAAACCCAACCTTGGAGCCAGCGGCCCTGCGTGCCTTCTGAAGGAAACACAAAGCCCCATGAGCTTGCCTTGCCAGGTACATCGTAGGTGCTCAGTAAACTGTTGAATGAATGAATGAATGAGTGAGTGGATGAACGAGCCAGTGGCTTATTTGGTGGCAGCGGGCACCGACAAGCTCCCCAGGGAGCAAGTCTGGTGCTACCCCCTGGCACATAGCAGATGCCTGGGGTCTGGAGTCTCAGTCCTCAATCTGGGAAAACATTTCGGATGCTGGCTAAGGGCTCGGAGGTCCCCGGGAGGGCTGTGGACACCATCCTGCCTCCGTCTGCTGCTCGTGTGGCCTCCCTGCCTCCCTGGCAGGCGGCCAGCCAGGTTCTCTGAGCCCTGCAGGGACAGAGCCCTCCCTGCCGAGGCGCCCCCCCTCGTTTCACAGAAATAGTATTAATGCGTAGAACGTGATGGGGATCTGCTTACAAGAGCCATAGATGTCCGTAAACATTTTGGGAACCGCAAGAAAGCACAAAGAAGTGAAAATAAGCTATCACCACATATACATATGACTTTTCTTTTCTTCTTTCTTTCTTTCTTTCTTTCTTTCTTTTATTCCCCCCCAAAGGGAGACCAGATGGTGCATCCTACGCTATAACCTACTATATTCTTAACTTTATACTGGAAAAGATTCCCATGCCACGAGACATTTTTTTCTAGAATGCCATTTTAAGGCAGTTCTTATTGTCTTATATTCCAGAATCAAACAAAACCACAGTAGTATATTTAGCTGTTCGCCTTTTGCCTCCCTGACACCGAGAAGATATGTGGTGCCTTTTCCGACACCGCTGCTGCGACTCTGACACGCTGGGTGTCGGGCGACTGAATTCGATTCCGACGCTGTCGATGCGGAGTTAGCAGCAGATCCCATAAGTGCCAGGGCTCAGTTCCACAAGACTGCCTGCTCCTCAGACACCAAGGGCCAGTCCTGAGCCACCGGGACTTCTGACCAGCTAGCTATAAATCGGGCATCCCGTGACCCCCTTCTCAAGTTTGGTAATTTGCTAGGGTGGCTCACGGGGCTCAGGAAAACACTTATGTTTACCGGTTTATTAGAAAGGGTGTAATAAACACCCTCAGGAATAACCAAATGGAAGAAACGCACAGGGTCAAGGTATTGAGGGGAGCAGGGCAGTTGGGGGGGGGGGGTGCAGAGTTTCTCTGCCCCCTCTAGGAGCATCATCCTCCCAGTCCCCGGATGTGCTCACCAACCAGAAAGCTCTCCAGACTCCATCACTTAGAGGTCTTCATGGAGGGCTCATTACATAGGCATGATGGATTAAATCATTGGACATTGGTGATTGACTCAATCAACCTCCCCAGAGGTTGGGGTTGGGGCCGAAAGTTCCAGGCTTCTAATCAAGGCTTGGTCTTTCTGGTAACCAGCCCACATCCTTAAGCTGTCTAGGGACCTGCCAAGAGTTGCTTCGTGGAACAAAAGACACCCCTATGATCTTACACTCAGAAAATTACAAGGGACTTCAGAGCTGTGGCAGGAAGCAGGGACAAAGAGCAAATACCTTCCCTGCGATGCCCCATCCACCAACCCCCTTTTGTCAGACATTTAGGTAGCTTCAGATGTTTCTTTCTTGGAGGCTGTGCCGCAGTGAGCATATGAGGTCCAGCATCCTAGTACCCCTGTGATTGTTCCCTCTCTAGTCGAGTCCAGGCGGGCGAAGGACGTGGTGGGGAAGACAGCTCAGCTTGTGCCCATCATATAGGGGCATGGCCAGTCTTATCCCCGCCCTGCTTCTGGGCTCTCCCTGCACCCACAAGGCAGGCCCCAGTGGGTGGTCCAGCCAGCAGTGGCTCCAGGACTGGGGCGATGCTGTGGCTGAGAATCAAGCCAATGGTTCCTCTGCTCCCTCCTCATATGTGACAATTCCCCCAGCCCCCCCAGGTCCCACACCGAGGCTCCTCTTTCAGAGAACGAGCATATGGGTAGGTCGGGAGGTCAGCAAACAATACCAGGTGCTGCCTAGCTCAAGGAGCCAGGGTGACAAATATACTTGTGCTGAAAAAAAAAAAAAATCGTCACACTCAGAGGAACTTTTTTCACCCCAAAACAAAAGAAGCACAACTCATGTGGTAAAGCAGGTAAGGGCCTAGCAGCAGGGGGAGGTGGGAGGGTTGGCTACCCCTGCTCTTAGGGTGACCCTCAGCTGGGGGGGTGGGAAGGCTGGCCCTGCCCCCAGGAGAGTCAAGGTTGCCTTGAGACTCTGTGCTCTGAATCACCACGTAGTCTGGGCTACACTGGATCAGAGAACAGTCTGAGGTCTTTCCACCTCCCCAAGCTTTACCCTGGGATGGCGACACAAGTCCTCTCCATTCCCAGGCCCTCCAACCCTGTTTGGGTGGGCACAGGAAGGAGTCAGAGCAAGCATGTGGCCCATCTTCAATGTCAAACCCAGCAGGCCTCCTCCCCACACTGCCGCCCACAGCCTCTGAGCTGAGGCCTTGGAGCATCCCACACTTTCCAAATCTTTGGTCCTCTCCGTCCTCCCTGCACCCCCCACACCCACGCACACCCAAGCTTCAATTTTGACCCTGACTCCTGACTTCCGCCCGGTCATTCCTTCCCTGCGGCAGTGAATGTCCTGAGTCCCACTGCCCTATGAAACAAGATTAATTCTTCAGAAAGAAAACCATCTGGCCATACAATTTTACATTTATCCTTGTGATCAATGAATCTGTTTCCCTTAGACCATAAATTCCGTGAGGGAAGGACCCCCCATCTGAGTTGGCTTACTGTCCTATCTTCAGCGTCTGGGACAGGGCCTGACACACAGGGGAGAACAAAGACTAGATGAATGAGAAATGGCCTTTCACCTTCCTGGGGCTCCCTGGCGAGCTCAGAAAGGACCCCCTTAATGGCTACCTGGGAGGTTCAGTCAGTTAAGAATCTGATTCTTTATCTCAGCTTAGGTCTTGATGTCAGGGTTGTGAGTTTAAGCCCTGTAGTGGGCTCCACACAGGCATAGAGCCTACAAGGAAAGGAAAGGAAAGGAAAGGAAAGGAAAGGAAAGGAAAAAAGAAAAGAAAAGAAAAGAACAGAAAAATAGACCCCTAGAATCATGGAGTGAACCAGGTTTGTGGTTGCCAAGGTGGGATCTGTGAAGGCAGCTGTGTAAATCCTGTTTTCAAGATTTTAGAAAAGTCTGGTGAAGTCGTCTCCCTCCCCCTACCTGAGGACGGCTTACACAAGCGTGCCAAGATGGAAGCCCCTCTGGTTTTGCCCAGAGTGGTAACAACTGTCCAAAGGACTTTGGTTGGCTGTTGGTGGCATCACAGATCCCCAACCCCAATTCCAGATCACATGCCCAGTATTTCTAGTCTCTACCTTGCACCCAGCAGGCATGTGAAGGTCATTTGCTATCCTGCAAATGTGGACTGTGGCAGAGAAAATATTTCAGAGTGCGTGATGCGTAGGGTTCCCTGGTGATCCACGCGAGCTTTGATGGGAGAAGGTTTAGGATCCCAGTTTCACAGTTGCCGGAAGTCCCTCCCAGAACCAACCACTTACAGGTGAGCACATGCCCAGACCACTTTCCTCCTAATCCAGAAGTGTCCTGAGCCCAGTGGGGAGAGGAGAGAAGGGAAGTGGGAGGAGCAAATGCATTCTTTTGGGTTCGGGGGGAGGACCCCAGGACCAGCTCTGGAACGTGCAAAGCCCAAATCTCTATCCAGAGCTGCAAAGGGCACCCTTTTCCCTCCAGGCGGGGAATTAAGGCACTACCTTGGGTTGTGTCCTTCCACCCTGGCATAGGGCTTGCCCGTGTGACTTCCTTTGGCCAATGAGGAGCAAGCACGATGCTCGCAGAGACCTGAGGAGGGCTTACGCACTGGGGCTTGCTCTCTTGCTGCTTTCCAAGCCTTTTAGCCATCCTGAGAACAAGCCCAGGCCAGCCTGCTGAGGCTGAGACCTCGTGGAGAGAGGCCCTGTAGCTCCAGTCATCCTAGGTGAGGCCAAATTAACCAGGGGCACCACCAAGTGACAGCAGGCACTTGAGAGGGCCCCAGCCAGGATCGGCTGAGCCCTACCCTGAGCGGAAGGCCATCTCAGCAGGTCCCTATTAAAACTGCTCACCGCCTAACCATGAGCTAAATAAATGGTCGTTGCACTGAGCCACTGAGTTGTGGGGTATCTGTCACACAGCAAAAGCACCTGACACAGAGGTGAAGTCATTTGGTCAAGGTCAAAGAGTAGGGCTAAGATTCAAGTTCAGCCTTTCTGGCTATAGAGCCCATGGTCTTAGCCGCTAAAGCTTCACTGTTTACAAAGCACATTTCGCTTTATTGCAGGCCCCTAGTGAGCGCATAAACCAATCAGAACAGAAGCCCAGAGGTAGCAAGGAACCTACCGAAGGTCACACGGCTCGTCGGAGCTGGAGGGGGACATCCAGTCCAGCTCTGACTCCACATGCATGCTGTTCCCGTCACTCTGTGAACGCTGGGCAACAGCCAGAGCCGGGGGCACTGGTTTATGAAATGGCCTCTCCATCAGCACCTCGGAGGTCCCCCGCGGCCTCCTCGTGTTTCACGAAAGGCCTCATCTTCTCCCTCCCGCCTCCCATCCCCACCCCCGAGATCCTCAGACAGAACAGGTGGCCTCCCAGCCGGGAAGCTTTGGCTGCCGAGCTGACCCTGCTTGTCCCCGCCCCGTTCTCCCCTCACTGCCCACTAGGAGCTGTCGGTCGTCTTGGAGACGGCAGGTGATGGGAGAGGATGGCCAGCGAGGTCACAGCGGGAACTGGGCAAAGCTGTGGACAGGGAGAGACCGTGCCCTTTGACCCTGCCTGACAGCCGGTTCAGCCATGCCCAGCCAGCGTAGGAGACCCAAGGTCGCCGGTAGGTCGTCAGGAGGAAAAAGGAAGGGCTTGGAGTAGGGGGAGGCCAAGGCAGTGGCCCACGCACCCCCCCCCCAGGGCTAACGACAAGGGCATCAGGGAGCAAATGTCACGCCCCCACGTGGAGTGCCAGGGGTGGAAGCAGCCAGTGGAGAGCCCAGCTGAGGCCTGCCCTCACTGAGCATCCACAGAACGAGGATGGAGAGGTCTGACTCCCAGAGGCGGGCTGTGACGAGGCCCCTCTCTGCGCCCCCCCCCCCCCCCACGAAGAAATGCACGAGAAAGAGGCACCTGCCTGCTTTGGACTCTGTCTCCCTCTCTCTGCCCCTCCCCCACTGGCGCCCGCGCTCTCTCTCAAAAATAAATAAATACTAAAGAGAAAGAGGGGACTGTGCCATGAGGAAAGAAGATGCCTCGAAGTCCTTTGGACCCCGAATTGAATCCCACGCGCCCCGCCTACTAGGTGTGTGACTTTGGGCAGGCTTCTTCATCTCTCCGAGCCCTCGGTTCCCATCTGGAAAATGGGGGTGGTCGCAAGGGCTGTTGTGAGGCGTTAAGTGAAAAATTGCAGTGAGACCTTCTTTTTTTTTTTTTTTTTTTAATTTGGGATCACGTTTATTCATTTTTGAGAGAGAGAGAGAGAGAGAGAGAGACAGAGCACAAGCGGGGGAGGGGCAGAGAGAGAGGGAGACACAGGATCCGAAGCGGGCTCCAGGCTCTGAGCTGTCAGCACAGAGCCTGAAGCGGGGCTCAAACTCGTGAACTGCGAGATCATGACCTGAGCCGAAGTCGGACGCTCAACCGACTGAGCCACGCAGGCGCCCCAGGAGCTTCTTATAAACCACAGATGTGTAGGCAGAGGTGACGAGGGCACCCCATGGCCCTCCTGTCCATCGGCCCCTCCAGTGCCCATGTTCCTCCAGGTCCTGGATGAAACCCCATTGGCTCCACCCCTCAGGGTGCGAAGGGCCCATTAGAAGCCGTCTAGGCCCAAGTGGCCTGACTCCGCAGACGGGGAAAGTAAGAGCCAAAGAGGAGGGCTTTGCCCGGACACGACAGCTGGTGAGTGTGTGGCTGGCCCTGGAAGTGAGGTTCTGACTCGACTTCTTTGTGGCCCATTGTGTGTGTGGTCAAAACCCTCTCCCACCCCCTGCGCCCCGTTCCTCTCTGGCCTGTGACGGGTGCAGGTGAATCTGGAGGACCTCTCCTTGCTCCCTTCCTGGCCAGTCCCCTCCCCCTCCTGGCTGAGGCGATGCCGGGATTACACCAGGAGGCCGGACCTCCCCGAGGAGGCAGCTCCATAATATCTGTGCGCAAGGAACTTCCAGTCCCCGAGGAAGCCCCTGTGGGAGGCATCTGAGATGTGAAAGCCCTTGGTCCCTCCGGTCACATCAGCAGCTGCCTTTGTCCTGGTGGGATTCACTGGTGGCTTTGCCACATCCTGAAAGGACTCCCCTAGCCCCACCCTGGCCATCGGAGGAATATTAACTTCTTTCACATTCTAGGCAGAATCCCAAGTCCTCCCTCTTGTTACCAGGGCTGAGCGGAGCCCTTGTCATTCTCAGACTGCTCCTCTGGGGCGTCCCATGCCTCCCCGCCCCTTCTGTCTTACACCTCCCAGAGCCCTCTCTGCCATCTGCTACCTACTGGTGGAGAAGAGTGGAGGGCTCAGTCTGCCTCAGAGTCCCTCTTTGGAGCTGTCCTTAGATATCGCCCTCCCTGGAGGTATCTGCCAACCCCATTCCCAAAGGAAGAACCAAGCTCCTCGCTCTCCTCATCTTTCCCAGCGGGCCCCACACCCCAGGCCAGCCCACAGGATGCCCAGCGCAGCACCCACACTCCAGCCAGCCAGGCCCAGACCTCCCTCCCGGGCTCGTCGCCAGGGCCAGCAGGTAAGGCCCGTCGGGGTAATGATGAGGCCACTCCCCACCTTCCTTGGGCCTAAAGATCGCCTCGGCCCTGACCTCTCCCGTGCATCTCTGACCCTCACTTTGTCACACCCTTCCATGTCAACGTCTGCAGGGTTGGTCTTTTAATTGTGATTTTATTCCTTCTTTGAAATAGGAAACATATACTTGGACAAAATTCAAAAAGGCATAAAGGGGTAAAGACAGGGGAAAGTAAGTCCCTCCCTTTCCTGTCTCCCAGTCACCCGGTTCCCCTCTCGAAAGGGCAGCCACCGCCCCCAGATTCAAGTGATCCAGTGATCCAGGGATAGTCTACACGTTTTTTTTTTAATTGTTTTTTTTTACGTTGATTTATTTTTGAGAGACAGAGTGAGACAAAGTGAGAGCGGGGGAGGGGCGGAGAGAGAGGGAGACACAGAATCTGAAACAGGCTCCAGGCTCTGAGCTGTCAGCACAGAGCCCGACACGGGGCTCGAACCCACAGACCGTGAGAACGTGACCTGAGCCGACGTCAGATGCTCAACCGACTGAACCACCCAGGAGCCCCTAGTCTACACCTTTATAAGCAAAAACGCACGTGTGTTTATGCAGTCTTTTCTATTCCACATCAATAGCAGCATCCTATACACCTCGTTCTGGACTTTGCTTTGTCTTCTCCCAAGAACGGTCTGCCCTCATTAAGCCATAGAGAGCCGCCTCTTCCTTTTGTGTGGCTGTATAGTATTCCACTACCTGGCTCTACCATCATTATTCCCCCGCTTCCTAGTCATGGGCTCTCCTGCTGTTGCCCATCCAGCTGGAATAGTGCCACGATAAATCCTCGTGTCATCTGTCGGAGAAGCTCCAGGAGGCTGAATTTCTACATCAAACGACATGGGTGTTTATAACTTTGATCCGTGATGCCAAAACACCCTCCATGCAAGTAGTACCAACATAGTTCGAGAGTGCCTGCTTCTTCATTCCAATCTCCACTTAGTCTAGAATATTTATGAACTTGCCCAATCTGATAGATAAAAATTATATCTCTGCCCGCTCTTTAAAAAAGCTTATTTATTTTGAGAGAGAGAGTGCAAGCAGAGGAGGGGCAGAGAGAGAGAGAGAGAGAGAGAGAGAATCCCAAGCAGGCTCTGCACTGCCAGCTCAGAGCCCCGGGGGCTTGAACTCATGAGCCGTGAGATCACGACCTGAGCCAAAATCAAGAGTCAGATGCTTAACTGACTAAGCCACCCAGGAGCCCCTCTTCCCGCTTTTAATTTGCATTTTTCTTATTATGGGAGAAAATGAGCAACTTTGCATATGCCAAAGAGCCATTTCTAGTCCTCTTCCTACAAACTGTCCGTTCCTAACCTTCCCCAGATTTTCTTATGTATTTCTTTTCCTTATTGATTTATAGGAACTCTTTACATATTAAGATGTAGCCTCTATCTGTGATATAGGCGTCAGCATTTTCCCCAGTTTTTTTCTTCATTTTTAAATGTTTGACTTATTTCCATGGAGATTTTTTTTTAAATGATCTGGAGTTTCTGGAGTTTCTAGGGTTGGTCATACTTAGAAACCCTCTGAATTTCAAACCTTGACCCACACTAACTCCTCACGTCGGTCTATCGGCCGGACTTTTTCCTTTGTGGAAATGCCAACGCTGGAACCTGTTTCCCGCATCCAGCCTCTGGACGGCTCCAACTGGCTTTGGCTCTCCCCCTCCTCCCTGCCCTGTACCGCAGCACTTTGGCCCTGGGTTTCTGCAGCCACCAACTTCTGTGTCTGTCCAGCTGCTTCCCAGCCTGTTCCAAGCCGTGTGTCTGGTCTCTTCTCAGCACCCTGTCCCTTGCAGATGAAGCAATGCCTTAATCGCTCCTTCCTCATCTCCTACCTCTCCACTGTAGGTCACACTAGTCCAGCCACCCGAGCCCCCCTGCTCCTTCTAGAACGCAACCACACATAGGAACTGGACGCCGAAACTCTGACTCCTTGGCTCAAGCCGGAAGGGAAGGGCATCCGCGGACGATATGGCGGGTACCAGGGGGCAAAGCAGGAGGCAGGAAGGAGTTTCCCCAAACCTCTGCTGGCAAAGCCCAACCTGGCTTCCTCCTTTGCAGCAACTTAGCTGAATTTCTATCTTTATTAATCAAATAACAAATCTAATTAATTACCTCAAATTGCTCTAATTGAATGTTGAACGAGAGCATGGACAAAATCCTAGGAAGTAATGAACCCAGGCCTTTGCAGCATCTGGAGTCGGAATGATCTTTAATTTCAATTTGGGTGCAAAAATGATGTGACTACGGTCACCCCCTCGCCTCCCAGCCTGCTCCCTGACAGCTTCGTTACCACCCACCGCGCTGACGGGGGCTCAGCGTTCTGTTCTCCCTTCTTAGCAGCGATGTGCTTTCTGCCTCAACTTGTCTCAACCGAGAAATGGGTGCAAACCCCACCTGCGAGTGTTCGCTAAGTACTGGCTGGAGTCCATCAGTGTTTGGAGTGTGTACAGGAACAGACCCACTAGAGGCACAAATAATGAGATAGTAGCCAAGACCTCAGACGCTAGGTCCATCCAAGTCTCAGCTCTTTCCTCCTGCTGTGCCCTCTGCCAGGAACGCCTCTTCCCTACCATTTTCCCCGGTGTTGCATCCCTGCCTTCGAGGCCAGTTCAAATGCCCTCTTCAAAGGAAAGCTACCGCCATTGTCTGCAGAAAGCGGCTGGAGGGACTGAGATGTTCTCCCCGCAGCTGCCTCCCAAGAAGTAACCGTGGGCCGGAGAGAGGAACAATAAAACAGAACTTTCTTTTTTTTCTTTTCTTTCTTTTCTTTTCTTTTCTTTTCTTTTCTTTTCTCTTCTTTTCTTTTCTTTTCTCTTCTTTCTCTTTTTTTTTTTTTTTTTTTTTTTTTTTTTTTTTTTAGGTGGGGGCAGTGGATGTATTCTCTGGATGTTACAGATGAGGAAACAGACGCTCAGAGACATGAAGTCCTTTTCCCATGATCACACAGCAGGGTAGTAGCTGCTGTGCTTAAGCCTAAGCCTAGGCTGATGTGCTTGCCCCTCTGGCCCTGCCTGGACATTGGTAGAAAAAGCCATACCCCACGTTTCCCTCCAAGCTCATCCACCCGTCTTCTCTCCGTGCCGAGCCACCTGATCTCATCAGCCCCCTCTCTCCCTGCTCCCCCAGCACCTTCTCCTTTCCCTCAATCTACCCAGTCTTGCCTCCCAGCCCCTCCCCACCCCAGCTATGCTTTTGTTTCAGCCTTACCTCCAGGGGCCCTCAGATGAAGAAACAAGGATGCCAAGACAGCCAAGGTACTCCTGAGCCTTTCGTTCTTCTTCTTATGGTTATTATTGTGTATTGGTATTTTATGACTAGTCTTGCACTCAGCTGTCAGGTCTCGGTCAGCATCGCCTTTGTTGTGCCATGCTCCTGTTCAGACATCGACAATGGCTCCCTACTACCTATGGCCTTAAGTCCAAACGTCTCTTTCTGGCTCTCAAAAGCCTCCCAAACCTTGCCTGCCCGTGGGTCTGGCAGCTCCCACCAACAGGCTCTGCGGGAAATTTACTTAACTCTTTTGAGCCTCCATTTTCGCTTCCGCAAAATGGCCATCGCAGTCCCTATCTTGTAAGACTATGACAAGGACACAGTGTGAAGAGACAGGTGAAGGCTGGCACCACAAGAACCCACAGGAAACAGCCACATCCACAGCCCCTACCTTCCCCCCGCCCCCCAGCCTTGCCTCCCAATGAGCTACACACACATTCTCCACGCTACCCAGGATGGGAGGTCTTCACTTCTCTAGAAACGCTTTTTTTTTTTTATTATTATTCGTACCTCCACACCTTTGTTCCACACTGTTCCCTCTGCCTGCCCATCCTTCGAGGCCAACGCAAGCTTGCCCCCCCTACCACCACCACGTCATGATTAATTTGAACACCAGGCACAACCCAGAGTCCTCTGCCATCCATAAGTGGGAATTGGCATAAAACCGTCCCGAGAGCTGGAGCCTAATTCCACTCTCCAGGGCTAAGGATAAGCAATTCCCCACCAGCCAGGATGTCTGAGCATCAGGCTCAGGCTTAGAGCCTCCCACCCATCCAACACGTGATGACACCCACCAGTATCCCTCCTCCCCACATCCACGAATATCCCTTCTCTTTCCATCCTCTGTGAGATTAACAACCTGCTCTTTAGCAAAGTCACCCTAAGAGGCTCTTTGGGTACAAAGCACACCATACCCTTCCTTTTCTTCTAGATAAAAGTTGCATCTCCCTGAAATCTCAGAGGCCAGAGCCTCCTGCCAAGAACATTCCACGTTAGTCCAACCCCAAGATGCAGAGAAACTCTGAGGGGCCACCTCCTGTCCCTCACTGTCCTTTTGACTCCAGGACGTGTGCGAGGGAGCTGACCCCTTCCACTGACTGACGGGGAAACTGGGTCCCGGATGGAACAAAATGCTCACCCGGGGCCCCAGAAAGAGTTGGTGCAGGGGTGGATAAGATAGAAGATCTCTGAGCAGCAAGGTCGTCCAGGACTGCAGGGAAGACCAGCACAATCGATGGTGCACAGTCGATGGGCCATCGGCACCCGCTCCTCTCTTCCCTCAGCCCAGGGCTGGCCCCACAGCCCTAGCATCTTAGGGCAGGAAGTGTGCCTTGATCACCCTAGCCCTGCACCGCTCCCACCCCTTTCACCCCAAAGACCACCAGCTCCCTTCCCCAGACCCAGACCACCTGCCAAGTTCCAGCCAACTTCCCGCCTCCTGTGTTACTTTCCTAGGCCTGCAGTAACAAATTACCACCGACAGGCTTAACGACCCCGACCCCGGATGTGTGCTCCCTCACAGCTCCGGAAGCCAGCAGCCCAAAATGCAAGCGCCAAAGGGGCCACGTTCCCTCTGAAGGATCTGAGAGATCCTTCCCTGCCTCTTCCAGCCTCCAGGGACTCCTGGTGTTTCTTGGCTCATGAATACATAACTCCAGCCTCTGCCTCTGCCTCCGGTCTCCTTTGGGTCTATGTGTCTCAAATTTCTCTCTCCTTTATCTTATTAAGCACCAGTAATTGGATTTAGGGCCCACCCTAAATCCAGGATGATCTCATCTCCAGATCCTGAACTTCATTATATCTGCAAAGTCTCTACCTCCAAATAAAATCACATTCACAGGTGCTGGGAACTAGAACTTGGACATACCTTTTTAGGGGATGCGATTTAACCCCCTGGGTCACCGATCCCTGCCCACCACACCCCAGGCCGAACTGCCTCTGGGACAGCATCATTTAGGTTTTCCTGAAAACCTCAAAGGGGTTTCAGGGACTTTAGCAGCCTGAGCCTGGGGAGCTGCCACTCGCCCCAGCCCTCTGACACTCTGGAAAATGGCCCAGCTACCCTCGGGCCCTCCACGATGAGCCATGGAGGGGCCCTTGGACGTCTCTGTGGGCAAAGCATGACGTGAGTGCAGAAGCCAAGCCCCGGTGCCAGGAAGATGGGGTTCAGTTGTTGTGCTCTGCCACTTGCCAAACCTATGACATTAGATGACGCTCTGTGCCTCAGTTTCCCCACCTGTAAAATGAAGAAGGTAATGTCCTCGTGGAGGAATCCTTGTACTAGAAATAACACAGTAACAGCCCTGGAAGGGTATGCAGTACGTAGTCCACAAGCAGTGGCCATGACTGTCCCCTTCCATCACTCTTCCTCCCAGGGAAGCCTCTCCCCGGCAGTTCCCCCCGACGAGGACACTCCAACTTTTCCCTCCGTCTCCAGAAAGTCAGGAAACTTGGTTTTCCTCATAGCATTTCCCGAAGGAAATATTGTTATTCCCATTTTGCAAATAAGGAAACACACGCACAAGAGGGGACCCAATTTGCCCCAGGGACAACGCACTGTGAGTGAGGGGGCTGAATGAAGCCCCACGCCCGGGACCCGTTCATTGTTTTGAAGCCCATCTATCTTGACTCTCTCGACCCTCCGACCCTTTACAAGGGCATGTCGCTTCCCCGGGTCACACCCTGACAAGGCTGTCATTGGAACGAACACTTGAAGGGCTTTATGATTTGGTTTTTTCCCCATTTCCACCTCGCAACAAGCCCTGGAAGAAATAGGACGGATGTCATTGACATTATCGTGCCCGTCATGCTGATGATGAAACTGAGGCTTAGGGAGGAGGAACTTAGGGTCCAGCATCACACTGCTCTGGGCTGACAGCGGCAGAACTCAGGTCTCCTGACTCGTAATTCAGTGTTCCATCCATTTCGCTACACAGTCCAGAACTCAGTCATTCATTAAACAGTGAAAAATATAACGATAGGTAATATGCAACGTTATTACAACCGTGAGAGGTAGATAACCCTTTATTCCTCTCTGGCAAGTGAGAAAACGCCAAGTGCAGAGTCGGGATTTGAACCCACGTCTCTGGCCCAGCTCCAAACTGCCCCCAAGCCAGCTCCAAACCCACCGCGCTGCAAATATCTGCTTCTGCAGGATCCCGAGAGCCATACGTCAGGGGATAAAAGCACGAGTCGCGGTCCCTGCCCTCAAGAGGCTTCCAGTCTCACAGGGGAAGTAAGCCCAGGTGGCCAGAGGCTGGCTGCGCAAGAGAAACGGATACCGCGGCCTGTTCAGAGGGGTGGGCCAGCCTCACCCCTCCCAAAGGAGCCGCCCTCTCCTTTCCAGAAGCTGGGTTTGGAAGGGGGCTGGACAAGGGAGCTGCCACTCTGAGTAGAGCATCATCCCCCACGCCCAGGCCCATCCCTGAGATAGTCCATTTGAGGCAGAGAGGTGGTACCGGTGGGGCTCACTGGGAGCTGGTGGGCTGGGACCTTTGGGGCCCCTCCAATCAGAATGACAAGGCTGGGAGGGGCATGGCTGGCCACCCGGACAGAGGGAGCAGGTGTCTCAGCCTCTCCCCGTTCCTTGGCAAACCTCCTCTTTTATAAATTGTTGTCTTTGCAGGAAGCCAGAGTGAGCTGGGGCTTCGGCATCTCTGAATGACAGCCTGGCAGAGCCAGGCCCATCTGCCTGGGGCCATGCAGGCTCACATAACATCCCCGCCCCACCAGCAGCCCACCCGCCCACGAGAACGCCATTGCACCCAGGACACACAGCATCCTGGCAGGTGCTGGCTCTACATAGCTGATGGCATGTGGGTTGTGTGGGCTTTTGGGCAAAGTCGCCAAAGAATCAGAAGGACTTTGGAACAGACTGCTTCTGGAGGTAGTGAGTTCCTCATCCCTGGAGGGGTTCCAGGGGGAGCTAAATGACCATGTGACGAGCATACAACAGCCAAGCTGCGCGCTCTGAAGCATGGTGGAGGCATAGAGGAGGCTGGATCAGGTGATCCCAAAGTTCTCTGGGTTCCCATGTTACGCCTGGGGTTACATAGACTGGGAAATCTTAGCACCGTGGTGGCTTCCCAAGACCATGACCTCTGTCTCCAGCTCTCCTTTGCCAGGAAACTCACCTGCGTGGGCTCCAGGAACTCTCCCGCTCGGGCCTCAGCCCAACTTCTCTGGATGCAAGAAACAGCCAGGAAAGGCTCCGCCCACATTCATGGACCGCGTTCCTCAGTAACTGCTCCTCACTGAGCATATAGGTGGCTCCTTCAAGATGCACTGCTGAGGCTGCTGGCTCCCTGGGCTTTCCAAGAAGTGACACCCCTCTGATCCCTGGGGAACCTCTGTTAGGATAGGGACCCTGTGAACTTCCTCAATCTTGGAAACTCCCCATTTGCTAAAGCTGACAGTTTATGAAACAGTTGACTTTTGGGATCAGAAGTGGGAGTTTCACATCACAAGCTCCATGATGGCAGGGACCCGGTCTCTTCTTGCCCATGGTGGCACTTAAATAGTTATGGATCAAATGAACAAATGTCTAAGTAAACAAATGATATAAAGGTCAGCTCATCCACGTTTCTTGCAGTCACCTGTGGAATATCACCTCTGTCCTCTCTCTGAGGAGCTAAAGGAAGAGTATGACATTGTGGAAGGCACATCACCTCCGGGGTCAGAGTACCTGGGTCCTAGTGCTGCTTCATCAACCACCCTGCTTCATTAGCTGCAAAATGAGGATAATACTTCCTACTTCAGAAAGATGGATGCCAGGGGTGCCTGGGTGGCTCAATCTGTTAAGCGTCTGACTTCAGCTCAGGTCATGATCCTTGGGTTCTGGGTTTGAGCCCTGCATCAGGCTCTGTCCTGACAGCTCAGAGCCTAGAGCCCGCTTTGGATTGATTCTCTCTCTCTCTCTCTCTGCTCCTCCCCCACTTGCTCTCTGTCTCTCTGTCTCTCTCTGTCTCTCTCTCTCAAAAATAAAAACAAACAAAAAGAAAGAAAGATGCCAGGACGACGCTCTGAGACATTCTTAAATTGCCTGGCATACAGTAGGCACTCAGTAAATGAAGCTTGCAGTAGTTATTAAAGTCATTAGTTCCCCAAATGTCTGCAGTTATCCTTCCAAGCACATGGCAGGATCCTACTTCTCCCCTCCTTGAGATTGGATGTGGCATATAATTTGCTTGGACCAATGAAATGAGACCCAGAAGTGGTGCATTACCCTTGAGGGAGACTTTAAAACACGTGTGCACCTCACCATGCTCTCTTTCTCCAGCCTCCACAGTCATGGCAGCAATAAGGTAGAGCCACATAGCCCGGGTCCTGGAATGAGGAAGACATGGGCAGATTCCTCCAGCTGACCCATGATGCAGGAACATGTGGCAGATTATAAAGACGGCTGCAATATTCCTCCCGTCCCCGTGTGTGCTTTCCTTTGCAATATGACTTTGCTACTCCCCCCATCCAGAGATGGAGTCTATTTCTATATCCCTTCCCTGCTCAGCTGTGTGACTTCCTTTGGCCAGTGGAATATTAGAAAATGTGATGCAGAGACTTGCGAAGTGCTTGCACACTGAAGCTTACTCTCTTTTGTGGCTTGGAACTCAGCCACCGTGTAAATGAGTCAGGGCTAGCCTTCTGGAGGAAGCGAGACCTCACAGAGAAAGGCCCCCGCTGTCCCAGTTGAAGCCCCAAACATGTGAGTGGCTTATATCTAGCTCCATTTCGATTGCCACACTCCACAAGAGCTACCCAGCCGACCCTGGTTTTTGGAGTGGTTTGCTACTCAACACAGGCTAACTGATACCATGTAGCATGAATGTAAAATAAAGCTCAGAGTATTAAGCCACTGACCTCTGGGGATGTTCATTACCACAGGATAACTTAACCCATTTTGATTGATATATTTCCTTCCCCTTTCCCTCTAGGAAAGGAAGAACTTTCCAATTAAGTTGCAGTGGGCTTTGCCCTTCACAGTGGCCCTCCTGTTCAACCATTTCCTTCCACGAAGCCCACTCTCTGCTTCTTCTGAGGTAGGACCTTCTGCCATTGACCGTTTCCCTAGGATGAGTTATTCACTGGGCACATCATGGAGCCTTCTCCTCACCTCCCATGTGTGGACCAACCTCTCTGGGGTTGACTGGGCCTTAGAGATGATATACGCCCATGTTGTGACACCTGTCTTCACGATGGACTCTGAGGCAAGGCAGGTTAGTCCCAGTCCACTGTCAGCGTTCAACCACCCCCTTCACCTGTATCATCTGGTTGCAAAATACAGTGAAAAGGACATGGCTTTTTTTTCAGCATCAAGCACACCTGGGTTCAAATCCTGGCTTCCCCATTTGCCTTTTAATCTTGGCTGTGTCATCTCTTAGCTGCGTGGCCTTGGGAAATTTTTTTTAACTTCACTGAACTTCAGTTTCCTTCTCTGTGAATTGGAGGTTAAAATTCCCTGTTCACATGCCTATAAGAATTATAAATATATTAAGTGTCCAGCACAGCGCCTGACACATAGTAGACACAGAATAAACAATAACTGATCATGGTCCTTTGGAGCCAGAGGACCAGTTCTCAAATCCGGCTCTGCCATTGACTGGCAGTGTGTCCTTGGAAAAGTCACTTGGCTTCATGAGCCTTAGTTTTCTTCTCTGTAAAATGGGAGTTACAATGATTGTTTTGGCATGGTCAATTCAAGGATTAAAAAAAAAAGTATCATGAAATGCATGGTATGTAGTAAGTTCTGGAGAAGACAGTTCTTTCTTTCCTTCTAATTGTCAAATTCCTTTGAGGGCAGAGCTTGTGTTTTATCTCTGTACCCCGCCCCCTACTCTCTCTCTCTCTCTCTCTCTCTCTCACACACACACACACACACACACACACACCAGGGAATAGATCCCCAGTGACCCAGACTCCTCCAGTCCAGAGACACCTGTGCACACTCACCTTCAAGAAAGATTTCTCAGCCCAGATAGCCTGGTCCCATCATGCATCAACTAAACCAAAAGAACAAACAGAGCCGAGGTAGTATGGAGACCCCTCTGTGCATCTCACTCCAACATCATCCTCATCCTCCCCCCACCTCCGTCCTCTTGCCTCACCCTCTCCCACAAGCATGCTCCATAACTGCTCGAGAGCAGTTTCCATGGTGATAGCATTTTAAAGTTTTCTAGGAGCAGAACAAGAATAATTTTCCACCCTCTCC
The DNA here is from genome assembly GCF_022837055.1 of Prionailurus viverrinus. NCBI lineage: Eukaryota > Metazoa > Chordata > Mammalia > Carnivora > Felidae > Prionailurus > Prionailurus viverrinus. The sequence continues at coordinate 98,070,898 of NC_062570.1, forward strand.
TCCTCCTCCGTGGCAATCCGGGAAAAGGGAGCTTATTACAGATAAAGGGTGGGGTGAGGGGCAACGAGGGAAGAGGCAACTCTTTCTTTCATCACCTGATTTGATGAGAAGAAATTCCTTACTCCCAGTGCCCCTCCAGCTTCCACCATCATCCCCTGGGCTCCTAGGTCACTTGGTCCTCACCCACCGCTCTATGGATGAAGGGATGAGATGGGTGAGGGTAATAAAAGAAAGAGATAAAAGAGAAAAAGGGATGACTGATAGGTTCCTAATCACATGCACACACACACTTACAAACACAGTGGCTACAGTCACTAATCCCACTTTGGGAAGTGATACTTATTAATAGAGAAGAGCAGATTATAAGTGGAGACTTCTATATAGCCTGGTTGGGACCCATTATTGAAGTGGAATCTATATGCTACAACCACCTTGCAGGTATCTTTGCAACCTGCCATCCTAAAAGAGGTCCACATACACTGTGAAAGAGTGTTGTGGTCATGCTGCCCTCTGATGACAGTGAACACCAGGCTGAATGAAGTGTGGGTGGGTACTCAACATTTCATTCATTTCCTATTATTTTCCTCCACAGTCTTCTTCTTCCAGCCTCCAGCAGGGTTCCTCCACACTCATTCTCCAGTCTTTGAAGGTTCTTTGGTCCAGATTGTGGGTCCCCATCCAGTATGCATATGAATTCCTGGCCAGAGCCCCTGAGGCTGACACCACTCAGGAAGAGTAGAAGGTGGGAATGGGCTGTGAATGGTTTACCTCCCTTACCCTCATGGCATGACAGTAAAGAGGGCAACTGTCCAAGGCCCGGTGAGTCGGGATCCCCAGGAGGGACTAAGAAGCTAGCTGAAGCATAAGGTAGAGGCACCGGTTCAGATGGAGGGGTGTCCAGTCAAGCAGAGGTCTGAAACCAGCAAGATTCCTTCCTCATTTTGTCCCTAGATTCAGGGACATCAGAATCAGGAGAAAAAAGAGCTAGATTCAATTCCCGATTCTACCAGTCACTAGCTGGGTGACCTTAATAAAGTCACTTGACATCTCTGAATCTTTCCTATGTCTATTTTCCTAAGGGTTATTTTAAAAATTCAAAGTGAAAGCATCTTGCAAATTAGCATATACCACAAACTTGTAAGATATTTCTTTCCATTACTTTAGCAGAGTTAGTGACCAATACAAGCTTCAAGTCTGGTCTTAAACAGCATTTTAGCTGAACCCAGGAGATAAGAAAAATTTAAATGTCAATCTAGAAATGCAAAGTCCTCAAGCAATCAAGTTAATAATAAGGTAACTCTGGTTTCACAGGGACCTGCTATATGACATTGGACAAGTTACTTGTCCTCTCAGGGCTTTGTCTTTCTTTACCAAAAGAAGCTTTTACGGGTCCTTCAGTGCTCGAATCTAAGCGAGATAGGAGGCTAAGTCAAGCTAGAGAGTGTGGAGCCGGGGTCAGCACCAGGGACAGCTCCCTGCAATAGGGAAACCAACGTGACTCCCAGTTACCAGAGACCTGGGTTCAAGTTCTGACTGTGGCCCAAACACAGTGTTACCTTGAACTGGTATACAGGCCTCTCTGAGCCTCAGTGTCGTCATCTGTACATTTAGCCCCACGGACTCACTGAGATGAGTATCATGCCCACGCCATACGTAGGGCTATGATTGTGTATCCTGACTCTGATGTCTACTAGCTGTGTGTCCTAGGGCAAACAGATTCCTCTCTCTGAGCCTCAGTTGTCTCCTCTGTAATATGGGAACTAAATAATGCGTCTCTCACACCACTCATATGAGATTTAGATGAGAATTTAAATGTAGGCTTATATATAGCCTTCAGTACATGCCTGTCCCATAGTAAGTGCCCAATTAAAGCCAATTCCTCAGCAACCCTCCCTTCTTGAATTGCGGTGTCTCTTGTTTTAGGAAACCTCCAGTTGGGACATCTCTGGCTGGGTCATTTGGCACAAGAAAGACCATGGGCAAGGGGCCAGATGCCATTTAGTTGAATGTTGTTTTTAAAGGGAAATGGCACATATCCCTATAAAGCTGAACCCTGATTAAGGCCTCTCTGACAGGGTTGGCCCCTCTGTCTTTGGTTGACCTCCCAAACCTGGAGCCCTGGCTGGTCAAACAGTGCAATGCTAAGTAATAAAGGCACTGGGAGGGCAGCTAGAGCTCAGAGAAAAGGACAAGCCCCTTTTCCAGCTCCAGGCTTCTATCCTACTTGTCTTATGTTGTTGACTGGGGGCAGGAGGTGCAAACATGCAGCCTATAGGGTTTGCAAAGATCTAGTTGTGTCCCAACTTGGCAAACAATTTGCTGCGTGACTCGGGTTGACTCCCTTCCCATCTCTGGACCGCAGTCTCCATCTCTCAAAACCGAGGAGCTTAGAGTAGGTGCTGTCCAGAGATGCCAGGAGCCCCCATGTCTCCCCTTAGGCCTGTGCTGTGGCTGCAATGAGGACTCAAGGTGCCATCGACTTCTCTGCACCCAGCCCAGCCTATAACCTGCTGGGCCCTTACCTAGGCTCACCCAGAATTCTGTCTGGGCTATCATCCACAGACACCCAGGCTGCCCCGTAAAGCCTTCTCACAAGTCATTGGGAAGATGATCCGGAAGCCTCTAGGGCTTTGTGACCCAGAGACGGAGGTCTTGACATCTTCCAGGAGAAGGGATATGCTATTTTATCCTGAGCTTCATGGGGATGGTGGGAGAGCCACCATTTTGACTTTCAGCCTGATTCCCTCAGGGCCCAGGAGAGCAAGGCTGTTTTGTAGGCAGTTAGGCAAAAAGGTTAATACATTGGGAGGGAGAAATCCACCAGCTTAGAGCCCAGAGTGTGGCTCTTCTACCCAGAGATCTCCCCAGAAGTTGCACATCTTTGCTCCCGGGGTAGGACTGGGGAGGGAGGACCACACCGTCAGCTGCTCGTGGGCCCCAGAGCCTCCTTTGTGAGTAGAATGTCCTCATAGAGCTGAGTCTTTAAGACACACTCATGGTGCAGAAGGCCTGGGATGCTTTGGGTTAATATTATAAATGCTCATGGTCCTTCTAGAGAGGCAATGTGGTACAATAGTCAAGAGCAGAGAGATTGGAACCAAGCTGCCTGGACTACCCAGTCTCAGATAAGTTACTCAACCTCTTTGTGTTTGTGTTTCCTCATCAATAAAATGGAAAGACTATTGTTTGCTTCCTAACAAGCATTCCAAAAACCCCAGTTTTTGTTGTTACTCCTGTCTGGTGGAGTACAGTATTACACTGTTCAGAAGAGAGGTCCCTCAGTCATTTTTTATAATGCTCTGTGAGGGTAACATGCAAGGCACTATTATCCTCATTATGTGGATAAGTACACTGAGGCCCAGAGTACACAAAGGACTGACCCAAGGGACAGAGTCAGGCCCAAAACCCAGGCCTCTCGAATCCAAGTTCTCTGCCCTTCCATAAAATACTCTCAGGAATTATATCCATAGCTTCACTGAGCCAGGCACCTTTCCATATACCATCTCACCTAACCCCCTTTACAAACCCCTAGCTTAGGCATTGTTATCCCTACTTTTCAAACAAGAAAACTGAGCCTAAGAAAGGGACACCATGGAGCCCATTGCCTTTTCCATTCTACAGTGCCTCAGTCATGAGGAAGACAGTTCCAGCCCTGCCCTCCCAGAAGGCGGCAAGACCTTGGGTTGGACTCTTCTGGGTCCCCTTCTGGGTTGGACCAGAGTTCCAGCCTCCATGCATTTTTATTCCACACCCCTCTGTGGAACCTTGACCTTGGAGTACTAGACTTGGAGCCAGGAACCCTTCAGAGTCCAGGCCCACCCTGGCTCTGGGTCTCTCAAGGTCAACAGGCAGATTTCCCTGCTCGGAGTTCATCCTGAGTCAGTTCTTCCTCAAAGAGCCCTGGACGATGTGGCTTTGCTGTTTGGCAACAAGTTTTCTTTTTTTCTTTTTTCTTTTTTTTAAAGTTTACTTATTTATTTTGAGAGAGAGAGAGAGCAAGTGGGGGAGAAGCAGAGAGAGAAGGAGAGAGAGAATCCCAAGCAGGCTCTGCACTGTCAGTGTAAAAGCCCAGTGCAGGGCTCAAACTCACAAACCGTGAGATCATGACCTGAGCCAAAGTTGAATGCTTAACTGACAGCCACCCAGTCAGTTTTTCTTTTTTTAATGGATTTTTCTTTTTTTAATAAAAAATTATTTTGATAAAGCATTCTTATAAGTCATGGATGTCAGCCCAGACACCATAGAAAAGTATCAGCATAGAATCAATGTATGACTTGGTGTTTTAATTCTAGCAACATCCCCTAGCTCTGTCACCAGTGCCAGCCCTGCCCACCCCACCCTCATGGTAAGGCTGGAGAGGTCTGTATGGCCTGGAGCTGTCCCCCAAGAACCCAGGCCAGCCTCATCATCAGGATGAGTTGGGTACCAACATGCCCCAAACAGAATGTCCAAGGTCAAGGTCTCACAGCCCCATAGAGTATAACATTCCTGAAAGTCAGAGATGAGCAGAAATTCAGATACCACCATATCCAACCCACTCACTTACAGGTTGGAAAACCAAGGAATTGTCAAATTATACTGCATATACCAGGCCTCTTTTGTCATGTTACATAACTAACCTTGTAGAGAAGGGGCAAGAAGAGATGTGACAGGCACCTTGCCTGGGCAAGGTGAGTGTGGAAAGACCCAGAGACACAGACTGGGAGGAGAAACGAGCTGTTATGTACTAAGCACTATTATGTGCCAGCTGCTGGGCTCATCACTTTTATAGATTGAGTCATTCAGTCATCCCCACCTTACAGATGTGAAAACTGAGGATCCAGAAAGATTAAGTGACTTACCCAGGGTCACACAGCCAGGATGTGGACCCAGGTCTTCTAGGCCCCAAATCCTGGGCTCTTCCCATTGAAGGTGGCTATGGTAGGTTTCCCTCTTTAGCAGCAAAAGCCTGGAGTCAAATCTACTTTGTTCTCTACTCTTCCTGACTTGTTTGCTGGGATCAGGGACTCGGTTACCCTCTATTTTCATCAAATAAAAGAGTCCTCCTGGGCCTAACCTGCTCTCTGTTGGCTTAGCAGTCTCACCTTTCCCGTAGGTGATAGGTACACTTTCCACCATTTTGGGTGTCTTTTGACCTACTGATATCAAATGACCCAATCAATACCCTTGCTTCCATCATGTCAAGTCAATCCCAGATATACCCGGAAATGTTTCAGGATGCATGGGCCAGTCACCAGAGGGAGATGAGATTATTAGGCAAGACACAAAAAGCAAACCTCTTCAAGTTGGGGGTGGAAAGGACACTGGAGGGCTTGCTCACCCTGATTCTGTCTATAAAGCACCTGCCACTTGTCCTGGCCACGTAGTGATGAGGGTTGAGAGACATTGCAGCGGAGGGGGCTTTTTTGACCGATAGTAGCCTAAACCTCAACTTTATATTCTCAACAAATTCCTCTGCACTAATTTGAAACACCCCTGGCCTGCTCCCAAAATGCCGGCAGCATCCTGGTGTCAATCACATGTCTATAGATGCTGTGAACTCAATCAGTCTCTATCTATATTTCATTGCTCTGGGGTCCCAAATAATTGGTTACAAATGTGGAAGGATAGCAGGTGGCCATCACACCTTCTATTATGGCTGATGCCCTGTGGGGACCACCTCATGCCCAGATGAAACATCCCCCACCAGGCCACACAGGCCGCTCAAAGTTTCACATGGGCAAATGGCTACCGTTATGGGCGGAATGACGCAGCCTGCCCCCAAACGTGCGTGTGGAAATCCTAACGCCAGTACCTCAGAGTGTGACTGTATTTGGAGATAGGGTCTTCAAAGAGGTAATTAAGCTAAAATGAGGTGATGAGGGTGGGCCCTAATCCAGGATGACCGGTGTCCTTATACGAAGAGGAGACAGGGACATAGACTACACAGAGGGAAGGCCATGTGTGGACGCAGCAAGAAGGCGGCCATCTGTAACCCAAGGAGGGAGGCCACGTTTTGATCTTGGACTTCTAGCCTCCAGAAAATAAATGTCTGTTGTTTAAGGCCCCCAGTCTGTGGCATTCGTTAAGGCAACCCTAGGAAATCGATACAGCTGCCCCCTTGCCGTCTTCTCTGCAACTTACCTAGCTGTCTCCTCCCTCCTTTCCCACCCCCTCCCCCTGCATTGTTTACCCGCGTTAAAAAGTGCATTCTGGGAGGGAGAGGTTGGGATGGGCATTTTAATATTTTTAGGGCTAGGGAAGGGAAGGATGAGGTCAGATTGAGGCCCTACTTTTCCTCCAAGCAGCTCACCTCTCTGATGCCAAAGGCATTTTGAGATTATAAGAAGCTAAATTGATAAGCCATGTCCACCCCAGTCAGTGAATAAGCCAGGTGTCTGGGACCCAGGGAGCATTTTCCACAGAAAAAATATTTGTAAAGGCAGACTGGTTCCCAGGCTACCCCACAAAAACCTGCTCGGGCAATCCTGGAGCTCCGAAACAAATTCTCTCTTTCTTAGAGAACATAAGGTGCCACACAGCCTCAAAAATCGTCTTTAAACCCTACAGAAAACAGTGACGTCCACCACAAAGTTGGGGGGCAGGGTGTGTTTTCCTGTGGGATGGCGGTGCCTGGAGGAAAGCAGATGGGTTAGGGGAGGCCCAGGAGGTAAACGAAGCCTGTGGTGGCGATTCTGAAGTGGGCTTCTGGGATTTCTCAAGGGCTTTTGAGGCTGAGCACTCTTGTTCTTTATTACGGCTAATTTCACTTCAGAATGCAGGGTCCCCTTTGTATTCTCACAATTGAGCTGATCAGCCGTGATTGGGACCATTTGCAGGGGGGGAAAGCAGGTAAGAGAGAGGGACAGAGAGCCGGGAGAGGGGATGTGACTGTGCAGGAAATAGCAATGGGAAGAGGGCTACAGGGGGGCCATTACTGGGAGAGAGGGACTGGCAGATGGGTGCAAACTGGGCACGTGAACTCTGTCTTTCCTCTACCTTCCAGCAGGCACCAGGCCACAGGGAAGGGCTCCGGAGTCATGTGTTCTGGCCTGCATCCCGCTTCTACCACGCACTGGCTGCGTGACCTTGAGCAAGTGACGCAGCCTCTCTGTGCTTCAGTCTCTGCCCCTGTGAAATGGAATGATAATAGTACCCAGCTCACTGGGTTCTTGTGAAGCCGTCAATATTCACACTGAATGCTTGCAAAGTGCCTGGTGCGTAAGCACCTGGTAAGAGTCGGTTGTGAAATCGTTGTCGATACCCATGTCCCAGCCTCACTATCAGCCTAACTCTGAGGAACAGAAGTAGACAAGTAGGCTGGGCCAGCAGAGGTGCCTCTGTCTCTGTCGTAAAGGGCCACCAAGTACCTGTGGCATGGATCGGGCCAACTGCCCTCCCCCCAGCCCCCCGCGACCACTGCTGGCATTCTCTCCTGACCTTGACCTGCCCGTGGCCACTCAGTAAGAAGCCCTCGATGCCATGGCCTCTCCCACAGGGGGACAGGACCCGGATGTCCCTCTGCAGGCTTCACAGGGAGCCTGAGGGGTGGGGGCGGGAGGGGGGGCGTGGGCTGGAGGAAGAGAACTGTGAATCCGCACCCCCCCCCCCCCAGAGGAGCTGCTCCAAGGAGCCAAAGCTGGCATTTTCATTCCAATTAATATCCTTTTAGAGCAGTTCAGGCTGCTGGAAAGCAAGGAGGAGAGATCCATTTATATTAAAATCAGCCCCAGCCCTTCTTACCAAGCTTCTAGCCTAGGTGTGGATACAATAGGCCTAAACTGGGGAGACTGAGAGACAGCGTAATCCCGCTGCCCGGGCTCCCCAAAGAGGTGGACCCCCAGGACGGCACAGAAGCCCGCAGACTTCTGAGAAGGCCTCTGTCCTGCAGAGGCTGATAAATTAAGTGCTGCTGACAGAGACCCGGCCACCAGCTTTAACGAATGTGCTTTGAGGGGCGCCTGGGTGACTCAGTCCATCAAGCATCTAAGTCTTGATTTTGGCTCAGGATTTCGGCTCTCATGGCTCGTGGGTTCGAGCCCTGCATCAGGCTCCGTGCTGACAGCTCAGAGCCAGCTTGGGATTCTCCCTCTCCCTCTCTCTCTCTCTCTCTCTGCCTCTTCCCTGCTGGCTCTCTAAATAAATAAATACATAAATACACTTTTTTAAAAAGGTGGTTTGCAAAACTGGTTTCTTCATGGAGAAGCTACTTGGAGAGGCTGGTGGCTTGTCTCCATTCACCGCTCCACAGAGCCCAGGTCCAACCTGAGCCCGACCGCCCCCCACCGCCCGAACTGTCCCCTGCAAAGGCACGCTCCAGTCCACGCGCATTTTCTGAGTATGGTCTCAGTCCATACTCCAGCTTGATGGTCAAGGAAGACTTCCAGGAGGAAGCAGAGCCACGAGATTTCCTGATGGATTCGGATGTGGAGTATGGAAGAAAGAGCACAGTCAAGGGGAGGGCAGAACTTTGGGACCGGACCCCCTGGGGAAGGAGTCTTGCCTTCACCTGAGATGGAGATGGCTATGGGAGGATCAGGTTTGGGGTGGGGGGATGACCCCAGGAGTGTGGTGGGAGACAAGTCAGGTTTGAGATGCCTGTTCGAGGTCCCTGGGATCCTCACCTCTGAGCTCGGGAGCCAGGCTGGCCACTTCTATCTCTGCTCATTTTACCTGGCCTTCGGGCCACTCGCGTCAAGAGACCAAGAGATCACACAGCAGAGTCACGTTCTCTGACTCCTAGTCCAGTGCTCCCACTTCTTCCCCAGCTGGCTTCTCCAAAGGGTCAGGTGTGAGGTGGGGGTTGATGGTCTCTGGTGCCCTTTCCTTCTGGACACCAGGTTCTGGCTCCCGATCACCCCTCCTCAAGCCTGCACTCGTGACTAATCTATTGGAAAATGTATTATTACCTATTTCATACTAACGTGAAAATGGCCAACGAGAAGGAAGAGCCTTGGAGGCCACTGAGGAGCAGGGAACAATCAATAATGATGAGAATAATACTGGGGCGCCGGGGGGGCTCAGTGGGTAAGATGTCTGACTCCTGATTTCAGCTCAGGTCATGATCTCATGGTTCGTGAGATTGAGTCCCTTAGCAGGCTCTGTGCTGACAGCACGGAGCCTGCTTGGGATTCTCTTTTTCCCCTGTCTCTCTGCCCCTCTTCTGCTCTCTCTCTCTGAAAATAAATAAATAACCTTAAAAAAAAGAAAAGAAAAAAATTATGAGAATAATAGTAATGCTCATAATAATATAGTATCTAACATTAATATATCACTTATTATGTGCCAGGCACTATAATAAGCACTTTATGTATGTGTGTGTTTTATTGTTGTTTCCTACCCATAACTCTTTGAGAAAAGTGGTTTTTTTTGGTTTTTTGGTCCAGAAGAGAGGACACTGAGGCACAAACCCAGGGTTATATAGCTAGGACATGGCCGGCTCAGGATTTGAACTCAAACAGTCTGGCTCTAGAGCTCCCTGTCTGAATCACCACCGTCTGTCGCCTGTCCATACAGTCTTGTCAGTCCTGACATCAAGCCTGTGAGTGTAATAGTTCATCCCCACTGCACAGGAGGGAACACAGACATGAGAGAGGAAGCAAGCCGCCCAAGGTCACACGGCTGGCACCAGTGGGGCCTACATAGGGCTACCAAGTGAAAGACAGGATGCCCAGTTAAATTCTAATCTCAGAGCAACAGAATTTCTTGAGTATAAGTATATCTCACTCAATATTTGGGATATACTTACACTTAAAAAGTATTTGTTCTTTATCTCAGATTCAAATTGAACCGGGCGTTCTGTGTTTTTATTTGTTGAGTCTGGCAACCTTAGGCCCAGGGGAGGATCTGCCCCAGCTCGGCCCAGCTTTCTCAGTCTCCCAGGCTGAGCCCGGCTCCTCAAACCCAGAGGGACCAAGGAAACCAGGTGGCCCCCTGGCTGCCCTCAGCCCTGACATCCCACCTCCCAACAGCCTGTAGGGCCTCCCAGTGCTGCAGCCGTCACCAGGAAATCCCTGAGATCCTTCCCTAGTCGTCCCTCCCAGAGCGGTTGGGTGAGGTGCTGGGCCCACTGAGCCAGCATCCAGGTGCCCCTAAACACCAGGCTTAGAAACTTCCGGCCCGCAGCCCCTGAGTGAGCACACCCATACATCACAGGCAGGTGGAAGTCGAAACTCATTCCTCATGCCAATGTACTAGGGGGATCAGTCGCCTGATTTGGGCAAAGCTGCAATACATTGGGCATTTGCCAGCCCCATACCCACACTCAGATATGCACCGTGCATGCACTGGAACAGAACCATTCCCAAATTTCCACTGCAGGGTAAAAACTTATAGCTATAAAGGCCCAGCCCCTTGGGCAATAACCAGTTGTTTTTTAGGGCTCTACTACACTCAAGGCCTATGCCAGGCTGTGGGCCATACGGACAAGTCTAATGATTGCTATTCTAACCGGACGAATAATTGCTAACAACTACCTCCCTGACAAAGTTAAGAACTTTCTGTGCGTTTGTTCGTTTAATCTACAGACCAGGCCTTGAGGGAAAGAACGTTGTCCCAATTACACAGGTGAGAAACTGAGAGACAGAAAAAGTTAAATGACGTGTTTGAAGTCACATAGCCAGAAGTGGCTGTGCAAAGATTGAAATCAAGGCCCCTGACGCCAGGTTCAGGATGTCCCCTCCTCTCTTGGCGTCTTGATGTGAGATACAGGCTCAGCACCCCCAGCAGCGCTGTCCCATGGAGCATCTGGAGGTCATTGGGTCCAGCCCCCTGCTTTGGCATAAAATGCTACAGCTTGAAGGGGCTGGGGCAGACAGAGTGGAGTTAGGAGCCCAAGGTCCAAGATCTGGTGGGGAGACCTTGATTTTTGTGTTGAGAGGACAGGAAGGACTGCTGAGAACCACAGACCCCAAGTGAGGCATCTCAGGGTTGCATATACTAAGTGCCCCAGAGACCTGGGTTCTGGTCTCAAATTGGATGGTGCCCCTCTCTGTAACCTGGAGAATTCCCTTTCCTTTTCTTTCTTTTTTTTTTAATTTTATTTTTTATTTTTTAAAATTTACATCCAAATTAGTTAGCATATAGTGAAACAATGATTTCAGGAGTGGATTCCTTAATGCCCCTTACCCATTTGGCCCATCCCTCCTCCCACACCCCGTCCAGTAACCCTCTATTTGTTCTCTGTGTTTAAGAGTTTCTTATGTTTTGTCCCCCTCCCTGTTTTTATATTATTTTTGCTTCCCTTCCCTTATGTTCATCTGTTTTGTCTCTTAAAGTCCTCATATGAGTGAAGTCATATGATTTTTGTCTTTCTCCGACTAATTTCACTTAGCATAACACCCTCCAGTTCCATCCACATAGTTGCAAATGGCAAGATTTCATTCTTTTTGATTGCCGAGTAATACTCCATTGTGTATATGTGTGTGTGTGTGTGTGTGTGTGTGTGTGTGTATACACACACCATATCTTCTTTATCCACTCATCCATTGATAGGCATTTGGGTTCTTTCCATACTTTGGCTATTATTGATAGTGCTGCTATAAACATCGGGGTGCATGTGCCCCTTTGAATCAGCACTCCTGTATCCTTTGAATAAATACCTAGTAGTGCAATTTCTGGGTCATAGGGTAGTTCTATTTTTAATTCTTTGAGGAAACTCCATACTGTTTTCCAGAGTGGCTGCACCAGCTTGCATTCCCACCAGCAGTGCAAAAAGGGTTCCCCTTTCTCTGCATCCTTGCCAACATCTGTTGTTGCCAGAGTTGTTAATTTTAGCATCCTGACAGGTGTGAGGTGGTATCTCCTTGTGGTTTTGATTTGTATTTCCCTGATGATGAGTGATGTTTAGCATTTTTTCATGTGTCAGTTGGCCATTTGGATGTCTTCCTTGGAGAAGTGTCTATTCATATCTTTCGCCCATTTCTTCACTGGATTATTTGTTTTTTGGGTGTGGAGTTTAATAAGTTCTTTATAGATTTTGGGTACCAACCCTTTATCTGATATGTCATTTGCAAATATCTTCTCCCATTCTGTCGGTTGCCTTTTAGTTTTGCTGATTGTTTCCTTCGCTGTGCAGAAGCCTTTTATTTTGATGAGGTCCCAGTAGTTCATTTTGGCTTTTGTTTCCCTTGCCTCCAGAGACGTGTTGAGTAAGAAGTTGCTGCGGGCAAGATCAAAGAGGTTTTTGCCTGCTTTCTCCTCGAGGATTGTGATGGCTTCCCGTCTTACGTTGAGGACTTTGGTCCATTTTGAGTTTATTTTTGTGTATGGTGTAAGAAAGCGGTCCAGGTTCATTCTTCTGCATGTCGCTGTCCAGTTTTCCCAGCACCACTTGCTGAAGAGACTGACTTTATCCCATTGGATATTCTTCCCTGCTTTGTCAAAGATTAGTTGGCCATACATTTGTGGGTCCATTTCTGGGTTCTCTAGTCTGTTCCATTGATCTGAGTGTCTGTTCTTGTGCCAGCACCTGATTACAGCTTTGTAATATAGCTTGAAGTCTGGGATTGTGAGGCCTCCTGCTTTGGTTTTCTTTTTCAAGATTGCTTTGGCTATTCGGGGTCTTTTCTGGTTCCATACAAATTTTAGGATTATTTGTTCTAGCTCTGTGAAGAATGCTGGTGTTACTTTGATAGGCATTGCCTTGAATATGTAGATTGCTTTGGGTAGTATCGACAGTCCCTTTCCTTTTCTGAACCTCAGTTTCCCCCTTGAGTAACCGATCTTCAACTTGCTCAGTCAGCCTTGGTATTCATGGGTGAACCCCGTGCAACTGTAGTCAAGCTCCCGTCCTGACCTCAGGGACTTCAGAAGCTGTCTCAGCTTCTCTGGACCAGATGTGGAGCCTGGTGTGGTTAAAGGGACAAGAGCAAACCCCAAGGCAGCCTGAAGCAAGCTTTCTCCTTTGGGGCCAATTTTAAGACTCAGCCACGTTTCAAACCTCTTCCTGCCACCAGGATGCAGCCTACATCCATCACCCGCACCCTCCGTGGATTAGCTGGGCCATGTCACAGACTCTTTAGAGGCGTCCCTAAGCTCCAGATCCTTAGGGGGGGTCTCTAAATGCACCCTCTCCTCAACTCAGGAGGAGTCAGACATATCTGCAGGCTTTGTCAGTACCTGTGGGATATGCGTGCATAACTGGCTGTGTGAACACCTGTGGGGGTGTTCCGTGTGCCCACGGGCATGTGCTTCTGTGTGCACATGGGTGCAGGTGTTTCCACGCGTGTATGCACGGGCAAGGGAGTACAGCCGGTCCTCGAACAACACGGTCTGAAGGGCATGGACCACTCCTACGTGGATTGTTTACAGTACAGGACTGTAAATGCATTTTCTCCTCCTTATGATGTTCACAGTAACGTTTTCTCTCCTCTAGCTCACTTTATTGTAAGAAGACAGTATATCATACAGATAACATACAAAATAGGTGCTAATTGACTGCTCGTGTTATCGGGAAGGCTTCTGGTCAATAGTAGGCTATTAGCAGTTCGGATTTTGAGGAGTCAGGACTTTTACGTGGCTTTCTGGCATCACTACCCCACGGTTGTTCAAGGATCAACTGTATGAGCCATGTCCTTCTCATCTCTGCTCCTGGGCTTCCACTCAGGTCCGTCAGTGGCCCGGACACAGCGCCGGGAATCTGACTCTGCATTCTGGTGGCTCGAGGATCCCTTGGGCTCATGCACGCACACATACAAACACACCCTCACCGCCTACACGGTTTCCTTCACCCCCTTATGGTCTGTTTATATAAGTGGCCTTCATCCTCACGAATCACGAGCATCTTGAGGACAGCGCCTGGCCCAGCCCTTCTCCGCGTTTGCCATCCCTAAATCCCACCCAGCACTTAGCACAGGAATCAGAGCAAGAGGCATGCTCAATATTGTTAGACATTCTTTTTTTTAATTATTTTTTTAATGTCGATTTATTTTCCAGAGACAGAGCATGAGGGGGTTGGGGCAGACAGAGAAGGAGACACAGGATCCGAAGCAGGCTCTGGGCTCCGAGCTGTCAGCACAGAGGCCGATGCAGGGCTCGAATTCACAAACCCTGTGATCATGACCTGAGCCAAAGTCGGAAGCTTAACCGACTGAGCCACCCAGGCGCCCCTCGCATTCTTAAATTTTACACACACGTGTGCACAACCCCACTAGGGGTGTGGCTAGCTTATATGAGTCTCCCTGTGTGTGCTGGTATGTGCCACATACTCCCAGGTTCAAATGCACATGCATGCATAGACGGGCACATCAACCCCAGTGACCACAAAACACCTGTGCACCCCTCTCCTTGTGCACGTCTGTGGGCCAGTGTCCACGGGTATGTGTACGCGTCTAACATATGCATGGAAACGGTCACTGGTTCATCCCCATGCACTTTGCACGTACACGTCCACGGGCCACACAAGTAACTCCATTCCTTTAATCACTCATTTAGTTACCCTTGGACAGATGTTTAGCTAGCACCTTCTATGCACCAGGCACTATTCCAGCTTTGGGAACAAAACAAAGTGCCTCCCTTGACCTCCTCGTAAAGCAAGAGAACTCTGGCTCGATTGGTTAAGCGTCCGACTTCAGCTCAGATCGTGATCCCATGGTTCGTGAGTTCCAGTCCTGGGACTGGGCTTTCCGCTGTCAGCGCAGGGTCAGCTTGGGATCCTCTGTTCCCCGCTCTCTGCCCTTCCCCTGCATGAGCTCTCTCTCTCTCTCTCTCTCTCTCTCTCTCTCTCTCAAAAACAAACACTAAAAAAACAAAAATAAATACTAGAAAGAGAACTCTGGCTCTTCACCCAACTCCATGCCTGGGCCAGCTCACCTGTGGGGGGAGGGGACATTAGGTACCAGGTGACCTCATTGTCCCCACCCTGGCCCGGACCTCGTTCCATCTGTGAGCAAACCCGTGGGTCAGCCAAGGTCCCTCTTCCAGGCCGAGGGACACAGAGGACTTTCAAGGGCTGAGGGGCAGACCGGAGGGACAAGCAGGCCTCGTGGTGCCCTCCTGGGCTCTCAAAGAAAATGCAAGCCGAGGCAGAGCCATCATCCGCCTGTGTGTATTCCAAGATCACCATGACAGCCAATGGCGTCAGGAGGGGCGATGCCACTCCTCCAGCTTGACCGTGTAGGGGAAGAAAGGGAGGGGACAGGAGATAGGTCAGAGTGTCCCCAGCCAGGTGGACCTAGCCTGCCTCCAGACCTTGCTGCTCAGGCCGGAGCTGGGTGGCAGCAGGAAGAGAACACAGGAGATAGGAGGCCTGACTTTAACCTTGGCCATGGCCGTGCCCGGCCTTGTTATACAGCCTCGGCAGAGCCCTTGCCCCCTCTGAGCTAGGTGAGGCGGGAGGACGGGATGACCTCAGAGGCCCCCCTTTCAGGAAGTCCCCCTCCATGACTCACGTCATCACGGGATTTGGGCCACAGGGGTGGGGTGAGGCCTGAGTCCAGGCTCTGATGGCCGCAAACACTCAGGAGGACAAGAAACTAGGTCAGAGGGTTCCTGTAGGAGAACCAGGCCTTCGTCCCAGGGCCCGGTCCAAAGTACAAGGGGTTGCTGCGCCTCTGTTCATGCTGGTCCCTCTGCCTGGTGGACCCTCTCCACCCGGAGCTGAATTTTTAAATCTCCCGATTAAGAACACTGACTCTTAACAGCAGGGAATGCAGAATACAAAGCCTTACCATCATCGAGGTCCTGATTTGGGGCATCCACATCCAGCCCCAGCCCCACCTCCAGAGCCTGTTTCTCCCTCACGCGCCGCCCCCCCCTGCCCCCCTCCCGGAAATGCTGCCCCAAGTCAGTTTTGCTGCTGATCAGATCCGAGGGGGCAGGGACCAGGTCCGTCTTGTTCTCACACGGTTCCCAGAGCCCAGAACAAGCATCTGGCTGATGGGAGGCACACAATAAACATTTGTTGAGCAAAGAATTAAATGCACTGAGCTGCCAGCAATGGATATTCAGGGGAGGGAAACGTCAGATCATTTTTATCTTGTTCTCTATACTTTTAAGTCACTTCCATGTTTTCTGAAATGAGCATGTGTTGATTTCACAACCAGCAGCTCCCCGCTCTCCCCACCCCTCCTAAATTTTCTAAAAACGGAACAAAGCAAAACTTCTTCTCTTGACTCATGGCCCTGCTGCCCAGACCCCCTCGCTGAGAGCCTGCCCTCCCCAGGGCTTCCTCAGCACCTGGCCATGGGAGTAGCCCGGGTGACCCAGCAAGTTAGGGACCCAGCACCAGCTGTCTCGGCCCGAGGCGGGAGCGCCTTTCACTGTTCCATCATTTCATATCTGTTCTCAGCTGCCTCCGTTTTGTTTGGTTTTAAGGTCTAAGTCCCCTCTCTGCCATCCACTACCTCTGTGCTTTCGGGTGAGTGACTCAACACCTCAGTGCCTCCGTTTTCCCATCTGTAAAATGGGAATAATGCTAGCAACTGCCCCAGGCAGTGGGTGATAGAAAGAAGTGCCCATGAAGCACTTAGCAGCATGCACAGTGCAGGGTGGGGATCAGTAAAGTGTTATTTTGGATCGTAAGCCCTTCTCACAAGCCAAGCTGAGCCCTCTGCACGTATCCTCTGGCTCAGTCTTCCCGACAGCACGAGCAGGTCAGACTGGAGATGATACCCATTTACAAACGAGACACCGGAGGCTCAGGGGTGAGGTCACTTTACCCAAAGTCACTCAGCAAGGAAGCCCCGGAGGTGGGAGTTGCTCCTGACCCAGTGCTCCTAACGTTCAAAAATTGGATGGACCATCCATGAGGAGAGGTATGAGCAAGTCCAGGCTCCAGAACCAGCCCCTGTGCCTAAGAAGGGCAGGGATCCAGGGCAGGACACTGGAAAGAGAGAAGGAGGAGCCAGAACTCCTGGGCATACCAGCGCCCTGACCTTCCAGGCACAGCGGCCATGGGGTGGGGAGGGCTCCCTGGGCCGGGCCTCCTCCTTCCCTTAGCAAACCAGGGTTCAAATCCCAGAATGAGACATCCTGTCCTTCTGTTTATCCATTTGTTCATTCATTCATTCAGTCCTTTATCCAGCCGTTCTTTATTGAACACCTACTATGTGCCAGGTGCCACTGGGGCAGTGGAGACACTGCGGTGAACAAAACAGATAAAAAGTCCAGCTCTCCTGGAATTACATTCCAGTCCGGGAAGACGGACAATAACCACATTCCTGAGTCAATATTTCTTTACTTATGGAGTAGGTAAGGGGAAGAGGCCGTGCCCGGTGGGTGTCCCATTTCCTATGGGTGGTCGGGACAAACCTCCTGAGCAGGCGGCCTCTGAGCAGAGGTCTGTAGAAACTGAGGAGTCATGTGGCCATCTGGGGAGGCGGATTCCAGGCAGAGGGGGCAGCACCCACTGTCTCCCCTCGTCTGTCTGTCCATCACCCTCCTTCCACCCTTCCATTCTCTTGAGAAGTTACCCTGGAGTCCCAGCTCTGGGAGAGGCCCAGAACGAGGACCAGAACTCTGGGGCCAGACAGCCAGCCCCAACCTCCCCACCAGCCGCGGGACCCTGGGCTTAATCCCCCGCACCCGCACGCACTCTCCCCGTTGTGAAAGCGAGGGTGGGGGAAGCGAAGGAAAGGAAAGGGGCGTGGGTTGGAAGGGAATGAGGTAAAGAAGGCTCAGATGTGAGCCCGCACTTCTCAGACTTTGCGAAGCCTCCAGCCCGAAGTTCCGTTGCTCTCACGCAGCACGGGAGATGTGGGGAGGGGGGGAATGCTTACCCCATGAGACAGATGAGGAAACTGAGGCCCAGCCCATGTGTACATTCACGTGAACGTAGAAACTTCCTCCAGAGCAAGAGGACCCAGGCTTTCCTGGGGGAGGTCCAGGAGAGCCTAAGACCCATCACAGACCTGGGGCCGCGGGGACCAGAAAGGCTCAGTCTTTCTTGTGGCTGCTGCGGGAGGGTCCGTGGTACTGGGGCAGAGAGGTGAGGGTACAGACCCTAAAGGAGCCCGGGCAAGCCGTGGTCAGCCTCATGCCGGCAGCACCCGGGATTGGCTGGAACACAGCCCTCGGTCCGCAGGGACAAGAGGGAGTCCCCGACCCAGCCTACATCCTCATTCTCACCACGGCAAGAATGGTGTCTCAGCCTCAGTGTCACCTCCTCCGAGAGACCTGCCATGATCTTCCTACCTGAACCACATGTCCCTAGCTCGCTGTGCTCCTTCATAGTTTGTAAAATACATTTCTCTGTGTGGTGACTGGGCTAGCACCTGTCTCTCCCGCTGCATGGCCAGCTTCGAGACTCCACGTCTGCTCTGTGGATCTTCTATCACCAGGCGCAATGGCAGCTTAACACGTGTTTGTTGAATGAGTCACGAATGGACGCGCGGACAGATGATGGTAGCTGGCATCCACCGGGACCCTCAGCCGGCACCTGCAGAGAGCAGCAAGGAAAGAGTTAGACAAGCGGCTTCTTGCTTTGAGAGAAAGTGTCCCCGAAGGGGCCCGAGCAGAAGAGAGGTGACCGGTAGGCAGGAGATCATTACCACACGGCCCATCTGAGGAGCCCTTTACAGTTTACAAAGTGCTTTCGCTGCTGGCGCCTCATTTAACCCTCGACTCAGCCCTGCAAGGGCAACGTTATTATCTCAAGTTTACTGATGAAGACAAGAGGGGATCAGAGAGGCAAAGCGACTTGCCCGGGGTCACGCAGCTTATGAAACTTGGAGCTGGAATTTAAGCTCGGTTCTCTTTGGCTTCACATGATAACAGCTTATTTATGGGGCGTCTGCTACTATCTACAAATACGATCTCTAATTTTCACATCTCCCCTCCATGTAAGTATCTAGGATTTCCCTTTCCATCGTGAGAATCGGAGGCTCAGAGAGGCCACATGACTTTTCCACGGCCGCCGGAAGATGAGCAGCCCAGGTCTATCCATCCGGAGCCGCTCGCCTCCCCCGCCCTGCCCCACCGCCTCACGAGGCCTCTGAGGCCCCAACCAGCCCAGAAAGTCGGGAATCCAGGGACCTGCACCAAGAGGACAGAGCCAGGACTCGGAGGCAGTAGGGCTGCAGTGACGAGGGAGGATTCTGGAGCCGGACGGCGTTGGTCCTTATCCCAGCTCTAGCTGCGTGATCCGTCTCCATTCCCGGCTCTGATAAATGAGGGTGATAACAGTACTATTTCCACAGTTGTCGTAAGGAATAATTAACCTGTGTAAAGGTTTTAGGACAGAGCCTGATAAATGTGATGTAAGTATTAGCGGGAGTAGGTTCTGTGATGGGTTGGGGCCAGGGGAGCTCAGAGTTCAGCAGCCCAGGGATTTGGGGGCTGGACAGTGACAACCTCCTGCGTCAGACCAGGACTCTAGCCCACACTGGGTCCTCTGTCTCAGGAGAACTCTGATCCTCCCCTGTCCTTGGCTGACCAGAGGCGAGGCGCCTGGGCGCGGCGCTAGGAGAGGGTTCCCGATGGCTGGGGCCCAGCGTGGGAAGGGGAGGGGCAGCGAGGAGCTCCCTCGCTAACAGAGCCCAGTGTTGTTCAGAGGCCGGGAAAGGCTGAGCCCCTCCTAGCCCCAGGGAGTGAATCACTATCGGTCTAAGCCAGTCCCAGTAACCCCGGCGAGTGTGCTTTGCTGGGGAGCAGAGGGCATGCGGTGCCATTCTGGCCGGGAAAACAAGAAAGGGATGCTGCCGGGGACTTCTGGGAAAGGTCTCCTCGCTCTTAAGAAGAAATGAGCAACAGGAAGCAGGTCATTTGCTGCCTCTGGTTACAGCTGTGTGAGGCTGTGAGGCTCAGAACAGACACAGCCACTTCGCGACCATGAGGGAATGGCCCACTTTGCAGCCGGAGGAGTGAGACAAGGGAAAGAATCTTGGCCTTGGGTAATTCGTGGCCTTGGGTGGTGTTGCTGAGTCACCGAATGGAGGGACTCCTTATCTCATAACATCCTTTATTGTTTATGCTCGAGGTAGCTGGGTCTTCTGCTGCTTTTTAAGGAAAGCATCCCAGCTGATAAGGTTTCTCAGCCTAACCTGCCCCCCACCCCCCCGCCCCCCCCCCCCCCCCCGGGCTTGGGCAGATGTGGGTCAGTGATGGGGCTGGACCAGACCAGGGCTCTCTCCTCCACCTCCAAGGGGCTGGAAGCAGGTGGGAAGACCACCACCCCTCCAAGATCTCAGATCCCCAGGATGAGTGCTGGGCAGGTGTGGAGTCTAGGAAAATCACTCCCCTGAGCCAGGAGAGGCTGGAGATGCCTCCTTTGTGCAGCGGTCTAGAAGGTTCTGATTCTCACCCTTGAATCTTTGGGGACTGGAAGCTCACGAACCAACCCCACTCCATCAAGGCAGTCATACTGGCCTTGAACAGACCGTGCCTCAGTGCCCGGGAACCAAACAGGCCAGGAGGGGAGGAGGGAGGTGCCAGGGGGGCTCACCACCCTCAGCTGCTGGTGGGAGGGGAGTCACAACCGAGGGCTGGCCTCATCAAGGGATGGGCCTGAGGGGCCCCAGGATCCCCTTCCGCTGAAGTGTGAGAATAAATGGCACACAAAGGGCTCCTTGTAAAGCGCTGGTCACCTGTCTAGTGTCCATGGTAACGTGACCCTGGCACCTGATACATGGCAGTTGCTTGATGGATAGTTGCTGGTTCTGTGAATGAACAAATGAATGGGTGAGTGGATGCATGGATGGATGAGTAAGGATCAGGTCATGAATGAATGAACGAACGAATGAGTGAGCCCTGTTGCTATTACTATCATGGGTGTCTTTGTAATTACCCCCCAACTTAGCAGCTTATAATAGCACACGGTTACTATCTCACGGTCCTGATGGTATGGGAGTCCAGGCACAGTTTAAGCAGGCGCTCTAGCTCGGGTCTGTCTGTGGCTGCACTCAAGGTGTGTCAGCTTGGGCTGCAGTCTCCAAGGTTCCACTGGACCAGGGGCCCAGGGCACCCACAGAGATCTGGCTCTGCCTAGCTTTCCTGGAGTAAAGGCGTAGGGTCCTTCCAGGGAATTGTGGGGACTAAGGGTTTGTGTTCACACCTGCACTGTCTCCTCCTTTCTCAGCCCTCTAAGCCCTGCATCAGCCACCCCCACCCCGCTCCCCCCAACTACCCATAGTTCCCTGCACCCACCCGCCCCACCTGGAATCCCTTGCTGAAGGCCCATGAAGAGCTGGCCTTGAGCCCAGGCATCAGGTGGAAACCCCTGCCCCTCCACAGCTCTTCTAGACACAACCAGCTTCACGGGCATGCGACCCTACGGTCCCCAGGGACCGTGCTTGGTTTAATGCCCTGCTGGTGCGGTCTTGAGATGCCTTGATGCTTCGTTGCCAAGAGTTTTGACTTTCCATTTGGCGCTGGGTCCTTCTTCTAGCCATCACTTCCAGGGGTCCTCATGGCCAACGTTTGAGGTCCCAACAGCGGACACTATGAGCTCCATTTGCAGATGAGAAAACCGAGGCCCCAGACTTGAAGGCCAAAGAGAATGCAGCATCATACCCCAGACCCTCCTTCAATCCTTCGCCACACTGTGGGGCACCAACCTCAGACCCGAGGCCTGAACCTTGGGAGGGGCTACCTGGGAGGAAGTGGTGCCCAGGGGTCCTTCTGATATTTCCAAAGGGGTAAGAGACACCCTGGGGGCTCTTGACCCCCAGCTTATTTTCATCACTTAACCAGAGGCTGATGGGGTGAGAACACATCTCAAAGGGATGGCCCTCAGGGGAATAATGACTCAGAGGCATTTCTTTCACTACTCCTCCCCCTCCTTCCCCTACACCCTCACACTGCCCCCATTGTGTCCCAGCTCTGGTGCCTTTTCCCAGCAGAGTGAGGTCCCAAACCTGCTCCCTTCTATCCTCCGGCTCTAGAGACAGCAGGGGATCTTGAGGTAGAGAGCAAAGTCTGGGAAGAGCCCCTTGGCAGGTGTTGCTACTGGGGGAGGGGGGGGGGGCTAGGTATGGGTGTAAGAAAAAAATCAGGGGCACTTGGGTGGCTCAGTCAGTTGAGCATCCGACTCTTGATATCAGCTCAGGTCATGATTCCAGCGTCGTGGGAGTGGAGCCTTGCTTGGGATTCTCTCTCTCTCTCTCCCTCTCCCCTGTCCCCTGCTCATGCACTCCCCCCCCCCCTAAAATAAATGAAATGAAAAAAAATTTTTTTTTTAAAAATCAGCATCTAGAGTCAGGCAGCGTTGGCCAGAGTTGAATCCTGGCTCTGCCACTACACAATTGTGTGGCCTTAAGCATATTTTGCAATCCCTCGGGGCCTCAATTTCCACCTCTGTAAAATGGAAGCCACAAAACCTCGCTATGGGGTTGCTGCTGAGGGATGACTCAGAACCTCTTCTGCTCACTGCGAGCTAGGCCGTGTCTCTCCACGGGGCCCAGGGTACCCAGGGCGTGGCTCTATCCCTGTCCCTAGCACGTTGCCTGGTTCTGACTCCGCCTCGCCATCGGTCTGAGAATGTCTGGAGGGCGTGGAGGGTGGCTTTTCCCCCTGCTCCGGAGCACCAGAGCTGGGCTCCGAGTTGGCAGCTCGACACCCGGTTTTAAGAGGCTGCCTTTGAGGTGAGCGTCCCAGCTGGGCTGCTTGTCACCTGTGGGGTGATCCTCACGGGGGGGTCTTACTCTCTCGGAGCCTCCGGTTCCTGCCATCCTCTCGCTCCAAAGAGGAGGGAATAGAGGAAATGAGGCAGATGAGGCACGCAGAATGCCCAGCACACCTTCGGGCTCTGGCACCCAGTAGGCGCTCGTCAAGGTGCCAAATCAGTGTCTGCTAGAAAGTTCCCAAGGGTGAAGAGAAGGCCTGAGCCAATCACCTGCTACCAGGTTTATAAACACGCATGCGCGTGCGCGCACGCACAGGGTGGTCTTCCAGGGCGCATCCCCACCCCCAGCCCCAGCCCCAGCCCCACCCCCAGTCTGAAGCCCAACTTGCACCAACAGCTGTTTCCGCGTTCCGAGGACTCTGCTCTCCCCTCAGAACATCTGGAACATTCTGCCAAAATTGCGCTGGGGGACTCGGCCGCCTCCCTCCCCCACTTCCTGGCTGTGGGAAAGCGTATACAGAACTCGCTGGCGTCCCTGGAGTTTCTCCTTCCGAAGGCGCTTCTCCCTCAAGGCCAGTGGTCCCCCAAGGCCAGTGGTCCCTCAAGGCCAGTGGTCCAGCTGCGGCAGCATCCCCTCCCCCCTCCCCGCCCCGGCCCCTCGCCTTTCCCCTCCGCCCACTCCCTTCCCTCCCTCTCTCTTCCCCTGACACTCACACCTCATCTGTCCCCCAGCATCCACCCCCACCCACCTCTCACTTTGCATGTGGGGAAACTGAGGCTCCCGCAGAGGATTCACCACAGAACCCGCTTCCAAAGAGGGACGCGTTGGGCAGCGAGGCGGTGCGCACCAAGAGCCTGGTCTGGTACCTGCTGGGCGCTCGGCTTCCGTCCCTTCTCTGCTCTCCAGCTCCACGGCTCAGGCCTGGGGTGGGCGAGGGCAGGGGGTGGCGGGCTGGGAGCGCTGAGCCCTGGGGTGGACAGGGGGCATGGGAGGCAGGGAGCTGTCAGGCATCCCCTCCTGGCCTCCAACCTCTGCTCCCGGCCGGGACATGGTCAGCCACCAGCCTGTCACTTGGTCTCCCCGCCTCCTATATGAATAACAGCCCTTTAATTAGTATATTATAGGAAGTGGGGCCGGTGGCAGCTTCTTACTCGAGATGCCAGCAGCAATTCTGGGACCGCTTGGAGATGGACAGATCCTGTATTACACCCTGCACAGCAGCCTCCCTGCCACGGAGAGCGCCTCCAAATGAGATTTCTTTCTCCCAGAAGAAAACAATTTGGTGTCACTCTCTTCTCTTTCTTTCTTTCTTTCTTCTTCTTCTTCTTTTTTTTTTTTTTTTTACCCTCCTCTGATTGTCACGATTGGAAACACTTCCAGAGGCTGGTTCATTGTTTTCAGATTCAATTGGGCCTGAGGAGCTGGGGAGGGCCGGGCCCCAGCCGTGGGGGGCAGGGCTCAGCTCCGGGGGCCCTTTTAGTCCTGACGGTGACGTTGGCCGTGACAGTGACATTGGCCCGAACTAGCATTTCTTCAACGCTCACCTGGGTTAGCTCACTCGGCCCGCACACAGCCCTACAAGGATATCAGCATCCCGGTTTTAAGATGGGGAAACTGAGGTCCAGAGAGGTTAGTAACATTCCCCAAGAGCCGGGAAGCTGGCGGCTGGGACAGCCGGGATGAAAACCAGGAGTCGGGGATTACTCGCCTATTACTCAACACTGTCTGGGTTCCCAGAAGACGTCCGAGCAGTCTGAGAAACGATGAGGCCCCTGACCTCAGTTTCCTCATCTTCAAAATGGGGATAATCACCTCTCACCTGCCCTATGACACCGGTGGTTTCTGTGGTCATTCCCAGGCCAGAAAGAAAAGGCAAATGCCCTATGAAACTCCCAAGCCAGGGGCAGGCAGAGTAAGGGGTGAAGCCTCAACGCCCGCACGCCCCCAACCGGTGACTGGAGACGAGATCGCGCCCAGCACGTTCACGGGCTTCTCTTTTGTTTCTTTCTCGCCAAGTGTCACAGATGCGGTTAGGACAAAGAAACACGGATTTCTCTTTAGACGTGGCCGAATCCCTCGAAGCTTTAGTCACTGGATGTTTTCTCCATCGGTGGACTTTGAATTATGACCACGGTCACCGTGGGGAAGACAGGGTGGGGAGCAGGTGCTACCTAGGTTGTGAACGGCTGGCTTCTCAAGTCCAAGGCCTTCTGCACAGGGTTTTATGGCCTGAGGCGATTCCTCCAACACTGGCAGGGAGCCGTGGGCTTACTCCACGGGCTTCTGTCAGTCAACCCGAGGAAGAAACACCCCATCAGGCCGAACCCACACAGAACACTCAGGCGGGGGCCTGAGAGCACCCCTCCATGCCTTAGCTCACACTGCCCCCGTGTCCCTTCATCACGTGTCCCTCAGCAAACCTCTACTCACCCCTCAAGGCCTGCAGCAGAGGGTTGAGGTGTCCCGTGTCACCGCCCCCAGACCTCCTGATTTCGGTGTAGTTGTGGAAGGCACTCTATGCTTGTCCTGCCTCAAGTCTCCATGGTGCCTCTCCGCCTTCCCGCCTCAGTGCCCTCTCCGAGGCCACCCAGTCCAAGCACAGATCCAGCAGGAAGCGTGTCCCTGGCTCAACCTTCAACCAAAGCGAGCAGCGGTCTCTAGGTAAATGCCCAGCCACCTGCCCTCCAAAGGGAAATTCTGAGGTGCATTCCACACTGTCCTTCAAAGAGCCCCAGCAGGACTGAGCCCCAGTCGCCCAAAGCAGGACCAACCAGCTCAATCGCTCATCCTCAAATTGGGCTTCCCTCCTCCCCCCCCATCCCACCCCCCACCTCCTGCTTCCCAGGCTCACCTCCCCGGAGAAACACCCTCACTCAAGTCCTTGTCTGAGGCTAAGACAGGACGCAGCCCAGATGTTCCCTGCTCTGTGAAGCTTTCTGAGCCACACCTTACCTGACTGGCCACGTGACTGAAGCCGGTTGACATCAGCTCCCTGTGCCTCAGTTTTCTTACCAGGATCGACTCTGCTAATTATGCATAAAGTACTTATAACAGCAGCTGGCACGTAGTAAGTGCTCCATAAATGTTGACAGTCACTAACACTATAAGCACTTTCATTTCTATTCTCTTCTCTGTAGTCCTACAGTGCTCTGTATAGTCCGGAAGGGGGAAGAGGGTCTGGGCGAGAATATTAAAACTCAGATTTTAGAGTGCTCCAGGCAAAAGGAACAACACATACAAAGGCCCTGAGGCAGGACCCAGCTGGAGGGTTCGAAGAACTGGGAAGAGGCCAGCACAGCTGGAGGGCGGTGAGCAGAAGGCACCAGCCGGCCCAGGAAGGGGCTCTTTAAACAGATTTTATTCTAAATGTAAAAAAGAACCACGACAGGTTTTAAGCAGAGAAGTCACCTGGCCTGATTTGTTCTTAAAAGATAACTTGGGCTGGGTGAGTGTGTGGGGGGGGGGGTTACATCAGGGGGAGAGGAAAGGGGGAAGTGATGGGGCCATCGATGGAAATTCAAAGAACCAGACAGAATCAAGACAAATCGAGGAGGAGAATTACTTGATAATAAACTAAACCTGGGGATTAAGAGACAAGGGAATCGAGTGACTGCCAGGTTCGGACTCAGGTAGCTGAGTGAACAGGTGCCACGGGAGAGCCTGGAGGGCCGAGGTGAGCACGTGGCTTGTGTCCAGAGCAACGATCTGGTGGAGGTCAGTTTGCAAAGTCCGGTGAGGCTTCCGGGTCAAGGCATCCGTAGGCGGGCGTAGGGGTCTGGAGCTCCAGAGAGCAGGGCGCACAGGCAGGCAGCACAGGGACCCAGGCTCAGACAGCCCCATTCTTTGTCTAATGTTCTGGCATTTGCCGTCTTGAAATTCTTGATGTTTCATTCGGGACTGGGCTCTGCAATCATATGGTTGATGCGGTGGGGGAGAGAAGGGTCAGGACTGGTGATACAAATGCGGGTGTCCCCCGCACAAAGGTGGTATTTAGTGAGCCCACCCAAGGAAAGCTACAGCCATCCCCACTTTATAGGTGAGAAAACTGAGGCTCTGCAAACTGAGGTGGCTTTTCCCAAGGTGTTAAACAGTCCCCTCCGCCTGGAATTCCCTCCTCGTCAGCTCCTCAAAGTTTTCTGACTTAAAGGCCACTTCCTCCCGATTAGGAGAGACAATTTGGAGGGAGTCAGAAGAGGGAACAGTGACTGGGAGCTGGGACTCCTGGCTTCTCACCACTGATTTGCCAGGAGGCCTTGAACCCACCCTGTTCCCTCCTCTGTTCATTGGAGTCTGCGGGGCTCACGATATCTAAGCCCCCTCCTCGGATTTGGTTTCTCACATCAGCCTGCATCTGTAAGCCTGGTCTCAGGGACCATAAACAGACCCTCAGAGGGCCGGAAGCAGAGATCTTGTTCCCCTTTATGGAGTGAACTTAACCCAGAGACCCTCAAGGAGGCAAACACACAAGCAGTCGGTGTGTGGGTGGAGCCTGGGTTCTAGCCCAGGCGCTGCCTGCCTTCGACTTGCTGTTTGACCTGGGCTTCCAGCCCCAACCCTTGCCTGGCTGGAGAGAGGGGTGGGAGCCTGGGAGGAAACATGGAAATCTCAGAGAGGGGTCCAGAATCTCCTCCCCAAGCCCCTGGTGACCTTGACCCATCTCATCCAAAGGGCACCGTGGGCTAGTCCCACACCAGGGCTGCTGGGTTTGGGGAGCAGCAGCCCCATCGCAGACCTCGACACAGTGACTGCTCCCCGGCAGCCAGGCGGCGCACAGACTCATTGCCGTTGTGGCTGGGATGTGGGCTTTGAAATCTAAATAAAAGACACACAACGGAGGCCCCGCCCCCGCACCGCACCTTGGCACCAGGATTTATCGCTTTCATTTTAATAGGTTAATTGCTTAGACAGGTAGGTGTCCGGAAGCCGTCCTTCTCAGCACAGGGCGACCACGGGGTGACCAGGCTTTTCCGAGCAACCTCGCGGTGAGCATAGGGGGAGGTGGGGCCGGGTTGGCTTTAATTACCCGAGGCGTGCACTAATAGCCCAAAGATGCTCCCCTCGGAGCAGAGTGCTTTGTAGGGCTGGGAAAATACAGATCATCGCTGGGCAGCCGGACTGGATTTACGGCACACAAACAGCGCTCTGCCTCTCCCGCTCCATTAGCGTTTTCCACCTTGGTGTTTATGGATGGGACGCATCTCCTCTGACGGACGACGAGCTCCTGGGGGGCAAGGCTGTGCTGAGGCTGGGGTCCACTCCCACTCACTCCTTCAACTGATCTTTATTGAGCACCAACTATACGGCAGGCCCTGTGCTGAGCACTGAGCACAGAGCAGTAAACAAAAGAGTTCAGTATCTCTTCCCATACGTTCTAGCGGGAAGAGACAGATAAGAGAAATACGTAGCACTCTGTTTTCACTTTCTATTGCTGTGGCTTCAAACAACGCACACTAATCATCTCACAATTTCCATGGACGAGGAGTCCAGGCACAAGGGTGTTGCAGTCCCTCGTGGCTGAAATCAGGCTAGGGGCTGGGCAACGTTCCCCTCTGGAGTTCAGGGTCCCCTTTCAAGTTCATACGGAGGCTGGAGGAGCTGAGTTCCTCGCTGGCTATCGGCGGGGGGTTACCCTTCGCTCTTAGAGGTCACTTCCAGGTCTTAGCCATGTGACTCCCTCCATCTTCAAAGCCCACAACTTTTCACCCATAGAAACCCCCTCGTCTCTGAATCTCCCTCGCCAGGGGAAGCCCAGTCCCTTTGAAGGGCTCATCTAATCCAGGTTAGGCCCCTGGAGGATAATCTCCCTTTTAATAAAGTCAACGAATGATTTGGGACCTTAATTCCTTCTGCAAAATCCCTTCACAGCAGCATTTAGATTCGTGTCTGATTGAACACCCAGGAGAAAGTGTATGCTGGCCAGGGAGCTGGAGTCTCTGGGGGTTTTCAGCTCTGCCCACCACGGTATGTTGGAAGGTGCCAGGTGATAAGAAGAAATTGAGCAGGAATGGGGCAGGGCCGGGGGGACACCTCCTTAGCCGGTGGTCAGGGAAAGCAGCACCGAGAAGCAGCATTCGAGCAGAGACACAAAAGATGAGAGAGTGGGCCGCAGAGCTCTCTGGGGAGCAGGCACCAGGCTGAGGGAACAGCGAGGACCAGCGAGAGTCACAGGGGATGAGGTCAGACGCTATAGGGCCCTGTAGGCCATGGAGAGGACGCAGGCTTTCTGCTGAGCGACATGGGGGTCGTCACAGGATTTTGAGCAGACGGGTGACACGATTTAACTTAATTTCTAAAAAATCTCTTGGGCTGTGGGGTTGAGAACAGATTGCACAGGGCAAGGGCAGAGCAGGGAGACCAATTAGGAAGGCCTTGCAATTACCCAGGGGAAGAGCTGTGGTGCCTCAGCCCTGGATATGTTCTGAAGGCAGAGCCAACAGGATTTCCTGACAGATCGGGATGCGCTGTGGGAGGAAAGCATGGGCCTGCCCCAAGGCTCCACGCACAGCCTCAGCCCCCAGACACCCTCAAGAGGCATCTCTGGACAGCTGTATGAAAGCAATAGGCACCTTCTGGATTGTCTTTTCACGTGAGAAGACAGGAGGCCTCCTCGGGGGCTGGGGGTGGGGGGGGGCATTGATCCAACCTTTCAACAATACCCTAGCGTCCTAATTAAATTCTCCTATTCACAGGCACCAAAGTCCGCACCTCGCTCACCAAGACCTGTCAGTGGGAGCCCTAGTAGGGGTGGGAGGTCCCGATTTCACGCCGCTAACTAACCTGTGCTGGCCACCCGGCAATCCACTCACATTGTTGTGGCAATGGCCGCCCCTAAATGCGAGTTACGATACGTCCCTTTCTTCTTCACAAGTGGCTTCCATAGATCGTTACTTCTGCAAGATATGCCATATGGCCTCGATTCTAAGAGACTGTCAATTATGAGAAGCCCTATTGATTGATTAAAGAAATAAATACATAAATAATAAACAGCGTTTAGGGAATTGAAAGTAACCCTATCTTCCATGTGCATATCGGTTATAAGACACTCCCCATCTCGTAAATGTGGAAATATTCACCCTACAGTTGTAACCGTTTTTTGGTGAGGGGAGAGGTTTTATACTCGACACTCACTGAACCTAAGATTCTGCCACTGCGGGACTTGTCAGAGCCTTGGAATGATCACCTGTGCTGTGCTTCTTCCAGAGGGTCTTAGAAAATCCATCTATTTTCCATCCATCTATTAGAATAGAATCGAATCTATTTTCTATTTAGCCTCTGATGCACTCGGTCTTTTCTTCTGGCAGAGCATCTGTGACGACCGGTGTTCCCCATGAAACACTTTGGAGACTGAATATTAAATGTCTCAGCTAGAGGGGCGCCTGGGTGGCTCAGTCGGTTAAGCGTCTGACTTTGGCTCAGGTCATGATCTCACAGTCTGTGAGTTCGAGCCCCACATTGGGCTCTGTGCTCCGAGCCTGGTGCCTGCTTTGGATTCTGTGTCTCCCTCTCTCTCTGCCACTCCCCTGCTCACACTCTGTCTCTCTCTCTCTCTCTCTCTCTCTCTCCCTCTCTCTCAAAAATAAATAAACATTAAAAAAAATTTAAATGTCTCAGCTAGATACTCAAGGCCCCCATGGTCTGGCACTGGCCCACCTTTCCTAACCCAACCTCTGTTGTGGGGCTCTTACACTCCCTTCACTACACGCTGCCTGTTCAGATCTGGAACTTCTGCTTCTGTTATAATTTCAGGCAGGATTGCCCAACCCAACCTAATCCTTACCTATTCCTCACTCCATTAGTCAAATAATATTAACTGAGCCTCTGAATGTACCCGGAACTCTTCCGGCCATAAGCCAGAGCATGGTGAACAAGACAGGCCTGGCCCCCGGCCTTGTGGAGTATACAAACATTCACATACACGCGTGCATGTGCACGTACCTGACTGCAAGTCATGTACGCCATGAAGAATGAAAACAAGGTACTTGTTAGGCGCCATGAAGAATAAAAACAAGGTCCTATGGGAGAGCGTAACAGGGACTGGTTGCATTGAGAGCAGTCCTCGTTGAGCTGAGACATGGAGGATGAGTAGGAACCCATCAGGTGGAGAACTAGGACAGAGAGAGAGAGAAAGCCAGGCAGAGGCTATGCTGTATGGGAAATCTCTGAACTAGCAAAGAGCCGCGTTTGAAAAACTGAGTAGAGGTCAGCATGACTGGATTATAGTGAATAAGACTGAGAAAGAGGCTGGGTCCAGATCATGCTGGGCTTCATGGGCCATGTTAAGGATTTGGGGATCTATCCCTAGGTCAGTGGGCAGTCACTAAAGGGTTTTACAGTCTGTAGCAAGAAAAACATTTGCGGGGAGGCACAGGGGAGAGGATGTGGGGAGATTCTAAGAAGCTACATCATTCTTTTGATTGCAAATGTCAGAAAATGCAACCCAAAGTGGTTCGAGTAAAAACAGAATTTATTAACGAGCATAGTTGAAAGCCCAAGGACAGGGAAGGGATTCAGGCAAGGCTTGATCAAGGTTCAAACAATGTTGCCATGACCCGGTTTCTTTCCTTCCATCTCTTGCCTCTCCTTCCTTTTGCTGGCTCCATTTTCCCCTAGGATCACACTGCATGGGGGGCAAGGTGGCTGGCCTACCTCCAGTCCCACACTTGCTCTTGTCCAGACATAGCCAGAAAAGAGTTGAGTCTATTTCCCTAGCAGCACAATCAAGTCCTGGAATCAAATCCCATTGACTCTTATTGGCCTGGCCTCAGTCTTGTGCTCATCCCTGAACCAATCACCTCTGCCAGAGGAATGGAAAGAGCAAGTGGCCTGACCTGGGCCACATGCTGTCCCCGTGGAGCCAGAGGTGGAGACAGCTTCCTTGAAACTACGTGCCTCGGAGGGGAAGAGGTCCATCCCAGATGAAAACCAGGATCTCCTCTGGAAAACGCGGGCAGAGGGAGCCAGGTGGGCCTACATGACGAACGTCCACTAGAGAAAACACTGCGACATTCAGGCAAGCGTTGAGGGTGCCATGGGCCAGGGCAGTGTCAGGAGAAGTGGAGAAAAGGGGACAGATTTGACATATATTTTGATGGCGGAATCCCCAGGACTTGGTGCCGGGTTGGATGCTGGCGACGAGTCCCTCGGGATTCTGGCTTGGACGCGGCAGGTGGCAGAGCCGCTGAGTTAAGATGAGGAGGACAGAAGGTGAAGCAAGTTCGGAGCCTCCGAGGGGAGATCAGCCGATACCTCTCCGCCTTTCGTGGCCTCGCTCATACATCATGTCCTCTGTGATACCTTCCCAGACACTTCCCGATCAGAATTCACCCCTCTATCCTCTACACTGCCGCCCCTTGAGACCTTCTTTGCCCTCTGCTTGTGCCCAACGTTATCACTCACGGTTTCCCTGCTCATCCCCACTCCAGACTGTGAGCTGCGTGGGGACGAGGACGGGGCCCTATTCATCGTAATCCCTCCTGCAGGCTGGGCACGAAGTAGACATTCAGTGAAGAGCTGTGTAACAACATCAAGTAAACCCTCAAAAGGAAGGGGACCCTGCTCGATGCCTCGTGAGGTCCCAAATCTGGGCCAAGTTTTCAGAAACACGTTCCCAATTACCTGTGTGGTCCAACAGGTTAACCCAGCATCTGGTGTTTCCCCGCAGAAAAGGCCACGCCTTCCCAGAGAGCCCCTTGTTGATGTATAAAGACATATCTGCTTCTCTGCAATCCTGCTTTATCAGCTTCTGCCTGATCAGGCTGTGCAGTCGTTTAAAAGAAGATGCCGAGGCCCGCAATAAAAATCTATATTGTATTTCCAAACTATAAAACAGTGATAGAATTTGTTGGGCCTCCTAATGTCTCCAGGAGTGGAAATCATTCTAACCTTCCCAATAAAATGCCAACGCCCTAATTAAAGTCTCTAAGCTGTGGTCTCTGGGCCGAGCCCCTCTCCCCAGAGGGGCCTCTTTCCTTGGTTGGGGCCGGGAGGCATGGGAAGCTGCCGCGTTCATCTACAGCCCCTGAGGACTCTGGAGAAGAGAAGGTTCCCAGGGGACCCACTAAGGTCCAGTTCAATCTCCCCGAGGAGCCTGCGGGTCGCTCCGGGGACCCCTTTGGGCCTCCCCATCTCCTGGCCCTACTCTTCCTGGTGGGTCTAATCTAGGGCTAATTCTGGTTTTTCTTTTTTCTTTTTTCCATAACTCCTCTCCTCCTAGAGTTTAGAAAGAAGGGGCTGGCGGGGGGGGGGGGGGGATGGTAAAGTGGGGAGTTTCATAACGCATCCGGCCCAGGGCGGAAGGGACCTCAGGGGCCCTTCCCCTTCAAAAGATAGCAAGCGTCAGAACGAGCTTCAAGTGAGATTTTTCAGGAACGGAAAATGTCAGAGTGAAAACAGCAGTGTTGTCTGTCTCCCCTCCTGCCTCTGCTCTCAGGGGCTTGTGCTCATGCCCAGATGGATGACGCTAGAAGAGGAGGAGGCTGGGTCCTCTCTTCCAGGCGGCCCACTGAGGAAGAAGGGATAGGGCCGGGCTGAGCAGGAGGAAGAGAGATGTGGTGGCCCGAGCTTCAAGCAGCGTGACTGTCCACTGGACTCAAGAGAAGTCCCAGGTGGGGAGCCCCAGGGCTACGCCTTCCATCCCGTCTGGCCCTGCAGACTTGGGTAGCCCGATTGACAACTGCACCAGGGTAGGATTAAGGGAAGGGGAGCAGGATTGTGCAGCCCCCAAAAAGCCAATGTGTTCTTAGGCTGCATTAACAGAAGCATGAGGTTCAAAAGAGGGGAGGGGATCGTCTCCTCCCGCTCCCGTTGTTATAAACCCGGCAGCGTGTCCAGGTCTGGCCCCTGCCACCTTCTCTATCACAAAAGGAAGACCGGTCTGTCCACGACCCGTCAGTCAGTCAAATACAGGTACATGAAGACCCCCGCTTCCTACCTCTCCACCTCTTTGTGGACACTCTCCTGTAGTGTTTCCCTCAACCGCATCTGGTGCCATTGTTGGCTGGGGTTTGGAGACTGGGGGGAGGAGCTCTAAGTCCTGGAGGGCAGTAGGGGAGAAGGACAGGGGTGGGTGATTTCCTCCGTGTGGCCTGGATTCAGCCTCCCTCTGGTCTTTCCCGACTGCCATCCTGCTGAAAGAGCATTTACCTCCTTCTGCCCGGAGCTCGTTGCTACTCTAGCTTCAGGATGAACCAGCCCAGGAAGGGGAAGGAAGTCAAGACGACCCCCTACACCCCAGCCTGGAGCTCTTTAGGTGAGAGTGACAAGCGGGCCAGGGGCGCAAGCCCTGGCGAGGGGAGCCGTGAAGGGCCTGGGACCCCTCTAGGGTGTGGTAAGTGTCTGCGGACAGCTGCGGGTCTGTCGGGATCATCTGATCGCGCGGACTCAGGAAGACAGCTCCAGCTCCGAGGTGGGGAGACCAAAGGGTGAGCACAAGTCCACAGAAGGGAGAGGTTTATAAGCGTCCAAGCTAGTCCGGGAAAGGGCTACCGAAGAAATAATCCCCTTCCTGGAAGGCATCCGAGGCACAGGATGGATGACCTTGCTGGGCTCAAAAGAGGGAAACAAGGGCTCGACTTGATCTTGACTCGTTCCAAACAGATCGTAGAACCTGCTCACTAAGCCATTAATTAGCTTACCAGGGCTTTCGTTGTGCCGCCCTGCCCACCTAGGCCTCTTTTCCCAAGTTAGCGCCACGATGTGCCATCCTGGCCCGGGGGCTGCCCGAGAGCCTCTGGAGGATCCTCCAGGCTCCGCACTGAGCCCAGCGCCAAAGCCAGCAGAGTGCGCCCGCGTGGCGCATGAGCGTGTGCGTGTGCAAGGATGATAGCACGAGCCCGGGCTGCCTGTGCCTGGCCCGGCTGTGTGACTCAAGGCAGGTCACTTCACTGCTCCGTGCTTCAGCCTTTGCCTCCCGCCACACAGAGATACCAAGGACGGCCACCTTGCACAGGCGTCTGAAGCCTAAATGAGACGCGTGGCAGGTGCCGAGGACAGCGCCTGGCACCCGGCACATGCTGGATAAACGCGAGCTACCAGCGTAATTACATGAGCGTCCGATCAGCCCCCTCCCGGGCACCAGTCTGTACCTGATGCTCCTGGAGACCCAGAGAACCCTGGGAGGCAGTCTGGGGGTCCCGTTTCACAAGAAGGAAACTGAGGCCCAAGGAGATCGGGTGACTCGGAGACAGGAGGGCCCACTCAGATAGCCACCCTGCTATTTCTGGGGCCACAAACCACCACAGGGCCCTCCACAGGGCCCTGAAGCAAACTAGGTTCCCTCCGTCCTGAGCTGGGCATCTCAGATGGGTGGGACATCTCCAGGGAGTCTGCCAGGCTCTGTGGGATTGGTGAGAGGAGGAACAGCCCACGGTACCACGGAGGTAGATCATGGTCACAGCTCTCCACAAGCCTCTGGGACTTCTACCCCTACCCCACCTGGTGGCCAAGGCCTTGGTGGCCTCTGCCTCCGTGTCCCCTGCTCCCCCCCACACACCCAGCTTCTAGTCGCCAGGAACTGCCTGGTGCCTTTTCTACACGTGCTGGTTTCCTTCCCCAAGGGCTTTGCTGAAGCTGTTCCACCATCTGGAATGCCTTTCGCCCTCCCTGATTTTCCAAATCTTGCACACCCTGGTTAGTGCAGCAGTCACACTGAGCTACGTGTCCCCTTTGGGTCTCTATCGCCTCATCTGTAACAAGAGAGAGTTGGCCTTGCTGATCTCTAAGGTCTTTTCCAAGGCCTGATTTAAATGCCACCTCCTCCAGGAAGCCCACACTCACCACCCAGATGAAAGCAGTCACCTGTCCTCTGAAACCGCACAGTGTTCTGTGTGAGCCTTCTTATGGCACAGGTCGTTCGCTACCCCGACTCGGTCACGTGGGTTCACGTCTCATCTCCCCTTCCAGATGCTGTTTCTAGAAGGCAGGTGGGCTTTGTGTTATGTTCATTTCTATTTCCCTTCAGCAGGTGCTGGATGCACAGGTAGATGGACCGACGGACAAGCAGAACTGGGCAGCCTCCCAGGGGCATCTGTGTCTTCCGACAGGACCCTGGAGCCCAGGAGAAGCTTCTTTCACCCCCAAGGAATGACATGCTGATTGATGGCTGAACCACAACATCCTCTAGCAGACAGGGTGAGATATCGGGGCAGAGGACAAAGAGTTTCCAAAGTCAAGCCACCTGCACGTGGTCCTTCTCAGCCTCTGCCCATTTCCTCTCCTACCCTCCACCCCAGCTCCGTGCCTTCTTGGGTCCCACAGTCTCTTCACCTCCCAGCAAGGCTGCTCTGCTCTGACATCATTTGTGAGACCCCCCGCCCATAGAAGATAAAGTGGGATGACCTGTCCACAGTCACACAGCTCAACCCCGCCATCAAGAGGACCAGAACCCTGGACTTCTGGTGCCCATCTTGGCTGCCCCGCTCCCCATCAACGCCCCTCCAGGTCCTCCAGGCCATCCCAACAATCGGTTGGTTCCGAGCTGAGGGTGTCTGAGCCACACGTGGTGAGCTAAACCCTCCCCCGACCCCCAGCCCTCACCAAAGTCCCCTCTACCAGCCCCCCACCGCTGGCTCTGGGATTTCGATCTGGAGCCCCAGAGGGAGAGGTTTGCTATGACTTTGACGTTTCCGCTCTCCCCTGTCCTGCGCCCGCAGCACGCCTTTCCCCAGCAAAGCCACTAAATCACTTTTATAGGATTCGAGGTTCTTTCTACCCGGCGAGTTTCCTGCCAATACAAAATGTCTTCCAGGATCTGGGGAAGACAGGTTGGCTTGAACGGCTGTTCATTAGAGAAAGATTAATGGGGCCACTGATCCCATTAATGTGTTATTGACCCTTCCCTTAATATAATCGGCCAAACAGTTCAACCTCTGGCTCAAGGCAGAGTTTACTCAGAACTCAGGTCCCATTTGTGTGGAAGGCAAGCTCCATTGGCTCGGGCCCATCCCCACTGCCTGAGGGGTAGCACATGAGCCCCTCTCCCATCTCGGAGAGTGGGAACGCTCACTTCTGGTCCCCCAGGCTAACCATACACCAGCTAACATTGATGGAGTGCTCGCTATGTGCCAGGCGCTCTGCTAAAGCGCTTTACGGGCACGATTTCCTTTAAACCCCTCAGTCCCACTTTACAAAGGGGGAAGACTGAGGTCTGGAGAAGTTAAACAGCCTTCACGAGACCATCCGGGCCTCGAAGCCAGCAGCTGATGCTAACGGCAGCAGAGACTGCCTTAGCCCCCTGCTACATGTCTAGCGCCCTTCTGGATCAGCGCTGACCAGGAGAACTAGAAGGTAAGCCATGCATGCAACCTCAGTTTTCTGGTAGCCATGGTAAAGACAGTAAAACGAAAGATGTGAAATTACTTTTGATATATTTAATAAAACCCGATATATCCAGAAGATTATCATTTCGACACGTAGTCCGCCTAAAAATTATTCGATGTGTCACTATTTTTCTTGTGCTGAGCCTTCTAAATCTAGTGGTTATTCTCCTCTGACAGCACGTCTCGGTTTGGAGGAGCCACATTTCAAAGTACTCGAGAGTCGCATGAACCAAGTGGGCGTCCTATCAGTGCAGGTGTGGCTGCGTTAGGTACATTCATTCCACGTCTGTTAACGTCATATGAGGTGGCTGTCCTTAGCGTCGTCGGCCCCGTCTTATTTCTTTTTTTTTAGCGTTTGTTTCTTTATTTTTGAGAGGGAGAGGGCGTGGGGGAGGGGCAGGGAGCAAGAGGGAGGCAGAGAATCCGAAGTAGGCTCCACGCCGTCCACGCAGAGCCCAACTCACAAACCATGAGATCATGACCTGAGCCGAAGTCAGATGCTTAATTGGCTGAGCCACCCAGGCGCCCCTCATCGGCCTCCATTTTAAACATGACATACCTGAGACTCAGAGAGGGGAGGTGATTGGCCTAAGGCTGCACAGCAGGTAAGCGGCAGGACCGGAAGCCAGGCCGGCTGCAGCGCCTATGCCCTTACCCCCTGTGCTGCACGATAACATCCTGCCAGGTAGGCAGGACATCTCTCCTCACACTGGAGCCTGTAGGGCTCCAGGACAGTCTCCAGCTCCCAAGTCCTCTCCCCGCTCTAGGGTATGAGGCCCTGAGGGACCTTGAAGACACGAGGACTATGGCCGCTGTCCCAGCACGGCCCCCAGAAACAGCTTCCGCAATAAGGTTGCACCTCCCTGAGAACTTCAGGGACAATCACGGCCACCACCGTGGTGGTGGGGGCTTGCAACGGTCAGGGCCAGTACCAAGCTGGGAGCAGCACCTGTGACTATCAGACTCTAAACCCCAGGCCCTGACCCTTTAATAGCTAAGCAGCCCTCAAGGCTGATCTGAGAGCCTGCCTTCCAGCCAGCCGCACTCCCCCAGGCCAGGAGCCCAGCTTTTTGCCTGGACAGTGGCACTTGGTGCACCTTCCAGCACCTCCTCCAGGAAACATGCCCATCTCTATCACCTTCTGTCACCGTCCTTGTTCTCCAGCCATGGCTGTCACTGACGCAGCCTGCGTGGCCCCACTCCCCTGCCCTCCATGCTCCTGTTTCCCTCCCTAGGTAACCCCTAGGTCAAGAATCTCCCGTTCTGAAATAAAACGGAGCGGATGCCCCTGCAAGACGCCATCAGTCAAACACTCCTCGTGAGGTTTCCTTTGTGTAATCTCTGCCCCTCCCAGAGGCCCACTTTCAGGAAATAGGAGTTTAGTGTGGACAGAAATAAAGAATTAACTTCAATCAGAGTTGCATGGTCCTATGGCGATCATCCCGTCCAGGCCCTTCGTTTCACGTGCGGGAAAGCTGAGACGCAGAGCAGCGGGTGACCCAAGATTGCACAAGGGGGCAGAGGACTCGCATCCGGGGCCATGACTCCAAAGGCAGCATGCCTTACCATGTGCCACGCTTCCTCTTACGACTGGCGAAGTGGCTTCATTGGGAAGAGGGGTCCGTTTGCCCTGCCCTCAGATCTTCCTTCCAGGTAGAGGCCCCAGGGCTCAAAGGTCTTGGCAAAAACTGTGCTCTCAAGCTTGGGGGTAAAAACCCAGGAAGGGAGCTGACACCACCCACCTTCCCCTCCAGGTCTGAAGCATTCCCTCCCTGAGCCGACAGGCATGGGGCCCACAGAAAAGCAACAATCTTCGCCCTCCAGCCCCACAAGGTAGGGGCGGTGACCATTCCCATATCACAGCTGAGGCAACTGAGGTTCAGAAAGATGAATGGCCACACAGCTTGGGCTGCTCTTAACCCCAGATCCTGGGTTCCCACCACTGCCCCAGATTGAGGACTAAGGACTCCCAGCTTAGTGCTCCCTCTACAACCCCATGCTGCCTCCATCGTGCTGACCTCCCCCCACCCTGCCGTGAGCTCTTTTATTGATACCAGCTGCCGCCTGGGCCCCTGCTGAGTGGAGCCAGGCAGCACAGCCAGCCTGCCCCATGTAATTTGGTGCCAATTAGGAAAAAGTGGTAACCATCAGTGTATTTAATTCCCAGGCTCTGGGAAGCCAAGCTTCAACTGAGTTGCCCCCCCGCAAGCTACCCCAGACACTGCCTTTTTTTTTAATGTTTATTTCTGAGAGAGAGAGAGAGAGAGAGAGAGGGAGGGAGAGAGACAGACAGACAGACAGACAGAGAGAGTACAAGCTGGGGAAGGGCGGAGAGAAAGGGAGACACAGAATCTGAAGCAGGCTCCAGGCTCTGAGCTCTCAGCAGAGCCCAACGTGTGGGGCTCGAACCCACGAACCACGAGATCATGACCTGAGCCGAAGTTGGATGCTCAGCTGACTGAGCCACCCAAGTGCCCAAACACTCCCTTTTGTTTAAATCACTGAGCCTCCCATCACTGACAGGAGCCATCCACACACACTTGCAGAATTGTTTTAGGGACCCAAAGGGGTCCAGATGAGAATTAAATATGACCCCTGCCCCTGGGGCGCTCCCAGGAAGAACAGATCACTGGAAACAGATCACTGAGGTAGCTGCCAAAGCCCTTGTCGCCAAAGACTCAGCTTCCTCATCTTTAAAATGGGGATAAGAATGATTGACACCTCATCAGGTTGTTGTAATGAGTCATCTTTTAATTTATTCCACAAGCTCTTTTGATCTCCTACTCCGTGCCAGCCAGGGCCCCAGACACTGAAGACACAGGAAAATCAAGTCCTGCCCTCCTGGAGCCTTCACTCTGATAGGAGGGGTGAACAGCAGACAGTAAAATCATAAATAAAAAATACTATTGCAGATACTATAAAAATAAAGCAATGTAACGAGATAGAGAAGGACCCAAAGGGGTGGTGGGTAAATGATAGTCCTTATTGCTTTCATTACTATTATATTATTTGTTCATCCGAGTCTTGAAAGCCAAGTGGGAGTCATCAGGCAGACAGGCACAAGGGAAGAGAATTTCAGGTGGAGGAAACATCACGCACAAAGGCAGGAAGGGATTGAAGAGTTCCTGCAGCTGGTGTTCAGAGAGGCTGCGGTGGGCATAAGATACATGGGGCCCCCAGCGAGGCTGGAGAGGCGGAGATTCTGGCCTCAAAGGGCTTTGGATGCAGCGCTCAGGTTCCAGAACCTTATCCCCCGGGCATCAACAGGGAGCCATCAAAGGGATCTCAATAAGGGAGCCAAATGTCAAGGCTGATGTTCCCGAAGGTCTGTTTTGGCTGCAGCTCAGTGTGCTGGGGCGGGAGGGAGGCTGCCCGCAGAGGCAGTCAATGCTCAGAGGCCGTGGCACAATCCCATAGAGAGGCTGGGGGAAGCTGGGGGCAGGGAGGGAGAGGGGCCATGAGGAGAAGTGTTTGGAAGGCAAATGAGAACAGGGCTTGGTGACTGATGGGACGTAGGAGGCAAGCAATGGCTTGAGGACTATGAATAACAGTGTCTTCTCGCAAGTTGTGTGGGGTGCAGCCTACCATGCCGGCAACCCAGCCCCCTGATGGAAAGTGGCTTTAGAGGCCCTTGGGGAGACCCCAGCGGCCCTGCCATACACAGCATTTCCCAAGTCACCAACAAGCATGGCTTCTTGGCCTCCAGGCTTTTGTGCCCACTCCCTCTGCCTGGAGGGCTCCTTTGGACTGGTCCCAGTTCAATACCAACTCCTCTGGGAAGCCTTCCTTCACTACCCCACAGAATTAGTCACTCCCAGCTCCCCGATGGGTTTCATCAGCATCCAATTCACAGATGTGTTAGTCCTTCCCCCGGCTGGGGAGGGGCAGATAAAGACCTTGTCCCTTTCTTGGTCTGTCTCCCCAAATAATCCACAAACTGCCCAAGGGCAGGAGTCCCCTCTCTTGTTGTTATCCTAGCACGTGGTACAGTGCCTGGCATTCAAAGGGCACCCACACACGTTTGCTGAATGAATGAGTGAAGGAGGGTGGGGCCGCCCGCCAAGATGTGGAATCCAGGGAAAGAAAGCGGTGAGTCAATCTGGGTCCCGCTGGGCTTGAAGAGCCTGAGGCACGTCCATGCGGATGTATAGGCAGCTGGACAGAAGGACTGGAAGCCCTGGGAGGGGATCTGCCGGATCATCAGTCCCCCTCCCCACCCCTTCGCTGGGCCCCTGCCTGGCCTCACTTGTGTCCTAGCCCTGAGAGCCTGGAGGTCTCCTGTCTGTAGAGAGGAAGTGAGAGAGTACTGGAATCTGGCCCTGTCCATCTTTCTCCTTGGGGAAGCTCCTCTGGGGGCCATTTGGGATTCAATTTCCATAAACAAATGAGGTTTGGGGTTAACTGCTCCTTCATTGGCGTGCGGGGGGCACGTGCGTGAATCCTTCCTTCCTCCCTGCTCATCCTGGCCAGAAAAATGAGAGCAGACCCATTACCAGCAATCCACCCTCCACCACTCTTGGGGGAAAAAGAAATGACATTTTCCCTTTACATTGGAAATACTTAAAAGTCCCAAGAATAGATTTATAGGAATATTTTAACCTTTTCTTTGATCCTTGAAATGTCATTGTTCTGTGGGCTGAATCGCCAAATGTGACCTTTTCCAGTAGCCATGGGGCGGGGGAACCCCCACCGGCTCGCTGGCTCATTGAAAGCAGCTTCAGAAGTTCCCCCTGTGGCTTGCCCAGCACCCCACCCCCACCCTGAAGCTCTGAGTCAGGAGAAGGATTGGGGAATGGGAGAGGCACACAGGGTCCAGTGGGGAAAGACAAGCAACTCTCTTCTTACCTTATCAAATAAGGATCAGTTAAGCGTGGGTTTGTCACTAGGCAACTCACTCTGCGGCCTTCTGTGAGGCATTTCCTCTCTTTAGGCCTCAGTTTCCTTAAAGTGGGAAAAAACGTGGTGCCGACTTCATAGAGTTGTTGCAAAGACTGAATAAAGGCAATGCACACTGTATTAGTCAGTTCTTACAGAACAAGGCTGAAAAACAGATGACCCCAAAATTCAGTAGCTGCCAACAGGCGTTTATTCTTGGACTCATCGGTCTGTGGGGTGACCAAGGTGCAGATCCAGACTGGGTTCTGCTAGGTGGCCCTGCTTCAGGCTGTGGTCTGGGCGTGGCTCCGCCCTGTGTATGTTCACACCGGGCCCAGCTCTCCTCCTGGTGGATCCCACTGCTGTGCAAGGGGACGAGTAGAAATACACCACGCCTCTTAACTGGACCACGGTCCCTTCCACCCAGCTCCTACTGGCCAAACCAAATTACAAGACCGAGGCCAACATAAGGGGGTGAGGGAAAGGCACTGCCCCAAAGGAGAGGGGAGTGAACATTTGAATATTTGATGAAGAGTAATCCAATCTATCACAGCGTGTAAAGCCCCTGGCACTGTGCCTGGTGCTGTGATAGAAACTCAGAATATGAATTCCTTTCCATACCATGTTGCATTATTATTATAGTTTACCACTCAGATTAATTCATTATAATTCATTATAATAGGATGAGTCTTTCTGGCTAAGAGTACAGTAAGGTATCTTATTGTCTAACGTAAGTGGGCAGTGAAGTGTTACATATGAGCAAATTCTCTACACAACAGAAACTTACACCTTCAAGCCTTTTTACCTTATTTTGATGGGAATGTTTCTAGAGGATGTTTCAGACCTTCCCACCTTCTTAAACGGAGACTCTCAAACGCCGTTTAATCCGTAAGATGGATGCCCTGGGACCGCTGGGACGGGCATCAGCACAGCTGGGTGCTGGTCTCTCAGGCCAAGGAGATGTTTGGCCCATTTGCCCCTCAGCTGAATGGCCCATAGGGAGGGTTCTTCTCCAACCTCTTCGGTGCAGCCCTCAGACATCAGATTCCCCATGGGTCAGCGTCTCCTCATCAGAAATGAAGGGTCACAGATTCATGCTAAATCCACCACACGTCCTGAGTCTTTGGGGCACTCACTGAAATCTTTGCTGATCGTGGCATCAGGGAAACCATCGTCATCATCGGCTGTTACAATGCTTCCAATCAGAGTATAGAGTTTCTGAAGCTTTGAGCACAAAAAGAAGTTGGAGAACACCGAAAAGTGGTTCATCTAGGAACATTTAAGAAGGAATCCTACCAAGCAGCCTGGGACCCATGCCAATGTCAGGAAAAGGAGAGAAATGTAGTGATACTGTAAGACTTACAGAAGTGCCCTCTATCCTTCCTGGGCTCTCTTCCCCCTTCTTTTCTGTGTGCTTCTAGCTCTTCTCTGTGGATCCCTTAGTTTTCCTCTCTGATTCTCATCCTGCCTCCTTGCATCTTCCCTTCTCCTTTCACCTACTGGCTATAATGTGGAGGGGAGGGAGTGTGCATGATCATTCTTCAAACATTTCAAAAATCATTTCATCTCTTCGTGTGTTATTATGCTTCTTAACCTCAAAGGGGTTTTTTTTGGTTTCTGAAAGCCCGAATAGCCACACAGTTCTACAAAATTAAGTCAGGTTGTGCTTCAGTGAACACTTGGATTCTTTTTTTTTTTTTTCCAGAAAATCAGTGACTCCATTAAAAAACCACTGCCCATCCCACTGGAGACCAGTCTTGTGATCATAAGATTCTGTGGATCCTGGGCTCCAGCGCCTAAGTAACTGCCCTCTGTGGAACTGTCCCAAGTGCTGAAATGGTGCCTGGTCCTGGGTTCCCTGTTCCTTCCCTTGAGAGCTCTGCCCCACCCCCAGCATATTTGTTTTTTTGTTTTTTGTTTTTTGTTTTTTGTTTTTTTCTGCCTGGGTGTTCTAAGCCATTTCTAAGTGGGATGCCTGATGAGTGAGTCCCACGGCCTCCTCATTATAGCCCATGACAGATGCCTGTCTGCTCAGCTGGCCAAGATTTTTTGGAAAGCGTTTAGGCCAAGAACATATCATAACAGTTGTCCGTGAAAATAACCTCCAGGCTGTGACAATGAACCTTCTTGTGCTGGGTCCCAAATTGGCCACACCAGAGGGCTAATTGCTAACTATGAACCCACCCCCTCCAGGACCTGGCTTCCAGCCAAAATATCTGGGTTCTAGCCCATTCTCACTACTTGCTAGTCATAGAGAATTGGGCAGCTTCCTCTGCCTTTCTGGGCCTCAGTTTTCCCATCTGTGTGACACAATCTCTAAGACTTCAACAAACTCTGACACTCTGGGATTTCATGATTATGTGGCCCAGGAGGTGGTAAAGTGGAGTGGAGGAGAAAGAACCCTCAGCAAGGAGTCAGGAGTCCTGGCTCCCTGCACTGCCACCATAAGCTGTGTGAC
This sequence comes from Prionailurus viverrinus, assembly GCF_022837055.1. NCBI lineage: Eukaryota > Metazoa > Chordata > Mammalia > Carnivora > Felidae > Prionailurus > Prionailurus viverrinus. The sequence continues at coordinate 98,115,024 of NC_062570.1, forward strand.
CCTAGGCCAGACCCTCAACCTCGCTGAGCCTCATCTATAAAACTAGAACTATACCACTGTCCTTGCCATCTCCTAATGTCATGGGGAGGCTCGGGTGAGATGGGGAAGCACTTGGTAAAGCAGGGAGAACTACGTGGCACTGGGAATGGTTTGTGACAGGAGAGCATCAAAGAGCTACACTCTTAGAGGAAACTCAGGTTTCAGTACCCCTGAGAAGCAAAAGATACAGTCTTTTTCCCTTCCTCATCCACAGTTTCCTAGCCTGAAGGAGTTGACGAGCCAGGGTGATATCAGTCTCCACTGCTGACGAAACACACCAATGCTGGGTCTATTCATTTCTTCATTTAATAAATAATTACTGAGCATCTTCCATGTGCTGAGCAGGTAATCAGAGGCAGACATGGCCCCTGCCTTCAGGGACTTGAGAGGGCAGTTTGCACATGATGCACTTAGCCTGGTGCTGGGCACATGATAAGTGTTCATTGATACAGTGTGATGGGTAATGCTAGAGAATGCCCTGGTTCCTAAGGGAGTACACAGAGGGGGTCATAGGGACCGGAGTGTGATACCAGAGATAATTAGGAGGGAGCCCAGAAGACTGGTGATAGAGTATTCCAGGCAAGGACTACAGCAGGAGCCAGTGGGCAGGGCACGTGGTAAGGAGGAAAGAAGACGCCTCACCCCAAGTACTTCCTGCCCCTCTGCCATCCCAGCATCTGAAACCCAGAACCTGGGGCTCACTCCCATGCCTCAGCAGAAATCTTCACTTGGAGGGACCGGTAGAGGTAGGGTAGGATAGCTTCCGGCAGCCCCCTTTCCTGTTGTCCAAGGTTGCTGGGCACCAAGGCGGCCCAGAAAGCAGGAGGGAGGTCAACCCCATGTTATTAAAATCTGTCTTTTGCTTTATCATCATCATCATCATCATCATCACCACCACCACCAATATTATTTACAGAGCCCTTACATACCTCAAGAACTTTGTGTGCAACCCTTACAATCCTCACATTGATGAGATAGGTATGTTTAGACCTATTTTACAGATGAGGAAACTGAGACTCAGAGAGCTTACATGGTTTGCTCAAGGACACACAGCCGGTGGCAAGCCTAGAGTCAGATTACTGTTAAGCTGTCAAGACAGCTGAGCTTTCACTGAGTACCAACTTTCTATGTATGCCAGGGACCCTGCAAAGCACTTTTGGGGCACCGGCCCACTCACTCATCCTATAGCCCCATGAACTGAGCACTACTATTAGCCCCATGTTGTGATTAAAAAGCTGAGTCCAAAGAAGGTAAGTAACCTAATCAAGGTCACACAGCTAGATGGTGTCAGTGTCAGGATTCTCACCCAGATCTGCCCAACGCCTCCCCATGCCGGAAGCCCCTTTCCTTCAACAAGGCCCAGGAGGCAGAGGCAGGTGCCTCCTCCCTCTCCCTCTCAATGCTGGCTTCTGATCACTCCAGCCCCACAGTGGCAGCAACCCCAGGGCACCACGATGGCACAGAGGCACGCCTGGGGCAGGGTGAGGAGCCGTGGCCAGGATGACCTTGAAATCCCATGGTCCCGCCAGACAGTAAATATCCCCATGCTAAGTGTTTCAGCTCTTCCAGAAAAAGCCGCATCGGAGGGGATTCCATGTCTCAGGCTGGAAAGCACCACTGGGCAGATTTATTCCTGCAAGAGGTCAGACAGCCACTGTATTTCACCATCAGGCCAACAGGGGCCCTCAATTCTCTGGAATTATATTTCTATCAAATATTCATTTGTCTGGTTTATGGGCTACTGAAAACTTGGGCTCACTGGGTCCTACCAGCCACATGCTTGCCTGGCTGTGCCAATGCCCATCTTCCACTCTTTGCTCATAGCCCACTGTATGGCAGGATGTCACCCCAATTGTCCCCCCCTCCAACAGGGAAAGGCCGTGAGCCCTCCCTTGGGTCTATTCCTTCACCAGGCCAACACAATGCATAAGACTGGAAGCCACAGCAGTGGGAGAAAATTGCTACCATTTCCCCAAAGCAGGGGGGCCTCCGGTAGATGCCGCTGGTGCCCCCTCCCCCCCACCCTAGGTTTTGGATGCTCATACCCACACCCTTTTCTAAAGGATTGTCCTGGGGTATGTGAGCTGCCTTGTGCAGAAATGGTGTGGAGATTACCTCCTTCCAGCCCGGAGGTGGCCCATAGCCAATGACCACCTGATGTGGGGGTCTAACAGGGAAGCCCTCTTGCCATTGAATGGGACAAATTGTCCCATTGAATGGGACAAAAATATGATGCAATTCCCGCTCCAGAGCTCCCAGTGGGATCAGGCTGCAACTTCTCCAGAAACCACATCTCTGCCTGGCTTCTTCTGCCATATCCTGCTTCTCTCCCTTCCTTACAGGTTTCTCCACAGAGTCCTCCTTCAATAAAACACATGCCTAAGAAGCCCCATCTCAGGCTCTAGTTCTAGGGAACCCATCCGAGACAGGGCCTTAAGCCCCATGGCTCCTTACGTTGCAACTTGGAACTGATCTCCTGAAAAGCTTCTCACTTGCTGCGGGGAAATGGAAGGACTCTCACCAATTAGACTGTGGGGAGAGTCTGCCCCCCAAGTTTGCAGAAGGCAGCAAGACAGACCACCCCCCACCTCACTGCCCATTTTATAGGCAAGGAAACAAAGGCAGACTGACTTATCCAAGGTCATGTAGCTAGTCTAAGGGAGAACCAGGAATCAAGCCCAGGTCTCTCTGACTCCAGATCCTAGAGTTTTCCTTAGAAAAAGGCTCTGGACACCCTGAAAGAATGCCTTGAGCCTCATGCTTTGCCCATCTCATCTTTCAAGATGCTATTAAAAGGCCACCTTGTCCAAGTAGCCTTCCCTGCTTACCCATCAGAGTTCATCACATTTCCTTCTAGATGCATCACATGTGCTTTGATAAAGCCCCTACCTCATTCTCCTCTCAGTGAGACTAAGGAGTTTCTCCACTTTCTCCCCAACCAGCATGGGAATCCCTTGAACCACAAACCACAAACATATATTTAGGGCCACAGAGGGACCAGGAAGGCCATTTTCCTTTAAAAAGACAAGGATAGGCTGGAAGAAAGCCTCCCCAAGGAGGTGAGCCCCACCTGAGCCCTTCTCTGCCCCATGTTGCACCTTCCTTTGAGGCCTCTGTTTGGTCACTTCTGATGATGCCTGGGATACAGTGGGTGCTCAGGAATGCATGTAGAGTAGGGCGGGGCTGAGAGGGATGTGGAAGAAGTGGGGGGAGGCTGTTATTGAACAGTCAGGCATCTGGCTTGAATCTGTGAATTTTTAGTACAACAAAAGCTGATTCCTATTTATTTCTTTTTCTTTCTTTTTTTTTTTTTTTAGAAAGTAAAGTGGGCTTTCTTTGTGCTTGAATGGAAAACACATACCCTTAGCACCCTATTGTGGAAAAAATCAGGCTTTATTGTAAAAACAATTATGCCACATTTAAAGCAGGGATTAAAATTGAGGCATGTTAAGTGTGATCGTTAATACATCAGGCTTTTTCTTCCAATCAGGAAGGAAGCTATTCTGGTCTGCCCGCTGCTCACCTTCCTTGGGCTAAGGCAGACAGATGCTCAGCAAGGTAGATGGGGGTCTCTGAATCCCAGGAACTAGAGCATCCCGGGCATGACAACATGAAAAGCATGGGAACCTGACTTGCAAACAGAAAAAGAAGACATATGGCCTGTTGAGGGATCTTTTTATTCTTACCTGTAAAAACGTTTATAGGCAAAGGCTCACAAATTTATATATGTTAAATCACCTATTGTTATGGATTTAGAAAATCTCCTCTATTTAATATGAATATGTAAAATTGGGGTGCTCCTGGAAATAGGGCTGACCAGCATAGCTCCCACCCTCCCCCCGGCTTTGCCTGTGTTTTCTTCTCCAAGAATGGAGGTGCAGCAGCCATCGTCATGGCTCTCCAGCATCTCTCATATCTGCAGTCCTTGCATGGGCCTTCTGAGATTGAGCTCCTCATTTTGCTGGGGCATAAAGAGGATGGGTCACCTACCCAATGTCACACAGCAAAGAAGCAATGGAAACAGGATTTGAACCAGATGTGACTCCACAGTCCACGTTCCTAACAAGGCATCCCCCTGCCTCCCAGGACGTAGCTCTGGGACAGAAGGCCAGAACTGTGGTGCCCAAGACTAGGGGGAAGGCACCGAGGGGAAAAGGGAATGAAAAAGAAAAATGTACGTGTTTTGAGTATGTCTTGTTTTGGGCCAGGTCCTAAGTGCGGAAAATTCTGGAGTAGAAATGTAACCCTTTCCACGAGAAACACTCAGGCCATCTTCAGAAATGCTGGGACGAATTTCTAAGCCTATGTGAGGCCATATGTTATATTCACAGGAGGTGGTCCACCATCAGTAGGAAGGAAAGAAAGGAAGAAAACAGACAGACAGGATAGGGGCTTATCAAAAAGACATAGGAATCCACCTGAAAGAGATCCCAATGACCCAAGTTGGGGCAATTTGAACAAAATGGTAGATCACAATAGTATTGGATTCTAACCCAAAGAATAAAGTACCTACCCAAAAGTCCATACAGATATAAATAACTGGACGGAAAGATATAACTCCGCCTTCCAGAAGAGTTCCAAGTAATACGTGTAGAAGGAATGAGGGAAATGGAGCACCGCTGTAATAATTGCTGCAGACAAGATCCATCAATGGATGCTAAAATTAGCAGGCAAGAGTTTAAGCAGAAACAGCGTATGTGCATAATCTCAGAGTATCTCTTCTCAAATAATGAGTAATCATAAAGAGAAAAACAGTAAGTTTAGAGTGGAGAATCTTAGCAGACACCTTAACCATGTGTTGAAGTTACACTAGTTACACGAACACACACCAACACCACGTACCCCCAGTATGATCACTGGGGAAGCATATCCTTCTGGGGCATCCCTCTCGGGACGCATAACCTCAATATAGTCACGGGAAAACATGAGACAAACACACATTGAAGAATATTCACGAAATAGCTGCCCAGGACCCTTCGCGAGTGTCAAGGTCGTAAGAGACAATGAAAGACAGGAAATGTCACAGATCAGAGATGAAGGAGACATGACAGCTAAGTGCAATGTGGGATCCTGGACCGGATCCTGAGCCAAGAAGAGGGTGTTAGTGGGAAAACTGGTCAAATCCAAGTAAGCTCAGAAATTTAGCAAATAATATTGTAATGAGACGAGTCTCTTAATTTTGATAAATGTTCCATGATTATGTAAGATCATCATAAGAGGGAACTGGGTGGAGGGCATATGGGAACTCTTTGTACTACTTTTACAACTGTTCTGTAAGACTAAAATTATCTCCAAAAAAATTTTATGATATCCTAGGCTAAACAACGGTCCTCCAAAAGATATTCATGCCCTAGCCCCTGGAACCTGTGAATATTCACCTATATGGCAAAAACAAACATAGGACTTCGTAAATATGATTAAGCATCTTGACATGGGGAGATTATCCCAGATTATCCAGGTGGGCTTTCGGTGGAATCACATGTATCCTTAAGAAGAAAGATGGAGACAGAGGGAGTTGGACACAGACAGAAGGAGAGGAGCCATGTGACCACAGAGACAGCAATTGAAAAGATTTTCAGCCACAAGCCAAGGTAGGTGGGCAGCCCCCAGGAGCTGGAAGAGACAAGGACCAGATTCTTCCCCTGGAGCCTCGAGAGGGAGCACAGCCCTGCTGACACCTTTATTTCTGCCAATTATACAGATTTTGGACCTCTGGCCTCCAAACTCATGAGAGAATAAATCTGTACTGGTATAAAACACCAAGTTTGTCAGTATGGAGGTTCCTCAAAAATTAAAAATAGAACTGCTCTATGACCCAGCAATTGCACTACCAGGTATTTACCCAAGGGATACAGGTGTGCTGTTTCGAAGGGACACATGCACCCCCATGTTTATAGCAGCACTATTGACAATAGCCAAAGTATGGAAAGACTCCAAGTGTCCATTGACCGATGAATGGATAAAGAAGATGTGGTATATATAGACAATGGAGTATCACTCGGCCATCAAAAAGAATGAAATCTTACCATTTGCAACAACACGGATGGAACTAGAGTGTATTATGCTAAGTGAAATTATTCCATCATAGAAAGACAAATATCATATGACTTCACTCATATGTGGACTGTAAGATACAAAACAGATGAACATAAGGGAAGGGAAAGCAAAAGAAAATAAAAACAGGAAGGGGGACAAAGCATAAGAGACTCTTAAATATAGAGAACAAACTGAGGGTTGCTGGAGGGTTGTGGGTGGGGGGATAAGCTAAATGGGGAAGGGGCATTGAGGAAGACACTTGTTGGGATGAGCACTGGGTGTTATATGTAGGGGATGAATCACTGGATTCTGCTCCTGAAATCATCATTGCACTATATGCTAACTAACTTGGATGTAAATTAAAAATAAGCATAAATAATTTAAAAAATAATAACGTTACTCAATAGGAAAAAAAAACACTAAGTTTGTGGTAATTTTTTTACAGCAGCAATAAAAAACTAATAAAAAGGTAAAAAAACAACAACTGATGACGTTGGCCTGCACAACCCCAAGCCTCCTGCCAGCTGTGACCCTGTTGCTGTTTCAGTGCTGCATGGCAGGACTGCCTGACCCTTGGCCCCTAAGAGAGGCTCCGTGTACCTGCCCCAGAGCCTGCTGGGAACTGCCAATCCGATGAGGCTGTCTGGGGAGGTTGTGTTTCTCTTTTTTCAGCCGGCTCAGTACTGCCTCCAAGTCTCCTGCCTAACATTCCTTGGGTCTGTCTAGCCTGAGGTCAAAGGGCAGAGCTATGCTCCACCTACTCTCCCAAAGATGGAAGAGCTCAGCTGTCCACCAGCTGAGGACCCCATGAGGCTCGTCCCAAAATAGCAGAAACAATCATTACAGCTCTCATTCATTGAGGGTCTATTATATGGCAGGCTCATTACTGATCATTTTCCATGCACCAGCTCGCTTAGTCCCCATAACCTCCCCAGGGTGGCTCAGAGAGGTTATGGGGCAGGCTCAAGGTCGCACAGCTATCCAGCAGCTGACTCAGAGTTCCAGCCCAGGTGTCTGTGACTCAGAAAGCCCATGTCCCCAGTAACCAAGTTGCCCTGCCCATTCAGCATCTGCTACCCCCACTTCCTAAGCTGTGTCCTCTCCCTGGCAAACCTCAGCTACAGAGGGAAATCCAGAGTTGCCCTTTCTGGGCCACTAGACTGCAAAGCATCCAGGCTTCAGCTGCCTTCGAGAACACAGAGAGATTCGGGGGTGAGAAAAATCTTCGGCTTTGAGACCCACTGAGGGAGTTTAGAGAAAGTCTCACTTCTCACAGGTGTGTGATTAGCCCCATTCTTTGTCCCCAGGCATTCGGAGGTGGCCGGCCACATCCACTGTAGCTGTTGCAGCCTGCAAAGAAGGGGGACCAGGGGCAGACCTGGGGCTCCAGGATGAGCAGAGAACTGCTCCAGATCATTCTGGGCTGCAGAAGTGGGCCCGTGAGCTTGGCCATCCATCAGCCAGCAATTCCCCTTCCATAAGGAGGGGAGTCTGGGCATTCTGCCAAAGTGGGTCTGAGAATTAGGAGTCACAGCTCCCTCACTGGAGGAGGGGTGGCGAAAGAGGGGCCACTCTACACCTCTTTGGCCAGCCCAAGAGCCTTAGACCCTAGGCTAACAAAGCTCCCCCAGGACCCAGAGTCTCAACACAATTTCTAGAGACTTTAGGGTCAAATGGTCCAGCCTTCACATGGGGCCTGAATCCATTTCAGACTAAGAAAGACTCCCTCCATGCCATCTACTCCAACTCCGTGATTTCACAGATTCTGATCACCTTTTATCCACTACCTGGATTTTCCTCATCCACACTCAGGTTGTCCCGATGGCTTATGAGTTTAGGATTGGAGCCACACAGCATCCCTGAGTGCCTGCTGAATGCCCCAACTTTACAACAACAAGCAGCCACAAAGCTAATGTGGGCCTCCATGTGCCGAGATGGAGCCGGGCACTGTCCTATACATCAGCCTTGCTCCCCACAATACAGAAACTGAGGCTCAGTTGAAGTAAGTTAAAACCGGGAGCAACCCGGAGCTCCCCAAATAAACAATAATAGTAATAGCTATTCTTACCCATTGCTTCCTATGTGTCAAGCACCATTTAATCCAGACATCAACTCTAGGAGGAAGGTAGTACTGTTATTCCTATTTTACAGGTGGGCTGCTGCACAGAGAAGTAAAGAGACTTGGCCAAGGTCATGGAGTTAGTAAGTGCCTTCAAGTTCACGGCAGAGCTGGGAATAACTCTCAGCCTCTATGTTCCCCACCTAGTTTCCCAGATTCTGCTCACCTGTTCCCAGAGGATGGTAAGCCCTGCCTCTTTGGCTACACCCACTCTGGAGGCCAAAGCACCTTGACCATATCTCTTCTTAGCACCTGCTACCAGGAAACTGTGCATAAACACAACTACCCCCCACTACTCTGAGAACCCCAGGTGGGAGAAAGAAGTCTAGGTCACACGCATATCCCACCACCCAGCCCGGGCCAGGCCACAGGGGAAGCGCTCAGTGATTACACTGTTGAATAAATTAAAGCCCAAGTGATTGGAAGAAGAGATTAATAAAGCGCCTCTTTCTAGGAAGAGAGGCAGCCCATCCATACCAGCCTCTCTGCTCTGGCTACTCCAGTTACTCCATTTCTACCCCTTAATAGGATGCCCAGCTCAGCCTGATCCGCTCCTGGCTCAGGCTCCTCCTCAGGTTTGTCTCTGCAGTGGGGATTGCAAAGTCATATTGGATTAAGACCTGCTCCAGCTGTCACCTGTGGTGGAAAGCTCCCCTATCACACGGCCCAGAAGGGCCGTGGTATCTAATGGAGATTTGCTAATAAGATCTGAGTTGGTGAGCTTTGCATCCTATTAACACAGGGGAGTGCAGGCCTGTCTGTCTGCGGGAAAATTGCAAACACAATAGAAAAGTCGCTTATGAATATTAATGGGACTGGAAACAATGCCAAGAGAAATTTTTGACGTGATTGGGAAGCTGCGAGGGGGCTGTGGGGCTGGAGCAGCCTACCTTCCCTCCTGCCCCTGCCTGTCCCTCCAGAGCTGCCTGGAAGTGAGAGGTCTGGGTAGCTGTCACGGCTAGATCGAAAGTGATCTGCGTGATGACCGAGAAGGGAGAACTGAGCCTGACTGAGGGTTTGGACTCGCTTCCCCAGATCCATGCAGGCCAGTCCAATGGCAGTTTGGGAGGGGACATGGCAAGGTGTCTGAGAAGGAACTTGGGCGCCCCACTCTTCTACACCTGGACTTCTCAGATGAGACAAGCATTCCTCTTGGACTCTTTCCTGAACCAACACTTGTCTAGAGCGTTTCCATCACAGAAGGCCACAAGCTCTGGAATTCACAGGAAGACCAGCGTAAACAGTCAACCAGGAGTTGACTTAGCATAGCCTAGGGAATGTTAAAGTCCAAAAACTCCCTCAGTGAGCACCCCCACCCCCACTGCAGTTCCAAAACTCTGAGCTGGGGAACGCTAGGGGTCAGGTGACCCAGGGGACAGCAGAGAGGCCAAGAAGGCTAGGCATTGGGTTGCAGATTCGAGACAGAATTTCCAGACCTCCTAACACCCCCCCCCCCCCATCCATTCCAAAGCTTCGATAGAACCTAGGGAGCCAAAAGTGAGTAAAACATAATCCTTGTCCTACTAGGAATTCTCAGATGGGGAAGGGAGACATTCAGTCACAGGCACTTCTCATTACAGATCCCCTACAGCTGACTATGGCTGTGTATTTTTTTATCCTACTAGTCAATAAAGAAAAGGCACAGACCCCAACAGGAAAAGGGACAACGGCCACAAGCAGACAGCCTGCAGGATCTGAGCGAGCATGGAGGGACACAGTACAGTACATGGGCTGGCTACGCACACCGAAGCCCTTTTGTTCAATGCCAGCTACAAAGCACAACCTTTTCTCCACCAGCCAGGCACTCTCAGGTGAGTACCGGGCTCCTGAGCGCCCCGGTTTCTTCTTCTGTAACCTGGCTGTAGAATACCTACCTCCTGGGATTACGGAATAAAATCATGTATGTACAGGATACAGACCACTGTGGCATACAGGAGCCAGCCAATACGTCTCTAGTTTTCTCCTTTCTGCCCGGCATCCTTTGTGGGGTGGGGTCTGCCCAGCATCCATTCACCCCTCTCCTCTGAAATGCTCCTCCCCAGCTTTCAGTCCCTCGGGTCTCCCAGGAGTTGACCCCGCCCCCTGAGGGTGGGCTGGTGAGCAAGGCCTGGCCAATCAGAGTGTAGTATCACCTAGCCACAGTGATTGGTTCAGAGATGGGAGTGTGTCCCGACTGGGCCAATCAGAGCCAAACGGATTCAACTTCAGGACTTTGGTATTTTCGGAAGGATCTTGCCTGCCGCTTTTTGCTAAGGCTGCTGAGGGGCCGGTACGTGCTCATTGCCGGTGACAGCCATTTTATCCCAAGAGACGTGTGACCTCTGGAAAAGACACCCCCCTGGAAGAAAGCTGAGCTGGGAAATGGATCAAAAAAAAGATTTCTGAAGGCATCATTTGAGCCCCTCAATACGGCTGGGCCTGAACCCAGAACTACCTCCTAGGCTTTGTCGTTGTGACACAAACCAAAATATTCCTTTTTATTTTTAAGCCAGTTGAGTTTGTATCCCTTGCAACTAAACCGCTTGGAACTAACCCATCCAGCTACGTGGGGTTGGGACACTCCCAACTTGGACTTGAAACTCTACAACCATCCCTTTCCTTCCTTCCTCACATCTACCACCTACCTTCCCAGCTCCTGGATCCAACTGCCTGACTTGGGAAACCTCAGGCTCAGTTTCCAAGATGCATTCATTGTCGGTCCCCAAGTTCCACCCTGGCGTCCGCTCCATTTGCTTCTCAGCACGTCGCTGGAATACAGAGGTGCAGACAGTCCCCAGCCCTGGGGAAGGAGGTCCCAAACTGGGTGGCCCACAGCCAGATCCAACGTGCAACATGCTTCATCTGCCCGGTCTCTGTTTACTTTTTTTTTTCTTTTTTTTTTTTTTCTTTTTTTTTTCAACGTTTTTTATTTATTTTTGGACAGAGAGAGACAGAGCATGAACGGGGGAGGGGCAGAGAGAGAGGGAGACACAGAATCGGAAACAGGCTCCAGGCTCCGGAGCCATCAGCCCAGAGCCCGATGCGGGGCTCGAACTCACGGACCGCGAGATCGTGACCTGGCTGAAGTCGGACGCTTAACCGACTGCGCCACCCAGGCGCCCCTTTTTTTTCTTTTTCAATTCAAAAGTCTTTAGGTGAGAAATGCATCTTCTGGCTTAACCAAGGGCCCACAATTCCATTTTTTCTACACCTCTGAAGCTCCACACATGTATATTACGCGAGGACCCCCCCCCCCCCAAGGCATTCCAGCGTACAACCCCTGGTTGAGACCTTCTAGCTGCCTTTCCCGTGGAAGGACTGGTTGATATGGTTGATGATTTCTGGTTCACAGTGTTACATGGGAGAAACTGGGGTGGGGGGGGGGGGGAGACGAGTAATTATCATTTATATCCTTAAGCCCCAGTGGGATATGTTACCTCTCTTGCCTCTGTTGCCTTTTCTTGCTCTAACACTGCAGGTCTGGACCAGAGGCCTGTCCAGACCCTCTGTGGGTATGGTCCGTGCTGGTCTTTGTCTGAATTCCAAGTGTCCTCCCTCCTCCCACTCACCTGTTCTCCCACAGGCGCTGGGCCATTCCACCCTGCCCCAGGCCCAGGGAGGAACAGCTCCAGGCATGGGGGGGAGGGGGGGGGGCTGCAGGCGTCTCTGCGAGTTTGCATTGTATTTGTGGGATAATTACTAATGACACAGATCATTTTTATTAGCTGAGCTGTCTGCATTAGAATGATAGATTTTTTTTTATTAAAAACATCCGAGGGAGCTGCCCTCACAGTAGGAGAAGGATAATTTTCCGTTTAGTTTAAGAGCAGATGGTTACCGAAATGTTCAATGTAAATAAATTGAGACTCAGCCTAAGCTTTGGGTAAACATATTGGAAATTTCTGGCCCACTTCGAGTCTCCTGTCCTCTTTGGCTCTCCCAGCCCCTTCGTCAGGCCTGAACCTAGCCCCATCCTACCAGGAAGGAAACTCCCCCAGGCCACCTGGGAAAATCCAGGACTCCTGGTGTGGTGGGCCGATTGATGAGTAATGGTCGGCCACGATCCATCCCGGAACTCTGGGCGCCACTGATGCTGTTACAGAAGCTGAAGCTCAGGAGGTCAAGAAGCAGGTGGAGAGAGGTGAAGAATGTATTGTGCCACAGAGCGTGGTCAGGGCGGGGAGTCGACAGGCCAGGTGCCTGGCCTTGGGAAAGTCCTCTCCCCTCTCCGGACCTCAGCCTTCCATCTGAGCAGCGAGGGCCTTGGACTAGCCACAGCTCCCAAAATGGGTTCAAGGGGAAAGGGGAGGGAGTTTCACTTAAAAAAAAAAAAAAAAGTTTTAACTACCAAAGTGATTGGAACCATTGAGCTGACCAGGTTTCTTTCTTGTAGGATTTCTCAGAACATTAACTAAGTTACTATGCATTATATTTCTCCAAAGGTGATCATAATAAACACTAGGCTTCATGTCCACGAAACCCTTTTTTCCAAGAGGCGTGGTACAATTTGGGACACACTGGAAGAGAGGGATTTTTTAAGGGCTCACGCAGCTCCAGCCTTCTCTGCTCCGTGAATGTTACCTGAAGACAGAGATTTCCTGCTCACTGAGTCACTCCACACGTCTTCCGGGACCACAAACCATCCGCGTCTGAGCCACTGGGCTGCAGGCAGAGTACGCAGAGGTGCACGAAATACAGATGCTGTGAGTCCCCACCCTACGCCCTCACTTCCCATGTATCCCTACCTATTCCCACCTCGCCTTGCCTGAACGCATTTTCCAATTATGGGAGCACGTTCTCCCCAGCCAGAGGCCAGCATTAACACCCCAGGCATAACCCTCAACTAACAAGGCATGCGAGCTGATGAATAAACATCCTGGCTGCCTTGCTTTTAGGGAAAATTTAGGGAGAGTTCTGCAAACTCTCGGAGGATCCCCAACGAGACTGAGGTCCAAGCTGCCCACAGCAGTCACCCCCTGACTAACGGATGCTTGGCTGACTTTCCTCCCTTCCTGACTCCCTCAGTACAGGCATTCTGGGATCACCTCCCAAATAAAATATTTGCACAAAAGTCCTTGTCTCAGGCTCTACCTTTGGGGGAAACCCAAGCTAAGACAGCCCCTACTCTCATAGATCTTACAGGCTGGTGGCGGAGACAGCAGGAAATGAACCCTTGAGGACACAGATGTATGATCCCAACTTGTAAATCGAGATATGTAGTGACAAAACAGTGGCGAGGCACAATGTGAGGTGAAGAGAGCTAATCCAGAGAGCTTCTCGTGATGTTCACTTTGGCCCAGCCACTGGGGATTGAAGACTCAGCAACTCAGCCTCATGAACGTGGCAGACATTTAAATTCTGCTGCACTGTGAAAGAAGCAATAACAGGAAAGGGGAACAGAAGAATAGAGGAAGGATCACCCAGGATGGTGATTCTGGGACATAGGATAGCCCACTGCCTGAGACGTCATCCCACCGCAAGGAAGATCTAAGGACCTCATTCATACTAATGTGTAAATGACTAACATCATCTGGGATCTTTAACTTTCTGCAAGGATGTGTGTCTCTCTCTGCACTGGCCCCTGGAGAGAGCTGGGATTTGCCTCCCACGGGATCTCTCCAGTGCCTTTCAAGGTATTTTATTTTATGCCTGCTTCACCAATGTGGATGTCCTTTGCCCACCGACTCCTGCCGGACTGGATTATGGCATTAGAGGACCTTCTCCTCTTAGCCTCCAATTTCAGATCTCTGCCTCTGCAGAAAGAGGGACGTACCAGCCCTACGTGCCCAGGCCCTGAAACACTGAGAGTGGCTTCCGCCAGAACTGAAGAGGAAATCAGAGTGTTTTTTCCATCTGTAAGTTGGGTCTCACTCTGGAAAATTTGGAAGGGGAAGAGGACCAAGGACAGCACTAGGGTCCTGATTGAAAACTGGGCTTGCCGACAGAAACACTGAGAGACAGAGAGGAAGAGAGGAAAAGGAGTGACTCACGGAAATTGATGTGCTTGGGTGGGATTATCTATGAATTTTACTTATTTCTTAGTGATTTTCTGTTTACCAAATTTTCTCCATTGAGCATGTGCCAATGTTCCTTTTGAACAAACGTACTATCTCAGACAGACTCAACTGGCCTGGGATAGTCACTCAATAGTGTTTTAGTAAATAATAAATGTTTGTTGATCTTTTTTTGAAAATGGGGGTCACAGTGCCCCCAGACTCTCAGCTCCTGCGCAGGTGCCTAAGTTTTGGAATGTTGGGGGTGGGGCAGGCAGGGAGGAGTTTGAGAAGGCACCTGTGTCCCTAAAGCTACCACACTTTTTCAGCCTTTGATTTCCTCAAACCAAACCTTCCTCAGAAGCCCAGAGAAGAGAAGAATAGGTCTGGGTAAACTCGAGGAAGGGAGAGGAAGTAGGGGCTCCCCGATGCCCTGAGACCCCACCTTGCTATTCCATGACCTCCGTGTGACAATTGCAGTCTTGCTCCCATCCGATCCCCCGGGACATACGTTTTTCAAATTTGGACTCAGGAGGCTCAGGCTGAAACAATGGGCCCAAGAGCACACAGTACATTGGAGGCCAAACGAAATTACAGCCAGAACTTGCCCCAGAGTGGCCTCCCTTTGGCCTTGACCGACCTGACTGTCCATCACGAACAAATCGTTGTGGCCATGGGAGGGGGGGTGGCTGATTACCTGAAGTCCGTCAGGGCCCGCCCTTGATGCCAGGGGTCGGTGAGCCTCTGGGGGTCAGTGACATTCTGACACAATGTCAGTGGACTGTTGGTTATGGAAGGGAAAGAGGCACCAGAGGGAGAGGTGACCGAGCCAGGACTATAGTCCTAGAAGCTCCTGTTAGTTCTATTGGACCAACGTCCCTGCGTCTCCGCGGCCATATCTACAATGTGGAGGTGAAGCAGACCCTCTACCATGGCCTCTCCCACCCTGGGGTCAGCAGGTGGCACAGGAAAGCCAGGAGACGAAGCTCTGCCACTTAGCTGTGTGCCTTTGGGCAAGTCGCTTCACCTCTCTGGGCTGCAGTTTGCCCAATCTGAGGAAGTAAGACTAGATCAGGGATGGCAAAGAGGTTTACTCACCTGTCAATAGTAGGTGATTGGTGGAGACTGCCTGGAGAGATTGCTGAAAAGGATACCGAGACTACATCTGAGCTCCCCGGGAAGGTGACGCGGCTATACCTTTCCCCAGATCTATAGCACATAGAGTTACGTGGACCATAAGAATCAGCGGCACTGGCTCAGGGGACTCGTGTGAACCCCCTGGAAGTGCCAGGACCTCTCAGAAGACCTCCCTCTCCCCTGCAGATTTTTCTCCACCCCCCCCCCAACCCCCGCCGGCATCTGCCTGACCCGGAGGCTCAGGATCATCCATCCAGTCAGAACGCAAAGAGAGGGAGCTCTTGAATGGAAGGGCCTCAAACGGTCACCTGTAGACGATCCCAAAGCTGCCCCAGGCCCTGTGCCAAGATGCAGGCGAGAATGGAAAGGAGAGTGTTGCTCACAGGTTGACCTTACTCTGTACGGTAAGTGTGTGTTCCCGAGAAAATTGCACTCAAATTGAATTTTTATAAATGGAATCCTATTTCGGCAATGATTTACAACACTATTTCTGAGATACTTTGTCTTCATTTTGAAGTAATGTTCCTAACATTTTAGTTTTAGAACTCCCCTTCCTTTTGTAAGCACTAAGAATGTTCCAGTTGGATGGAGCCACGGAAACCACCAAGTCCTACCTTTTCCGCTTCTGGGAAACTGAGGCTCGGAGAGGGAAGAAGACTAACATTTGTCAAGTACCTGCAAGGTCTCATGTGCCATTTTTTAGTTCTTTATATGCGTTGTGTTGGCCAATATTCCAATACCATGAAATGGCCTTGGCATCACCCCACTTTGCAGATGAAGAAACTAAGGCTCAGGCAGATTAAATAGCTGACACAGAGACACCCAGCTGGTAAGTGGCTGCTTCAAATCCTCCAAGGAGTTCCACTGCCTACCTTATTATGGCCTATGAGGCTCTGCATGGCCCAGCCTCTCACTCACACCCCTCTCTCCAACCTCATCGGCTCCCTTTTTGTCCTCCAACCACACCCCAGGGCCTTTGCATTTGCTGTTCCCTCTGCTTTCTCACTCGTTTTGTCCTAGCTGGAATCTCCTTCGTTCAGCTATCACTCCTAACTCCCAAGGGATCCTGCCTCCCCAACCATCCACACACCCTCCATTCCACTATTTTCCTTTATTTCCTTCGTAAACTTTCCACTATGCCCAATGATTTATTTAGTTTACTGTTTATTTATTTACTGTCTCCTCCACCAGAATAGAAGCTCCATGAAAACAAGACGACGTGCCTGTTGTTTCCTGCTGCATCTCTAATCCCTACAGGACCCGGGATCCTCAGTAAACACTTGTAGAACAAAAGAATGCAGTGTCTACACAACTCTGAAGCCCAGAAATATTGTCATTGCACCAGAAATGTCCTTCTTCCCGTATTTGTAAAATTGTTAGTATTGGCAAATAATTTCTCAATAGAAAAGTCCTTTTGTAAAACAAAAAAAACCTTTTTTAACGTTTATTTATTATTTTTGAGAGACAGAGACAGAGCACGAGACGGGGAAGGGCAGAGAGAGAGGGAGACCCAGAATCTGAAGCAGGCTCCAGGCTCTAGGCTGTCAGCACAGACCCTGATGCGGGGCTCGAACCCGCAGACCGTGAGATCACGACCTGAGCCGAAGTCGGATGCTTAACCGACTGAGCCACACAGGCGCCCCGATAGAAAAGTCCTTTGAAGTTGTCTTAAAATTTAGTTCTTTGGGGTTTTGTTTCTTACCACATATCTGGGCCATCGCAGAGGAGAAATTCTTGCTCAAATGAAAAAAAAAAATCCAAGTCCAGAGGTAACCATTGAGTCTTGAAAACCCAAGAGACTGACTCCACGTCCCTTGCAAGGACCTCAGAGAAAGCAAATGACTTATCCCCTAAACTTTTCCTGTGACCAGCTACTCACAAGCCTTGCCCACACTGCCAGGAATTGCTTGGATCATAACTCACCAGCCTGGGCTCCCACTAGCTGTAGAAGAGCCTCCTTCTAGAATCAATGAAAAGTCCGCGGAGTCAGCAACCCTTTTTCATGCGCCAGAGGGTGACGGCTGGCGTAAATAATCGTCAAGAGGCCCAGGGTGGGAGGCCTGAGAAAGAGAAGGGACTGTGCCCTGGGGAAGGGGTGGGCGCCACCCCGGGACTCATGTGTAACAGTAAGAACCGTGGAGATCACGCGACACCAGGCACACGCTCTGGAAGCTTTATACCAGTGTTGACCCTGCAAGGAAGGCAATCCATTTTACAGAAGAGGAAACTGAGGCTCAGAGAAGCTAAGAGAATGGCTCCAAGTCATCCAACTGGAAAAGCAGAGTTGAGAATCAAACCATTATCGTTATAAAATGTCCCTCTTTCATCCCCGGCAATATTCTTCCTTCTGACTTTGAATGAGTTATCTACTTGGCCTGATGTTAATATAGCCATTCCAACATTCTTACAATTAGTTTTTGCGCGGCACCCCATCTTTCATCCTTTGCCTTTTATCCTGTGTCTTTTTACCGGAAATAATGTTTCCGTACGCAGCGCGTTGTTTGGTCTTGCTTTTCCATCCAGTCTCTGAAATGCTGAGTGAAATGTTCGTCCGTTCTTTATTCCTCCTTCCTCTTTTCTCGCCTTCTTTCGGATTAGGTGAGCGTTTTTCTATTCCATCTTATCTCCATTGGCTGATTACCTGTACCTCTTTGTTTTATTTTTAGTGGTTGCTCTCAGGTGTAAAATGTATAGCTTTACATTTGTGTAAGAAAGCTTGAAACAATACACTTTCATTTCTCCCTCTGTCCTTTAGGCTGTTGCTGAAAACGCTTTATTTCTATCTGTACTATAAACGCCCCGATATGAACTGTCCTCTGAAGAAATTTTAAAATGAGAAAAAAAAAACACCTTATATTTACCCATATTTTAAACATTTTTAATTTTTTTTTTAATGTTTATTATTTATGTTTAAGAGAGTGGAAGACAGAGAGAGAAAGAGAGAGAGAGAGTGCAAGCAGGGCAGGGGCAGAGCGAGAGAGGGACACAGAATCCGAAGCAGGCTCCAGACTCTGAGCTGTCAGCACAGAGCCCGACGCGGGGCTCGAACTCACGGACCGCGAGATCAGACACTCAACCGACTGAGCCACCCAGGAGCCCCTCCCATATTGTTACCACTTCTGACACTTTTGGTTCCTTTATGTGGCTCAGCTTTGCCATTGTTTTTCTTGCATCTGAAGAACTTTCTATCACATTTCTCATCGTGCAGGTTGTCCAGAGACAAATTCCCTCAGCTTTTGTACGTCGGGAAAAGACTTTTTTGTGCCTCCGTTTCTGAAGAATGGTTTCGAGGGCTGTACAACTCTTAGGTAACGCAATTCCCATTATCTTCCGACTTGCATAGTTTCTGGCCAGAAGTCTGTGATCGTTTTGATCATGTTCCTCTGTTTTCTTGTTCTCTGGCCGCTTTGAAGATTTTCTTTTTAACACTGGTTTTGACAAATGTGATAACGATATACCAATAAGTGTGTGTGTGTGTGTGTGTGTGTGTGTGTGTGTGCACGCGCATGTGTGTGTCTTGTTTGGATTTATCGTACTGCTTGGATGTACGGATATGTACTTTTCATCACATTTGGAAGGTCTGGGGCCATAGCTTCCGATGTTTTTCTCCCTTCCTCCCTATCCTGTGGAATCCAAATGACACGTGGGGGTTCGCAGCCAGGCCGCCTTGCTCCTGCCGCAACACTTCCTGCCCATAGCGGTGTGGGTCCTGTCGGCAGGTGGAATGGGAGGCATCCGCAGAACCTCCACACAGACCAACCACAGGCCAGCAGCCCGCACACCCACATCCTGATGACAGCCCCGTCCACCTGCAGGCACCAGGGTAGGACGACTGATCTGCGACACCGGGCCAGGAAATCGTCCTTCAAGTCAGACTTGGAGGCTTGGAACACAGTTACCCTGAATAGAGGTTTTTCACGCGGGGCTTTCTTTACAAAGCAACTTTTCTTGCTCCCCGTGGGAAACGAAGACACCGTCGTGCTGAGCGCAGAAAATTGGCGACGCATTTCATTCCCAGAAGAACTCTGACACAGATATTGTTGACTACGTGACATAGATGGGGAGAAGGAGCTCCCCCAAAGTCACGCAGCAGGTCAACGGTGGGGTCTGGACTCGAGTCCGGAACTATCCGACGCCAAACCCATGGTCTCTATTACCTGGATCTTGGAAAGAGGGCTGGGCGAAGGCTCTGCTCTCACACCTGCCGTGACTGTGCCAGGCCCTCCTTGGCTTAAGGGTCGATACAAGAGGGGCCAAATAGAAGCAGTCCAAGATGGGAGAGGAAGAAACTTTCATTAGCATTTTTTTTTCGATTCTAAAGGTAAACACGTTTATCTTAGACGACTGAGAAAGTACAGAATGATGCACAGGAGAAAGTGAAGGTCACCCCCACACCCCCCTCCCTGGGGGATGATGATGTTGGGAGGGCGGAGCTGGCCCCGTGCTCCCCAAACACCTCCCCACCGACCCGCCCCCAAGATTGCTGTTTGCTCTGGGTGATCATTCCTCCACCACAAAGCCCATCTGGGCCTCTCTTAGAACACAAAGGCTTCATATTCTAGTCTGACAACAGCTCACTGGGACCTGTGGTGAGGGCAAACCCCTGCTTGAGACTCACAAGTGTCCAGAGGGAAACTGGAAAGCTCACAGGTGGGGCCCAGGTCCTTGCGATGGGGGGGGGGGGGGGTGGAACCCATCTGCTCCCCGGGATGGGGAGGAGGGGGAGAAGGACGCCTGCCCCGTGACAGTGTCAGGACGAGCTGGGCCGAGGGCAAGAAAGGAAGGGGAGCGGGTGGCTCTTGGGAGAAAATGAGCCTCAGAGCGGCCCTCTGTGGGTGCATGGCAGATGCAGGGGGGGGGGGGCGGGGGGGGGTGGGGATGGCCAGAGCCCGGACAGGCCTGAGGCAGGAAGGAGAGAAGCCAGAACAAAGCCAGCCAGCCCCAGGGAGGAGTTCAGATCACCCGGCACTCCTTTCTCAGGGCCAGAGGAGCTGGGGGCAGCAGGGACAGAGCCTGGATTCAGGGAAGAAGCCCCCTTGGTCCATGGATCCGTGTGTCCCACCCCAGAACTCCCCAGGCCTGCTCACAATATCTTCTCCAGGTAACGAGGGCGGAAATGTGGGCTGCCCCTCCCAGCAGGGCCCTAAGGCAGTCGAAGGGAAGAGGCAGGAGAGATGGGAAACAAAACCTCCCTCCCCCTGTTCCCTTCCTCCCTTCTTCCCTCCCTCTCGTCCTTCCCTCCCTCTGATACCCTCCCGTTCTCTCCCTCCCTCCCTGTGTCCTCTCTCTTTCTTGGCCTCTTAGGGGCGAATCCTTTTCTCCCAAGAGCTGGGAAGCCACCCTTGTTTCTCTCACTTTTGCCTCCTCCCTCAGGCAGGCCCCTGTCTCTGCTAGCCTCTAACGCGGGTGGACTGTTCACCGGCTCTTTATTTCCTCTCCCAGGTCTCAACTGCCCAGGCACACAGGCAATCCCGGGGCACACACGATTTCACGGTCTGCTTTTTCACGTTACCCCAACATTCTGCCACGTGTCTGCATCGTCATAGCTACGATCTCCTGGGCTCCCTTTCCCTTTGGCACAATCATCGCATAATTCTCCATGGAGAGGACAGACCCAGCTGGCTGACCCAATGCCCAAAGGCCCGATGCTTAAATGGTTTCCAGTTTCTTCACTGGTGTAGGGGACCCAGCTGTCTAGGATCTCGTGTGTTTTTCTCTGAAGCCTGATGAGCTGACACTGTCAGAGCGGCCACTTCCCAGCCTCCCCTCCGGCCCTCTGGGGGCGCCGTACTCTGCCCATGTCACCACCTCCCCCAGGAGACTTGGCCCAGGACAGATGGGGGCCTCGTTCATTCGCTCATTCATTCCACAACTCCTCCTGTGCCCAGACCCGAGCCACACACCGAAGGTGCGGTTCCCCCCGAGGGAGAAGGCAACAAGTCAAGGGGCAGTTCTATCCTAGGATGATACGTACCCTGATGAGAAGACCGTGTGCAGGGAGCAAAGAGGGGCTCCGGATCCTTCCATGAGCTTCCCAGGGAACACACCATCTAGGCTAAGAAAAGAGTAATGAGTGGAAGGCGGCCAGGTAAGTACACAGAGATGTCCAGGAAGAGAGAACTAGCACAGGCCAAGGCCCAGGGGTGAGTGTGCACCCCTCCAGGGGCACTAAGACTTTTGGTATGGACAGAGTCCAGGGGGTGAGGTGAGAAATGGCAGGACAGGAGACGAGGGAGTAGAAGGGAGCAGGTGCCAAGAGTCTGTAAGCAGTGATAAAGGGTTGGCTATTATCCTGAGGGCACTAGGGAGCCATTGAAGGTTCCTAATAGAGGAGACACCTGATCAAATTTGAATTTGAGTAAACTCATTCCTCTCACATTCTTTCCCTGGCAGCATCTTGGGCACGAGGGCAGTTCGGAAGGCCTCCGGGAGCATCCTGAGTCAGAGTTGCTGTGGAGGACACACAGGGAAATCATTGCGAGGTCTGAGAACAGAGCAGGGACCCGGGAGGAAGGACAGATCACAGCCAGGCTCCTGGTGAGAGACCTGTGAAGGACGAGAGCCAGGCAGCCGGGGCACCCCGGCAGCAACGAGGACAGGGGCCTCGGGAAAGCTGGGTCGTCCCTGAGCACCCTGGCCCTTCGCCTCACCCCCCCACCCCACAGCTGGCTCAGGCACCTCAAACCAGACCGCAGCGCTGCCTTGGAAACTCAGGCCTCCCAGCTCCAATTCAGGCCCGCCCTGCTCCTCCCTGGGCAGCGTTGCCATGGTAACCATTAGAGGTGGCGGAGAGTCTCGCTGAGGCTGCAGAATGACATTAATCCTGCCTGAGCGTGGGCGGGAGGGTGGGAATGTATCCTGGCATTCCCCATTCGGATGGAGAGTCCTGGCCCCACTCACCTCTCAGGACAAAAGGCCGAGGGCCCACGGGCTTGTGACGAGCGTGATGGGATAGGGGTTGGGGTGCAGAGAATGAGCTCTGTTGGGTCCATGACCCTGCCCCTTCTCTAGGCCACAGGCTCACCCCCTAACCCTGGCTGTCTGCTAAGAGGGGCAAGAATCATTGTGACCCTTCTCAAATGCCTGAGTCACATACCCGACAGTCCTCCTTCTGGGGATAATCTTAGGGCAATAATAACGATGCCTATGACGTGGTGAGCACTCACCGAGCACCGCACTTGGTGCTTCATATGCACAGTCTCCCGGAGCACTCCCTGCAGGGCCAGGAAATACATTCTTCTTTATCCCCATTGCACGGGTGTGGAAATCAAGGCTTTGAGGAGACAGACCCCTGCCCCAGGTCACACAATCAGCAAATAGTGTGCCCAAGGAGGGCCCCCGTCCGTTAAGAGTCGCTGAGGGATGTTTATCCGACAGCTACTGCTGAACGCTGTCTCTGATAGAGAGCTCACTGCCTGAAGGAACAGCCTTTTGCATTGTGGGGGAACCGAGAGACAGAAAGTCCTTCCTGACAGTGAGCAGAAGCCAGAAGCCGGCATCCCTGAGCATGCCTTCCCTGGACCCAGGTGTGCCACCTGGGACTTCATGGAGCCTGGCATGGTGCCTGCTGGGCTGCAGCCCCAAGGAGATGCCTTCATCCTCCATCATCCTGGAATAGGACTCAGCAGCTCTAGAAGTTCTGCCACATACAGCTGTCAGAGGGCTGATTAGTTGATTGATTGGTATTGGGGGCTCATTCTGCAACCAGACCCAGGGCTCAGTCTGTGCTCAGGGTTAAGGCTCAGCTGATGGCAGAGCTCAGGGGCTGTGTACCTGGCCAAGGTCAAGGTTACCATCTGTGCCTGGGTCAGAGATCTGTGAACAGACTTTCTGCATGTAAAGCTTCCAGGCCCTTCCAGGGGTCATGCTGCAACCTTGGCCTCATTAGCACGCGACTCTCACCAACCAGCTGAGCCCATCTGGTTTCTTATTAATCTAAAAGTGAGATGTAGCAAGCAGCCTTCTGGGGAGCAGGCAGCTTTGGATAAAACGGCCTGCCCAGTATGTCATCGCTTCCTCTTCCCTGCAGCCAGGAGAGTGTCCTGCCCTCCTCTTGAAGGTGGCCTCCAAGCCCTTCCCCCATGGCAAGACCACAAAGCACTGGCTGGTGACCGAGCCATGTTTCCTGTGGGTACAAAGGGGAAGCAGGTGGGAGGAAGAGCTGGGAGCCAAGGAAGGGCTCTGTGAGGGAGAGGCACAGTGGGGAGCAGAGGAAGTGGACATCATGAGGTCACCCAAGGTCCAGCTGCACCCAGCTGTCATACCTGCCTCTTCCCTCTGGGGAGATAATTCTCACTTTGCACACTACACTCCTTTGCACAGACTATTCCTGTTACATAAAAAGCCACTTTTGTTTCAATTCCTCGTAACCAAATTCCGTTTCCCACCACCCATCCCTCATGGCCTATCTCAGGTGCTACCGCCTCCATGAAGTTTTCCCTGATCCTCTCAGCCTGAACAGACCCCTCCTCATACTGATTTCCTTGTTGGAACTATTGGTGGATGGATCCAACCATTCCTATTAGACTGTGAGCTCTGAAGAGTAGGACCCATGTTTGAGTCATGTCTGTATCCTGTATAACGCCATACAGATAGCAAGTTCAAGGTAAATGCTTATTGACTGGATAGAAGGACATGTGGGTGGAGGAATGCATCTATCCTAGGCTGAGCTCCCCAGGAAGTAGACCCTGAGGCAGAGCTGAATGTGCAGGATGTTTATTAAAGCATGCCTCAAGGATCCACACCTGTGGAAAGGAGGTAAAGGAAGCAGGACTGGGCAGAAGGGAAGTCAAGCTGCAACGCAGGCCCCCAAAAATAGCTTTGGCTGACACATGGGGAGGCCTGAAGCAAGAACTCATGGTTATTCTGATGGGCCAGGATGGTGAGCCTTTAATACCCATGCATCCATCAGTCATTGGATGTGAGCTGCCCTGGGAGGGGACGTGACCTTCGGCAAGGCAGCTGTCTGTAGCTGAGATAATCCTCGAAGGAAATGACCTCTAAAGGCTCCTTAACACCAGCACTGCTAGCAGTTGAGGCAACAAGTCCCTCACTGCAGGGGGATCTGGGCAGCACATCACACTGTCCACCACAGCTGGACGTGACGGATGATGGATAGTGGATAAATACATAGTTTGGTAGATCAATGATTGGATGGATAGAGGATGGGTTCGTAGATGGCATGTGAATGGATGACTGGATGAATTAACACCTAGGTGCTGGATGGATGGATGGATGGATGAAGAATGGATAGATGGATGGAAAGATGGATGGATGGATAGTTGAGTGAATGGGTATCTGGATGATGGATGGATGAATAAATGGATGGGTGGATACACAGATGCGTGGATGATGGATGGATGAATTCATAAATACATGAACTTGTGGATGATGAATGGTTGGGTACATTATTGGCAAGGGATGCATGAATAGATGATGTTTTCTCAACATTTCGTGTCCTTTAAGTAACTGGATCCTCCCAGTTATTCACCTGTTTCTTCCTCTTCCCTTGGGCAGATTTAAGGAGGAAGCCCAAATAGCAACCTTAGCAAGTGACATGATCTAGAGGGTGAAGGATCACCCAGCATCCAGCACACAATGTGAGAGGCTCTTGGGGACTGTTGCCTGGATCTACAGACAATGCCTGTAACTTATTAAGACAGATGTGATCACTGGCCCATGACAAGCATGAAGGTGGGGAGATCAGCAAGTGAGCAGTTGGCAGCAACACGGACACCAGGGGTCTGCTGTGAAAGGCAAGTCCCTGCACTGCCAAGAGGAAAGACAAGTCTGACTAATACCAGGAGGGATTGGGGGGAGCGAAGGGGGAGGTCTTCCTCCTTCTACTGAAAGCCAAGCCCAAGTACTCTCTCAGGCTATATTATCCTTTTACCTGGAGGGACAGGACTGGCTTCTGTTGTCCATTGCAGCACAAAGCCAATCTTTATACTAAGGGCTTCTGCAACTAATCCCCACCCCGCTGCCTCTGTCTGTGACCCAGGCAGTGAGGAACACTCTAGGGTAGACTTAGGTCTCAGACAGCAATTGGGGGCCAAAGATCAGGGCCATCTATCAAGAACTGGTGACAAGACACTGACCAAAGAAACTTGTTGCTCTACATCTTTGGAGGTGGGGGAGAAAGGGTGGAGGGGGCAGCGTTCATGCACAGCAGAACAGAACCCACGGGTATTTGAAGTAGGGGACAAACCCATGGCTGGATACAGGAGCCCCAAGGATGGTTGTCTTTTCCCCTCCCCCTGGGCCACACTCCCCCTAGCTTAAGGTTCTTTCCTCCCCCTGTAGGATCCTCTTCCAATGCTAGGAGTGTTTCCTTACAGGGCTGTGAGCCTGGAGATGATGGAAGGTGAGGATCAGACAGAAGCATAGAAGTCATCTTGCTGAATTCCCCATACGTGTGTGAGCCCTCTGCACAGCCTCCCAGCCTCAGCTCACATGCAGCCCCAGTGACTACATGCCCAGAAATTACCTGGGCAAGCTTTCCATCCTAGAAGTGCTCTAATAGTTGAACAGTTCTTCCTTTTACCCCGCCTTCCTGCCTCTCACCTCTGGGGCTTGTGTGCAGAAGCAGGCTGGCTTCCTCTTAAAAACAGAAGCAGTTCTAGTGTCGCCCACGACCTCTTCTCTGAGCCACGTACCTCACGCACCCTCTTTCATTCTCTATGACAATGTTTCCTATCTCCTGGCCATCCTAGGCCCCTCCTTTAAATACGTTCCAGTTCATCTCCTTTCTGGAAGGCAGTAGGACTCCCAGAGAGGCAGACAAGACTGGAGGCAAGCACATCTCTCTCCCCCTATCCTGCTGTAATACAGGCCCAGACCATGGAGGCAGCTTTGCCAGCCACATCATACTATTGATTCATTATGACCCTGCTGACTGCAAAAACCCTAGGTCATTTTTATATTTGCTACTGATGATCTATCTATCCTCCTATTTAGTACTGCAATTTCAGGACCCCTCATTGATTCTGTTAAATTTTATCCTGTTTGGTTTAATGCCATAAAGGTCTTTTCAGATCCTGGTTCTGTTATGAGTGGAATTCATCATGTCTCCCAGCACTGTCTTCCCCCAATTTGATGGGCCTGCCATATGCTTTAAGGGCTCCAGAGGAGGCATATCATCTCCCCATTGCCTACTAACTGCCTGTTGTAGCCAATCTCCAAAATAGCCCCCACTGATCCCCACCTCTTAGTATCCACACCCTTGTATAGTCCCCTCCTGCATTGTATCAGGATTGGTCTGTGTGACCAATAGAATACAGCAGAAGTGACAATATTTCACTTCCGAGATTCCATCTGGGGCTCTCTCTCTCTCTCTCGCCCCGTCAGTCCCATGGAAAGGCCCACAGTGCAAGTAACCAAAGCCTTTATCAATAGTCAAGTGGGTAAATATAGATGGAAGTAGACCCTCCAGCCCCAGTCAAGCCTCAAGGGATGGCAACCCCAGCTCACATCTTGACTGTGACTTTGTGAGAGAACTAGAAATACCCAGCCAAGCCATTCCTAGATTCCTGCCCCTCAGAAACTGTGAAATAATACAAGTTTGTTGTTTTAAGCCGCTACATTTGGGGTAATTTTGTTACGTAGCACTGAGTAACTAATACACTTGCATATAGAGAGGAGGAGTTGACAATCAGGTTGCAGGTCCCAAAACATGAGCACAATGCATTTTAAAAGATTACTCACAGGGGATTAGTTCTTTTCTCTTCCTTTTCAGTCACGTATCTGCACAGTTAGCCTAGGGTCTTCCCCTCCTGCCTGCCCTCACCCTAGCCTCACTATGGGAGGGGGCCAGACCCTCTAGCTCTGTCTTTGGGGCTCTCCTCTCCTCCCACTTGTGCTACAGAAGCAAGAGGTTATAACCCTGTCTTGCATGGGAGGAGGTTTAGTCCCTAGGTATGTTTTAGAACTCTGGCACATTTTGGATCTGGTTTCAGGTGACTTCCTAGTTTGGGGTTTAAAAAGAGGGAAACCTCCTTACCCACTCCACTTAAGCCTTGAGTTTACTCCATGATAACGTGAGCCCCAGCCCAAATTGTCAGAGAGCTCTTCACTGGAAGTTCAGACACCAACACAGCAAATAATAAAGTGATAATTTGACTACCCATTTGCTTTCCTCCCTTGGGACCCTCAGGCGGGGAGGCTGGCTGTGATGTGAGGCAGATTTCTGGCCAATAAGCACCTCTTTAGACCAGAGCTTCCAAGCTGGTGAGCTGTGAGTAAGTTTTGGGTGTGTCTGGCAAATCGATCCCCTCAGGCCTTGAGGTATTGATCCCCTCAGTCCTCAGAGCAACAGAGCCCAGGACAGCCAGATTCCAGGCCAGCCCCCTGAGGCTGTGAGCAATCTCCCAGGGTTTCCCTAGAAGACTGTACAAATATTAATAATTTCCATCAGTGTCATGATGGGGGGGGGGGAGCGGGGAAGTCTGCAATGCTGCCCTCAACAAAAAGCTTTGAATGACTTCCACATATTCTGTCTTCATTCAAGTCATTAGTAAAAATGCTAAATAGTTCAGGGTCAAGGACAAAAACCCAACCACCAGAAACTTCCCTCTAAGTGGGCATTGAGCCCTTCATCAACACTGCAGGTGTTCATCTGACTATTACCCCACCCAGAGAGTTCTCCATCTATTCTCTATCTCTCCATCTGGGCCACAGAGATATCCTGACATATCTTGTCAAATAGGCTGACCTTGTAATCCCAAATGAACTCATGGATTAAGGTAATCATTATCAACAACTGATAACATATAAAAGAGAATCGTCCAAAGCATTATATACCTCCTGATGAATACATAACACTGCCTATGCAGAAGGATGCTAGTTATTCAGCGATAATCTCTCAGCTCCAAGCCCCTTCCCTCCCAGCTCTGAGAAGCCGGCACTGGATCTCTGGGAATCACCTTTCTTCTTTACAGGTTGACTTTATGTTCAGCTCTGCCTGTGCGGACACTGAAGGAGACTGGAATGCAGGATAAGGGAGAGAGAATTTACTACTCCTTGCTGGCCTGCTGCATTCTAACACCATCGCTCCGGCACTAACCCTTCATTGTCCCCCCTCAGAGGACACAGCAGCAGCAGCTGGGTGGTGGCCCCCGGGAAATCAGAGCCCCAGCTCTGCAGATCTAGATTCTGTCATCCCAATCTCTTCTCCTTGCTCCTTCTCCCTAGGGATGGTGACCGCATCCTACAATTATTACTTCTGCTGAAACGCCCGGTGTGGTCTCTGTTTTCCCTAATGGACCCCTAAATGGTACGGGACTTTGCCAAAACTTGATCTTAAAAAAAAGAAAAAAAAAAAAACAAAGAAAATTGAACCTGAATCTGATCAAGTCTCTATATCTAACCGTCATTTAAGCCACGACATTTCATGGTGTTTTGTTATATGCAGCAATAGACAACTGTGATAGTGTTATGGTTATGGTTTTCTGGGGGACACTGAAATATTTATACAGGGTCTAAGATTTGCTTCACAATAATAAAGGTGGAGGGAAAGAGTGTGGTGGGGAGTGAAACAAGATGGGCCACATGTAGAAATTATTGAAGCTGGGGGATGGATATGTTAGGTTCATTATGCTATTCTCTTTTTATATGTTTTCTGATTGTTAAAAATTGAAGTTTAAAAAAAACTTGCTCAAGTCCTGTAGAGTTGTCAGATGGAGAAATTATGTTATTTGACAAGATCTGTTCTCAGTGAACCCATGTTGGGTCCCAATGATGCTCACTTCCTTTTCCAGATACAAACCACAGATGTAATAATCCATCTTCAGATCTGCCATGAAGAAAAGCCTATCGGTCTGTAGTTTCAGAGTCCACATTATTCCCCCCTTTGAAAGACAGAATGGTATACACCCCTCGCCCATCTTCAGAAACACTGGCTACTCTGATTTCCCAAGGACAGAGACAGTGGCTCCGTGATCTCCTCTGCCAGTGTTCTAGGACCATGAGTTCTCTGCTCAGCCCAGAGCATGGAACCAGAGCAGCCCGGTGAGTCTGAGTAACTCTGTCACCTGTCTCATGCCTCCATTCCATGTTTGTATTGCCAAAGAGAAGGGATGGGAGCAAACAGGAGACAGAGAGCTCTGTTTCGTCCATCCCCAAAAGACATTATACCATCTTCCCAAGTTCCACCAAATCTAGAGCAGAAATATATCAGAGAAATGGGGCCCCAAAGAGAGAAAAAGGCAATATGGAACATGGACAGTGTAAAACTCGAGGCAAGGTACATTAAATAGGGCAAAGAGAGTCATTTGATATTGATAAAAGTTATGATCAATAATGAAATCATAGTCCGGTCCATGAACTTTAATGGACCGGAGAACATAGTATTGAAATATATTAAGCATAAACTCTTAGAAGTGTGAATAGAAATTGACAGAAACTCAATTGCAGTGGAAGACTTTAGCATACTTGTCACAATTCATGTAAGATCAAGAAGGCAAACTTAATAAAGCAATAAGAGATTCAAACAGTATCATTAATAGCTGAATGTCTAATTAATAGCTAATGTCTATTAAGACATTGAACTTATGTCCTGCACACAGACTGTATCTTTTTATCAAGTATCTGTGCAACATTTACAAAATTGATTATATACCACGTACCATGTCAGAGATCAAACTCTAGTAAATTCCAAAGAGCTGGAAGCATACAGATTGCTTTCATGTAGAAAACTAGAAACGAATAATAAAAGTTTAAAAAACAAATTTTAAACGTCACCATTTAGAAATACTTTTAAATATATCGTTTTAACTCAAGGAGTAGATCATTTATTCCTGATTCTCTTTTTTGCTGTAAATTTCACAAAAATTCCTTTCTGTTATCCTTGATGTTTTTTAGAAAGACTTAGATCATTTGGTCTTCTGTTTCCTAAAACTGTCCCCTCACACCTACAGAGCAAGCATTTGATTCTTGGACCACCTTGTATCCATTTTGCCTTCTTTTGGTAATGGTGCTTAATTTTCTTCTGGGGGGGGCCACCTTTCCCCACTCTCGCTTCATGGAGAGGGCTGGTGTTGACCTCACCCTGTCCCCATCCCCGGGGTGGGCATGGGATGCCCAACCTGGTCAATAAAAGCATTGCATTCCCTGACCACAGTGATCCTTTCAGGAATGGCTACAAAAACCAATCCAGGACTGCTGGTCTCCATATCCTGCTGAACTTGAGCCTAGGAGCCTGTAAGTCTGGAACTGTTGCTGCCTTCTGGCCATCATAAAAGAAGTTCCTATGTGACAATGGAGCCAACACAGACTTCTATGCTGTGCCCCATGACATCATTTGAGCTCCTGAATCCAGCCATCCCTGAACCCAGAATACCTCTTCACTTTTTGGCAAAGTCCCTTTTCCTTTAATCCAGCTTGAAGAGGGTTTTCTGTTTACTTGTATCTTTTCTCCCCAATTTGAACTTGACCGTTCAAGCCTAATGTCTGTAGACATCGTTATTTTTCAACTTCATTGAATTATGTGGAATCGAATGGCCTAAAGTGTGTTTTGCTTAGTTTTTAGAACTTCAAAACCCTTTTTTTGAGCACTCTTCCCTTCAGGATCTAATGCCATGAATCATTTGTATCATTCACCAAATTTGTCTATCATTCGCATCTTTTTCAGAACGTTTAAAATCTCAGTAAACTAAATCTAAATCAGTGTTTTTCCTCTGTGGATTGACTCAGGGTGGCTCTTCTGCAGCTGTTTGTTTCTCTGAGAGACAGACAGACAGAGAAGAGATCAGAATACAAATAGTTGGCCAGGCTTCCTTGACCAGGAAATTCTGCCAGGTACATATGTCATTACACTTGATCTTATAATAACCCCATCAGAGAAATATTTAAATGTCCATCTTACAGGTTAAGACAGTAAGTCATTCGCCTCAAGATCACTCCAAAGATAAGATAGGGAGCCAGAGATCAAAAGCAAGTCTGCCCAACTCCAAAACCTTCTCCATTCTTTTTAGTACACTAAACTTTCCCCTCTGGGCTACTAAAAGCTGCTGCCTGCTTTACCCCCACCCCTACCTGTCTCCACACCTGGGACCCGGCCATGTGAGAAACTTCCCACCCTGGATGGATATCACTCCCTTACTTCCATTCCCACCCAGAGAGCCAAAGCTCTTGGTTGGCCATCCCCAGAAGTAGGACAGAGATCACCTTCCAGCCACGGGCCCAGAACCCAAAGTCCAGCTCCTCACTGTCCTGTTCAAATAGGGCCTCTGAGAAAAGCACCCAGGATACCCTTTGTTAGAGCGAAAGGGCTGTCTTCTTTTGTTTTGTTTTTTTTACTTAATGACAATCAAAGTTGAAGGTTAACAATGAACAATTTGTTCTGTTAGTCCCAGGATGCCTTTGTCAGCCAAGGGTAACACATCCAGAATGCCCAAGGCAGACAGGCCCCGGACCCTCTTGTCTGTCCCAACCTCTCCTCCTCCCCCTGAAACACTGCATCCAGGCCCCCACCAAAAGAAGCCTCTCTTACCACGCTCATGCCAATAACCATAAAATAACTACCTTCTTTGGACGTCTATTACACCAGGCAGTTTACATACATTATCTTTAATGCCAACACCAGCCTTTAAAAAATTTTTTTTTCAACGTTTTTATTTATTTTTGGGACAGAGAGAGACAGAGCATGAACGGGGGAGGGGCAGAGAGAGAGGGAGACACAGAATCGGAAACAGGCTCCAGGCTCCGAGCCATGAGCCCAGAGCCCGACGCGGGGCTCGAACTCACGGACCGCGAGATCGTGACCTGGCTGAAGTCGGACGCCTAACCGACTGCGCCACCCAGGCGCCCCCAACACCAGCCTTTAAATGGGGCAGAGGAGGCAGGATGGGGTGGGGGGGGGGGGCGGTGACGGTTCTCATTTTTACATATGAAGAACCTGAGGCTCAGGGAAATTAAGAAATTCCAAATCATATGGTTAAGGAGTAAGAAACTTGAGACTTGGTTCCAGGCTGGCTGACCCTCCCTTTTCCACCGTCCCGCATCACCGCTGGAGAGGTCACAGATGTGCTCTCTGTCATACCAACCAGGTCACTGGAGCCGGGCACAAACACGCAGTGGATGGACGGGTGGTCCATGCCCCCGGGAGCCCCTCCATTCACCTGCCGTGTTACTCATGCAGATGTTTGCCCCACCAGACAGTGAGCACCTCCAAGAGCTGGGTCTAACCCCCCTCCCGTGCCATGCCCCCACATTCCCTACATGATGCTTTGGGTAGGGACACAGGGCCATCTGCCTTCTTTGTGGTCGTGCCCCTGCATCCTCTGCAAAGCTTTTCGTTTGGGGAAATTCCCTCTCAGTTCTGTCTTCCCCAGTATATTTCAGAACCCAGTTCCCAGGCTCCCTTGGAGCAAGGAAGAAGGCACGTGGCCTGGGCTCTGCCCCGGAAGTCCCTAATTCAGAACTGAAGCCTGGGCAGAAACTTCTGTTTTATGGCCCGGCTTTCCGGGTGGGCTTAGTTATAAGGTCACCTTCTGGTGGCAGAAGAGATCGTGGTTGCAGTGAAATCGGCTCCCGGCCCGCAGCTGGCCTCATTTCCCCCATCGAGCCAGCTCTGCAGCGTAATTCTGGGTCTCTCTGGGAGCCTCGCCTCAAGTCTGTCACTCCTGCCCTCCCAGTGACTCTGTGCGTTATCTCATACAGTTTCATAAGTCCCCTTTCTGCTTAAGCTAGCCCCAGTGGGTTCCAATATTTGCAACTCAGTAAACTCTTGGAAAAAAGAAAAGAAATTTTAAAAATCACCTCTCACGCTCGAGGCCGGAGAGGAGTTTCCTCCGTGTAGGGTCTTGGCCCCTCCGCCTCTCTCTGCCTCGTCGCTAGATGCCTGAGTCCCTCGACAGCCTCCACCCACGCAAGCAGGACACAGCCCAAGGCATTGTGGCACCTGGCACACGATAGGCACAAGGAAATAGTTATTGATTGTTTCATTTCTCCCCCTCGCCTGCATCCCAGGATCCCTTGAGCTGCTTTTTGAGATTCCCATCCATCACATCCTTTTCGCATGCCAGATTCTGCTAGAGGGCTTTACGACCATTGGCTCATCTAACCTTCACAGTACCTTGTGAAGTGGGTAATAGCGTTTACCATCTTGCAGGTGAGTAAACTGAGGCTTGGAGACGTGAAGCGGCTTGTCCAAGGTCACAGTCTGAAGCAGCAGGGTCAGGCTCGTCCCCAGGGCCGTCTGACTCCAGAACCTGAACATCCTACCCGCTTCACTCTGCTGTGCGAAGCGTGGCTGGGAGGTGGGCATCTGGCCTTAGGAAGTCCAGATGCCAGCAGGGGAACGTGGCCAACTCCTGTGAGCCCTCCTGGAGATGCAGGGATTAATAGCCACACAGGCTGGAGCCCCAGATGCTCTGACTGAAAACAGGAAGACTTAAAGCTAATATTCTTTTCTAAAAAGCAAATGTTACAGGGGCACCTGGGTGGCTCAGCCGGTTAAGCGTCCAACTTCGGCTCAGGTCACGAACTCGCGGTTCATGGGTTCGAGCCCCTGGGTCGGACTCTGTGCTGACAGCTCAGAGCCTGGAGCCTGCTTCAGATTTTGTCTGTCTCTCTCTCTCTCTCTCTTTCTCTCTCTCAATCTCAAAAATAAATGAAGATTTAAAAAAATATTTTTAATATAATTAAAAAAAAGAGAGAGAATGTTACAAAGAATTTCTGAACACCTGCAGCTCTTATGTAAGACCACACAATGGTTTGGACATTTCCCACTATTATCAAGGGCTCTTTCAAACTCAAGAGGTTCAGAGCCACAGTGATCTTTATTTTTGCTGGAGGGCCAGGGGCAAGCACCAGGGGTCCTTATTAAGGACGGACTGTGTCCCTCCCAAAAGTGCATATATTGAAATTGAATGCCCAGTGTGATGGTCTTTGGGGGTGATTAAGTCAAGAGCGTGAAGCCCCCAGGAATGGGATCGGTGCCCTCGTAGGAACAGGCCAGAGAGCTAGCTTACCCCCTTTCTCTGCCGCGCGAGGACACAGCCCGAGGGGGGCAGTCTCTCCAGAATCTGACCGTGTTGGCACCCTGATCTCGGACTTCCGGTCTCCTGAACTGGGAGAAATAAATTTCTGTTATTTGCAAGCATTGATGGCATTTTGTTATAGCACCCCAAATCAAGACAGCTCCCCCCTCCCCGGGTCTTCTCCCCTCCACCTTCATTGGCTGGAGGAGGGGCTGGCGGCAGGAAGCTGCGGCTGTCTAGGGCAGCACAGGTGGGGAGCACTCCCACCCCCCAGATAAACCCCATCTCTTCTGACAGCTGCTGGTCCCAGAAGACTGGGGCTGGAGAGAGAGGTAAGGTCAGCTGGGCCACGAACGTTCTTCCTCACGACACACAGAACCTGTGTGTGTGGCCTCTGACACAGGGACTATTGGAAGAGGGGCCAAAGCTCTGCTCAAGGCTGGTTAGTGTGAATGCAGACTCTGCCCTGGAGAGACAAAGGAGATGTCAGGAATGCGTGCCCTCTGCGTGCAAAGGCCAAGGTGAAGGCTACTTCAGGTCTGGGCGTCCGATTCACAGTTTATAAACTGGAGACCATGGGCTGAATCCATTTTCTGTGCTTTGTTTGGCTGGCAAGGAGCTTCGCCTGGAAAAAAAAATTAAATTATTTTCCAGCATCTTCTAATTAAGAGATTTCAAGGTCTAGTGAGCCCCGGGGCTTGATGAGTACTTGGTCCTTTCAGAGTGGGAAATGGGAGTCTATTTAGGCAAATTAAGCATGCATACATACCTTTACCAGAAACTCCCCCCTGGATATAGATTCAAGAGAGATGGTCACGCAGATCTAGAAGGAGAGGATGAGAGTCTCTGCTGTGGGGCTTTTTGAGTCAGGGGATGGGGAAAGAGGAGGCAAACTAGGCCTCCATTGCTGAGGGATGGATAAATGCGGTATAGATACAACAATTAGAAGCAACAATCTTGAGGTGTATACAGCAGCCTGGATAGATCTCTAAAAACATAAAATGCTGAGGGGGGTGGGGAATAGAATTAGGTTTTTAGCACAACACTATCTACATAAATTAAAACCCATGCACATAAAATAGTATAGGTTTCATAAAATCATAAAAATAAAAGCAATTAGGCCCAGCATACCGGGTGCAGAGGAAGGAGCCAGCAGTGGAACAGGGAAAGAAGAGAGAAATCCAGTCAGATCTCCCTGCACGGGCCGACGATGCACACCAGGAACCGAGAAGTAGGCTTAAATCACTTCTGAGTTTCCTGAGACGGAAGCCCCGGAAGCCTGGGAGTTCATCACTTAGGAGCAAGGGAGAGGGACCAAGGACTGAAAGAGGAAAGGCCCTGTTATCCCTCTCCAGGAGTGCCCAACGATGGGCCCAGATTCCGTGCGCCAGTTAAGGATCTTAACTAGGTCTGTGTACTCCTTTCTTCCTAAGGATAGGACTCCCAACACAGCTGTCTCGTTCATTGTCCCTGCTTTTTGGCAAACTCGGGGCCTGATGGGGAGTCTGGAAAGCAACCAAGCCTCAGGGCATACATACAGGAGCATCTAATGCAGCCCAGAGGGTCAGTGAGGCTTGCTGGAGGAGATGACATCCAAGCAGAGACCCAAACAAGGGGCACAGGCTGACTGAGTGATTCTGCCCCCCCAGGGACTTTTGGCAGGTCCCTTCCCAACCTGAGCTCATTTGCTAATCAATGGAAGAAGAAGGATGAGCTCTAACTTGGGGGGAGAGGGGGGTTGCTAAATTGGGACTTCCATGAATCTGCCTGAGGAGCCTCTACACTATCCAGAGTGACCCAGCAAGGCTCCAGGCCCCCATCCCAGCCTCAGTTTACTTTTTGTGATGAACACAGACATGTGCAGTCCAGGCCCTCCTCCAAGGAAGGGTGTGGTGTCCCTGATGCCCCTTGAGCATTCCCTTCAGCTGCAAAGAGCCATCATGCGAGGACACGCCCCTCCCAGGGTGGCCACATCCAAGCCTGACCAAAGAGGCTGGTGGGGGAAAGGCTTGGCCATCGTGGCCCCTTGAGATAGCTCTGATGGGCCACCATCAGCTACAGAGCCCCCCTCGGGGGTGGGCCTGGGCTGTCCCAGCCGGACCTCTCCCTCTGCTGCTTCCTGCTTCCTCCCCTCCTTCCCCAAGGGTTCTCATCCCACAGACCTTCCCTGATAAACACCCTGCACACAAAACTTGTCTCAGAGCCCCATGTCCTGGAGGAGCCAGCAGGCGCTATTTGATCATTAAAACCGGCCTAGAAAGTACCAAGAACAATAACATCAATGTTATTTGTTATCGGTCAGTTATTATTAGTCCGCGGCCAAAAAATAACAAACATCAGAACTAACAGACTAAATTCCCCTGTAGCCACAGCAGTCGGTGAGAACAGCCAGGGTCAGCCATGAAATGCCCGTGACCGACCGAGCACAGCTTCAAACCCTTGAGTACACCCGGGCATGTGCAGCTCTGAACGTTAGATAATAGGTTTCGTGTTATTTTCTGTAATAAGCTCTCTTGGGTATTTCCCAGTGGTTTCATTTATTAATTACTCTCACTTTGTGCAGAATTATTGATTTAGGTGCACAAAGTTTGATTTCCTTTTTTTTTTTTTTTCTGCTTCGGGATACTGTTTTCTTTGAGAGTCAGGTTTACACAAAGAGGTAAAGAGGTCACAGCCACCTGAACCTCAGGTGTCTGGCAGGATTTGATGTAAAGAAAATAAATAAATAGAAGAGAAGAGAAATGCAAGCAAGACGGAGGATCAGTATAGGTTTTTTTTTTTAATGCTTATCTATTTAAAAAAATATTTTTTAATATTTATTTTTGAGAGAGAGAGAGAGAGACAGAGCACAAGTTGGGGAGGGGCACAGAGAGAGGGAGACACAGAATCCGAAGCAGGCTCCAGGCTGTCAGCACAGAGCCAGACTCGGGGCTCGAACCCACAAATGGCGAGATCATGGCCTGAGCCGAAGTCAGAGGCTTAACTGACTGAGCCACCCAGGCGCCCCTGAGGCTCGGTATAGGAAAGTGACTTGCCCAATCTCCCAGATCTCGAAAGTGGCAGAGCCAGGACTTGAACCCACATCCTTCTGACTCCAAAGCCTGGACACAAGCCCCACACCACCCACACAGGTCAAGTCACACGACAAAACTCTGGAGACCAGACTCAGGTTCTAGCTGCTAACTGTGCTAGAGGTGAGGTCAGATGTACCTTGCTTGAGGCCCTAGAAGAAATGCCAGTTGAAACCAGTTGTGATCAGAGAGTGTGGCCTTAGGATGGCTTAACCTTTGGAGAGACCCTGAGGCTTTATGTCAAGTGTGAGAACCGGGGGTCTGAGGGACCCCAAGGAAGGGCGTGTCCCCAGCTGCTCTGAGGGCAGAGGTCCCACGATCCAGAAGACTGGGCCAGCCCCTGAGTGCCCTGACCCCATCTACCCACCATCATAATTCTGCCCCCAAAAGGAGGGACAGCTGTGTCATGGCAGCCCAGCCCCCAGTCAGGACAGCCCTGCTCCAGCCAGCCCTAGGGTTGCCATAGCAACCACTTGAGGCGGCTGGATTTTCACTAAAGAAGAAAAGGGAGGAAGGTGGCAGCGGGGAGAGGTGAGGAAGCAAAGTCTTGGAGGGTGTGGTGATTCACCTTGTTGTCACCCCCAGTGAGGGGGAGAGGGGCCCCAGTCACTTCGGAGAACTGGAAACACAGAGGGTTACTTCAAGTCTTCCCAGATGCCTCACGCTTCGGCACACAGAGAAGGTGGTCAAATTTGCACCGGGTCCTGGGGCAAACGGGAGGTAACTTGCAAGCGTCTATAGGGAACGAGGTGGAAAAAACTATTACGTTTTTTTTCTGTTATATAATTTTGATAAAAGTACGATGGAATAGGGGGAATGTTAAATATTGGATATGTATAAAACTTCCCAATAAATCCTTTGCAAAAAATTTAATGAGAACCTACGCTTTCTTCCATGAACATAGTTTGGTTTCTTTGTTGTTGGTTTTTTGTTTTTTTTTTTAATATCAGGCTTTACACACGAAATGGCCATACATAATTCTTGATGGGGCTTTTTAATGAGGATCTCTTGAAATTCTCGGAAGTCACTCTCGACAGGAAACTTTTGTTCGCACGGTACCTGATAAAAAATGTAAAAGCATTTTATAACCATTCAAAAATGTGTAACACTTGAAATTATATTAAAAGAATCTAACAGCTCTTCCTTTTCTTCCTTTGACAAATGGAATGTTGGAATTTCTTGTGATAATGTGAATGGATTGCGAATACAATCAAATGTTTCATACCCAGTATTTCAAAATAATGATGAAGTTCTAATTTGCAGAATGTGCATGTATTGTTAGAACTCTCTCCTTGCAGCTAATGTGGATGCCAGTGAAAGGGCACCTTACCAGCAAATAGGCTTAAGCGACGACCTTACATAAAGACAGGGGTTTGGAACCTTCTTCCCAGAGCAGCTCCACCCTGGAGATCCTGCCCAACTTCCTGATCGTCCCCTTCATATCTTGGCCTACACTGGACTAGACACTGGGCTTCTAGGACACAGGGATGTGAACTTCTCTTGTGAGTCCAAGGACCCCTTGTCCATCATGGGGATCACAGTGCTCTGCAGCTGGCTGCTGATACAAGTGTGCAGGTGACAAAATACTTCTTAAGCCATGCCCGGCCCAACATGGTGCCAGATGTCGCTCCTCAGTGTGCAGCCTAACGGAACCGCAGGGCCCTTCTCTGCTTCCCTCTGGGAGACCAGGGTGCCCTGTCTGGTAAGGGGACCAACCATCCCAGTTTGCCTGGGACTGAGATGTTTCCAGGGATGTCGTTTCTTCAGTGCAAAAATTGGGAAAGCCCCAGGCAATCCGAAAGGAGCTGGTCATCCTGCGAGCTACCTGAAGGCTGTAACAATCAGTTCTTCACTGCCTTATTATAAACCATTCTCTGTGCACATGCACACACACGCACACACACGTTGCAGAGTTCTGGGTAAGAGAAATGTCTGTGCATATAAATAACATGGGCATCTTATTGCAAATGAAGATTCCGAATCAGGAGTCTGGGTGGGGTTTAAGATCTATGTTTCCTTTTTTTTTTTTTTAAGATTTTATTTTTAAGTAATCTCTACACCCAACGTGGGGTTTGAACTCACCACCCTGAGATCAAGAGTCACATGCTTCACTGACAGAGGCAGCCAGGTGCCTATATTGTTCAAAATATTTTGAACAAATGCCTGGGTGATATAGATGCCATTGGTGCGTGGGTCACACTTTGAGCTTCAAGGGCTTGGGTCACAACACTGAAATCAAAGGCGATTCCATCACTGTGAGCAGATGTTTGCGGACAGCAGCCCCAGAAGAACCGGCAAGAGAGAAGAGAAGGGCCACTGAGGGGCACCTGGGTGGCTCGTTAGGTTAAGCATCCAACTCTTGATTTCAGGTCAGGTCATGATCTCACAGTTCATGAGATTGAGCCCCATATCAGACCCTGCACTGACAATGCAGAACCTGCTTGGGATTCTGTCTCTCTCCCTCTCTCTGCCCCTCCCCTGCTCACAGTCTCTCTCAAAATAGAAAAAAAAAATCTTCTGAGTATTTCAGCCCTTTAAAAAAAAGAAGAAGAAGGGCCACTGAAACCCTTCCCCTCCATTTGAAAACCAACCATTCCTGGGGGACATGAGTGGCTCAGTGGGTTGGGCATCTGACTTCGGCTCAAGTCATGATCTCGCAGTCTGTGAGTTCAAGCCCCATGTGGGGCTCTGCGCTGACAGCTCAGAGCCTGGAGCCTGCTTCAGATTCTGTCTCCCTCTCTCTCTGTCCCTCCCCCACTCGCACTCTGTCTCTTTCTCTCTCAAAAATAAAATAAAAACATAAAAAAAGAAAAAAGAAAACTATTCCCAAAGGCCCATGGATTTGGAAAATTGCTCTCTGTATTAGGCAAATGTCACTTATGAGGATGCATCTCCCATTACCCCTAGGTGGCTCTGTGTCAAAATCAGTTGACATCAAATGGACCCTGGCATGAGTCATTACAGAAAGTTTTAGGCAATGGTGAACTCATCAGGCAAGGTCCCTGACCTCCTGGTGTTTCTAAACTGACCAACAGTTCATGCAACCAAAGTGTGTGCATATGTCTTCATTCGTTCCCTTGTTCATTCATTTATTTGCCAAATATGCCTGAGAACCTGTGTTCTAGGTACTAAGGAAGGATGCTAAGGGTAACCTCAGCACTGCAGTTTGGGGTGATACAAAGTACTAAATACCTGGGATGACCCTCACATTGAAAACAACCAAAATATCTGTTATAGAATAGGAAAAATTTTCTTGAATGTAAAATAAGCTGGCAAGAAAATAAATAATGCACAAGACAAAAAATGCAGGGAATGAAGGCAAGAATCAAAACAGATAAGGAGAGTCGCAGCTGTGTTTACCCAGAGGGCATTCACTGAACCCTGAGAAACATAGCTTTGGTTTCTCTGGTGTCCCAGAGCTAAGCTGACAAAGCCCAGGGACTGCCCAAGGTGCAGAGTCTGATAGGGGTTTCTCCCCTCAAATAGCTGAGGCTTCAAAAGGCTACCCTCTCAGGTTAATGACAAAGGAGAAATACCAACAATCCCCTCCATGGGGACTGCAAGAAGAATGGATTGTCTTAAAACTGAGCACTAAGTAGAAAATAGAAAAAAATACTGAGAATTTGGAAGTTTCAGTCATTCCTTACACAAGTTTGTAACCTGAATTCACACAACCTGGGTGGTCCCCAAACTCCACAAACCAAGAATTTTATTTACAATGGTTTCTGCCAGTAAGTGCCCCCAGTGGCCTGGCAGATGCCAAAAAATGAAAACAAACATTCTTTGGAAAAACGTTCTGCAATCCCAGGTCTCACAAATTTCCATAAATAGAAATCCAAGGAAAATGAGCAAACCACAGTATAAAACTAACCAAATACACAAGGACACAAGGCGTCATGACTGAGAACCAACAGAAACAACTGGCAAAACAACAAACTTGCAAAGGTTGTAGGTACTGAACTTATCATAGAATTTGTAAAATAATTATGTGTGCTATTTTTTCAAGAAATAAAAAAACAATCTTGAAAATATGTGCAAGGAACAAGAAACAGTAAGGAACAACTAAGCAGATTTGAGGAAGAAACAAAGATAATGTCTAGAAATAAAAACTATTACAACTGAAATGAAGTACTTCAACTGCAAATTAGACACAGCTGAAGAGAGAATTGGTGAACTGGAAAATAATTACCAAAAAAATAGCCACGATTAAACACAACATGCAAAAAGATGTAATATTAAAGGGAAAAAAAGAATGAAGGACAGGGTAAGTAAGTGTAATGTGTGGCTAATTAGAATTCCAGAAAGAGAAATGTAAGAGGATGAAGCAGAGGAAATATTTTTAAAACTGATAGCTGAGAACTTTTCAGAACTGATGAAAGACACCAGGTTCAAAAGCCCAGTGAATCCAAGCAGATTAAATAAAAAGAAGCCTACACTTAGGCTCATTAGTAAACCTTCAAACTCCCAAGTTAATGAGAAGATTTTTTTTTTAAGCCATAAAGAAAATACTGATTGCCCTTGAAAGGAGCACCACTTGATGATGGCTGATTCTCATCAGCATCCATGGAAAACCAGAAGAAGACAGAATGTTATTTTTCAACATGCTGAGAAAATAAATAAATGTCAACTCAAAATTCCATACCCAGAGAAGATATCTTGAAAGATCAAGGGTTAGATAGAGACATTTTCAAATATACAAAAATTGAGAGTTTCCCACTAGCAGACCCTTACTGAAAGTTGTATAACAGGAGAAAATGAAAAGGAATTCCAGAAGTTCTGCGAGGAAAGATATAAAAGATAATGTATCAAGAAATTTTTTAAAAGACAGAATTAAAATACATGATACAGAAAGGGACTTCTGCTTCTGCTCATGGAGGATTAAACTGCTTCAGGGTTTTCTCCATCACCATAAATGATTAGGAAAATATACCAAAAGAGGGGGAAAAGAGAGAGAAAGAAAGAGAGAAACAACTGTTTTCAGACATTGGAACAGCACAGAACTGTGCCCTGAAAGAAGATAAACAAATGAGATATATGCCCCATGACTGTCCCAGCAAACTGCCTGGAGACAGTTTCCAGACTGCAGTTTGGGGACAGGTATTGCAAACAAAGCTCAGTGGTCTCACTGAGTTGAATAGAGGGATATCAGGGTTTAAGAAGACAAGTGAGGCTAAAATTTATGAAGCAGACTGCCAGAGAAAAGGGACATGCACAGAGAGAGAGGGAG
This sequence comes from Prionailurus viverrinus, assembly GCF_022837055.1. NCBI lineage: Eukaryota > Metazoa > Chordata > Mammalia > Carnivora > Felidae > Prionailurus > Prionailurus viverrinus. The sequence goes on from NC_062570.1 coordinate 98,157,602, forward strand.
AGAGAGAGAGACAGAAAGATTCAAGGAAATGCAGAGAGGTCTCTTTGAATCTTTGAATGAGTACTGATCTGCACATGCACAGAATGAAACTCTGGAAGGTCAAGAAAGAACCACTGGAAAGTAGCAGACCAAAGGAGCCCACACAGAGAGGAGAAGAGTTCATGTTCTCATTTTCCAGAGTGGTGACACCTCACAATACATGAGATATTGGATAGGGTCCTTGGAAGGGTCACATTTTTGTAGTGGCACTAAAATAGCTGTGCCTTGGGCCTACCATAACAAAGCTTAAAATTAAGCCCTGAAAGGATCAGAAGGATCCCCAGTAACTTAACTGTGTGCCAGAACAAAATCCAATACTCTATAAAAGAATCCACCCAAATCCAGCATTCAACAACAGAAAACACATAATGTCCATATGCCAGTTTATTGCTTCTTGGCTCTAAATGCACCCTTCTTTGCCCTGCTTTGTGACACTGGAGCTGGGAATTGAATACTTGGTGCTATGTGAAAGTTGGTCTTTAAAGGTGCTGAGGCAAGTGGGGAGGTTTCACTGCAAGATCATTGCTGCAGAAGAAGTTTCTCTTCCTGGCCCTGGTGTATTTTACCTCCACACATGTCAGTGTTGTTTAGGAGGCCTAGTGGCACTCATTCTCCAAGTTGTCCAAACACCTAATAGACCACTTCCTGAACCAGCACCGGCCCACTGGCACCCTGGCATATTGGCTACCTGACAGGTAGACCCTGCAGACCACCTAGGACCTATCTGCATCCTCTAATGGATGTCTCAGCCATCAGGTAAGTTGTGGCAATGGAAGTCTGTGGCCCAACCCTCTGGCAAGTTTCTTCTCCACTGGCAAGGCTGTGTGTTCATATGGCAGCCACACCCTCTCCAACAAGGTCTGCATTGAAGGGGGCAGGGGTGGAGTTGTCTCTCTCAAGCTCTTAATTCCTTCCTGTCTAATTTCCCTCAGCCCTAGAGGAAGAACAGCTTCCTGTATTTGTTATTCCTGTATTCCTTAGAGGTCTCCTGTAACCCTTATAGTAATTAACCACATCTGACTTGTTAATAATTACTTATATTAAATTGACCCTGTTCAAATTACTGATGAGATTTCTGTCTTTGCCTGGCCCTTGGCTGATATATCCAGCATCCAATCAAAAGTTACTCAGCATACAAAAAAAAAAAAGCTAGCATTGAGTAAATAGGACTCATAACCAGGAGAAAAAGAAATTAGTTAATAAAAAGAGACCCAGCAGTGGCTGAGAGGATAGAATTAGACATCAAGGGTTTTAAAACATTTTAAATCTTATACAAATGTTCAAAGATGTAAAGGAAAACATGAATACAATGAGGATATAAAATAGAATTTATAAAATAAAAGGACCCAAGGGCCATGTATAAAGATGAAAAATACAAGTGTGAAATGCAAAAAATATGCTGGATGGGATTACCAATAGATACTGCAGGAAACAAGATTAGATAGCTTGAGAATATAGCATTAGAAACTACCCAAAGAGAGGCACAGAGAGGAAAAAGGCTAGGGGAAAAAAATGAACAAATATCAGTCATCCATGGGGCAATGTCAGGGTGGCTTGCATATGTATTATCAGAGTCTCAGAAAGGAGAGGAAAGAAAAAAAATTTTTTGAAGAAACAAAAGGCTGAAACCTTTCCAGGTTTGATGAAGATTATATACCCACAAATCAAGAAGCTCCATGAACCCCAAGCAGAATAAAGAAAAACATACCAAAGCACATCATGATCAAAGTTGCTAAAAACCAGTGATAAAGAGAAAGTCTTAAAGGAAGCAGCCAGAGAAAAGAGATATTATATGCAAAGGAGAAAAAAATTAAGAATTATGGAAGACTTCTCACAGAAACAATACAAAGCAGGAGACAATGAGTCAAAGTCTTTGAGGAACGCCTGGGTGGCTCAGTCAGTTAAGCATTAGACTCTTGATTTCGGCTCAGGTCATGATGTCACAGTCTGTGATTGAGCCCTGCATCATGGAGCTGAGCGTGCAGCCCACTTAAGATTCTCTCCCCCTGCACTCTCTGCCCCTCCCCCACACGCACGGACGCTCTCTATCAAAATAAATGACTAAACATTTTTTCAAGATCTTGGAATTGGTGAAATGAAAACTACCCACTTGGAATTCTAAAGCCGATGCAAGTTATCTTTCAAAAATGAAGGCAAAAATACTTTCAGACAAAATCTGGGAGAATTTCCCATTAGCCTCCAGTGCAAAGAAAAAAGAGTGTTAAATAAAAAGGTCTTCAGGCTGAAAGCAAATGATACCAGGCGGAAATTTGGATTTGTACAAGGGGACGAAGAATGTTCAACAATGAAGAGAAGCAGACCACTGGTACATTCAACATGAATGACTCTCAAGTGTCACCTAAGTGAAAGAAGCCAGTCGCAAAAGGCTGCATACTGTATGATTCCATTTACATAAAATCCTAGAAAAGGTAAAAAAAAAAACTGTAATGACAGCAATCAGTTCAATGGTTACCAAGGGCTGGGAACAGAGGAAGTAAACTGGCTACAAGAGGGCACAAGGGAACTTTTGGGTTGATGGAGAAGTTTGGGATATTGTGATTGTGGTTGCCTAACTACACATTTGTCAAAACTTCTCAAGCTGTATACTTAAAATGAGTGAAGTTTATTGTGGTAAATGATAACCTAATAAAGCTGATTATTTACATCAGTACAGAAAACCGTATGTAATGCTTTCGTTTTAAAAAACGCATCACGCTGGGGCGCCTGGGTGGCGCAGTCGGTTAAGCGTCCGACTTCAGCCAGGTCACGATCTCGCGGTCCGTGAGTTCGAGCGAGGCTCTGGGCTGATGGCTCAGAGCCTGGAGCCTGTTTCCGATTCTGTGTCTCCCTCCCTCTCTGCCCCTCCCCCGTTCATGCTCTGTCTCTTTCTGTCCCAAAAATAAATAAAAAAACGTTGAAAAAAAATTACAAAAAAAAAATAAAAAACGCATCACAGGGGCGCCTGGGTGGCTCAGTCGGTTGAGCATCCGACTTTGGCTCAGGTCATGATCTCGCGGTCCATGAGTTCGAGCCCCGCGTCGGGCTCTGTGCTGACGGCTCAGAGACTGGAGCCTGTTTCAGATTCTGTGTCTCCCTCTCTCTCTGACCCTCCTCCGTTCATGCTGTCTCTCTCTGTCTCAAAAATAAATAAACGTTAAAAAAAAATTTTTTTTTTAAACATGCATCACAACAACCACAGAGAAGTTAAAAAGAGGGCCAATGGAATTAAAGGGTATTAAGGGATTAAGTGTGTTTTTCAAGAAAAGGGTAAAGATATTGATTAACTTCAGATTTGGATAAACTGAGAAAAGAATTTGCTATTTCTAAAGTTACCACTGAAAGAATAGAAACAGATATGTATTTTTCTACTCAGAGGAGGGGAAGAGATAAAATAGATAAAAAATATATATATACTGAATCAAAAGTAGGGGTAAAAAACCCCCACACATAATGGGTGAGACAAACAAGAAGCATGAAATAAGTTGGTAGCTATAAATTCAAACATATCAGCAACTGCAAGACATGTATATGAGCCAAAAGTTGGAATCGCAGATTAAACAAATTCTAACCAAAGAAGTCATGCGTTGCTCTCTTGACATCAGACAAAATGGACTTCAAAGCAAAAGCATTGCCTGGTAAACAGGAACACTTCATAATGATAAAAGGTTCAGATCGCCAGAAATGCATAACAATTTGAGAATTGTAAACATCTAAGGATGCGATCTAAAAATCATAAAGAAAGAAAAATGACAGAACTTACGTGGAAATAGATAAATCCACAATCATAGGGTAAAATCATTAACCTTTCTCAGTAATCACTAGAATAAACAGATTTTTTTTTTTTAAGTCAAGAAAGATATTTGGCCAATATGTTTAACTTGACTGGATGGACATATGTAATCCACATTGTCAATTAGTGCAGAAGCCACGTTCTTTTTGATCATTGTGCTCAGGCTATAGCTGGGACACTGAGGCTCAGGGTAAATTTCTGATTTGTCCAGCAAGATGCAGTGCAACAAGGTCTCAAGTTGAGTCTCCTGTCCCTGAATCCTTAATTTTCTGCTTTTCCTGGATGGTTCTAAATGCCTCCTGTTCCCCCCCCCTCCCCCCCCCCCCCCCCATACAAGGGCTTTGTCCCGAAGCCATATCCGGCTTCCCAAAGCCAGCTCAAGGCCAGGGTGACATTGCTGAAGGCTGAGGTGTTACCAAGGAAGGAAGAAAGCAGGAAGCAATGCCTTAAGAAGGTATTGTTGCCTGCGGCTGTGATACTATCGTTTGCCAGAGGAGGAAGCCTCCAACAGCTGGGTGTGGTTGTCAGGCTGTTCCCAGACCCCCTCCAGGAAGCTTGAATATTCAGGTTTAAGAAAACTCTATACCCTTTATCACTGGCAACCGTGGGCTTCCCTGGGCCTTACAGAGAAAGCAAATATTCTCGGTCCCCATGCTAATAATGGCCCTTTGTGAATGGAAAAAGAGCATGGATGCAGAGACCTTAAAGGGGGCAGAAAGGCCAAGTCCATCTGACCTAGAGGTGGTGGCTGAGCAGCTGGCTTGGGGTCAAAAAAAAAAATTTTTTTTTTTACCAAAAAAAAAAATTGCTCAACAAGTGTTCATTGAGCAGCTATTGTATTCCAGGCACCTTGCTGGGAACTGTGGGCAAAATGGTAATGATCGTGATGATGATGATGGTGACGATCGATCGATCGTGAAGACTAGATGCCTTAACGGCCAGCATTTCTTGGGCACTCCCTGTATATCAAAGCACCAGGCTGCAGTCTGCACTTGAATGCATTACCTTATGCAATCTCCCCATAGTCCTGTGAGGCAGGTATTGCAATGATTATCTCTGATTAGATAAGGACACGGAGGCTCAGAAGGTTAAGCGATGTGCGCGTAAGGTCACACAGCAAGTAGGGGCAAAGATGGGACTGGAACCTAGAGCCACGCTTTTTATCACAATGGTCCCCAAGGTGAGTACCACCCAACAGCAAATACAAGTCACCAGCAGGTGGCAATTCCCGGATGCAAACAGTGACATCAGAGGGGGAGACAGTGACAGATCAGTGACAGAGGGGGAGACAGGCAGGTTGGCAGAACTGAAGTTTCGATGGAGCGCTTTGGGGCTCTGTGAAGCCTTTGCTAGTTGTCTGCGTGTGCCCCGAGCGGGCAGACTGCAGGCCCCCACCCCAGCCGGGTCCTCAACTTGGGCATTAGTTCCTCAGTCTTACCTACACGTACACATGAAGCCCAGTCTGCCCCAGTGGCCGCTCAGCCCACAGCTTCAGCCAGACTCCCTGATGGGTCCCAACCTTGGCCACCTGCCCATGAGGCTTTGATGCCAACCTCTTTTCCAGCCCACAGGAAACCGAAACGTGTGTGCGTTCCCAATATGTCTGTGAACGTGTTTCCTCCACATCTTTCCCTTCCCGACAAGGGAAGTCATTCAGCAGGGAGAAATTCCTCCCCAGGGAGGGGACGAGCCAGGAAGGGCAGGTTTCTCCTAGACAGTTCCCTCTGGGATGATAAGTGGAGCCCAGGGTGCTCCCAAGAGCACCTGCTGTTGGCCAGAAGAGAAACGAGTGAGCAGGTGGGAACACCCAAACAGAGGCGAGCCGTGATGAAAAGAACCGATGAGACAAGTCCCCTAGAGCCACAGGGAAGTGGGGCCCTGAGCATGGGGACGAGACCAGGAAGTAACTCCTTAGGACCAAAGCCATCAAAGCGCTACGCACAGAAGAGGTGGGGCAGGGCCAGTCCTGCCTACGTGGTGCTGTGAGCACCCTTTCCTGGGTAGGAAAGCGTGCCTCTGCGTCAGCAGAAAACAGCGCTGTAGAGATGTGTCTAATAGGAAGGGAAGCACGCTTTGTAAAGCGTCAACTTCTGTGCATGTGTTTGTTCACTGTTCTCCTCCTTAGGAGCCGTTTACCTTGGAAATTGTAACAGGTGGCCAGGCAGGCGAGACACCCCAACAAAGAAACAGGAAAGTCAAAGTCCAGCTAGAAAGAATTGCTGACCAGGGTTGGGGCCCGGGGGGGTGGGGGGAGGGAGAAAGGTTGGACGTGGACTCCTGGAACAAAACTCGGCTCAACCTCCCTCCCCCCCCCCCCCCCCCCCCCCCCCGCCATAACTTTTCTCCACCTGCCACGCAGATCCCTCGGAGGCCTTGCTCACTGCTTCATGAAGGACCCCGGGCAAGCAAGTGGGGAGCACCTGTCTCGTTCATTCTTTTATTCACTCAACCAGTGTTTATTCGACACCTGTTGTGTGCCAGGTCGCGTCGTAAAAGGCGTGATTACAACTGTGGTAAACACCACACAGGAGAAGCACAGAGCGCCGTGAGGGCTAGAATCAGTTACATACCGGCCTCTACTCCAGACAGAACTGATCCGGTCAAACCAAGCAAGGGCCGGTAACTAAGCTGAGATGCAAAGGATGGGTGGGCATTAATTAGGAAAACAGGGGACCAGGAGTGACCCAGGTGTAAGGAGAGGTCTGTGCAAACGTCACAGTGAGACAGAGACTGGCGTTCACTCTTATTGCATAGAGAGTCCCTCCAAAACTTAGTGGCTTAACAACAACCACTTTTTTTTCTTCTTTTTTTAAACCCACCGTCTTGTGGGTCAGAAATCCGGGCTGAGTTCAGCCAGACAGTTCCGACGATCCAGGTCATCGAGTGGCTGACCTTGGCGAGGACTGCCTCGTGCAGCTGAGTCAGCGGCCAAGCCACTGAGGAACTGACAGGCCTTGCCCGGGAAGCTGTGGTTCTTCCCTCCGTGGTCTGTGCTCCCCAGCAAGCTATGCTGGGCCTTCCTTCGCGTGCAGCGAAAGGCTCCCACCGGGCAGCCAAAACGGACAGATACGTGCCATGTCTCTGTTCCCATCACGCTTGCTCTCATTGTCTCATTGGCCAAAGCGAGGGACGTGGCTAAGCCCAGAGTCGGGTGTGAACAAATTAGGGGTTATAACCGCAACCACCTACCTCAGTGTGTTCAAGGAATTGAAAGAAAGAGGAAGAGTGGAGAGTGAAGGGGGGGGGGGGCGGGTGCGGAGGTGAAGCTGGGGTGGGGGAGCCAGGACCCGCAGAACCTCCCGGAGCCCTGGAGGAGTTTGGTCTTTTCCCTAAAAGCAGGCGAGCCCTCTGTTTCCTGATTCTCTGTCGTGTGTATTTGGTCATCATAAATAAATCCCCCGAAGCCTGAACTGCCCTGGGTGAACTAGTAAAATGGATTTTCCAAGCCTGAGAAGCTGAGGACAGGATGTGGAGCGCCGTCTGCCCCCCCTCCCCCACCCCCCCCCCCCCACATCTCCGCCCACAGCCCACACTGCGGTAAATGCCTCATCCCATCTCACCTCTGGGCCTTTGCACCTGCTCCTCCCTCAGCTGGAAATGATCTTCTCACACCCCGAGTCGGGCCGGTGCCTGCCTCTCCAAGACTCGCTTCAGGTAACACCACCTCAAAGAAGCCCTCCTTGACTTCTCTAAGTCCCCAAGACCCAATACACATCAAATGACACCATAAGGCCTAGGGAATAAGCCTGTCACTTAGTACAGTGGCCTGGTGGTTTCTAGGACCAAGTGTGTATGGGGCCCAGGCCCGCCTGTGGGGCACACGCCTGGGGGCACAATGCTTTACCAATGCTGGAGCCATCTTTTTATGTGCGTGCCCCCCACTAGCCTGTCTTTCTTGAAGGAATACCCACAACCCCGGGGCCCGTACACAGAAGAGTCAGAAATACTCGAATGAATGAGTGATTCTGTCACCAAACAGGACTTTCCTCTAAAGCCCGGGTCAGCGTTATGAAAGTCTTGTCACAGCAGTTGAGGGGAAAGTTTCTCCAACGAGGCCAGCAGCTCTGGTGTCTTCCAGTTCCTCCAGGAAACCACCCTTCCAGAAGAGAGAAACCTCCCAGCTCTAGGACAATCCAAGGCAGGGCGGTGGGAAAGTAAAGGGAAGGGACCTCCTTGGGAGAAAAGTGCCACAGCACCATTTACTGTAACTGAGAAAGAACCGGCCGGCCATGGCCTCCATTGGAGCAGGCCTTCCCCGGGTGCTAGAACAACTGGCCGGGGGCCCTGAGGGAGGTACTGATCACCCGAGCACTGATGCCCGGAAGCCAATTCATAGGTTGGCTCACTCACCACAGATTGGAGAAGCAGAGCCTGTGAACCAGGGGCTGAAAAGCGGGCCTCGAAAGCTCCAGGCCCCACCCACCCATGCTGACAGACTTTTCCAAACTAGCCTACTGTTCGTGGAGCCTGAGAGTGTAAATCACACTGTCTCCCTTTTGCAGGGAGGAAACTTGAAGCCCAGGGAGATAAGCCTTTGACTCATCGGCCCCTTTCAGAAGTCACAGCTGCCCAGAGAGCTGACTACCCTTCCCAGCCTCCCTCGTGGCTACAGGCGGCCATGCTGACCAAGCTCTAGCCCATGAGACGTGAGGCAAAGTGATGTCTATGACTTTGGGGGTTTGCTCCCAAATGGCAGAGCTGCGGCCTCCTTTCTTGTTCTTCTTCCGAGGCCTAGCGAGCCATCTTGGACAACACAGCCGAGGGCAGCACCTCAGAAAAATGGAGAAGCAACAACATGGAAAGAGCCTGGGCCCCTCATATCTGGGCGCACGGCCTGGGGCCACCCTATCAGCCCTGACCGGCTTACGCTGCACACACTGTTGATAAAACAGCCCGTCTCGCTGAGGCTACTATTACCTAAGCTATTTGCTGCAGCCACTGAATCCGTATCCTCCTGACTCACCACATAGCCCAGGAGTGAGTTTCCTCAGGAAGCCCAGGACCACTGGGACTGCCCAACCCCAGGGGCTCTCATTGTCCCAGGACAACAGAGCTGTGACCTCCACCCCAGGGCCCAGCTGTTTTCTTGAAGTAAGAGCTGGGGAAGTTGCTCGGAGGAAGCTGCTAGATTGCCAAGGATAGGAAGAAAAATAAACACAGCTGATATTCCACCAGCATAGACACCAGCGCACCTGCACGACTTGTTAAAACGCTGAAATTCTTCCAGGCCAGCTGATAAGCAGCCCCGGCCCTGAGCCACCCCACCCCTGGAAGGGTCCCCTTCCCCGGCTATCCAGGCCCCAGACCCAGAAGCTAAAGGGGCAACGCCCGGCCCGGAAAGGGGTCACCAGGACCTCATCCTGACCCCTGGACGTCGATTCGGCAAGCCCTACTGCTTGTTAAATGGTTTGAACCTGACCCCTGGCCACCAGGTGCCTGGTCTGAACTGACTGCATGGAAATGAACCACCGAAGTCAGCACTGAGGGTGACGAGGGTGGCAGGAGATCTGAAAGCCGGACACTGGCCGCTGAGTCCCCTCCTCCACCTCCCTGCGTCCCTCCCTGCCTCTCCTCCCCCAAACCAGAAACACTTGGCCCACCAAGGCCTGCCCTTGCCGATTCAGAATGTGCCACAATCACGCCCAGATATTATTGCGCACTTTTATTTACAGAAAACACAGATAAAGCATTTCAATGTTCATTTAGCAAACTGATCCACTCTTTTTTTTTTTTTTTCTTTTTGGCACAAAGAAATATCACTGATGGACCCCAAGATCAATCGGAAACCCCTAAGATTTATCAGCCGTCACTGGTCCAGGGGCAGCCACGAGACTCAGACAGACAGACAGACAGCATCGCCACAGACTGGAAAATAATAAACAAGGTCCACATTCACCTCACAGTAAAAACCTGCTCACCGACAGGCAAGGGCGGGCAGGAGGGGGCAGTTTCTCTGCTCCCAGGGGGGCAGCGGGCACTGGGGGCAGGCAGCAGGGTGGGGAGGGATTAGACACCATTCATAAATTAGAGAGAGGTGGCCTTTTTTGTTTTTAACCTCTTACCTTGTGGAAGTAAGACAGTGCAAAAACTATCATACCCGGACCACTCGTCCGTTGGAGAAGCTTCCGAAGTTCTGTGGTTTGGGGCACGTATCTCTCCTCGTGGGCGCCTGTGTGTGTGTGTGTGTGTGTGTGTGTATGTGAGTGTGAGTGCGCGCGCGCGCGCGCGCACGCGCGCGCATGCGCTCATGTGAATGTGTGAGTGTCGTGCTTGTAAACATTGTCACCATCCACGCAGAGACCCAGCATCCTTGTGTCTGAATGGGGTGGGGTGGGGGCTCACCCCACTTCACGTCCCCTCTGCCCCAGTGATTCCTGTCCAAGACATAGTGCAAATTTCAGAGACGAAAAGGGGGGGCAGAAGGAAGTGGAGGGTGGGCAGGGGCCAGGAAGGACACAAAGGCAGGGTGGGGGCGGGAGGGGGAAATAAGGCAACAGTTAGAAACGGTCCATTTTATCAAAACCGACGCCACGTGCCCCTCACCCCCACCCACGGCGCCCTCGTCACGAGAAAGGGCGGAAGTCCCGCTCCTCCACCAGACTGATGGAGGGGTTCTTGAGCTCCTCCTCCGACGTGGCCATCTTGTAGCCCAGCTGCGCCAGCACCCGCTGGCAGGCGTTCTGGGCAAAGGCCACGATGTCGTAGGAGAGGCGGAAGCGCCACTTCTCGGCCGTGGCCGCCGAGTTTCGCACGGTGCCGTATTTGTGCTTGCCCAAGGTGGGGTCGCCCCGCGTGTTGTTCTGGATCCAGCGGGCCACGTGGCTGTCCAAGGGGATCCCCAGGAAGCCGTAGATCTCCTCGGTCTTCTTCATGGGGTTCCTGGCCAGGTCCTCGTAGCGCACCAACATGTACTTGCCCTTGAGCCACGCGGGCCGCGTGAGGCCGGTGGACACGGAGTTGGAGAAGTCCTCGCACACCGTGGTCAGCTGCGTCACGTCCAGGTTGTAGGGCTTCCTCCCGGTGCCGTACCAGAGGCGCCAGAGCCGGTACGTGTCGCGGAAGGTCTCGCTGCGGGAGGCCAGAATGCCACGCGGGTCCCGGACCAGCTGGATGACCTTGAGGTTCAACCGGGGGTCCTCAACCAGGGCCCGAAGGTCGTTGACCTCGGGCACCCGCACGGTCTTGATGGCCACGTGGCTGCGCTCGCGACAGGCCTCGGCGGCCACCGTCAAGTTCAGCACGCCGCACTTGCGCACGCAGTCCCCCTCCTCCAGCACCAGGTCGGCGGAGCCCGGGGGGTCGCACACGGGGCGAGAGCACAGCACCCTGCTGGCCCCGCGGCGGAAGATCCTGTCGGTGGTGTGGTTGACGGGCGGCGGCTTGATGTAGTTCTCCAGGAAGTAGAGGTCACAGTCATAGAGGCTCCTCAGGAGGTCGCGGCTGGCGCCCAGCATGACCCGCCGGTCCGCGGGGCTCTTGCCCTGGGTGAAGCGGGGGATGAGCGTGTTCTGCACGTGGTAGAGGGGCTCGAACAGGTAGAAGACGTCCAGGTGCTGGTTGAAGAGCTGGCCCACGAAGGAGGAGCCGCTGCGCGTGGTGGCCAGAATGAGGATGTGGGTCTTGCGGGAGAGGTTGTAGGTGAAGGTGGGGCCCTCCTCGCACAGCCGCTCGGCCAGCCCTGCCTCTGCCAGCCCCGGGCAGGTGTGGAAGGACTTGGCGGTGAAGGTGCGGATGGCCGTGTACTGGATGGCGATCGAGGCCAGGGCAAGGAGGAGGACAGCCTTCCAGGAACATTGCATGGCTGGGCACCTTCATGGGGCTGCTTCTCCACCATGCGGGGTCTGTGGGCAAAGGTGGGCCAGCCCTCAGGAAGCAGCCAGGCGTGGGTGCCTCGCTCGGCGCCCTTAGAAGGGCTGGCCTCCGGGGGGGGGGGGGGGGGGGGGGGGGGGGTTGGCCCTGGCACCTACCTGATTCCCTCTGCCCTGTGCTCACACACACACCTAAGGGCTGAGCAGCTTCCAGGCTAGACTTTCCAAACTCTGGGGACTCCTGGGAGTTTCTTGGCACTGAACAAACGGACTCCCCACACCCCCGGGGTTTAACCTACAGAATGCTGCAGGGGACTCCCGCCGGGACCCTTGAGTTCCTTAGTGGGGCTCCGCGGTGCAAGAAGCTGACTTCCCCGGCTCACACACTCAGGAGCCCACCACTCCCTGCCTCCAGTCATTCTCCTGCCACTGCCTGTCACCCCTGCCAGCACCTCCTGGGCCCGCCTGCATCTTCCACCCCCCGTGAGCAGGCACCTGGTCCCCCCACCTGGGCATCTTTCCTCCAGCCCCTGCCCACCCCTAGGAGGAAAAAGAGCTCATGTCAGAGGCTTCCTCCTGTGTCTAAGGGACCCCTGTACGCCCTACGTATCCACTCACCTCTGCCCCCTGGGCCCAGGAAAGGGGGACAAATGTGTCAAACCCACCTCCCCAACTTAGGGATGTAGGTGACCGGTTTACTCTAGCTGAGGACTCCTGGGATCCCCGGGTTAGGAGAGCCAACTGGCCCAGAACAGGACAGTTCCAGCGCTGCTGAATAGCATCCCTTACCCAGGCCCCAGCACACTCCAGGTTTGTTTCTGGCCACAGGGGCAAGGGAGGGGTCCGGGGAGAGGGCAGATGACCCCCACTGACAGCAGGGTGAACCGGCTCTTCCGGGCCCCCCATCCCAGCCAATCCTTAAGGGCCTCCGCCATTAGGCTCTCAGCCCTTCTGTCCACAGGGGGAGCTCAGAGGCCCCACTGTGACCCAGCAATGGCCCCAGAGAACCAGGCAGGACAGAGAGGAGAGGAAGGGGTGGAACAGAAGGGACACCTGAAGGAATGAGAAAGTGGGTGGGGTGGGGACAGGAGAGCAGGGAAAATGAAGGGTGTGTCACAGGTCTGGAGCGAGGTGCCAGCCTGAGCATCTGGAAGTCCCCCCCCCAAGAGAGGCTGGCTCAGCTCCCAGGCCCTGGGGGAGGGCTGGGGCTACTCCAAGAGTGAATGCAGGGAGGGCTCCACCACTCACCAAAGAGGGGCTGCTCCGAGCTAGGGAGTCCACAGCTGCCGGGGCTCCTGGCCTAGCTGGCGGTCCCAGCCTGTGCAGATGCCCTGTGGCCAGCAGACTGCAGAGAGAGAGAGGTAGGGGAGGGGTTCTGGAGGGGGGGGGGGGGTTGATCTGTCAGCACCGCCCTTCCCACCCCTTCTGTCCTGTGTCCTGTGCCCCCACAGATTACCTTCCAAGGCCATGGGACAAGGGCCCTGGCTGCTCTCCCAGATCACTGACTCAGGCCTCCAAATATCCTAGAGCCATCTTTTATCTCCTAGATCTGGTCCTGAGTCCTGGGCCCTCCATCCACCTCCCCACCCCCTAGCCATCCTCTCCTAGCAAGTCACTGTCCCTCACACCACGACCCGATGGGCAGGCCTCCATCACCAGCTGACCAAGAGCTGGTGCCCCACATGGGGAACCACCCCGGGGAGGACCCCCAAACTCATCACCCAAGGCAGCTGCAAAGAAATCCACTGGCCACAAATACCCCGAGGCCTAGCTAGCTCTGTTCAGCTCTGGTGGCCAGACTGACCCACCAGACAGATGCCCGGCACCCGAGAATGGAACGGCGACAGAGTCAAAGCTGTCCCAGAGAATTAGGCCAGAGCACAGCCCCGGCTGGTTCTGCATTTTATTTATTTATTTATTTTTTAATTTATTTTCTGAAGGAGAGAGAGAGAGACAGAGACAGAGCATGAGTGGGGGAGGAGCAGAGAGAGGGAGACACAGAATCCGAAGCAGGCTCCAGGCTCTGAGCTATCAACACAGAGCCCGACGCGGGGCTCGAACTCACGGACCGTGAGATCACGACCTGAGCCGAAGTCGGACGCTTCACCGACGGAGCCACCCAGGCGCCCCTGATTCTGCATTTTAAAGCGACAGAACCACCTGACCCTTCAAAGTCTGACTCGTTCAGTGACTCCCCAAGAGAGGTTTAGAGAAGTCAACAGGGCCGCCGGGGGGCTCACCTCAGACCTCCCGGTGGAAATGGCAGCTCTGTCTAGACAGCCCAGATGCCGAGGCCCGCACGGAAGGGACAGCCGGGGAGGGAGGTTCTTCTTCCAGCCACAGCGGAGAGAAGAGCGGCTACCTACAACTCAAAGCAGAAGTGGACCAGGGAGCATCCCTGACCTTGACGCTGCTCGCGGATTCTAAGTTAAAACGTCAACACCGTGGCGAGCGTTGTTTCGGTTAGCATCTTCGGAGTACTTCCTAAGTGCTAAGCCTTTGACCTGCATCCGCGCGTTTATTCCTCACAGGAACTTCACGTGGAAGCCAGTTCTCAGCTCCGTTTCACACTGGAGAAGGCTGAGGCACAAAGAGGCGGAGTCACCCCCCTGAGCTCGCGTGCCTGGCTTAACGCACATCTAGCAGGTTCCCAAAGCCCTCGCTCTTTCCCTCTGAGGAGATTTGACCTTGTTCCTCCAGCTTACGCGCACTTGGCCTTCAAACATGCATTCGATTAATGTCCCCAGCCCACTTGTGAATCGGCAAGAGAGAGACGGGGCATAAGAAGGGTACAGACGATCCGTAAGACTTACGGCATGTTCCTTCCCTTCGCCGTCTGGTCTTGTTGATCTACTGGCTCGTGGCTGAGGGGGTGAACTTGTGCCTTGTGAATATTCTGCCCACATCCCGCTATTTGGCATGACTCCTTTGGGGGAGGGGTTCGCGGATCCTCACGTCCCAAACCTGCCGTGCTGCCTGGCCCGGCCAACTCTGAACACTATGCGGTTCCTTACAGCCCCCTTTGGGAGGGCAGGGTCTTCACTCCCATTGTTTAGATGGAGAAACTCAGGCTCAAAGACTAAGCAAATGGGCATGGGCAAACAAGGAGTAGCAGAGACTCGAATCCCCCTGTGTCAGACTCTTAAGCCAGTGCTTTGAACCCTTTACCATCTGCTTAGCGGAGTAGAAACAGACTTAAAGAGTCTGGGTGCCTCAGGGAGGGGCACAGAAGCTGGGCTGAGGTGACGGTGGGCCATCTGAGGCTCTGGGGGTACTTAGTACGTACAGGGAATAGTACCACGTCACCAGGTGGCAGTAAATAGGAGAACACAGTCTAGATTCTTGCGAACCCCCAATGTGATCAGAGAAAAACCACACCCCTGACCACACCCCATCCCCTCCCCCCCACCACCTCACTCCCCTGCGGTAAAGAATGCTGACTCCATCAACAGGGTTGGGTGAGGTGCCCAGCAGAACCGCCTCTCTGCGTTAAATTAGATCCTCCTACAAAATGCAGGCCCACCCTGCCTGAGTGCCCCAAGACAAATGCCTTTAAAGAACAGGTAGGGAATACCGTTAATAACAGTGCTCGTAATATTTTCTTAATGTCTTTTTTAAACTTATTTTTGAGAAAGAGAGTGCGTGCAAGCAGGGGAGGGGGGACAGGGAGAGAGGGGGACAGAGGATCTGAAGCAGGCTCCGTGCCGACAGCAGCGAGCCCGATGCGGGCCCCGAACTCACACATGGTGAGATCATGACCCGAGCCAAAGTCAGAGGTTTAACCAACTGAGCCGCCCAGGCACCCCTGCTCGGTACGAGTTTTAAGTTATTTAAGGGTCTGCAGTTGCAATGCCATTGCATTAGGTGGCGCTCCCTTTGCTCTTAACCCGTGAAGATCTGCCCAGATATCCAGCATGACCCGGGCTCTGTTCTAGGAATCACGGAGGGGAGAAAGCATGAAGGCAAGCACTTCCTGGGCATTCACGATGTTTATTCCAGGCAAATGCTCCTCACGCCTTCACGCCAACCCTGTGTGGTCGACGTTGCCATATCCCCATTATACAGATCAGGAAGCGGGGGGGGGGCTCCGCAAGGTTAAGTAACTTTCCCAAGCTTACACTCCGAGTAAGGAGCAAAGCCAGGATTCTAGCCCAGGCCCTACTCCCTGGAGCCCACGCTCGAATCCTCCTCCCTGACCCATGACATTAAACCCCTGGGGTCCCCACCGAGACAGGAAACAGACGTCTTGAAGAGATTTCACTTAACTCTAAGATTCTGGCGCCAGAAGGAGAGGTCACCCATAGAGGGGACCGTTTAAGTTTCTCCCCCCTCAACTTCCCCCCCACTCCACCCCAGAGAAACTTAAGGCCAGGATTAGCAACTGTTGCCTTGGCTAATAAATCAGAAGTAACTGAAGCATCCCGACGCTACAAATCCCTAAGAAAGGGGGACTCAGTGTCGCAGGTATAGCACCAACAAGGGGAATGCGTTCAAAGTCCCAGCCCCAGGCCATTCCCCTGTCTCCCAGGAGGGCAAAGCTAGGGCATGGGAACAGGAAGATGAAGAAAGTCAGACCCTCCTAGAAAGGCCCCTGCTCTCCTGCCAGCCTGGCAGAACTGGGCTCAGGGCTGGCCAAGCTTCCTTGGTATGCTGGAGGCATCTGCCCTGGAAACCAGAGGCCCCAGGGCCAGGTCCCACTGTTCCCAGGGGAGCCCTGGCCACGGCAAGGAACTCTCCAACGCCCTTGTCCTCCAAGCCAGACTGTGAGCCCCACGGCCCCTCCCTGGGCTTGGAGCAGGGCCTTCCTCCACCCCTGGTTAGTCACAATCCAGACAAACCCTAGACACAGGAGCCCAGAGTCTGTAACTTCTGTTGGAAGGCAGGGGAGTTGATGAACTCCCAGCAGGAAGCTCAGATTTCAATGTCAGCCACCGTCAGATTAGGGCACAGATAAGGGCACACGGTGGAAGTGAAAAACGCGTCTACGTCAGAGAACTGTAATCCAGAGCTCAGAGCTCAAGCCACGGAATCACACCCGTCTGGATTATCACGTAGCAGGTGTGTGGACCGGGATTCACTAGCTTTTTCTGGGCCTCAGTGTCCCTACCCATAAAGTGGGCATAGCCATAGTAGTGAATGTAAGAATCCAAGCATTGAGTCAATGCCAGGCATAGAATAACAACCTCATGCTTGGGACACGGGCTCTGGCATGAGCCCCATTGGCGGCCAGGTTTCTTAATCTCTCTGGGCCTCTGTTTTCTCACCCAAAGAATGGGGACAATTGTAACAAGGCTGTTGTCAGGACCAATTGGTTAACACAGTGCCTGGCATAAAGTAAGCCCTCAATAAATAACGATACTCGTATCATGAAATGTCTTGTTTGCTTTTTGTCTCAGCTGAGCACCTCAGAACAGATCTCACTGGCTCTGAGAGTGAGGTAGACACTCTCCCTGACTGCGGTGTCCGGACCTCTGCCAGGCAGGCCTCTGCCCACGTGGCCCCTTCTTCCCTCCTCGCCTGCCCAGCCTGAGAACTTTCTGCCGCGGAGCCGCCGCAGTGGCTTGCCTGCTGCCCTCTAGTGGCCACATCCTGTAGTGCAGCCTCTTAGCGCCGCGTCCTTGTGTGTGTTCAGAACTCCTGGCCGGCTGATGCAGCTTTATGGGAGGATTCAGCCCGCGGGAGGTGATGTTGCAGGGTGCAGTGAGGTGCGATGATGACACCCCCACCTGAGCTGTGGCCTCTGCTCTGTGCATCCTCTCTTCCTCACCCTCACCCCAAGAGACAAGCAGCAACAAGCGGCCTCACCTCATCCAGGGGGCCTCTCCTCATGCCTCTCTGGCAGGGGAAGGAACGCTGAACTTAATATCACAGGCGGGGAACGTCCTCTGCTTTCCCTGGTTGGGAGACCTTGGACTTATCCCCTGGCCTCTCTGTGCCTCGATTCTTCCACAGATCCAGCGACTCTAAGGGCCTCCCAGCTCTGATCCTAGGAAGGCCTGGCGCTCCATTTTCAGAGTCAGGGCCACCCTGGCTGCAGGCAGAGGGATGCTCCTTTGGGAGCCAGAAAGCCCCAGTCATCTTCCAAGAGGATATCAGGGCTGGCAGCTGGGCCCCATCCCCCTCAGCTTGGTCCACGGCAGCCCCAGCGGGGGCTAAGAGCCAAGGGGCTCTGCCCTCTAGTGAGTTCGCCCCCGGCCTCCTGCTCTGTGAAACCCCATGCAACCCAGAGCTGTGGCATTTGCCTCTTCTGGGCCACAGGCGCCTTGGAGAGACACAGTCCCTCTTTCCAGAAAGATTCCTTCGTATCCATAATTTTACACACACAAGCAGACGGCTCCAGGACCCCCTAAAGCCCACCCATGGGCCCCTTAGAGGCTTCACCCCCTCTATGAGCAGCATTCTCCCCTGCCCCAGGATCTTCTTCCCAGCTGACCATACCAGAGAAGCCTCCACAGATATGTATAGACTGATGTGGGGCTATCACCCAAGATAAAGAAGCTAGAGCCAGAAAACACATGTGCTATGGTATATACTACAGCTTGTTTGTAAAAAGGGGGTGAGGTGGGGGGGGGGAGGGTATTTATACACATGCATATACAACCACTGAAAGAACTCTCACTGAACTGGTAAACTGTAGATGCCCCTGCCGGAGGGACTAGGAGACCCGAGCGGGAGGAAGGCAGTTCACGCTGAGCCTCTCAGTTCCATCTGAGTTTATTAACTTTCTGGGCTAGGGCAAAGCCACGCCAGGCAAGACCTGGAGGGGTGGGACACTGAAGTCAGCGCTGGTAACTCCCTGCACCTTCTGTTCTGCCCCCAGGGCACTGCCTGCCAGCTCCCCCCCTCCCCCACTTCCAAGGCAGCGGGGTCAAGTCACTCACTACCTTTGGGCTCTGTCTGTTCAGGCAGGCCGCTAAGGGGAGCAGTCAGCTGGTGCTGCTGAGACAGGGCAGGCGCTGAAAAAGAGGGAGACCTCCAGGGGGACCCGGGGCTGCGGGGAGCAACCGAAGCCTGAGTTGGGGAAAGGACTCCCCTCCCAGCTTTTTCTTCCCAAAAACAGTTTGCAAAGCTCCGAGGAGATCGGGAGAGCAAAGAATAAAGATCCTGAACATCGCATTTCTGACCAGCCCCGGGAGCCAGGATGGAGGGGCCCAAGGCTCTGAGGCCCCAGGAACTGGAGCAAGGGGCCCAGGGAACTGGACAGGGAGGGAGGAGTTGGCACACAGACCTCTGGGAGAGCCTGCAGAAAGGAAGTGCTTAATCCCTGGGTCTGCGGTAGCCAGCGCTGACCCACCATCGATGTTTGTTTAGTTAAGACGAAACCATATAAGAGAGCAAGGTTGGTTTTTTTTTTTTTTCTTCCTTAAAAGAGTGAGGTGATGGAACGAGCAAGTGGAAAAACAAGGGTACAAACGAACGTCTGAAAGAACCAGAAGCCAGATTAGCATACAAGAGCCAAGACACTTCTGGGCCGGCATGGGGATCAGGGCTACCCGGCAGCCAATGGGAAAAGGGAAATATTTCATTTCATGTTTCATAGGAGCCATGAGATGAAAATGAAAACATCTGCTCAAGAGATGCCTGACTACTCCTGACATTGACTCTCCTAGAGAACCCCGAGCATAGCCTGCCATTCTCAAGACCTCGTACCTGCTAAGCCTGAGGACAAGTTTCTTGGGGCTGTGTTCTAGAACATCCTTCAAGGTGAGCAGCATGCCAACCCATAATTCAGCCAGGGCAGCCTCCCAGGGGGAGGAGATTTCGTGGGGTCCAGAATCAGCCCCTGTGGTCTGGGTCAGCCCAAGGGAGATCGGAGGCTTTTCTCTTTGCGGTCAGGCCTCCTCGAGTTGAAACACCGGGAGGCAATGGACCTTCTCCCCAGAATCTGCACCAACACAGGCATGGTGTTTGTACACAGTCCTTAGAGTCCCTGGGCCCCATAGCTATCCACAGACCCCACAGGCAGAACGCGTGCATTGTCAGGCACCTTGACAATGTCAAGTTCTTGCAGCCAAGGTTCCAGAGAGTGAGTGCCCACCAACTGTTCACCCTCAGCAGAGACACTCGGCTGCCTTTTATGAGCTCTCGTATCTCCGGAGCAGGTCACTCCAATGTCCGTACATAATGACACGGGGGGACACCCATCAGTGTCTCAAGCCTCCTTGAAAAGTTACCCACAGGGGCGCCTGGGTGGCTCAGTGGGTTAAGCGCCCGCCTCCTGATTTCGGCTCAGGTCATGAGCTCACGGTTCGAGATCGAGCCCCGTGTCAGGCTCTATGCCGATAGCACAACCTGCTTGGGATTCTCTCTCTCTCTCCCTTTCTCCCTCTCTCTCTCCCGCCCCACCCCCGCTCATGCTCTCTCTCCCTTTCATAATAAATAAACTTAAAAAGAAAAAATAGCTATGAGAACCTGAGCAAGACACTTAACCTCTCTAGACCTCAGTTGTCCTCATCTACGAAATGGGAAAGACGGTCGCAGAACCTTCCAAATAGTCGGGTTGTGAGACAGCACGTCGATAAATACCCAGAGCCTAGCACAGCCCGGGCACAGAGCAACTTAAGAACCGTGTGATGTGCAGGGACGACTCAAACCTACGGGCCGGCTGTAATGGCCTGACAAATGTGGAAAGAAGTCGGAACAGATGCCACAGCCTCCTCCCCTGAAGCTCCCACGGCCTGTGTGGTGGAAGACACTTGCTGTGGGGGCTGCAGAGACTGCCTCCCGGTCCTCCTGTGGGCCCGGCGGGTTGGCGGGGTCCTGGCCCGTCCTGAGGAAAGTTTTCTCCGGCGGTGGGGAGAGTGACTGACCTCCTGGCACAAGGCTCCAGTGTGCCCAGTGCCTCACGGGGGAAGGATGAGTCAGAAGGGCCCGGTTCCCTCAGGCCGGTCCTACCACAGCCCGGCCTGTGGTAGGCGGACCCTTCTGCCCCGACATTGGGCGGAAAGGCCCCGGTTTCCTGTCCCCCCCCCACCCCTCCCCAACAGCCACAGGCAGAGAAGGAACAGTACTGAGGCCCCACCCCCTGGACACCGGGCTCTGGCCCATTCCCCCAGCTTCAAGGACGGAAAACGTCCAGCAGAGGCTAAAGCACCAGCAGCTGCTGCTGGAGGGGCTGGCAGGGGGCGCCACCCGTCCCCAGATCCGGGAGTCTCCAGCCTGGACCCCGGCTGGCCCCTGAGGATGAGGGCTGGGCATGGGACAGGCTCCCCTGAGCCTCTGACACAGGATGGAGGGGCCGCAGGAGCAGACACCCAGAGGTGACCCCAGCCCTGGCTCACATCAAGTGGGTGCTACAAGCCATCCTTCCCAGGTGAGGAGCAGCGAGGCACAGGCAAGTGAGGGCGTTCATCTAGGTGTGCGGAAGCTGGTCTGTGCTGGGGTCAGGGTTCGAGCTCAGCTCTGAGGACCCTTACCACAAAACAGAAGGCCCCAGGCCTCACCCGAGAGTAAGAGCATCACCCAGTACCTGGAGACTAGAGGGCAGGGGCAGGGAGTGCTGGGGCCAAGGTGGTCCCCAGGGACCCAGGCATTCACCCTGACCCAGACAGGGGCCCATCCAACACCTACTGACCATCTCTAAGGATCAGGTCCCTGGGGTGTCAGCTGGAGGGATGGGGCTGCCTATGGCCCTGCCTGCCTGATCCCCAAGCACAGCCAACAGGTCTGTGCCATCTCGCCACTTCCTGGGGGGGGGGGGGGGCGGGGGGGGGCGGGGCGGCTCTCCCTCCCCAGACTAATAACGAAAGGACGATTATCAGGAAGACTGTAAGAGATGATGGGTGTGGACATGCCTGGTGCAGTGTGGCACCTGAGAGAGAGCAGGTGCCACAGACACTCTGGCTAGGCAAGGAGAGGGAGGTGTGAGTGTGTCCTGGGCCCAAAAGCTCAGGACTGTCCAAATCCCGTGAACCCAAGAGGACACCAAAGGCTGTCTTTATTACTACCTGGCCTGAGATGGTCTGGAATGGAACTTAGGGTTTGGGCTCCAGACCAGGATAAGGTCTCCCTGCTCCCTAATCCCAGAACTCACTACCAGCCCACAGTTGGTTACATGGACGCCCCCCCCCCACCCCCCGCCCGAAGAAGGGCCCCGCCCCCTTCTCATCCACGTCTCCTGGATGAGAAGTGTTAGGGAGAGCCACCCACTGGGAACGTGAAATCGGATGAGTGTCTCTGCCCCCACATCGACAGGGGCCTCGACAAGACACAATGGCTGCTCGCTGAGGGTCTACTGTTATGTTATGAGCCTTTCATGCACCACTTTATCTGACCCTCTCCCCAAGCTTGGGAGTCAGGACTACAGCCGGATCCATATCCCCGTGACAGACAGAGGCTCACAGAGGTTGAGTGACTTGCTCCTACAGCTCAGAAGCGGCTGGATGGAGAACTGGATTAAGCCTTCAGGGCGAATTGTGTGTGGGGTCCTCACCTCTCCCAGGTTCTCCCTGAAGGCTTCCCCTCCTGCCCTCTCTGACCTCCGAAAACCCTGTCTGAACCAACCCACTTAGCTCTCCTGACCCTAGACTCATGCCAACACGGCAGAAGGCGAAACCCAGACCTTGGGCCCTGGACAGGCTTACGCTCCCTGAGCCCCAGGTACCCGGGGAGGGGAGCCCACACCCACCTCCCAGGGCAGGTGAGGGGCTTAAATGAGATCCTAGTATTGTGCCTGGTTCCAGGCAATCACTCGATTGACGATACCTTCAGAACGTTGGCTTCAGACTTGTCTGCCTCCCTCCTCCGCCTGCAGAATCCCCGAGGGAGAGCCCCAGGCCCTCTGTCAATCCCCACCCTCGGTGCCCAGCCGGGGGCCCGCAGCACGTGGCAAGGACTTGATCGGGCACTAAACAAGCCGCTGGCCCCCCACAGAGACCCGGAGAAGGAGAGAGCTGTGCCCCATTCCCCATCCCAGAGGAGAAGATGAGCTCTCCCTCCAATTCCCAGCTCACAGCCTCCCAGCTCTAATCAAGGAGCAAACACAAAGAGGGAATCTCTAAACATTTAGAAAACGCGGGAACTCTGTGCCCCACGTGGCACCATGGGGATTTATAAGGAACAAATCATGCCTGACAAACTTGATGGAATTACAAGACCGGTAGATGAAGGAAATGCAGGCAGGGTAATATATCTTGATTTTTAGCAAAGCATTTGATACAGCGCCTCGAGTAATCTTACAAAATTAATTCAAACAGACTTGGCCCTAAGCACTTGTCATGGGGCCGAAAGCGGGAGGGGGCAGGTCCCAAGGGTCCTGAGTGGAGGAGGCGACCCCAGGGGGAAGGGGCGGAGGGATGGGGTCTGGGAGCGGGGGCAGGGCTGCCCAGACCCAGCACTGGGTCAGATCTTATCTGACATCTTCATTAATGATCCTGAGAGAGGGAGTAAACAGTCCGTTAATGAAATTTGCAGAGGATATTAAATTGGAAGGTGTTGTGAACACCAATGAGGACAGCAAAGTGGTCCAGAGAGACCTGGGTGGGGGAAGAACCTTGGCAGGAAACTGTGATTTTGGTGGGGGCTGGGGGCAGGGTGCTGGACCTGTGGGCTGGGCAGCATCTGGGGCTACCTGGAGAGCCAGGGAAGAGAGGAAGGCATCCCCGGGGCTGGTGTGGAGCTGGCAGTGATGAGATATGCGAGAGGGAGTGCCTTTAGGGAGCTTGGAGCTGAAGCCCACCTTACAGGAGGGAAGGAGGGGCTGTCTGCAGGCCAGGGAGAAGAGGGTGGCAACGGAGAGAAGGGCTGGCTGGTGAGGGAGACGCTGGCTGAGCCATCCCCGGTGCCCAAAATGTCCCCGAGGCACCGCTCTGACACTGCCGAGGCCGAGGCCGGTGCTGCAGGGTAAGGACAGGCCCCTCTCCCAGCCAGCTGGGCAGTCACACATCAGCCAGTGGCTCAGGCTGGAGCCCCTCGCTGTCCAGACTTGGAGGGTGTGCTGGGAGCACTTCACCAATAGATCTAACCTGGGGGCAGGAGGAGGAGGGCAGGGTCCGTTATCTTTCTGGAGAGTTCCCGATCCCTCTTTCGTCAGGAGGGAGAGGCCCCTCCAGGATCTGGAAAAGTTGCCCCACCCCAATCTCTTCTCACAGTCCTCGGAGCCTGGACCTGTCCTGTCCCTCTCCCTCTGGCCCAATCCCAAGGAGGCTGAGGCAGAAAGCTGCCCATCCATCTGGACTTGGAGGATTTGTTCCCACAAGGCTCCTAGACAGGTGGGGTTTGAACAGGAGCCAGGGCTCCCTAGCACGGGGACGGGCCCTCAGCAATCTAAATAAATGCTTTGTGGGAGGAAGAAATGGATGGCTGGTTCCCAGCTGGGGCGGCTGGGGGAGGCTCTTCCAAAGCAAGAGGCCAGCCCTACCAGATGTCAAGATCACCTGCACAGAGGATAGACCCAGGTGACCACACAGGGGGTGCTCCTTCCGACCCCCAGAGTTAATAATAAGGACACTTCCTGAACAGTTCCGCTGGTTCCACTGCAAGTGCATTCCCCGTATTAACATATTTGACCTTCACGGCAACCCTGCTGATAGGTGCCCTTTTCTCCCCATTTCACAGAGGACGAAACAGAGGCACGGCGATGAGCCTTGGCACTGAGTCAGGAGGCCCAAGGGAGAAGGAGCAGTCGGCCAAGAGCCTCAAGGAAAGCCGAGCAGCTCCTGATGGGAGGACCGCAGGGGGTGGGGAGAGGCAGCCCCTCCTGTAGGGACCCTAGAGCCTCGCCCAGCCTCTCCCCACCCCCATCAAAGGGAGTTGGCCCAACTCCTGCCACACTTGTGGAGCCCGATTTTACTATATGTTTCCCTTCTCCCCCACCACCGCCGCGCTACACCGAGTCCTCAGAACAAGTCTGTTTCCATGGAAACCATACAGTGACTCAGGGCTTCGGGACCTTCTCTGAACCAGATTATGAATATCAAATGCTCCCTCCCCGCACCAATGCAGAGTGAGTTAGAAAAGTAAAGAGAGAGCCACGGTGGGCAAGGGAAGGAGACAGAGGCGTGGGCAAGGGGAACTCGGGGGGGGGGGGTACAAGTCTGTTCCCCCACCCCCCCACCCCCGCCCATGAGAGCCTGGCTCCTGGGCCCCTCTGCAGACTCAGTGGAGCACAGATGTATACCTCTGTGCGTCTGCAGCCAGCACACATGCAGCCCCTACATCAGCAGCATGAGCACCCCCCTTTCTCCGGAACTAGGATCCTGTGGGTGGGGGCAGGGAGGTAAGGGGGATCTGCATCATCCCTACTCGGGCCCTGAATATGGCAGAGGGGGCTGAGAGGCCAGGAAGGAGGAAAGCTGTCTGCAAGAGGAGCTCGACTTCCAACGCCGAGGAGGAAACCTCTGGCCAAAAGCATTGTAATGTTTAGCAAAGAGGGAAATTTGGATTTTAGGGGGGGGAAATGTGTTTCTGCTTTAAGATGAGGAGGCCGTGTTAAGTATATGTGCCCGGGGCGGTGGCGGTGGGGGGGGGGGGCGGCGCATGACTATTATTTCAAAGGCCCCAGCAGGGCTGGGGTGATCATTAACAGAAACTTCCTCTCAAAAGCCCCCCACCCTGGCCTGGCTTAGGGCAGCTCACCTGCCCTAATGGAGACAGTATCCGGGAAATCAAAGTTTACAGAGCAGGCTCCTGGCCTCCCACAGGGGGCTGAGACCCAAAGGCAAATCCGCCCCCTCCTTTCCCCAGCAGCTCCCTGAAGACCCAGGAGGGAGGGGGAAGAGAACAGGTTGGAGGCTTGATACCTCCCTGGTGAATCCAATGTGTGAGTCATGACGGTGAGAACACTTGGAAAAAGAAACAGGGTCATGGTCATGCCTTTGAGCGTCCCCGCTTGCTGAGGACTGGAGCCTGGGAACCGCCTGCCCAGGTAAGGTCTCTGCCTAAGGCAGCTGGCCCCGTCAATCGAAAGGGGTTGAGAAAGCCCTGAAGGCAGATACCTGGGACCTTAGTCCCCACCTGCTTGCCTCTCAATACCTACACTTTCCTTTGGCTTGCCAAAGCAACTACTTTCCCAACCAGAGTGCCTGCTCCCCTGCCCCTAATCCTAGGTCCCTTCTCTGCTCTCTGCCCTACGAGTCATCCAAAAGATGTCAGGCTCAAGTCTGTCCTGCTTAGGAGCAGTGTTTAAGTCCATCGGTGGGAAACGCGCACCAGAGGTGAGGTACCTAATCCTGGGAAACGGCAGGCTTGGGATGGGGGGAGGGGGCACCCTGTGGCATGGCAAATCAGGCCAAGGTGCCACCCTAGGATGATCCTCAGGTCTTACATTTTAACCCCTAGCTTCCCAGCCAGGGCCACTCTCGGCTGTTAACTGTGAAAACAAGCATTGGGTTCCTGGAGCCTGGGAGAGGCTGTGCCCGGGGTCCTACCCAGAGAAGAGCGAGAGGGTGGTTCTGCCTTCCCATGGGGGCGGGGGGGGGGGGAGGGCTCTGCACCATCCGGCGGCCGGGGCCCTACGGGGACCCGGCTCATCACAGGGTGATCGGTGCGGGTTCGGAGCCAAGCCGGGGAGTTGGGGGGGGGGCGCAGGAAGGCACCCCCCTGCCTCTGGATGCAGCTCTGGTTTGGAAAGTTGGTGCAGGCGTGGGACCTCGGGGTCTCGAGGCGTCTCAGCAGCCCGGAGCCGGGCAGGTTGTGGGACGGTAAACCCGGGGCAGCCCCCGAGTGCGCTCCGCAGCCGCGGGGAGCTGGGCGCCTCGGGGCCGCCGCGCGTCTCAAGTTTGCTGCCCTCCCCGAATGGGGGCGGGGAGGGCTGGGGTGGTCGCGGCGCTCGCCCGCCGCCGGCCCGGGGAGCCCTTCCTGCGCCCAACGCGCTGCCGTCCTTCCCGCCGCTCCCCCCCCACCCCCGCCCCCGCCCCCGGCCCGCACCGCCGGTAGCGACTGTCCTCGAGCGGAGGGGCGTCTCCCACCGCGCCCGCGCCCCTCCCGCTGCTGCGGCGAGGGTCCGCTCCCGCCCGCCCGGGGCCCGCCGCGCCCGGCCGATACCTGGTGGGGGAGCGCACCGGGAGCCGCTGCAGCGCCCAGCGCCGGCTCCATCCTCGGGTCTGGAGTCAGGCTCGCCGGGGGCCGGCGGGCGGCGGCGGCGGCGGCATCGGCGGCGGCATCCTCCGCCTTCCGCGCCCTCCTCCTCGGCCTCCCTCCTCCCTCCTCTTCCACCGCCTCCGCGCGCCCCTCACGGGCCCCTCTGCATGGCCTGGGGGCGCGAGCCCGGGGCGGCCCGGCCAGCGCAGAGCGTTCTCCCGGGCAGGGGCGCGGGACCGGGGACGCGGTCGCGAGGGCCCGAGGGGCGCCGGGCCAGGGGCCGGGACCCAGCGCGCCGCAGCCCCGGGCGCCGGAGGAGAGCAGCAGCCGCAGGCGCCGGAGCCTCGCGGAGCGCCCGCCCGCCCGCCAGCCTCTCGAGCCGAGCCGGGAGCAGCGGCGGCGGCGGCGGCTATAGCGCCGAGCGAGCGGCGGGCGCTGCGGTCCGGGCTCCACCCCCCCGAAGCCGCCCGCCCCTCGGCGGCCGCCCGCCCCCTTCTCCTCCCCACCCCGCCAGCGCGCGCCCTCCCGCTCCCCGCGCCGCCCAGCGCTGCCCCAGCCTCCGGCGCCCCGGACGCCCCCTCCGCCGGCCGGCTCGCGTGCCAGCCCCCACCCACTCCCCTGGAGGGAGCCACACCCACACCCCGGGGTTGAGGGGGTCAGCGAGGGCGCAGACCGCCCACTGGCACCTCTTCCCATACCCTCCCGGCCCTCCCACCGAGGGCGCGCTCATCGAGGGCCTTCATCCGGAGTGCCGCCCGCCCCCCCAAGAAGTCCGCCGGAGCCGCCTGGCCCCGAGCCCACATGTCCTCTACCCCTTCCCCGGCCAGCGCAAAGGAGGGACACCAGAACCCCGAACGGGAGCCAACCACCTTTAGGGGCCAGTACCCCCAACACACCCCTAGCCCGTTGCCCCCCATCTTTACTTCTCAGATGTGGAAACGAATCATTTGCCCTGTTCCAGTTGTGTCTCTCGGGCGGGGGGAGGGCACCCCTAGGTGGATTTGCTGGGGACCGTCTCCAGGCCAGTCCCACCCCCTTCCCACCAGCCTACCACTGGCACTCCTAGGTGGCAACGTGCAGCCACTGCCGCCCATCGGGAGGGGAGATCTGCCCTCACGGCCAGAGCCGCAGGCCAAGCACCTCAGTCGTTCTTTGCACAAATATTGACGGAGCATCCCCCGCAAGCCAGGCTTACATGGGCACCAGGGACTCGCTGGTGACAAGACAAACAGACCCCTGGCCTCTCCGAGTGGAATGGAGCAGCAGAGTACCACGTGATCAGCGGCCCCTGGGCGGAAGAGGACCGCAGAGAATCCCTGCTCCACCGCCACGGCCATGGGGTCTGACGGTGCCAGGGCAGGTCACCACCGAGGCCTGTTTCCTTATCTGCAGAGGGTAGGTGGTTGCGGTGCCCGAACTCCTGCTGCTCCTCAGCTCTGACCAAACAATTATCTTCTCAGGCCAGGAAAAGCAGTCAGCTTCCACCTGCACCCATATCTGAACCTCCGGTTTCAGGCCCAAGCCTCCCCCCATCACTCCTGGCCCGAGAGCCCATGGAGGACTTGTAAGCTTCAGGTACCCTGAGAAAGGCTTTGGGCCTGTCTTCATCCCGAAGTCAGAGATACTGGTCCTCACTTCTCCGGGCTGCTGTGGAACACCAGATAGTAAAATGCATGTAAATGCACTCAGCACAGGGGCTGCTGGCACTTGGTAAGTGCTGAATAATTGCACCGTGTTGTTACTGGTATTGGCAGGTTGGTGTTCAGGGCAGCCATCACTCCCTCATCCAGAGGATAATGTGGGTCCTGTACTTCTCCGGGGGACTCAGGACTCAGACCATCAAGAAACTCTCTCCACCTAGAACCAGATGGTTAGGAAGGCCCCTCCCCCCACCCCGGGGCCCCACCAGACCAAATGGTCACTTATCTTGGTCACAACTGCAAATTCTTCATCGTAAACTCCCCTGCCCCGCCTCGAACCTGGCAGCCGATCCCCATCAAGCCAGGGTGGGACCCGGTGTGGTCCGAGATCACCTCTAAGTGGGTTTTCCCGCCCTGCCTCTGCCCTGCCTGCCCTCCACCCCCAGCAGCCAGGGCAGCACCAATCCTCCGTCGTGATTTCAAGGTGACCAGATCCGTTCCCCAGCCTGCCCCCCACGGAGTGGCAGTGCTGGGGGATGCCTGACAAGAGTGCTGACCTTCTAGAAGCAAGGACTACGTGTTTCAGAATCCCATTTGTCCCTCCGTAGAAAACCAACCTCTAACACCCCAGAGCTGAGCCATCAGAACCTTCCCTTTCGCCCAGAGCTAATCCCTCCCCAAGACTTCGGCCTGACAAGAATAGTCAGGGTTTAGAGAACACCTTCTCTATCTCACACTTCCAGACCCAGTGCCTCATTTTCAAATTCTGGTGTATTTTGGGTAGAAAGGAGGGAAATGTACATCTGGCTGACGTGAAAAGATCGGTGTGGTTGTAATGTAAAGATGGAGTGGAATTTGAATTTGTTTTTTTTTTGAAGAATATTTAAGCTCTAAAAATAGACATAGGTCTTGGTCTCAGGACCACCGGGATTCTGTTTGCAGTTTCCCGAAATGTCCCAGCTGGTAACAAGCATGACTGTTTCATGAGCACCTACTGTGTGCACTGTACTGTGGCGAGTGCAGTAGGGGGAAAAGAAGAGGGTGAAAACTAAAACAGAGGCCTTTGCTCAGGGAATTTGGATCCCACACAGTGAAGTGGGGAAAGAGCCATTGCCGCAAATGAGATCAAGTACAGAATAGGTAGCCTTGAAAGCCGGAGGAGGATGAAGCCTTGGAGAGTTGTTCAGGGAGGGCTTCCTGGAGGAGGTGGCAGTCAAACCGAGGCTTGAGGGATGGATAGGGTGCAAAAAGGCAAAGACCAGGGGAGCCTGTGAGAAGCAGCCGCCGCCGCCAAATTGAGCTGATTTGTGTGATAATAGGAAGGTTAATATTAACCACTAATGTTTGAGGTCTTACCTCCCGTGCCAGGCACTGTGCTGTTTGCTTTGGGTGGATTGTTTTGTCTCACCTGCAAAACAACCCTGTGAAAGGGGTGTTCTCAGTCCCGTTTTACAGATAAGGAAACTGAGGGCCAAAGAGCTTAAGCAGCTCGCCCCGGGGCCGCAGAGCTGAACAGCAATGCAGCCAGCACTTGAGCGAGCAGCTCTGCTGTGCCACATTCCGTGAGTCTGGCTGGTGGGGGTGCCTGCAGGGAAGAGCAGGAGGTCTAGTGGGCCAGGGAGGAGGCCCTTCAGAAGCCCCCAGATGGGGGGGGGGATGGTTCCTGAAATAGAGCCCCCAGACCCTCCTGGAGGACTCTAATAAGAAGCATGCCCTTTCCTCTCCCCAGCGTGCGGGCCCCTGGGGTGTTTGGAAATTGGTTAAGGGATTTGGGGGCTCAAGATTCCAGTTTTTTAATATTGCTTGCCTGTCCATCCAGTGGCAGTCTGGGCCACCCACCTTGTGATTTCAGTCTGTTCTGGGAGATTGATGGCCCGGGCTTTGATTTAAGATGTACCGCTGTGGTCCTCAATTTCCCCTGTCTCACCAGTGACTCTGACAAGGCAGCGAGCTCAGAGAGGATGGCTCCTGGCTCTTCCCCGGACAGCAGGCCTGGGAGCCCACAGCACCTGTAAAGACAGTTCTGACGAGAAGATTTGGGCAGAGGTAGATGGGCCCAGTGGACCCGTCCTCTGCAGCCTTGGTTTCCCCTACAGATCACGTGGAAACCCTCCTGCTGAGGAGGCCCATTCGAGAGAGAGGGGGAGGAGCCCTCCGAGGCAAGCGTACCCAACCCCCCCATTTCATAGATGAGCAAACTGAGACTCAGAGAAGTGGAGAGACTCCCCCAAGGCCACACAGGAAATGAGCTGCGCCTTCGGTTGGGTCTCCCCACTTTTCAAGAAAAAGGCCTCTTATCCCCCACTGTTGCCCTGTTCTGGATGAATCCCTCTTCTGGATAAATCAAGGGACCTGGACTTCTTTGTGGTTGAAATGAAACAAATATTTGAGGACCTTACCTCAGGCCAGATGCTGGACTGGTCCCTCAGCTACATATGACCCATTTCTTCCTCATAAGATCCCCGTGGGTCACTGAGCCCAGATGTTGCCAGGCCTTACCAGCTCCTGGAAGCAAAAGACCACCTTATTGTGGCAAAACCTCAAAATTCCTGCTCTTGCCTTTTCCTGCCCAATCAAGTCCTTAGCCGAAGCCCCTAGGAAAAGCCACCACCCCCGCTGGCCTCCCCTTCCAGGGTTTCTGTAAATCCCTCAAAAGGATGTCGTGTTGCTCCCAGACCAGCCTACCTGCTGCAGTCACCACTGGCCTGTTTGCCTGCTCTCGCTCTACAACTTGCCAGAGGCCATGAGGCTGCTCGAAAGAACGCCCCACCCCCTGCCATACCTCCCTGACGATAACCCTGGTGGGGAAGCTAATGTCCAGGCCAGCGGGTGACTCCTGATGCACCCCCAGCCCCAGACGTTGGGCTGTCAGAGGCTGGGAAAGCAGCGTCTTCCCAACACAGGGGCCCTCGGTCCCCAGGGCCCTGACGCAGATCTGCTTGGGCCTCAGGACCTCCCAACAGAGACGCTGTCCTGCTGGTGTCCCACTCACCACTGGCCTTGAATGCAGGCCGAGGGGCTGGGGAAGAGGGCACCGTTCCCTCCTTACTCCTCTTGTTGGAAACGCTCCCAGCAGACAGTCTCTTTCCTTCTCCAGTTACAGAACAAAATGCCCCAAGTAAATTAGAGGATGTCAACAAATCTTGGTGGAGGGGAGGAAACAGGGAAACGAAGTGATTTACTCCTGGTAAGTAGCCAAAAGCCACAAAACACCTGCTGCCCAGACCACCCTCGCCTGCCCAGGGCTCTGGGCCTTCTGGGCCTGGCGGGTGGGAGGCAGGAGTGGTCTGTGTTGGTCCTCGGCCAGTTCCCCCAGGCTTCGTCGTCCTTTCTCTGGCTTCATGTGGTCCAGCCCAGGTCTTGCCAAGGCCAGTCTCATCCAAGTCTCCCAAAGTTTCCTGGAGGAAGGAGAGGTCAGAGAAGGCCAGATGTCCATTTCCTGCTGAGGGAGGAGCCTGCCCCAGCGGCCCTCTGAGGAAGAAGAGGTCCAGTATAGATGTTGACCTTTCCCTAAGCCACTCTGCTGGCCATTGCCACGCTCAACCCTGGAGGCCCAGGTGGTGCTTTCGAGATCCCGAGCTTGCCCCAGTGCTTCCCAGAGCCTGCCTGCTGGGGGAGCAGAGACATGGCCACAGGGCCCGTGTTCATCTGCAAACTTCCGCCTCAGGCTCCCCACCCAAGGGCACCCCACCCAAGACACTCGGCCACAGAACTACGAGGAGACGGACAGACTGACCAAAGGCAAACAAGGCCTGAGGAGGGCTGCGGACCCTGTGTCTGATCTAAAAATAGGGCACAGGGAATATCTCACAGGCCCTGGGGCTAGGAAGGTGGTGGGAGTCGGGGGGGCGGGTTGAACAGGATCACGGGCTGCAATTAAAACTCCCATCCTGGGTAATTCCCAGGCCTCTCTTGGGCTGTTTCCATGGCAAGGGAGGCTGGCCCAGAGAAGACAGGATCTTGGCAGGGTTGGGCTCCCTCCTCTGCTCCTGCCCGCAGAAGCCTCAGCCCTTGGATCAGACGGTTCAGACGAGGGTGCGTGGTCCAGCTGAGACCTGGCAAGGCACAGGTAGAGGCCCAAGCCCTATGAGGCAGGTGTCTGGGCCCAGGAAGCAACTGATGGCATGTTCTGGGACTTTGGGAGACCGCCAGGAACCTGGCCCAGACTCTAGGGACGAGGGCTGCCTAGAACATACCCAGGAACTCCAGTGTGGTCTCTTAACTGAGACAGGAAGAAAGCAAGCTCCCAGGAAGCCTGGATCCTTGTCTGGTGAACCCTTGCCCCCACCCTCCAGTTCCCCCCCCCCCCCCCCCCGCTCCCTCACTTGCCTCCAGGCCAGCCCCTCCGTGTTCTGCCTTCTATCCTCATAACCCTCACCTGCCCCCTTCCTGCAGCCCCCATTACCTCTTCCTTATGGGGGTTCCCTTCATGTTGGCCCCCAAGGCAACCCCTTCCCCAACCCTAGCTGGTGCTGAGAAAGTAGGAAGCCCTTCTGGCACATTCCCTGCGGGCAGATGGTGATAAGCAGAGAGAGAGTGGGCCCTACGCTGGATCTCACAGGTGGGCATTAACAGGCATGAGGTCAAAAGATAGATGCCAAGACTGTCCCTAAGCCAAGACTGCCACCTCTGTGGAATCTAGGAGAAGCCCAGCAGGTAGGTGTACAGATTTATCTTTCACACCAGCACACAGAAGTCCTACACCGGGAAGTCTGGTTCAAAGGCAGCCACAAGTCCTGCCTCCTGGACCATTTCTTGGGGTGTGAGCCACCTGGCAGGGGAGGCCTGCCTCTAGGTGGTTCCCTATGGGCCAGTTCATCCCCCAGACCCTCAGGGTGCCCACATTCATGCTCACCAAGAAGGGAAAAGGGGCAAGTGAGCATTCAATGTCCACTTCCCTTTTCTCACCTTGTCCCCATCCCTCATCTGCTGCCCCCACCTCATGGAGCCAAGGTGCCAGCTCAGAATGTACATCGGCAGGTGCCCCAGGCGCTGGCATTGCAGAGCCAGGAGGCCAAGCAGAGAATGGGAGGCATCCTCTAGGCTCCCCCTGACCAGCGGTAGATCAAACTGAGGTTCTTTCCCTCCTCCCTCTGGCGAAGGAGGGGAAGTGGGTGTCCTGCCAGGTGTGGTCAGCCCTTGGTCAGGAGCCCATGGGCACCTCCCACTGGACAGCCCAGCCCTGGTCAGTGCCGTACCGGCTGGCTCTGGGAACTCAGACCTGGAACAATGGAGCCATTCACATAGACTGGACTTTGCACAATAACCCTCTTGGTCTGTTTCTGTGGCTAGA
Organism: Prionailurus viverrinus; assembly: GCF_022837055.1. NCBI lineage: Eukaryota > Metazoa > Chordata > Mammalia > Carnivora > Felidae > Prionailurus > Prionailurus viverrinus. Next base: position 98,191,190 of record NC_062570.1, read on the forward strand.
CGATGTGTGAGGGTGTGAGTGAGTGAGTGAGTGAGTGTGTGTGTGTGTGAGAGAGAGAGAGAGAGAATCTGAAGGTAACTGGAGAGCCCATGCAGAGATGAGAGAAAGAATCCCTACCTGACATCCTTCCTTTGTTGGACAATTACCATGTGCCAGGCAAGTTCCAACATCGAGCCCATTTTAAAGATAAGGAAACTGGGGTGAGTTGAGAAGTTAGAAGTCAGAATAATGGGGACTTCTTGGGGGGAGGTACTGACTGAGAAGGGGCCCAAGGGAACTGTCAGGACAACGGAAAGTACTCTGGGTGGTGATCACACGGGTGTAGACGTAGGCAAACATTCGTTGCGCTGTGTCCGCTGAAGATTTGTGCAGTTTGCTGTATGTAAATTATATTTCATTTTTTTAATGGAAGTACATCCATAGAATGGAATATTACCCACTGTAACTAAAGACCAAGGAAGCTCTTTGTATACCAATATAGATTGCCAAGATACGCCGTTGAATGAAAAATTGCAAAGGGCAAAACCATGTTTCCCAGATAGTACGCAAGCATGTTTTAAAATGCTCTCTATACATATCCATTTGTGTGTGTTTAGATCATCTCTGGAGACACACAGAAACCACGGCTGCCCCTGGGAAGAGGAGTCACACTGCTGGACACATAGGCTGGAGGAAGACCTTTCGCAATAAACCCTTTCCTTACCCCTCGGGAGTGCATTACTTACTCAAAAAGCGAGAGAAATTAAGTGGCGAAAGAGCGCCAGAGTTGCTGATTACGTCCATTGCTTCGGTGCATTTAATTCCAAAGTCAAACGGCCCTGTCTCCGGCCTGTCTCCACTCCTCCAACTCTGCCAGACTGCAGCCGGCTGTGGCTGCCCAGCTGGGGAAAGTTCATGGCTGGGCTCCACCATGGACTGTGCAAAACCCGCTGTGGCCTGAGAGTCAGGAGGCTGGCCCCACTGGGCCGCAGAGTGGCAGCTGACATCACAGAGGCCAGCTCCCCGCTGGCCCCTGAACGAGGTCGGGTGCTGTAGGCCTGCCCTCCAACTGAGGGCTCCTGTCCAGAACTCCCCCCCCACCGGCCCTGTCTCCTCCCTCTGCTGTCACTGCCTCGTATGTTCTCCAGGGAAACCCAGGAAGGCCCCTGCCCAAGGAGGCCCACAGGTGCACCCAGGTCATCTGCCCAACTTGGCCGCAGGAGGGCAGCGACAGGCAGCCCTCTGTGGAGAAGTGCAAGGCTGTGGCTCACTGCCGCTGATCAGTGCCGGCTCCAAAATTGCCTGGGTTCAAATCCCAGCTCTGCCATTTCCTGGACGTGGGACCTCAGGCAAGTCCTTTCATCGCTCTGTGTTTCAGTTTCCTCATCTTCGAAATGGAACACGATGAGGCATCCTGGCCGCCAGGATGATTGTGGGGGGAATGAGGTGCGGAGGTGCTGAAGCCCTAAGCCTGGGGAGAACTCCTCACCTCCACTGAGTGGCATCATCCAGGCAGAGCCATATAAAAAGCTATCAAGTGCCTCCCAGAAGGGGGTGACCCAGAGGGAGGATGTCGAGGGGCTTGGAAAACTGGTTTCCAGATCTCAGTGCCAAGAGGTAGGAAGGCTCATGGGGCGCTGGGGCCACCTTCAGGTCTCCAAGGGTCACCACAAGGAAGAAAAGGCAGGACAGGTGTCAGTGTGGTGTCTCAGCAGTGTCACCCACTTGATTTTCCCTGTCTTACCTGATCCTTTGCGCTCCGGGTTTTCGGGCGCTGCTCACCCTCCCACCCCCTGCCACCGCATTAGACCCCTGAGGCTGGGACGGACGGCAGGTCTAGACCGAAAGCTCAGTGGCTTTGGGAAAGTCACTGGATCTCTGAACCCCATCTTTCCTATCTGTAAAGGATCACACAGGTGTCCCGCCTCCCTCGCTCCTGGATCTAATCCCTGTAAGAGGTGAAGTTCGTTGCCCACTGCAGCCTTCACTGGGCAACGTTAAGGAGCGGTCACCTCCACGTCCCTTGTCCAGGGTGTATGCCAGGTGCAGGGGAGGCAGCCACAGGCAGGGGGCAGCCCTGCCCTGAACGAGCTCCCCTAAACGCCGGGGACAAGCCAGAAAGTGACAGACCAGGCCACACGGTGATCAAAAGTGGAACACGGAGGAAAGAGGTTCATTCTGCTAAGAAAAGGGGTCCCCAAGTTCCCTGGCGCAGGTCTGCTCTGAGTGTCAAATCAATGGCTTCTGTCATCTCCGGGAGCCACAAGAGGAGGCAGGATGGAGGGCCAAATAGTAACACCTCTGTTTTATAGGTAAGCACCCCACGACTCCAAGAGGGAGCTCATCACAGAGATGGGTGCCCAGAGCCCCCACTCCCAGGACAGGCTGCTCCCCAGCACTTGGTACATCCCCACCCCAGGATGCCACCCCCCCCCGCATCCCCCCCAACTGTCACTGGCCCGGCCCTGCCTCCTTTGTACGGGTAAGAACTTCCTACCACCTGAGGTCATTCCTTGGCAGGTGAGAGCCATAGGCGGTCCCTTCGCAGGGGTGAGTCTCCCCAGGCCGTAAAACAGCCCCACTTCTCATCTTTACTCACCCCCTGCTCAACTCCACACTAGAAATGCTGTCTCCAAAAGACCCCTGTTATGATTATCATCAAGCTTCACTGAGTGCCTAGCCCCTGGGGAGGCTCTCTCTCACTAGGTCTAAGCAGCCCCCTAGAGTCCGAGAGGCAGGGGGAGCGGTGAACACCCAGGGTTATTGCAGCCAGCCCACCTGGTTTTCTGGATATTCCAGAAAAAAAATCTCCCCTGGAGGTGAGTTACCTCTGCCCCTCTCTGAAGTGGTTCAACTTTGCTCAACCAGTCTCTGAGCAAGCCCAGAACCCATCTGTCCCTAGAAGGGTCTCTTCACATTCATGATTGCCTCCTCACCCTCTCAAAGACAGACATCTTTTTAACGTTTTTTTTTTTTTTTAATTTTTATTTTTGAGACAGAGAGAGACAGAGCATGAACGGGGGAGGGGCAGAGAGAGAGGGAGACACAGAATCGGAAACAGGCTCCAGGCTCTGAGCCATCAGCCCAGAGCCCGACGCGGGGCTCGAACTCACGGACCGCGAGATCGTGACCTGGCTGAAGTCGGACGCGTAACCGACTGCGCCACCCAGGCGCCCCTGACAGACATCTTTTTAAAGGGCAAACCCTTCCAACTGCAGCCCGCGGGGCCCTGAGCCAGGCTGTAGAAACAGCAGAGAGGCACCCACTCTGGGGTACAGAGTGCCCCAGCAGCTCCCCGCCCCAGTCCTCGGGCCAGAGAGCGGGCACTGCTGGCCTCCTGGCCGGCCCATGAGTGTGGAGGGGACGGGGCGCCCCAGGCCTGGGATCCAGCTCCCGCCGCAGAGGGAGGACATCGGGGCCAAGGGGCGACCCCAAGGAAGAGCGTTGAGGTAGGGTCCCCGGGAAAGGTTTCTGAGGTACAGACCCCTGCTGCCACCCACTGAGCAGGTGGGGACCGAAGTCAAGAACCTGTTAACGGAAAAAAGTGCTGTCCCTCCTTCCAGTGGCCAACCCAGGCCCTGCTGGCACTCCGGGAACATACTGGGAGGCGGGAGAAGGGTGTCAGGCCACAAGAACAACCTTCTGACAGGGACCGAGAACAAGACACCAAAAAGGAGTGAAGAAACAGCTTTTACACAAGACCCCTCGGCCTGGTCCAGAGCGCTCCCCAGCAGGTTTTCCCGAGGCAGTCCTGGCTGCAGGCAGAGGGAGGCCCTCGGGGGCCTTCAGAGAGCGCTCCCCTGCGCGAGGAAGCAGGTAGACAGCTCGCTCTTCTCACCCCGTCTGGGCCCCCATTTTAAATGGGGTGGTAATAGTATATACCTCCTTGGGTTGTTGGGAGGAGTAAAGGAAGTAAGTGTATTAAATAAAGCATTCAACAAAGTAGCAAACACAGGGCAGATACTCAAGAAACGCCAGTTATTATCATTATGAGCTTCATTATTTAGCTTCCGGACTGCCTGAGAAGCGTGTCTCAGCCACCTCCTTCCCCACTTCCTCCCAATTATTGACACCCACCCACCAGTGACATGTCTGCTCAACCTTGCAAACAAACAAACGAACAAACAAGAAATCTGGGCCTCTGGGATGGGGATTTCAGGCCTTGCGTGGAGATGAGCAAGGCCTGTGGAGCCAAAAGCGGAGAGTGGAGGAGAGGGGGTTGGGAAAGAGGGAGGCTGGGTCCCCAGGGACCTCTGCAGGCAGCAGATAAGGGCCAGCGTCCAGCATGGCAGGAGCTGGGTGAGCAGCGCGGGGCTCAGACAGGTGTATGGGAGAGAGATGGCCACAAAATTAGAAGACCAGTCAAAGCCAGGTCCGAGGAGGCGCACACAAAGGCGCGCTCCAGCGCGGCCAGTGGAGGCCTTGGCTTCAAGTCTGTCCCGCGGGGAGGGGAAAGAAAAGAAGTGAGCCTCGACAAGGGAGGAGCGGGTTATGGTCATGCAGAGAGAATTGTGAGCACCTGCTGCGGACGGCCAGAGAACGAGGGGCCTGGTGACGGGGACCTTCCTGGAGCCTCCCAGCCAGGCCCAGCTCTCATGCTCCCTCAACAACGTCTGGAGGAGGCAGCGGGGAAACCCCTCAGGGCACGCTCCTTAAGGCAGGATGAGCTGCCTCCCGTCTGGTTTGCTCGCATTCTGGTGCTCCGGGACAGCACAGGGACCCCAGGGCCCGTTGCTAGGCTACCGTCCCCCAGAAGGCCAAATCCTAAGTCCCATTGCACCCGCTAAGCAGCCCAGGGACCAGAATAAACGACAGGCAAGCCCTCGTGCTCCATCTGCCTTTTTAAAATACGAGCTTGAGCACTCCGGCTTTCAGTAGTGACCCTGGCACCTGTTCTGACCCCGGGCTAACCCTGACACAGCCCCCAGGGCTGTCCTTGGCTCAGGGCTGAGTCTGGGCTGGCCCACTGCTCTTTTACACCGCCTCCTGCTCCAGGCCACCCCTTCCTTGTGTCAACCCAGGCCCCGCAGCCTGGCCTGGTGACTTCCCCGCTGTGTCTACCTCTCCCTCATCCGTCTGGAGAGCAGCTACTCAGCTTTGATATCTCACTTCGGGTCACCTCCCCTTCCAGGCTTTTGCCCCAGCTCCCGCCTGAGTAGCATTCATTGTACCTTGCACACCCCCCTCTGTTACCATTTTGCCCCTTTCGAAGTCTGGGCACCTGCCTCTCCCACTAGACTAGGAGCATCTGGAGGTCAGGGCCCTGGCTTATTTCTCATCTCTGGAAACCCCAGGCCCAGTTCAGCACCGGGCTCATGGTAGGCAGGCACTAACCCGCCAAGTGACCTGGAACATGACCTCAGAATGAGAGGTCCACGTGACCTGGTAAGTGAGACCTTCCAACTGACCCCAAAGCAGAACCAGCACACCCTGCCGTCTGTCCATCCTTCGGGGCACCGAGAGTCCCAGCCTGACACTTGCTGGGGGAGAAACCCTCCTGTCCCAGGGACAGAACCCTGTACCCAGGACTGCAAACAAGCACGTCTGTTATTCACCACGCCGACCACTGCCTCCTTCATTTCAGGGAGACAGAAAAGGTACAGACCCAAATGCCAGCGTCTGTGTTGCTGTCCTTCTGAGGCCCCAGCAACCCCCGCGCAGGCTCCAGTTCTCCAAACGGCACTCACTCACCCACACTGCCACCCTCCCTGCAGGGGCTGAGCCTGCCAGGCTGGCCTCTGACCCACCTGCGGAGCGGGAGGTGGGCTAGGGGCTGGGTGACTAGCTGCCCTGTGCTGACCTTGGGTCATACCCTTTGCCCAGAAACAGAAACCAGCAGGAGGAGGCAGGGAGGGAGAGGGGACAAGGCTCCTACAAGGCGGGGGTTTCCAAGGGCAAGATGGGGGAATAAGGCTGGGGTGAAACCCAAGAGAAAACACAAGCGTGGCCCCCAAGTTCACAGACTGCTTCCCTAAGAAGAGCCCCGGCTGGTGGCTCTGGGATTCCCAGGGCTGACAAATTGAGAAGGACCCTGTGTTCGGGCAGGAAGTGGGCACTGAGTTTTCAGGATGAATCATTCACACATTCGACACAGAGGAAGTGCCCAAAGAGGGGTCACAATCCCGGCCCTGGGTCATTGTCCAAGGGGACAGGCACAGTCTTAGAGGTGAGCAGCTTGTGCTTCCGGAGGGCAGCAGCTGGGACCTGAATCTTGCTATGCTTTTCGGCAAAGCATGCACAGACACTTGAGGCTGCCTCTGGTCAGAGGCGGAGACCAGCGTTTTCCAGGGACTGATGTCAAGTAGGAGGAAGACTCTGAAAGAACAAAAGAAAGAAGTTCATTTTTACCAAACACCTGTAATGGCCAAGCGTCAACATTTCATCCACACGGGAACCCTCTAAGGTGGCTTCCTCCATTCCCCGGCCAGGGGAATTGAGAAGCTGCCTTTATTTTATTGAAGTTTGGAAAGTGCTGTTTGCACCTATCACTGCATTCACTCTCACTAGATCTCTGCGAGGAAGGCCCCAGTCTCCCTTATTTTCAAGATTAATAAACTAAGGCTCTGTGAGGCATAAAGTAGCTTCTCCAAGACCAAACTGTCTGGTGTCACATCCAGGATTCTTTGCTGCCCTCTCATACGTCGCGATGGACAGCCAGGCTGAGGCAGTGGAGGAACCAGACAGGGAGGGAACAGTGGGCTGACCATCGTAAGTCACCAGGGTAAAGTGGGCTCCTGCCCTTGCATTCAAAATGCCAACAGCGGGCACCCTGGGAAGGGCCAGGCAGACATTACCCTAAAGAAGCCTGGAGCCCAGGTTGGCTTTAAGTGCTGATCGGTCAATAAGGGGCTCTAGCAGAGGTCTGCTTGGCCTTTAGGCACTCAAAGAGACATATCAGGAAAGATGTGAGACCATCCACTCCTTCTTTCTAGGGGCAGATCGCACCGCCGGTCCTGGGTTCACTTCCAGAGTCACAAAGTGAGCACGACCCCTATCATCCAACAGGTGCCTCGGTCAGGCACTCAAAGGACAGGACAGGGTGGGCTACAAGGGGAGGGATTGAACAGTGGGATCAAGGGCAAGGAGGTGGCAGGAAAGGCTGACTCCTCATAGCACCCCAGTCACAGGTCCAGGCAGGAGGTGAAAGAAAGAAATTCTAGCTATGACTGGAGTGATAAAGACAGGAGCAGAGGAGAGGATGACCCCTAAGACGTGTCTAACAGCTCCCAAGAGAATGACGGACGATGACCAAGCATGCTCAGCACACGGGGCAGTGGCGGGTGGCGGGGGGCGGGGGGGGCAGATGGGGTGGGAGCAGGGGGTGGGAGCAGTGCATGAGATCAGGGGCCACAGCGAGACACTCGGGGCCAGCAAGCTGGACCCGGACCTCCCCTCCATTGCCCCAGGATGGCTTGGTCTCACCTCCACTGGCCTGCCATCCATCTTAAGTCTCCTGACCTCTTCCAGGTCACTCTGTCCAGCTCCACGGTGAGCCCTCCCTGCTCTTGCCCCTTCTAAAGGAGCCAGAGAAAACAGCTACAGCCTCTGCCCTGAGGTCGTACGAGGGTGCCCAAGGGAGCGAGGGAGAGAAGCCCAGCAAGGGGAGTGGGCGTCGCTTAAACTCGAGAGGTGAAAAATCCAGAATAACACAGACAATAAATCAGACCAACACTCCCACTGTTCCACGAGACAGGTGTTACCAAAAATAAAGGATTCTATAGCCAAAGAAGTTTCAGAAAAGGCAGAATTAAGCAGGTTTCTATAGCAGGACTTCCCAGAGCTTTCCGTGCGCTCATGTGCGTGGCAAGTCTCCAAGGGGAAGGGACCGTACGCAGCATTTCTCAAACTGGTTTGATCAAGGAACCTTTCATCACAGAGATTTCTCAGCACCAATGGTCTGCGGAACATGCTTTGGAAAACACCAAATAGAACTAAGCGATCCCGTCTCCCAGCTGAGCGTTTCATCTCACGAGGAATTCAGTGATCAGGTGAGATAGACAGAGACCTCCCACCAAAAAGCAGACGAGAGGCAGAAGGTGTAGCTCTCTGGGGTCACTTCTCAGCCCTCCCTGCCATCACCGGCACTCTTCCGAGGATCAAAGGAAATATGTAAAGCCCCTTTCAAACTACAGCAGCGCTACAAACTTCGGGGCCTAAAGAGCAAACTCCCCTAGGGGGAGGGAAGGTGCACTTTATAGCGTGATTTGATGTGGAAATCTCGCTTCACAGACAACGTTTAGAAGAACCTGTGTGTTGTAGAAAGCAAGATACACCTACATGAGATAAAGACGAGGCGAGGTAAGAAAAGCAAAGGTGATGGGTACGGCCAAGGGCAGGAAAGAAGGCTGGCAGGGGCCAGGAGCCCTGGGTCTGGAGCCCGTCTGCCCCTCACCTGCCGTGGGGTCGCAGTCAAGTCCCTCCTCTTCTTCTGTACACGAGGGTGGGGAGAGAGACAATCTCTGAGGCCCTCCCAGCCCTCGGGTCAGAACTGAAGTCCCCAACACTGCTTCGGGGGAGCCCAGCCCCAGGTGAGCCCCTGTAAGGCGTCGAGGGGAAGGACAAAACCGGGCCCAGCGCAGAAGCCCCACGGGACTAGCCAGAGAAGCCAAATCTGTGCCCACGTATGAACCTGGCCGTGAAACTGGAAGGGAAGCTACAAATCAGCAACCAGGCAAATGCGGAGAGCGCCAGGGAAGCCCCTCCGCCCACGTCTGCGGTTTCCAGCCCCACCTGTTCAAGCTTTCGCGTCTGGCTACAGGACGAAGGTCTGGCGAAGGTAAAGGGCCACGGAGGGGCCACGTCTCGGCCCGGTTGGCTGGGAGGAGCCCTTCGAGGGAAACAGGTCCCCGGAGTTCGAGATGTGGCAGTGGCGGGCTTGACGGATGAGGGAGCAAACGGCGGGCTCTCAGAGTCCACGGAGCAGAGGGATGTCGCACGCGTGCTCGTGCGGAGGGCTCGGCCCCGCTCGTGCTTTTTCCTATTCTTCACGAGAAGGTTCATTTCCCATTTGCTGCAGGTCCTACAACGAACCGCTCAGGAGGCGGAGGGACAGTCACGAAGAGCGCTCCATCTGTCTTTACACAGCGAAGCAGCGGTCTGGACTCGAGCCCTGTGCTGAAGCGGGTTTGTGTGTGGGCACGTGCACGTGCATGCACACCTGTGCACGCGCATGCCCAAGCGCGTGTGGTAGACGGACCGGTTTCGCAGCCCGAGGCTTACAGCGGGAGGGTGAGCGTGTAAAGAGGTCAGGAGACGGGCTGCGATTGGCGCTTGGTGACCGTGTCTGGGGCCGTAGGGGGTGCTGCCAGGGTTTATGACTCTGAAAGCGTGCAGACTCTACCCGGCCACACAGGATGTGACAGGGTCTTCCAGGGATGTGGGGACGCGCTTCCCTGTACGGCGAGTATGAACGGGAGACTGGGAGAGTGTGCTTGTGATCCAGGGGTGTATATATCTGTCCCCGCAGCTCCTCGAAGGATGCCAGAGCCTTCTGTGAATCCATGAGCCATGAAGGGGGTGTGCGAAGGTGCATGCGCGCGCACACATGCATATTTGAGGGCGTGGGTGACAGGCAGCAGCCTAGGATTCTGCGTCCACCTCTATACCGACTCACCCCTGAATGGGAGGGGTGGACCGGACTGCTGGAGCCCTGCAGCCTGATCCCACGAAGTGGGGGTGGAGGCCGGGGAATGCCCAGCCCCTGTCATAACAGCCTCCCCTAGCAGCGAGAACCCCAGCCGTCCCAGGGAGGAGCAGAGCTCTGGGAGATTTCGTCAACTGCCCATGAAATGCTCGGCGCAAACACGGCCCTCATCCGCTCAGTCCCAGCAAAGGGGACTGGGAATGGGGGGGGGAGGGGGACGGGTTGACATTTTGGAGCCACAGTCCCGGCCCAAGACCTGAGATCGGCTCCCCCAGCACCACATCCAGCTCCTGGCGGTGTCTGATGGGCAAGTGGCCCAGTTCCAGGCCAGTTTCCTGGTACAGGGCGTTAACCCCACGCCAGCCAGGAGAGCAGACGTGGCTCCCGGAGGTGAGTACCTGCACCTCCCACACGCTGGACCACCTGCCCCGGGAGCTGGAGAAGGTTCCAAGCTGTAAAAGAAGGCTCAACTACAAGCATCCTGAGCTCCCCTCCAACCAGCCCTCAGTTGAGGCTGTGACGGAGAGGGTGTCCTCCAATGGACACTTCTCTTCAACTACACTTCCTTCTCTCCCTCTCTCTCTCTCTCTCTCTCTGTCTCTCAGTCACAAAGACTTTAATTGAGTCTCCATAGGGAGATGCAGCTCCATCTAATTCAGCTCTTAATTAACCCAGCACACCCCAAAGAGGCTGCAGAACTACTCATAAATTAAATATGAAAAGCATTATTTATCTAGGAACAGCCTTCTAACGGCTCTGACTCTGACGTTTATGGTTACTAATGAAGATGTATTTGGAGGGAGAGAAGGTGGGGAGGAGGGACACGACTGCCCTGGGAGAAAGCGAAGCCCAGGGGCCCCGCGAGGGTCTTTCAGGGCATGGGGAGAGGAGCCAGCTCAGCCCAAGGGAATGTGCCCCACCCCCAGGCTCAGCTTCTCCAGATTTCAGGGGGGCGGGGGAGGATCAGGACAGGCTCAGGGGTCCTGTGGGGCTGCTGGGACCGGGCCCTCTTCCACGAGCTGCCAGACCACTCTTGCTGCCCCACTTTTCACTCCCAGCCTAATGACCTTGGCCTTGGCTCAACCTGAACCACCGCCGAGCCGCTCTACTCCTTGGTCCAACCCTGTCTCCATCCTATCCCTTCAGGCAGACCCCTGGGTGCTGGGCCCCTGGAAATGGCTGGCGGAGGCCACATCGCCGGTATGTGAGTCCCCCCCTCTCCTTCCACATGGCCCCAGGTAACTATCCGGGGCCTCTCCCCTTTGCTTTCAAGGAGCAAAGTGATGCCTCTTTCTCTGTGTATTTGCGTAGAGCCAAAGGAGGAGCCGAAAGTCATCCGGAGCTCAGAGGGTCTGGAACAGGGAGCTGTACTTTGGGTGCCGCCTCTCTGCCGTCGCCCCCAACCCCATAAATCACGGAAGAGTGAGCCTTGGGCATCACGCCTTGCTCATCTCTATGACCCAAGTCCCAATGCCTGGCATGTAAGTGCCACAAATGTTTTACGGCATTGTTGTTTCTCAAGAGCAGAGGAGGGGAAAGAAGAAAGAGCAACTGAAACCGAGACAAACAAGTGAGAAATATTGTAATGACCCTTGCTGTTGTGATCACATCAATTCTTCCAGAAAGGCAGCTCTGGGAATTCTCTTCCGTCTCAGGCACCGCCCCCCCTTCTCCCAGAAGAGCCCCACCCCCCACACAGTCTCCATGGTCCCAATTCAGTCCAGGAGTAGAAATCCACCTTCTCATTCTTGGAAAACAGCCAGAAAGAGAGTTCCAGTTTGGGATTTGCTCTCTCTGGAGTGTTATCTTCATCCTCCTTACCGATGAGTCTGTCTTCCTTTCAGCCCCTGTGGCCTCCAGAGGAGGAGGAGGGACGGCAATTGCTCAGCTCTGCCAGATTAACAGGTTAAGATCCCTTCAGTCCATACCCAGCTGCTAATTTAAAGGGCATCTGCTGTGCCAGCTGCAACAATAGACACCATGAGGAACACCACACGCAGCTTCTGTTCTCGAAGCTTCCAGATCAATCAAGGAGAACTTCTGGGAAAGAAGAAAAGCCCACCGACAAGTCCCACGGTGGTCCGTGATGCGTGTTCTCTTTCCCCGAAACGAGTCAGGAAACCCAGCTTTGTATGCTGGGGACAGGGTATTAACTCAAATAGAGGTTCCGATGAGATTCAGCTGAAGCACTCACTGCCTTGGCCCAGGATCCCGGACTCCATAATAGGGCATACCGCTAGGACTCCTGGTCTCACCCCAGGTGAGGTCCCACTTAAGCAACCTCAGTGTGACCTGCACACCAGGAGGCCCAGGGTGCTGGGATTCTAAATAGCTGGACAAAAACAGCCTTGGTGCCTTAAAAGACCTTAACAAGTACTGTTAACAACTAACACAGCAGGAAAATGCCAAGCTGTTGGTCACCGGCTTTGCGTTTCCCAACTACAAAGACAGACGTCACCAAACCACTGGGCAACTAATCTATTCCATCGGAAGACGTCCCATTGAGGGTTCTTATGAAACCTCAAGAAAAAGCTGCCTGCAGAAAAGGGAGAGCTTCTGCCTAGACGACAGAAGGGCTGCGGACCAGAGAAGTGGTGAATTTCCACCTGAGACACCAAGAGAGATTAATTCTGATTCTTCAGCGCCATTTTTCTTTCTCTCTACCCCTAACCTCGTCTGGGACTATACTTTGACACTCTCTACTAACTAACTAACTAACTAAAAGACATCTCAACAAAGCCTCCCTATCTAAACCCTCTTACTTTTGACCCCCTGAGGTCTTCTGCCCCTGAAGAAAAAAATAAAACTCTCTCGTGTGGTCCTCAGCCCGTAATTCCTGCTGATGATAGATAACAATTAATAACTGTTCCTTTAAATACTACAGGAGGTAGATTTTCTTCTACAAGTCCTTCCAATACTCATATAATTAATCCCAAACTTAGATTTTTTTTTTTTTTTTTTTTTAATCAGACCTTGACCCCGACCAGGAATACCCTTCTGTTTAGGTCGTTACAGCACCATCAGAAATGGAAACTAGTATCGGGCATGTTTTTGCTGCAACAGTTTGTTCTCTCCAGAGACACTCCATCCTGCTTTGCAAAAGCTGTTTAACTCCACTCAGGAAAGCTTCCCACCCTGAGGGCAAAAAAAATACGTGGCTGTCTCCCGTTGGGATAAAAGGCATTGCCAATATGGCTGGTGCCCCACTGGGACATTACTTTTTATGTGGACATCAGGCTTACACCACCTGCCACACACTAAGTTTTCTTGTTTCCAGACAAAGTTTAGAGGCTTTCAGATGTTTAAAATCACCAGCCTTCCAGTGGATCATGTTCCCCGAAAAGAAATGTCCAGAAACTTCCAAAGACAGACGAACACAAACTACCTGGGAGAACTGCCAGAAGGGACAACAGACTCGCTCTCCCCGCATACTGTGCGCACCGCGATCCCCACAGTAGGGATGGTTCAGCTGGAAAAGATGGTCTGAAACCTACCCTGAGCCCACTGGGTGTCATCAGTTATACCCCCGCTGCTCTGGAAACCAAAGCAACCGTTTTAAACTTAAAGGTATTAGCCACAGTTGCCATGGTCATCACACAGCCCTCGATTTCTCCTTTGATAGCCCAGGGGAATCTACACTACAGCAAACCCTCTGGCTGCACCTATATAAATGCTACAGGCTCAAGTAGAACACTCTAGAAGTAGGTTAAAATAAAAAGTCACCCAGATACCTAGAAAAAAAAAAAAAAAAACAGTTGGGTTTGGGACACATTTGCATTGCCTGGATTTGATAATCCAGGCCCCCTGTCCTCGGGGCCAATTACAAGAACCAACAGCAAGTTTTGTTTCCAGTTGCTGCCTGTCGCACAGCTGCCCGGTGTATTCTGTGCAGTCTTCAAAGCTCCTATGCAGTCCTTGTCACATCAGAAGATTAAGAAACTCTCCCTGCCACCAAGGAGTAGGAGAGACTAACTCTTGTCCAACCACAGAGTACATTCTCTAAACAGCCTCCTAATCAGCAAAATCTTGGCAATGGTGAAGACTTGAAGATCATAGATGAGTGTCTCACAAACTTCCTTTGCCCTTGGTCAAAGGAGAGGACTAAGGAAGGGCAGAGCAGCCCCTGACGGCTCCTGTCTTGGCAACATCACTTAGCCCTTTGTATTCTCCAAGCCACAGCAGTGACCAGACATCCTCCTGTGGCTGATACGAGTGAGTGCTGTGTCTACCCCAATTATGGTCCGAATCTCACTTCATTCCCCCTGCCTTCTAGATCAGGTTTAATAAGACACCAATCATAGAATTAACGTCTCTTCCAACAGCATCAAATGCAAAGCAAAGCGCCCCACCCCCACCCCGCTCCGTGAACCCTCTTCCCCACATCTCTTAAACAAGCCCAAATCCTATAATAAGTCCTTTCTAACATCTTCTTACTGAAACTGCCCTGATTCCCCATAAGGCGCATCTCTCCTTTGCGGCAGAGTGAGTCAATAAACCAAGTTGGTTCCACCAGAGGTGTGCTTCTGGTGACCTTTGGCTGGAGGACAGGGACACTGTCAGTGTATAAATAAGCAACTGACAAGAGACAGAAGCCGGTACAAGCTATAAGACACAGCTTCGCCCAAGGGGAACTGTTATTGATATAGAGAGGAGTCCTTAAGTACTGTGTATGAAAAAGGTATCTCGTAAGCATTTCTGGATATGATCACTCGTGCTGGGGCAGGAGGAAGTTGCGTTTTGTCTTGTTTTGTTTTGTTTTGTTTTGTTTTGTTTTGTTTTGTTTAGAAGTAGGAGACGAGACTGAGCTACCTGAGCACAATCCAGACAGCCAAGAAAACATGTCTTGATCAGCAAGATAATTAGGGAACTAGAAATGAGGAAGAGGAAGACATTGTCAGCGTTGACATTCTTGGCAGTGAGTGAGAGGGAGTGAGAGGGAGCCTAGGGCAGTGCTTGGAAGGAATCTAGACAGAGGGCAATGCCTGGGATGCCTTGGGGAAGGGCTGGGGTCAAACGGATGATGCGTACATGGAGCCCGAGGTCTCAGGGAGTTCAGGGCCAAGTAGGACTGCCTTCTGCTGTCCTCCTGGTCTGACCAGTCCCCTCGGATCCGCTAGCTCGTCTTGCAGATGAGTGTGGCAGCCCATCGGCATCCTCGGCTGCCCCTCTGCCCCTGGCTGCTGCCAGAGAGGGGACACTCCACCGGCACAGGGACTGACAGGGAGTGAGGCTGCAGGGCTCTGCGCTTGAGAAGCAGGAGGTAACAAGGTTACCAGAAGCATGCAGGGGCGCAGAGGAGAGAGCACGTTTGAAAAGAACGGAAAAAACCGTGATCACGATGACAGCACGTTGAACACATTTGGGGGGTGCGGCCGGCGGGGGGGGGGGGGCGGGAATAATGCCTCCCGCTGTGTCAAGAGAACAAGTCAAAACCAACCAAACAAAAAGTTCTCCTCTGCAGAAAGAGCCAAGACACCGCACAACTCACTGACCACCCAAGTGCCACGAGGCACTTGACCCAGCGAGACGCCCTCGCTGACCTGCCCACCTCATGCGTCATCTGGTTTTCATCTTCACCTTGACAAACACTACAAATGCTGCAAATCCTACAGCACTCTTGCACTTGATTGTCGAATGACCCTGAAGCAGAAGGCGCTCTCGTCTTTTACAAGCGGTTGTCTCACAAATGGGGAAACTGAGGCCTAGTGACGCGAGCCCACGGGCGACATCTGGAACGTCCAGTCCGGGCTCTCTAACTCCAGATCCCCCGTTTGTGTGTCTGTCCCTATCTATCAGCTGCACTACAGGTTCTAAAACCTGCAGGTTGGAAACCACTGGCTTTAAAAAAAAAAAAAATGCGGGTTAAAGCCTAGGTAAGCAGTCTACAGTGTGTCCAACGCCTTTGCTATTAAGAAACATGTCAGAGGCGGCGCCCAGCTTACACCGACCTAGACTATTACAATCCAGGACCCCGGCCGCCTCTTTCCCTTCCTATAACATGCATTATGGATACGTAATTACGGTAATCAAGAAACTAAATCATTGGGTGGGCCAGAACCCTTCTCCAGGGATTCTGAGAGTTCTGTTCATTCACGCCTTGCAGGCATTTAAAGCCTTCATTAAAGCCACACGCCAGCCCGGATTTTTCTCACATCGCAGCACTATTTCAGGTACCTTTGATAGCCAGTGGCCACCTAGGTTCTAGAATGTCTTTGCCAACGCGCTCAGACTACCGCAGGGTGCTGAGGCATCCCTTTGAAATTCCCGACTCTCGTGGCGGTGGATGGTCGGGGAACCATTGTGTTTTTCGTCCCCAGATTGTCTTTCGGGAGGTATCTGACCGACCTCAGGTTGCATTTCTACATGGTTGTTTCAAAAGCTCAAACTTGTCCTTTTTATTGCTGTGCCTAGGGCCAGACAGAGCTAAAGGGCGGTGGGGACTTTCTGTTAAAGTCACCTTTTAAAGTTGAGTTTGGGCCTCACTCTTAGAAGAAGGAAGATTGGATGGTACCTTCATGGCATCACCAGGTGCGCAACGTCAGTGTTATCCAACCCCCCTGCTTCCTGTGACCCTGCCTAACACGGACTGCTACCCACTTAATAGGATGAGGCCTGTCTCTTTTTCAAGAACCAGAGAGGAGGCGGCCCTCAGATGCAAGGTCACCAGTGGGTAGATTCAACCTCCAGATCCAGCCAGCGCACAGTCGTGGGCCCCGTGCGATGCCAGCAGCCATTTCTCTTCTTAACCTTGGCTGAAGCATGTCCTTTGACCGAACCTCCATTTTCCCCATCTGTGTAATGGGAGAGGAATTGGTCCACATGGCCTCCAGCTTCCCTTCTGTCTCTATGATACTACGACTTGGATTAGGAGGTAGGACGAGAGGCTCCAAAGAGGAGGCAGCTCTGCAGAGCCTTTCTGTCAGACCGACTCCTGCCATCGGGCCCCTCCTGGCCCCTCCCTGCCCCCAGCTGAAGGTGGTTCAAACCCTCATCATGTCTGGCCTCGATGGCTACAGTGGGCCACTAAGAAGCCTGGACTGGATGAACTTCCAGAACCCCCACCCGACACCCAACTGAAGACGCCCCTTCACGAGCTCCCACTGCCTTCCGAACCTGAGCTCTGGGGAAGGAAGACGCGCCCTTAAGAATGTGGTCCCTCCTCGCCTCTTTGGGTTCATTGTTTGCCACGGGCATTTAGAAGCCATGCTCCAGACATCTGCCATTCCTTTTTGATGCCCTCCCTCTCTCTCTCACCCCCTCCCCCCATGCCTCTGAATATTCCATTGGGCTACCAAGCCCCCGCCCCTTGCCTGCTGCCCCACCTGGGCAGTCCCCATGCATTTTTCCAGGTGAGCCCTGCTCCAACCTCTCCCCTTCTAGACTTCCGTCAACACCACCACACGCCTCAGCCTCCGCCACCCTTCCCGTCCCGCGCGGCCCCTTGCAGGGCACCGGTCAACACGCTACTTTCTAATTCGCTGCGTGCCCGTCATCGTTTCGAGAGGAGACCTACTCCTCGAGCACAAGGAGGCATTTTTCGCAGAGCACCCTGCCTGGCACCCAGGAAAGACTCGATACGTGTTTGTCAAGGCAAGGAATAAGAAAATGAATCAATAGGTTTCCAACTTCCTCGGCAACCTCGAAGAGACAATCACAGATTACAGAGTAGAAAGCTGCCAAACCAGTGAAACAGACAGTAAGTGTTTCAGAAGTTCAGTGTCAGGCACCGTGAACCAGAACAGGTTATTTTTGTTGTGCTTTCGCAAGGAATCGAAAACGTTTTGGTGTGCGTGGGGGAGTGGGGGGAGGTTCATCATAAAAGCAGGGCTTTGAGACGAACCCGGCAGTGATGCACAGGATAGATTTGCAGAGTAAACTCAGAAGCAGTCGGAAGGTCTCTTATTGCACCAACACACGTCCCGGGTGAGAAAAAGCTTTTGAAGGTCTCGCGGGCACTGGGCTCCTGACCCCACCCTCACTCCACACCTTGACCTCCCTCCCCTCTTCCCGTTATCCCCTCCGCATGCCTCCCCACCAGAGCCCCAAAGCACGAGCCTTACAGGGGTAGGGAGAGTGTGGCACAAGGCTAAAGCTGGAGGCCTTGGCTCAAGACTGGCATGTCAGAAGGAAAATCTCCAAGTCCTTTTTTTCCTTTTCTTTTTCCTCTTTAGGCCCCTGATCAGGAGGTGAGACTCCTGGGAGAAAGCATCTCACCTTTCCAACCCTCCCAAGCCAGTCGCCGGAGCCCCTCACACCCGAGCTCCCAAAGTGTACCTCCAAGCTTGCGTGTGGGGCCCGTCTTCTTCGGGAAGGGGGGCCCGAGCTTCCCTCTTAGTACTACTTGTTTTGTTCAAATGTTTTCAGTGGAAGAAACGAAGCCCCCTAGAGGTCAAACGACCTGCCCAAGGTCACGCGGCTAGTTAGTAGCCAAGAGCAGTCTTCAAACCCAAATCACCTGTTAGGGCTGTTTGTCGGAACTCAACTCAGAACGGGAGGATGAGCTGACTTCTCTGGTTGCTGTGGGGTCCGCTCCAGGCCCAGGCTCCCCCCGCCCCCCGCCTGGCCCCAGCCACCCCTAACGAGTTCTCCTGCCCCTAGGGATGTTAGGAGCAGGGCGTTTGTTACCTCCTTGTTGCCCTAATAAGGTACTGACTGAGTGACCAAGGCTCTTCTGGAAGGTGAGCAAGAGGCTCCAGATAGCCAAGAGGAAACTGTCACTGTCCCCTTCTCCACAGACATCTGCACAGCTGCCTGGGACCGCGGACAGGAGGGAGGAAGTGAGCAGCCCAGCTCTTCACCACTGAGGCCCACTCTCCCTCGCTCATGCATATTCTACCTAGAGACTGTGGATTCCCAGGGCGTGAAGCATGAGGCATGAATTTTCTAGAGTTCCCAGTGAACCACTGAGGATGAATTGGGGCGAGAAGCAGTGGGGGAGGGGTGGATGTCTCAGGCAGAGAAGAAAGTTGCTTTTGATCTCAGAGTCACAAGCAGCGCGGCGGGGTGGGGGTGGGGGTGGGGGTGGGGGCAACACCTGTTCCAGGCCACCTGTTCTCGTCACCACCAATAAACAAGAGAGACCAAGATCTCTCTTCAGATTCCATTAAAAAGTCATTCAGCAAAGGCTGGGTGGCACTCGTCCGATACCAGGTACTACCAGGCGGTTCAAAGAGGTCTAACATCGCTGGAATCCCTCCGCTATAGCCCAATGCCCCAGCGTGTGGGCGTCTACAATCGGTCCCTAAAGTAGCCATCACCCCCCTGGCCCGTCCTCCACGATAATTTAAAAAACGCTCACACTTGATCCATCTTACACGCAAGACGAAGGTCTCGAAGCCCTTTTAATCCTATCTTTTCCCTACCGAAATTCCTTGAGAGATTTCTCAGGAGTGGGTTTGGAGTCTAGTAACTAGCTGTGTGACCTTGGGCAAGTCACTCGACCTCCATGGGACTTAGTCTGACCTCTCTGAGCCTCCCACAGAACAAAGCCTCAACTCCTCAGCCCCGCAGCCCGGGCTTCCCCGAGCAGGTCCCTCCGGTGCCTCCACACTGCACCCCCCCTCCCCAACGCTCTGCCCTGAGCCCCGTCATTGTCGGTCCATCTCTGACAGCACTTACCCCATTCTAAGTCACACTCAAGTCACTCGGTCCTGGTCTGTCCTCACAGTGTATCTCCAAACTCCTTGGGGGCAGAGCAGGAAACCCAGGGTCAACAAACGTTAGATCGTCCATGAGATGTTGAATAAACACCCATCATTCCTTCCAATCAGCTGCCTGCTGCCCTCCCCCAAAGAGTCTGCCCGACACTACAGATTCCAGAAGCAGGCTTCTCAAATGTGGTCCATGGACCACTGGCCGCAGAAATACCCAGCAAGCTCGTTAAAGATGCAGGTTTCCAGATTCCACCCCAGACCTGTGGAGTCAGAACCCCTGGGCAGCTCTAATTCCAGGGGGCTCCCATGTTCTGGCCTCGAACTCCATGGACTCTGGAGCAAGGGCCCTTTTGCAACAAAGAATATTGCAGCGGCTCCCCTGAGCAGCCTGGGGTGAAGACGGGTGGGGGCGTGGGGAGCCATAACAATACGTGCTAACCGTCCCTGCCAGTCCTTGGCACTCATCTCCAACTTCCTGTGAGCACATCACGATGCCAGAGGAGCCACGGTCCATCCTGACCCCACCCCACAACCTGGCACTTCCCTTTTGGCCTCTCCTCCTGCCTACCCGCATGCTAAGATGCCTTATAAAACCGACATGAGGAGCATTTTCAGTGGCTCACTTTACCTAATTGAACCTCTGCTTGTTACCCAGGCAGCCTCCTTCCAACCCGAGGCCTCCGACCCGCAGTGCCCCATGGCACCTCTGATGCCAAGGGTCTGCGGTTGTGGGAGGAGGGCACCATCAAGGGACTAAGAACCCAAAGGCCTAGAGCAGCAAAAGCCCCAGGGCTGACTGGGCATCTCTGGGGAAGTCATGTCCCCATCTTCTTCTCTGAAGACCACAGAATTTGGACAGATAACCTTAGGGAAACCTTTGGGTCTAAGAGTCTGGAGTTAGGAGAACCTCACTCTCTGATGCAGCAGTTCAGGACAGAGGGCTGCAGGGTGAAAGGAGCTCCAGCCACAAGGGCAAGGGCAAGGCCCCGCGGGAATCAGTCACCTTGACGGTGGCTATTGGGTCTCAGTTTCACATAGAGCTGGAAAAACCTGAGGGTATTTCCACAAGAAGCAAGCACTCAGCCAGAGTAGGGAAGTCACAGCAAACGCTCACACATTTACTCCGGGGCAGGCAATGCCGTTCGGAGCGCCCTGCACACATTAGCTCGTTTCATCTTTGCACGCATCCAATAGGTAGGTACTATTATCCGCATTTTACAGATAAGGAAACAGATGCAGGGAGGCGAAATAATTTGCCCACAGAGCTGGCAGGGTGGCGGAGCCAGGATTCAAACTCAAGCCAAGTGCACAAAACCACGCCCTCGGCCGCAGTGGTCTCAACCCCGTCCCCTCGGAGAAGACACCCTCCCAGACCGTGCGGTTCACCCCACCCTGCCCTCCCACAGGGCAAGCAATACTACTTCTATGGAAGGCACATCGAGACTGTCATTTCTCCGAGGTCCAGAATCAAGTGTGTGGCCTTTGTTCGATGGGACTGAACGTGGACTGGCACATGTTTCCAGGACAGATACCGTAGGGCCTCAGCCCTTGGCAACATCGTCACGTGCGGAAAAAGCTTTTTGGTGTCCTCCCCTTTCCTCCCTTCCTCTCTCTTCGTGGACCCTGCTCTCACCTCCTCTCTCCCACCCACCTTCCCTGGGTATAAAGAGCACTGCGTTCAGAAAGTCACCCGCTGCGACCTTAATTCTCCTGGCTTCTCCGAGCGTGTTTTTCCCAACCGGATCGAGAGGCACTACCGTGGAAGGACCTGTGTGTGGGCCTGAGAAGCCACCTGGGTCCACCTGTGAGACCGTGTCCCTCAAGCCCTGGCTTCCCCACGTGTGAAGCGGGGCTCGGGTGGGTCGCCGGAAGGACTCAAGGTGACACCCAGAAAGCCCCCGGGCCCCCCCCACCCCCGCCAGAGCACCTTGGCTCGTGCCTTGGCCCATACCACCTGGAATGCCTGTTCTCATACCTCTTCAACTCAAACCCCTGCTCCTGCTTCAGGCCCTACTGTAATCCAGATGCTTTCTCAACAGAAGAAACTCCCCCCATCCCCCATCAAGCTGGAAAGAACCACCCGTTCCCACGAACCCCCATGGTTATCTGGTGGTTCTACCTGAGGAATCTGTGTGCCTCCCACTCCCCCATCCAACTGTCTGCTTCTTCAAGAGAAACCAGGTCATTCGCTTTTCCTAAACCTGCTCATGATCTAGCCCGGGGCCAGGATGCAGAGTAGTCACTCCATATATGTTTGATGAATGAATGGGAAAGGGCAAAAGAAGAGGCACAGAGATAGGAAAACAGCAACGTTTTATTTCCCTGGTGAACCCGGACCGAGCGTTTCTCTGCACCAAGGACTCTCGACTCCCAGATGGTGCCCCGGGACAGGGCGGTGTCCGTCCTGCCCTTTAGATCTAGACCCCAAGCCTCTTGCTAACAATGTATACATCTCTCTCCCCAGTAGACAATAAGCCGCTCCCGGTTGACCTGTAACCCAGGGTCCGCTAGAGGCAACTGTGGGGCTTTGCTCCATCGGCAGCTCCTCAGGAGGACCGGGAAAGAGCCTCCCCCTGCAGCATGGGATGCAAGTGAAGACTGTGGCCTTTGCCTCACTGTGGTCCATCAGTTCAGCTACACAGAAGACTTTTGGGCCTGGTCAGGGCCCGAGGCAGATGGGTCATAGTTAACATAACCAACCCACCTTAAACAGAATGAGAGCCAAGAGAACCGACCTCAACCAAAAGTCAAAAAGCTTTTGATTTTGTTGGGTTGGGTTTTTTTGGGGTGGGGGTGAGGGGCAGGGGGCCATAGTTGGTGCTCTAAGAACCCCCTCTCCAAAGGGTCTCCTTGGCTCCTCGCCGAAGGAAGGACAGGTCACAGAAAAGCACTAGATACTCTTGGCAGTTTTGTCCAGAGCTAGACTTGTAGGTGGCTGTCCAGATTAGCACTTACCCTCAGTTAGGTAGAAACACTTCCCAGGCAAAAATGAATGGAGGGAATAATTATCCAAAATACAGAGAGTCATGTACTACGAGGCTCATCACAGTGTAATTTACAGTGATGAAAAACTATCAAAATGTACTAACTGCCTGCTAAAAGTTGGATGATCGAATAAACAGTGGCAACTCCTTAGGATAGGTTATTATTGATAATCTATTTGAGGAACCTTTAATGGCAGAGGGAAATGCATACGCCATTAAGAGAAAAGGCTTGATGCACTACCATATACCCAGTATAGACAAGCTTCACGGTGTAAAACACCAGATCAGGGAAAGGAAACCAGATCAAAGTGCGGTGTTGTCTCTGCACAGGGAGCTTCTGCATTTGTTCTCTTAGGCATTTTTTGTGTGTGAGAGCTTTCCCAAGTTTCCTATAACCACTTTACATTCCTTTTATAACATAGAAATCATATAAAAAGGAAGCAAAGGAGAGAAGTAGGGAAGGGAGGGTCCTTGTTAGAGGGGAGAATGGGCAGAGGGAGGCCGAACGGAGTGCCGTGATGAGAAATAACCAGGGTGCCTTCATGACCCCACTCAGCTGGTGGAGGTGGAGGTGGAGGTGGAGGTGGGGGGGGGACTAGACTACCAAGCTGAGCACAAGGATGTGCTGAATCACAGGTGAGGGCGGGAAGATGGTAGCCAGGGCCTATTCCCAAGTCTAGAGGGAAGCTGAAGGGAGAGGGCAACAGGAGAAGATTTGGACCCCACTTCTGCAGCATTTGTGCCCCAGCATCTATTCCCCTTTGTGACATGCTAGGACAAGAATGCCATCCGTCACCAAGACCCAGTGCCCAGCTGCACAGAGCACATCCCTAAGGAGAAGCTCTTCACACACACACACACACACCACACACACACACACACACACACACGTGCACACGCAGCCGTTTTACAGCCCTGTGGTCTCATCTCTAGCCCCTCCTCCTCAGGCTGCAAAAGGGGGAATTGGCTGGGCAGTTAAGGCAGCTTGCTGTCTGGGAAGTAAGCAGCTTCCGGTCCAGAAAGCTCGCAACCTCGTCTCTCCCTCTCTCCTCCTCCGCCTGAGTCTCCACCCTCAGGTCCTTGGGTCTGGTTTCTTTTTTTTTTTTTCCTGCCCTGGGTCCAGTTCCCAGCGGACCGTTCCTGGTCTAGTGGATCTGCTATCTCTCAGCACCACCTGCTGCCCATTCTGGCCTCCACCAGTGTCCCCTTTCAATTTCTAGAGTCTCCAGGGCCTGACTCCTTATCACGCTGTGTGCATCCAGTGCCTGTCTTTGGAAAGGAGGAACTGAAGAGACAGTGTATAGACTTTGCCCTTCTCTCTAGCCTTTTTCTAAAAACCCCACAACGGTTACAGTCAGAAGAAACCCCAGTAGACATCTAGGCCAGCCCCCTTTGCCTGCCCCCCACCTCCAGCCCTGCTCCCCCGCCCCCACCAAGATCCTGGGGCAGAGATAGCAACCACAGCCCTCCTCCTGCCCCCACAGGATACAGCCTGCTCTTTCTACACAAGATCCAAGGTCCAGAGTGCTCCGGGAGGGCACACAGGACCATCCACTCTGCGCAGGTAAGTCACAAGGATGGCCACAGAGGGTTAAATAGTCCTAGAGCCCAGGCTGAGACTCAAGTTGCCAACCTGACCCATAAGCCAGCCCCCTCTGGACATGCCTCCATTCCCCAAGTCACCAGGGCCACCTGAAGCTCCCATCCTCTCCCATTACTTCCCTTTGAAGTCCATCACCCTTCCCAAAGGAATAAGAAAGCTTAACTCCAATTCTAACTTAACTCTCTTGGCTGGCACTCAAGGATAGTCGCACTACAAATGTTTGAGTGTCCTAGAAAATCCCCAAACTCCAAACAATCACAAATGGCATAAGTGCACCTACTTTAAGGCAGGGTTGCTGCTGCCTGGCCTTTGTATCCTCTTGCTCAGGAGACCACCTAGCATCCCTCAATAGGAGTAGGAGTCCCAAGGAAGGAGAGATGTCCCAGAGAGGAGAGGGGCTCAGGGGTCTTCCTATCAGCACCCATTCCATCCTTCCACCCCTCCACCCCCATGCGGACACTGGTTCCTCCCCACCTTTCCTCTGCTTTGTCTTCAGTTGGCCCCAGAGGAGCCACATCACTGATGGGACCTTAGTCCAAGTGGCACAGTGAACCCAATGAGAAGACGAAGCTATGTTTCCTGGGCTCTCCGGCCTGGGTGTGGCTGCAGGAGTGACAGCCCTGGCGTCACTGAGACAAGCTGTCACTATAGTTAAACCCAGGCCCTGCCATCCCTCACTGACAACCCAGCAGTTTAAGATTAATGACTGAGAAGAACAGGCTTACCAAACTCCAGTGGATCGCCTGGAATTTGAAATGCCTATCTTACTCTCAAGTCCCCCCAGGCCTGGTAAAAATTAGGAGGAGAGGATAAAGAGAAGGAAGATGGGCAAGATGGAAAATAGGGCCGTGGGTTCCCAGAGCAAGGTCGCCGTCCGTAATGTCACATCGGCTGGCAGTGTGCGTCCCGGGGCTCAGAGGGCAGCTTCCTCTCTCCCCACCCTCAGGGATGCAGCGGCGTGGAAAGCGGAAAGAGCTTTAGGTCTGGACATCCTGGACTCCGGTCCCGATTCCATTGCTTCCTAGCTGTGTGATCTTGAGCAAATTACTTAAATTCTCTAAGCCTCCATTTTGCCATCTGTAAACGGGAGGGATTGACACCTGAAAGCATTACGTGAAAGCTAAAAGAGAGAAGATGTAAGTCGAACCCTGAAACGCTTTCTGGCTTGTAGCGGATGTCTGGTACAAAGTAGTTAGTTCTGGGGCGCCTGGGTGGCTCAGTCAGTTAAGCATCCGACTTCAGCTCAGGTCATGATCTCACAGTCCGTGAGTTCAAGCCCCGCATCGGGCTCTGTGCTGACAGCTCAGAGCCTGGAGCCTGCTTCGGATTCTGTGTCTCCCTCTCTCTCTGACCCTCCCCCACTCACGTTCTGTCAATCTCTGTCTCTCAAAAATATATCAACATTAAAAAAAATCTTTATTTCAAAAAAAAAGTAGTTAGGTCTCCTTAAATTGCATAAAAATACAGGATCTTCTCGGACCACAGATCTTGGTTCCCTTTATTTCAAATAATCATTCTTACAGACAAAGGGGTTATGAGGACAGTTCACTCACTCAGTCCGTTTATTCAACAATTATTCCTGAGTGCCCCCTACGTGTCATGACATGGAATAACGGTGAACAAAAGGAGGTAACTGCTTTCATTCTCACTGCAGAGGGGAGCAGAGGAGAGACAACAAACAGGTGGAAACACTAAGCAGGGATAAGTGCTATTAAAATAATTAATAATAATAATAATAATAATAATAATAATAGAGGCTCCTGGGTGCCTCAGTTGGTTAAGCATCCTATTTCAGCTCAAGTCATGATCTCAACGGTTCGTGAGTTCAAGCTCACGGGTCGGGCTCTGGGCTGATAGCTCAGAGCCTGGAGCCTGTTTCGGATTCTGTGCCTCCCTCTCTCTCTGCCCCTCCCCAACTTGTGCTCTGCCTCTCTCTCTCTCTCAGAAATAAATAAACATTAAAAAAAATAAATAAATAAAATAAAGCACAGCGTGGAGAGAGAGAATGGCTGGTTTACGTAGAATGGTTAGGGAAGGCATCACACTCCACTGAGACATCTATAGGCATCTGAAGAAGTGAAGTGGCCAGTTGTGTGGCTACCTGGGAGAGAAGCACTCCATGGGGTGGTGGGAGCAGGGGGAACAGTGAATACAAAGGCCCTGGGGCAGTAGCATATTCAGGTTAAGGGAAGCACACACCAACTCCTAATGGAATTAGTTCAGAAGGAGCACCTCTATCTACCGGGCAAAACAATGAAAGGTTCCCGGAGACCAAGGCATGGAGATTGACCTTCAAGCATGGCTGGTATTTTGACAGCCACAGATGGGAGAAGGAGAGATTTCCAAGCAGAGAGCTTCCACCTTTCGTGTTTTGGGAGTCTAGCTCCATCCCCTGCCCTGGTGTTCACAGGAAAGGAAACCGAAGCCCACAGAAGGGCTTGCTGAAGTGACACCACCGGTTAGTAGTGAAGTCAGAACAAGAACCTGTCCTCTTGACTCCTGGTCAAGGGCTTTATCACCAGACTTGACCTTATTGTTCAGAATACGTACAAGCCAGCTCCCCCAGGGAGGCTCTCTGGGGCAGAAGTCCACTTCCTACTGGTCTTGGTACTCTCTCACGGCGCCTAGCCCGGGCGTAAGGGGACCGCTGGGGAATTTTGACTGACCCCTTCTCCGTCTTCATCGGTGTGTTTTGGGCATACCAGCCGCCAGGGCAGCCGGGCGCCGTATTGCAACTCTGCAGAAGTGCCACACACGGTGATTAATACCCTATCTCCTAGCAAGTAATTATAATTAATGCAGAATATCAAATCAGGAAATCAGGCATTATTAGGAGGAATTAGCTATTTATTTTCATTGTACGCTCTGCTCCCCCAGCCCACCTCCCACGTCTCCTGCTCCCTCCCGGTGCCTCAGACCCAGGTGGAGAAGAGGAAGAATTCAGCTAAACAGGAGAACGCATTCCCTAAGTGCGTTCTGGGCTCTGAGTTAGGTCGCAGGGAGACGAGCGTCACCACAGCTCCTGTGCCCAGGGAGCCTACAGTCTAGTGAAAGCCGCAAAGCTCAGGCAGTTGCAGCAATGGGAGTAAATGTGAGCTACCAAGGCAGGGAGCCCAGGAGAAGGAGTGCGGAGCTCTGCCCGAGAGAGCCAACGAGGGCTTCCGGAGGAGGTAACATTTGAGCTGGGCCTGGAAGGAGCGGCAGCCATTTGCAAGGTGAGCAAGCAGGGGCAAAGGCATTCCAGAAGCAGCTCAAAGACACAAGAGAAAGTGGCCAGAGAGCAAACAGTGTGAAAGGGGGAACAGGCAGTGAGATGATCATATTCCCACGCAGCCCCAGGAGGTGAGCCCCAGGGGCAAATGTCTGGGGATCAGGAAAGATGAAGACAAGTCCAAGAGCATGAGTGGGGGGGCGGGGGGGGGGGCGACATGCCAAGACACTCGGGTCTGAAGTGGCCGCAGACATGGCAGTGGTTTTGCCTCCAATACTCCTGCCTCCGGAGGCTCAAGGGCACCCACGAGGCTCCTGACCACAGGAGCGACGGTTGGGGATATTGCACCTGAGGGCAAGAAGAAAAGCGGAATCAGAATCAAGAGAAGGTCGTTAATTAGCCTGTAAGCTCCAGGAGACCAAAGCTGGCCGACTCGGTGTGCACTCAATGGTTATTTGATGATGGGTATTTGCTGGAATAAACAAATTCGGGCAGCAACGTGGAGAATGCATCGCAGCAGACGGACTGGCGGAAGGAGCACCCCTGAGGAATATTTCCGCAGGCAGATGAGACAAAGGTAGGAGGAAGACCCACGCAGAGACCCCTGACCCCGATTACAGAGAGGATGCCTGGGTCCTTCCTGGGGAGGAAAGGATCTGGGTAAGAATCTGGAAGGAGAATCAGCAGCAGAAAGCCCCAGAAAACAAATCAGAAAGCTCCCAAATGTCCAGAGTCCTCACCCCTGCTGCTTTGTCTCAGAAAAGTACCCACAGGAGAGTTGCTTCCGCAAGGGCCAGCACAATCGCCTTCCGGGGGAGAATGCAGTTTTTCGATTCCCTTAATCCCAGTCGTGGCCGAGTTAAGAAGCATAATCCAGCAAGCTGGCTTCGGGCACCTGGACTCGGGGAAGTGTGTGACAAACCTGGAGGGTAGCATCAGGGCCTAATAAGGACTATGGGTTGATGGGGCAGATGCCCCAGAAGCCTGACGTCATAACATCGGCGTGGCCACTACATCAGAAGATTCTGATGTCTTAGCAGCCAAAACTCTACGGGTCCAAACAGCTTCCTCCCAGCTTGGAGGCTCATTATATCCCCAGGGACTCAGGACAAAGGACTCAGAAATCTTCCTCGTGGCGGATGTCAACCCCTTAAGGTCGTATGCCAGACTTGATTATGAGGATTCCTGACACTAAGCCGCCATGGGATTGCCACCCCAGGATACCCAGCCTGAGATGCAGCCTGGGTCAGAGTTAGGGCGGTTCATAAACTAGTCTGCCCCCAGTCTCAACAGCAACTTAGGCCAGTACATTTGAGTGCAGCTTAACTACTGTATCATTCCATTAGTGAGCATCTAAGACCTTATTTCACAGATACATAGCTCTAACCCTGAAAGAAAAGTATGATCCCCATTTTCCAAATGAAGAAGCAAGCTCAGAGAAGTGAAATGACTCTGTCCAGGGGTCACATAGCAGCACAAAGGGCTCAAACCCCAATCTGACTGACTCCCCAAGTTCTGACACCGGATGCCCTTGTCTGGTCCTGTCTACCTTAGTCGGGATGTAAGGAGCAACGACAGCACAAACTCTATTGTGAATGAAAAGTGCATGGTTGATTTTGGATTGGCTATGGTTTTGCCCCACCAAAAAGGAGATTAGCTTTTCTTGAGTTACTCCCACATGCCAAAACATTGCCTTTCAGTATGCTTTGTTTTGTGTTAAGTCTCTGCATTCTGCATGCCTCTCAGCCTTTGGGTCCAGCCCATTTTGGACCCAAGTCCATCCTTCCCCCATCTTCCCCTCCAAGACTCATGAAAGTCTGTTTTCTCAGATCCACTCTGTTCTTCCAACCAGACCGATCTGGAGCTGTCCCTGAGAACCACCTCCCCACCTGCCACTCCCAGCTGCACCTTCAGCTACAAAGAAAAGAATGACTCCATGTGCTCCTACAGCAGCCTCTGTTCCAGGCCCAAGATGAGCTATACAATGAGTCCCAGCAAGGTACTGACCTCCTCTTACACTGGTGCTCCCACAAGGGATCCTGGCTTGTTCTCCTGTCTACGATTTTCTCTTAAGAATTAACACTATTCATTACCCCGGCAATGGAGAGGAACATCGTCACCTAGCCAGTGACACAAGACAGAATGAAATCACATATGTACAAACTCCACCCCCAACACACACACACACACACACACACACACACACACACAAAGAAAAGAAGCCAATAGAGGGAGTGTGACCAAGAGAGGGAGGGCCAAAGGGTTAACTGGTCTAGAAGTCCTCCCAAATAGTCAGGAACCCCCTCCCCAGGACCTGTTGAGTCAATTAAGTACAAAAGAACCTTTCCTGTAAAAAGCTGGCTCCCAACTGAAAACCCCAAGCCAGTCAGCCCCCTTGGAGAATGAATGACTTGGCTTAGCAACCAGAAAGAGACACTATACCCAAAATGCTGCTGTGTGTAAAATGGGGCAGCTCATTTAGGTCGACTGAGCCTTAAATTCCTCATCCCTACACTCAAAATAATAATCTCAGCCCTGCCTACCTTACAGGGTTATTTTGAGGATCCAGTGAGATCTTAAGATACAAAAATGCTTTGGATGTTGGGAGAGGAAGATGGGAAGGAGGAAAGCAGTAGGATATATAAATCAATAGAGGCCATATTTGAGCTCAGGCAAGACCATGTGGTGCCCCTCCAATCCTGCCGGGTGGTATTCCTTCTGAAAATGGATAGGGTAGTGGCTGTGCCTTAGAGCAGAGGGCCAGCATGGGGAAGTGGTGTTCCAGACTGCATTCTTTGACACTGGTGGGGTTATATGCAAACAGGGCCAGCCCACCCCTCAATACTACCGGAAGAATAAGCGGTAGGACTTGAAAGAGCATAAGCTCTGAAGACAAAGACTTAAAGTCTTAGCTCTGGCCCTTTCTTACCTTTTTGACTTCTCTGAGTCTCTGTCTCCTTGTATGTAAATTGGGACAAGATACCTCACTCATAGGGTTATTGCCAATTTGTAAGGATTATGTTAAATAACTTATGTAAAGTGCTTGGCATAAATGGTAGTTAATAATAATTCCCCCTTTGCTGCTGCCTCATCCCTAAAGGTAAGGAGGAAGCACTGAATGGCTATTAATGAGAAATCCACAATCCACCTTACAATAGGCAACCAGTGGGCCCTCAACAAGCTCACTAAGCATGAAATTGAGCAAGAATATTTATGTGTCTACTTGAATGTTAATGAGGCTCTAACTAGGAAAGAAAGGATATCTGTGGGCTTCCCATGTTGATTGTGGGGATGGCAGTTCAGAAAAGCAGGTGGAGAGAGGAAGGGCAGCAGACAAGCTAACGCTCAGGCCCCAAAAGCCAATGGCTTCCACCTGGCCATGTCCCTGCAGGCACATTCTGTAAGCCCATCAGGCACTCCTTTCCAGCCCAGGATGAAATGCTCAAGATACTCCGGCTTGGCCATTTCCAAAACCAGAAGCATTACAATCCCGGATTCTAGGTTTCAATGAATGGGAATAGTTGACTCCAGTAATCCTAAAAGATGGTCACCATGATCTGGAGTGTCCACCTCAGTGGGACAGCTAGGGAGTAGTAGTAATAAGGAGGGTCTCAAGGTGGAACTTGACAAGGAAGAAGGAAGGGAAGGGGGAAAGGTTGGCATCGATTGACAACAGTTTTAGCAGATGGGGAAGCCTGAAGGAAAAAGGGACCGTAAGAGGAAAAATTCCAATGGGTATCAGAACTGAAAGGTAGCTGAGTTCCTGATTGCATGCATAAAGGCAGACAGGAAAAGACGGGCAACAACATTTCTTAAGCACCTGCTGTATGCTGGGTGCTAGGTGTGGTTTTTTTTTAATTTTTTTTTAAAGTTCATTTATTTTTGAGAGAGAGAGAGAGAGCACAAATTGGGGAGGGGTAGAGAGAAACAGAGACACAGAACATGAAACAGGCTCCAGACTCTGAAATTTCAGCACAGAGCCTGATGCAGGGCTTGAACCCACAAACTGTGAGATCATGACCTGAGTTAAAGTTGGTGCTTAACCAACTGAGCCACCCAGGCGCCCCTGGGTGCTAGGTGTTTTACAGATATTATCTCATCTAATCTTCACATTGTCCTTGTCAGGGTGACAACTTTTGTCACCATCTCACCATTTCACAGATGAGACTCGGGAGATGTGAGCCATCGCGTAACTTACTCCATTAAGCTTTTTTCTTTTTTCCGTTATCTTTTGAACAAGGCAACCATACCAGCTCTGACATTTAGATACTCTGACACCTGTAAGGAAAAACTCCACAGCTATGTGACCCAGTGTGGTGGCTTTTCCCCTTCTGTTCCAGATGTTGGTTCCTCTCTTCTTTAGCCCTTCTCATGTATCCAGGAATGTCCCACTTCTTGTTAAAAAGATATGTTCTTATCAAAATACTTAAATGCAAGGGTAGACATCACATAACCCTTATTTTTAAAACTATATAAACATATGTTTTACGCATTTAAATGCCTAGGTTACAAAATTCAGTACCGTTCTCAAGAATCCTAAACTCTTCATCAGCTCACCCTGAATTTTTGTTTGGAGGCAGAAGCTGATGATGCCATTGTCTTGATCCTGACCTTCATAAAGCCACCCACCCCACCCACCCCTGCTCCTCCTCCGAGCTGCTCCTCTCTCAGTGACCCCTCTCTGTCCCCAACTATTTAGTCCCCCATGCTGAGGCTGTCAGTTAGTCAATTAGAGGGAAAGTCTTAATGTGTCCTTAAACCTTCAGATTTCCAGAACTCCTGAATTCTTTCCCCTCTCAGAACAGGAGACAGCAGGAGTGTGGAGAAGTCTGTACCTGACCCTCCAACCATGAAGGTTCATCTGTGAGGCTATCTCTATTTAGCTGTCTGGAGATGATGTCTCTCCTGACTTAGTCTTGGCCTGTGCCAGGCAGGGCCTTCCCACTCCACAAATCTCCACACCCTGAAATGTCACCCCTAGTGCAAGACTGAGCTTAACTGAATGCCACCTTGTCCAAAATGTCTTCCCGGATCTTCCCACTGCCTCCACCCCAAGTCTGAAGAACCTCTCTTCCCTGAATTACTGTGGCATTAGCAGAGCCTGTTAGCACTTTTGTCTTGCAGTACAAGTAGCTATCGTCTGTCCTTCCTTCCAGACTACAGGTTCCTTAAGGGTAAGACCTAAGTCTACCCTGGAGGAAATTCAGATATGCTCTGCAGGCTCAATGTTAACAGTATCAGCCCTTTATCTTTTTCAGGTGTCCCATAATCAACATTGAGCATCCCCCAAAGAAGGATCTTCACTGGGAATGAACCTCGTGAGGACAAGGACCCTTGCATCTTATTCACAGACATCTCCAGCCACTAGCAGAGAGCCTCCTTCAGAGTGGGCTCTCAGTAACTCTGTGTTTCACAAATAAGGTCTCCAGATAGGGATTTCCTAAGATGATTCATCACCCTCAACCTCCATGTCAGTGCTTCTCTAGGATCTCATATCCCCCTGTAATTGGGATCAGATTTCTGATAAGAAGCCTTCTTCATTGACTAATACAGCCAGCCCCTTTTTTATCTGCTATGCAATTTCTTTAGTTAGGACTAAAGAGGCAATGCTATCTGTGTGCAGTGCCGGTCCCCTTCTCTGGTGGCCTGTTACTACCAGCAATGCCATCAGACATAGGGGAGAGAAAGATTTTTTTTTCAGAATTATTTTATTAACGGTTCTAGATCCCTTACGTGAGATAACATCGTGTGAAAACATTGCTTAATATACAAAGGGTACTTGATAAATCCTTCCTCTTCTTCTTACAGAACACACAAAACACAATTTAAATAAAGTTTTCTGTGGAGATTTAAGATCTTTCCCATCTGTGCCAAGTGCAGGTATGTCTGGGGGCAGAGGGTCGCCTGGAAAGGTAAGGATACAAGTAAGGACACACTTGGGTAAAGTGACATGCATGAGTGAGGAAGACGCCATAGCTGACGGGAAAATTTAGGTTCTCCAAGTTAAGTCTGACCTGAAGTGAAACGGTTTGAATGGAGACAGGAGCCACAAGTGGGGTAAATGGCCTAATAAACGTGCAGTCCCAGTCAGTTTCATTTATATGTTATTAGCACATTTTAAGCCCTATGATCTTTATAACAACACTGAGGACATTGATTTGCATATCTTTCTGCACATTTTTCACCTCCTACCAAGCCAGACCCAAAAACAAACTCTAAAGGATGCTTAATTTTTAGCTTTTCTGCCTCCTGAGACTGTTATGATATGGTTAACATGTAAAAATCGTTAAAGGCATTGGAGTAAGAAGTAAAACTCCTGGGAGGCTATTAACCACTTAGCAGGTTCAGCTCATGAGCGTGGGTCAATTCATAGCTGGCCTTTTTATTTAGTGAGGGTAAGTTAATTCCACCCGGAAAGGAGAGATGGTGGTCACCTTGATTGAGACTTTGTTACTGAGAAAATGTAGATGTTACATGACCATGGGTTGTGAAAGAAGACAGTTGGACCTCTACAAAGGCACTGTTTGCAGAGGCATCGCCAATGCATTCAACATTCACTCATCCAACACTCAACAATTCAGCGAATTCATCCAGCTACTGACTGAGCAATTACCAGGTGCCAGATGCTGGGGATACAATGGAATATTTGAAAGACCATGTTCCTGCTTTCAGGTAACCTGCTTGTCAGTGGGGAACGCGGACAGTAATCAAGGAAGTAAGTAAGATAATTTCAGATAGTGATGTGTGCTATGAAAACAAGGTGGAGGGCCACGACAGAGAGTCCTGCAGCAGAGGCAGTATTAGGTACATGACCCAGGGAAACTTCTCTGAAGAGGCAACATTGGAACTAAGACCTACCGAAGATCAGAGGAAAGACCGTTCCAGACAGAAGCAACAGTTAGGCAAAGATTCTGACAGACCAATGATACATTTGGAGTTTTTAGAGGCTAGAATGCAAGGAGCAGAGATAGAGGCAGATGGTGAGGCCCAAGAGGTAGGCTGGGGTGAGTGAACTCTGCATCTTGCAGGCAACGGCAAGGAGGTTGGATTTTATTCCAGGCGCAAAGGACAACCAGAGGAAGGTTTTTTAAGTAAGGCAGAAGTGATTTACGTTTGTAAATGATCACTCCGCTGTTGTACACAGAGCAGAACTAGGAGCAGAGCAAAAGCAGTTAGGAGGCTGTCCTGACCAATCATCTAGGCCGGCAATGATGGTGGCCTTGCCTGAGGGTGGTCACAGTGGAGCTAATGAAGAAGCAGGCAAGCTGGGAACATTATTTTAGAGGAAGCATTAACAGGACTTGATAATGACTTGGACGTGGAGGTATAAAGAAAGCAGACAAATCAACCATAAATCCAGTCTTAGCCCTCTGAACAAACACAGGTCCCATTATTACTACAGAGGAGATGTGGTAAGAGCAATTTGAGGGTGGGATTGGGAAAGAAAATCAAGGGTTTTGTTTCAGACATGATGTGTATGGAACTCCTGCTAGATACCCAAACAGTTTAAAGTTCAATCTGGACCTCATGAGATATAAACTTGGGGAGTCGTTGGCATATAATCCAAAATCACGAGTCTGGCTGAGATTAGAAGAGTATGGAAAGGAAAAAAAAAAAAAAAGCAGAACACAGATCAACTGACAAAGTTAAAGCTAAACACAATAGTTGGAACCCTTCTGTTTCATGTGCAGATCAGCAGATCTTTAAACATAGGCTGCGACACAACCTAAGGGTTACTGAACTTGTATTCTATTCGACTTCTAAGAGGCTTCAAGTCTGGCACATAAGACTTGCAAGAGACAGACTGCCAGCTGCCCAATGGCATTTAGTGTCCCCAGCAAAACACTCTGAGTGTTGACAGAAGAGAAAGAAGAGGATCATACC
Organism: Prionailurus viverrinus; assembly: GCF_022837055.1. Classification (NCBI taxonomy): domain Eukaryota; kingdom Metazoa; phylum Chordata; class Mammalia; order Carnivora; family Felidae; genus Prionailurus; species Prionailurus viverrinus. The sequence continues at coordinate 98,226,147 of NC_062570.1, forward strand.
TGATATTTCCCTTTATCCCTTAACACAAGTGTGCAGGGTAAATCCTTTCAGACTGGTGGTAGTCTCAAAGGAGCAATCCTTGAGGCTCACTGGGATTGGATTCAGGCGGTCACTACTGAATTTTCTTCATAAAGGTAACGGGGTGGGGTGGAATTTGTGCAGTAAGTTGTGGACGTATTTCTAATATAGTTTAGAGATCATCACCCTTCAGCCAACCACCCCCTTCACCCTGCCTCTCCTGATCCTCTGCCCCAGAGCTCCTGCAGAAGCCCCACCAGTCATCGCAACACAAGGAACCCTCAAGGTCTAAAGAAATGACCCGATGTTGCACACTTAACACCGCCTCTGGCAAAGCAGCTTACGTGAAAAAGCTCGTGCGAGATTAGGTACACGTGGAGGGCTAGGGCTTTCTGGGGTTCTCTGAATCTAAAAGTAGCATCTCACCGTGGTGAGGTAGTTATTTGATCAACCAAAAGCAAGGGGGGTGGAATGCTTGTAAGTGGTGCTGTCCCTATTGTAGCCCTGTTGGATTTGTTAACCAGATAGACAAAGCAGTACTAAATCAAGAGCCGGGGAGGGTAGAAGGACTGAGGGAGCCTCTACAGGGAACAGGAGAGCAGAGAAGAAAAAGTAGGAGGGCATGAGGACCATATGTGGCATTAGGAGCGAACTCGTACCAGGATTTCTTTCAGATGTTATTAATTTTTGTGTTGTGGCTTTTTGTATTCCTGCCTCTCCCTCCAGTTTCAACCTGGTAACCTTCGGCTTTTAAATCCTTGCTGCAGGGACGTTGTCGTGGCAGAAAGCCGAAGCAAACTTAAATGAACTCTTTGGTTTTGGTGAAAACCCCCATCCACCCAGTCAATAGTAATGGAAGGAGGAGGGACGCCTGTGAGAAGCAAGAAAGTGACAAAGGACATTTTCCATGTCTAGACAGGGGCAAGGTCTGATGTTCTCTCAAGCAAATAGGGATCAGACCCTGCTCCCCAGCAAGTCACTAAGAAAGGGGCAAAAGCCAAGAAAGGAACAAGAAATCTTATTCCCTTTCCTTCCCAAGCATGAGATAGAAGAATGGCCAGTGGTCCTAACCTGGAAAAATTTGCGACTGACGAGTCACAATGCCTTGACCTGCTAAGCCCTTAGAACCATGCGATAGTAGGGAACTGCAAGAATGACTGAGGTTGAATTTCAAAAGTAAAGTCTCAAACATAAGCTATTACCACCTGACCTAAGAAACTAGTTAGTAGCATATCCTGAATAGACAACATTCTTACTGGACTTTATAAACCTACATAACTCCACTAAAAGCCTCATGGCCACCTACAATACAGCAAACTGACAAATTGACTGTGGCAGGATTGGGGCCGGGGTGGGGGATGGAGTGAGGGGGACTTCCCTTTTAACCCTTCTTAGAATCTAGGAGGGTTAAGGGATAAATAATAAAGAACACCAAAGGACAGCAGACTTCTCTTTTCTCACCCTTCCAGGTAGCTTTCCCTAATCCCTACCATATAACCTACAAGCGATTTCTGTCATCTAAATTCTGGTTGGCAAAAAATAAAATAGAATAAAAATAAATTCTGGTTGGCTTGTTTAGGCTGAACTTCCCTGGACAGCCACCCTTTGATGGAACCACTGAGTCTCAGGATTTGCAGAATATGTATTACAAACTTGATTTTATCATTTCCTCAGTCACGCTCCAGTGAACAGATTCACACTCATCAAGTTCCTAAGAAACAGATTTTTAATGACTACTTAATCGTTTTGCAATAGTCAATTTGCCAGCCTGAGGTCTCTACGTGGGACATGTCCTTCTTGGAAAGGCAGCACAATGAAAAGATCACAGTAGAATATTACTGGTAAACACCGAAATAGAAAGGAGAAAACAGTGTCTTGCTCAAAGGATATTAGTGTCAAATATATAGAGAGACTGGCATTCTCCCTCTCTAGTCCAGGACAACTGTCAGTGTAAAACTATCACAGGCTCACTGATACCAAGTCATGCTACACTAATCAAATTTCCCATTTTTGATAGGGTGACTAAGATTAAGAACAGGAGGAAATGACAGAAACATTATACACCTTGGCCAGTAAAGTGTCTGACAAAGTGTCTCATAATATCTACATCAGCCAGGCAGGAGATATGTGTACAGGATGACAGGACAAGTAGGTGAACCCATCACTGTCTGATTCACCATAGTCGTACTCTGCATGGCTCCATTATCTGCTCAACATGTTTTAAAATTATGGAAACAAAAGACATAAATATGCCAATATATGCCAGTATCACAGAATAGAGAGGTATAGCTAATATCGCTTGACTGAACTAAGACTCAGAACTATCTCAACAGATAGGACATTCATCCAAAAAAAAGAAATTTACCAAGGATAGTTGGTAGATCCTGCACTTAAATCAGTTGCGCTGAGTGTAAAATGGAGAACCTGGCTTAACAGTGGTTCAAATTTTAAGAAAAATGGGGAAGATAACAGAGATCAGGACTTTTATCATCTGCAACCTCCTCCAGCTGTATTAATAGAATTACAATATCCAGGGAATGATTTAACTCTACGTTCTGTGCCCAGCTATGTACCAGCTGCAGTACCACACTTAAGATGGACGTTGGGGCACCTGAGTAGCTCAGTCAGTTAAGTGTCCAACTTCAGCTCAGGTCATGATCTCACAGTTCATGAGTTTGAGCCTTGCATTGGGCTCTGTGCTGCCAGCTCAGAGACTGGAACATGCTTCAAATTCTGTGTCTCCTTCTCTCTCTGCCCCTCCCCTACTCACGCTCTGTCTCTCTTTCAAAAAAAATAAATAAACATTAAAAAAATTAAAAAAGAAAAATCCCATTTAAAAGAAAAAAGAGGGACTGAGAAGGGTGAGGAGGACTTAAAAATATATTGTATGAAGAATTATAGGGAGGCAGGGGGGAAGAAAAGGAATGATTGAAGTAGCCAATAAGGTTTATAATAAACAGTGGAGACATCGTTTGCTTTCTTCAGATATTTATGTAGACAAGAGATTTTGGACTTTCACAGGATACTAAAGGCTGAAGTAGAACCAGTGGGTCCTAGTTATATGGAAGGCAGATTTCAGGTCAACAAAAATAACTTTAAAAATAATTGCAATTATCCTGCATCAAAATAAACTACCCTATGAAGCTGAGAGTTCCCCAGTACTGTTACTACCTGCCAAGAAGTACACCAGTCCCCCATCTCCAACTCAGAGACCAAGGGCAGTTTCATAACAAAACTATTAAGAATCCTCCAGTGGTGTTGGATCAAGTCAAATTGCTGGTGGTCTTGCTCTGACCCAGGAATCTGGGTTCTAGCATCTGGGCCTTTGACACTACTCATGATGAACATGTCATTTCCTCAATAGCTGAAGTCACTGTTTTGCCTTTTGGTCCTCAAGAGCAAGCTGGTATCTTGTTTTTCCCATTCTGTCCACTATTTCTTAAGCTGGAATCTTATGTCTGAACCCCAACGTCTATAGGTAGGTCTCCAAGACCACTCTCAAGGGAATGGCTGTCAAACCCTCAAGGCATCAATCAAATAGCTGCTGGTCTGGATGAATGCTTTATCTACTGCCAAGAGACCTGTTACCAGGCCTGGCCATCAATTTGAGAGCAACTAAAAGAACTCCCTGCCATCAGCTCCTGAAGACTTGGACTTTAAGTCACCTGCTATATGTCAGGCACTGAGGATACAAAAAATAAATGCCCCTTGCCCCCAAAGAGCCCCCAGTCTAGCAAGGAAATCATCGTCTTAGCACACCATCCATGCCATGAATAGAGCATATGAATGAAAACTTAGAATGTATGGAACTACTGAAATACAGAGAAGTAGTCAAAAATCCCTTCCTGATGTGGCAGTAGAGATATGACACTTGAGCTGGTTGTGAAGGAGGAGTAGGATTTTGCCACTTGGAAAATGGGAAGGAGAGGAAGGTAACGATTCCCTACTGATGACAGAGCATAAAAAACAGCGAGAGGCACGAAACTCCCCAGCATACACAGGAAGTGAGGACTAACTAGTCCAGAGTGATTAGAAGCAATGGTGGCTGTGGCTGGCATCTCTATCAACTGCCCAGCCTCCCTCCAGGAGTCTGTTTTGTCCCAGGTACGAGCCATTTAAGTTGGCCCACCCTGTTGTCGGCGGGAAGGCAGCACAGTGGAGAAATAAATTGGCTCAAGATTTCTCAGCCCCAGTGGTGGCCAGTCTGTTTCCAGAAACGCATCTGGGAACCAGTGTTTGTTCTGAGATTATATCCTTCCTATTTTTTGTGGAGTTAAAAGAGCCTTTCTTTTGTAAAATGAAAAACTGTAGATCATGTTTAGATTTTCACCATCCTAACAAACTGCTAGCCCCCCAAATTTTGCAGGGGAAATTTTGCTATTTGTGAATCCAGGCCTGGGAACTGCCAGGAGAGAAGGCTTTCGAGGTACTTTCCAACACATATGTTTCCAAGAACCGGGACCTGCATTCCAGACTCCTAGTTCCCTCTTTTCTGTGGGTCAGAGGCAGGGTTTCCTGGCCAACTCCCCTTTTTCTGCAGTCATGACCAAACCTCCTCCCAGGAACCCATGGTATGTCCCAGATGACAGATTGCTGTGGAGTAACATTGAGGCTGTTGGGTCCCTGATGAACTCGAGAGGCCTCTTCATGACACTTACGACATGTAACAAATCAGCTCTGAGCATAGGGGTCAATCTGAAGAGATTTTACAGATGGCGAATCTCATATGCTGCTGGCAATACTAGTTATCTTTCATTTAAGTAGGAATTCTCGCTTGCACCCCTGTTTTAACTCTTCCTGGGTCCACCATTACAGCCCCAACTTCAACTGTCCCCCTGCCCTGGGGAGTTATCCTCCTCCCCTCTCTCTCCCTCCCAAGTGCTAGGGAATGGTAGTCTCTGGCTATGCTGTGTTCTCTAGTTGGGTCCAGGCATCCTACTTGCCAGAACTACAACTGACAGGAAAGACTCAAGACTTAAGGACTTTGTGAGGAAGAAGTATACACAGGTCCCAAAGCAACAAAGCCCTTGCACTAGGCTACCTCAGCTATGCCCTTCCCTTTTCTTCTCTCCTCTGCGCCTCCTTTTCCTCTCTCCCTTTTTCAATATCCATTCTATCCAATTCTGATTAGTGGTCATTTGGGATATACTCTGCTTCTCTCTTTTGGATTTCCAAATTCAGACCATCTCATGCTCTACCCTCTACCTCTATGGTCCCTTGTTCCACGGCAGGAGCTCATTTTGTGTATTTACCCACATGGAAATTCAACAAATGATTCATTTCAATTCTGTAAATACCTATTTATTGAGCTCTTGCAATATGCTAGACATTCAGGACACAGAGATAAAAAGAGCCTGCTCTCTGCCATGAGGGAGTCAGGGAACCAAGGGAAGAAGAAGTCTTCTACCTGGCTGTGACTCCAATTCTCTCCATTTTCTACCCCTCTTCTCACACACCAACCTGAGTCCCATGGGTAATTGATGGGTTGAGTAATAGATTTTCACCAAGATGGTGCCTCTTGCAAGCTTAGAAAGTTTAGTAAAAGCGGCTTTGTATAGTTCTAGTTGTTTTTCCCCCTTTCTGACATGGTAAATATAACTTTGGATCAGCAGAATCCTTTTGAAGGGCAGCTGGTATAGGAGGGGTAACTTGGAAGACTTGACAGCTGGGTAGATATAGTCTTTTCTGGATTTCTGCCTTTCAGTCACTATTTGGTTTTCTCTTTCTGTGTCTCTCCTTCAACTCATCCGATTCTTTTGCCGCCTCAAGATGGAAATGAACCTTGGGAAGCTCCAAAAAGCACAAGCAACCTGCCACCACCCACCGATGAGGGAAGACTTGAGAGAGGAGGAGAGCCACCCTGACCATATTATGCTTCACCTGGAGACCCTGCTTCTGAATCCACACCTTTCAGAAGAGGTTTTTCCGATTCATCAGAAACTTTCCATGTAGCATCTCTGGAGAATGACCCAGGCCCATCCATGTCACCCAATCTGCATAATGTCCTCACCCATGACCTCACTTAACTCACCCAAGGACCTACCATGCCCTCGTACACTCACCTTAGATTCTGACCTGTCAAAGGAGAGCATTTACCATTCTTCCTCCAGCCGCCCTCTGCCATATTTATTAATTTTTCACCAGGGAGTTATTAGACACCAACTAAGTCGAATTGGAAGATTCATACCCCCAAAGCTCTCCTCACCCCACAAAAGCCACCTCTGTCTTTTGCTACCATCTGCATTGGTTTTGCCAAACCCACCATTCTTCTAACACCACTCATCTGAAGAGAGGGCTAACGAGAGAAAAACAGAGCTGGGATGGCAAAGAGATCAGGAAGGAGCTAGCAAAGGAGAGATGGTTGTGCCTACCTTCTCTCAGAACTACAAAAAGGCGGGGGACACTATACCTGAACACCATTCCTGGGCAACTCCCTTGTGATTAGGTCCACCATGTCCCCAGACACTGCAGTGGGACGTTCCCACCAGGATCAAGGCACAGTGAAGACAACTCATATAAGAATGAATTATAAGTGACGTGGGAAGAGCCTAACTCTCTCCCTCCTCTGCTAACCTCCCATTCCTTGTCCCTCTCCCCTGCCCACCACCCCCCCCCCCGCCCACTCTGGTCCCTGACATCCTCCCCCACACTGGTGATCAGACTAGGGCTGACTCAGAGGGGTACAACTGTTCCCTTCCTTCCTCTCCACACTCACACTCAACTCCTGACCCAGCCTTTCCCACACTCAAGCCCTCTGTCCTTCACGACCTTCTTTTCTGGGCTCCCCACAAAAGTGCAGGGGCTGTCTTTGTTATGTTAGACTCCAGGAAGAGAGGCAAAGGAGGAGGCGGCTAGCAGGAGGGAGCTCTCCCTCCCCACACTCTCAATCGCCCCTTTCCTGTCCCCCCCATCTCCCCGAGCAGACTGGAAACCAGAAGTAATGAATCCTGACCAGGTTTCAGGCCTGCTTCTGTGAAAGTGAACACCTCTGAGTTGGAAAGATTTATCTGAGATGCACAGTGCAAATCAACAGTTCTTCCTGAGGTTCGCAGTGATCTGGGAAAGCTCTCCCCATGCTCTGCCAGTTAGCTGAACTATTTTTGATGGAACACAAAAACTTGGTGGACACTTTTTCCTAGACTGTCTGTCTCTCTTTATCTAAATTAACTTCGTTCCATGGTTCTTTCTCTCTCCTCTGGTCTCACTGTTTTCATCCCACCCCGCCCCCCATCTGGCATTTTTCCCCCCTCAAGAGAGCTGGGATAGCCAAGGAAGTGTGGATGGCAGTGGGGATTCAGAAGAGCTTCACCAGTCCCTTAGCCTCAGGTGTCCATGCACAGTTCAGGCCCACCCTGGTAAGCCCCTTCCAACACTCTTCTAGCAAACTCTAGAGGCCTACCAGGTCCATTATAGCAGCCAAACATAGGCATCTTAGACTCCAGCCTGCTGAGGGCCACCATGACCCTGCCCTTCCCGCTACCTTACTAAGGGTCATCTAGCCTGTCGATGTTCTCAGTGGTTCCATTTAAAGTTCTGGACAGGAAGGTTTAGTGTCTGTCAGTGAAGCTGTCTCTTTCCTCACTATCTCCCTTGCTGGCTACTTGACCTCACCTGACCCAATAATCAGGGAAGAGCCAAAGGATGGAAGGGAAGAGTTGGAAACTCTCTGGAGACTAGAGAAATCAAATCAAGAAGATGAGAAGCAGAAAGTGTCCACTTACTTCCTCAAGCATGCCGAGGAACAAAGATGCTAGTCCCTCTTGCTTGCTCAACCTCCCTAAAAAGGTAACTTGTATCTGGGAACATGATCTATTTATTTCTTCAGTAAATTACCCCGAACCACCATCAAGGCTCATTCTATCAAGACGCAGTGACTTGACAATAAACTGTGTTGGCCTAGAAGTTTCTGCCCCACAGTGCTGTTAACAGTGGGACGCTTGGTCTTCTGGGGTGGGGGGGGGGGGCGTTCCCAGGTTCCCCCTGGTACCTCTGCCACCAGCCCAGGACACACTCAAGCTACTTCAAGAGGTATGCCATTCTCCACCTTTCTCCTCTCCACTTCCAGGAAGTTTTCTTTGAAGCACATTGTGAAGTGCTCACACCCACAGACACTCAGTTCTCGGTCTTTTCACCGAAGCCTCCCTCGGGCAGACTGACCCTCATCAGTCACAGAGTATGTTAGCTACCCTGGAGTCCCAGAGCCCTCACCCACTGTCCTGGAAGGACACCCTGAGGCCCTGGCCACCTGCCCATAAGCCTGCCAAAGTTCAAGATGACTCCTGAACAGACAACTAGACTCCAGAGCTTGCTGAATGCAGCCCCTGCTCTGCCCCACCCTTCTCCTACCACCTGCTTGCCTGCCATGTTCGCACTTGCACAAATTCATTCTTTTATTTATAGATACTATTAACGTAAATCATGTGTACTTCTAGATTAAATATGGTATATTTTCACATTTTCTTTGAGATTTGATTTGTATTGTTAGACTCCGAGCCCATCTTTCCTGGGAAGAAATGACCCTTCTTTTCCTTTGAGAAGAATTCGTTCGACAGTACTTGTATTTTCAGTGTTAATTTTGGAAAACTGTGAAAACTAGCTTCTGCAAGCACTGGGGGGGAATGGGAACGTGCATTGGAGGCAAAGGGTTTTAGCGGTCTTCAAAAAGAGAAGAAAGATGGAAATGTGAACTTTGGACAGCATTTGCTTTGACCTGCCGTCTGTGCTCTGCCTGTCACACTGACAGCCTAACTCCCGTCCCCCTGCCAAAACAGCCCCTCCACAGGTTAGAACTGAAGGATAACAGGGCTTTGCACCCCCAACCAGTTGGCAAAGAGAAGTCTAGGCTAGAGCCCAAGATCCCAAAAACCAGAGGGGCCATCGAGAACCAGGTCAAGGAGACAGGAAGTAAAAAACTATATAAAGATCAGCTTTCTGGGCAGACGAGGGAAGGCTGGCCCCACCCAAGAAGGGCAAAGGAGACACTACAGTGGCAGAGACAAGCCCCCAGGGTCTGGGAAGAATCCATTTCCTGAGCACAGGTTTGGAATCCAATAGAGCCAAACGGCGTAAGATCACGGTGGGTTGCAAAAGATCAAAAAGATCTCGTCTTCCATCTTTCACGTTTTTCTACTTGCGTTGGTTTTTGTTTGTCTGTTTTACTTTTTATTTCCCTGAAAAAGTTCCTGCTGAAAAATTCCAGTCTTTTCAAAGGCTGCTATGGTGAAAGAGTTCTACTCACTCCCGTGGCAGCAATCACACTGCAGCCAACTTGGCATTGTAGAAGTCCTGCACTCCCTCTCCTGCCTGCTGTGCACTTCTCAGAAGAGAGGCTTTGGGGGAGGAAAGAGCTGGACAGAGAAGGACAATAGTAAGCAAATGCCTCCCAAGGACAGGGAGTTTTCATTTCCTTTGAGACTTACAACATATTAAATGGTATTCCTCTCATCCTCAAATAGGAAAACAATTCACCCAAAACAGCACTCCTGGATGCTAAAAGCATCCAGTACCCAGCTCTGTATCTGTGGCCTTGGGGGAGATTTCATAACACAACCACCGAAAGAGCAAAGTGACACGTGACAGCCCTTTGCCCTTACCCTGTCCACATTCCAATTTGATTTTCATCACCCCTTCTATCTGCTCCCGTCCACCCCTCCTCTCCTTTCCTCTCCTCTCCCCTTTCCTCCCCTTCCCTCCCCTCCCCTCCCCTCCTCTCCTCTCCTCTCCTCTCCTCTCCTCTCCTCTCTCCCAACCAGATTATTCCAACAGATTTAGGGGGAAGGTCTCACAGCTCCTTCCTGCCCCTTACTCCACCTTTTACCCCCCATCCTATCTTTCCCCATATTTGCCCATGTGGAAGGGAAAGGTGGCGGTTGGCATGATTTGTCCCCCAGAAATGCTCTTCATTGTTAGGAAACTAGTACCAGCCACAGTCTCTGAATCACTTCAACTCCTCGTTAAGCCGAGCAACCATTATTTAACATGTAGAGGCCTCCCGCCCCCCCTGCAAACTTAGCTCAGTAAGTATTATGGTCAGAGCACAGGGCTCTGAAGTCCTGATCGAAGAGGTAAATATCTCTTGAGAACAAGCATAACCAGCATGATGGAAAGCACTAGCGGAGATGCAGAGGGTCTGTTACTATTTCAGTGGTCTCTGTCTTCCCATCTCTGTGTGTGATGTCATCATGGCTCAGTCTCTTCCCAGCCCTGTCTCTCCTGTCCTTTCCTCCCCACCCTCCCTCCCTGCTCCTCATTTTACTGTAAGACGTACTGTAAGATGCATGATAGGTAGCCAGCAAAGAGGCCGAGAAGGATGGGAAGTCAAGAGTCACAGATAGGCCAGCAGCAGGACATGGCCTGGCAAGGACAGGGAAGGGAGGGGATTTGTGTGCCTGTCTGCCTACCAGTCCATAGACTGTGTCTCTCCTTCAAAATAAGTCCTCTCTGCCTACCTGACTTCCCCTTCAGTTCCTCACAACCTCCTCACCACCATCAGACCCCATCACTACTTCCTGTGGTAGGAGGGAATACTTGGCTAAGATATGTGAGATTGGGGATAATTAGCTCCTCCTGGCCAGCCAACCAGCCCCCCTCCTCTTGGACACTTCCCGCATTTGGGAGTGCACGAGGCCACTGCTCAGGGACAGTGCTCGCCCTCCCCACCAAAAACCCAGTTTCCGATGTGTACAGACTTCCCCCACACTGAGAGGGTTTAGCCGAAGCGCATACTACAGAGGATGAAGGTCATTTTCTGAAGCCCAGAAGACCCTGGGCCCATTCTAAACATCCGCAGGGTTGTATTAGCACCATCTGAGAGCAAGGAGCAAAAAGAGACCTTAGATACCCCCAGAGAAGCAGCAGCTTGATGGGGTCCTGCCCCTCTTGGCATTTTCTAGCACATTGGTTTGCCTTTTGCCCCTCTGTTGATTTCCTCTTCTCCATCTCTGAATTGTTCCTGACCCTCTCTGGCCTATTTGGTTTCCCTCTGAGGGGAGGGGAGAGCACCTTCCCCTACCGGCAGCAGCTGGCTTCAGGGCCCTGTTTAGTAGCTGTGTCCCTCTTGCCCAGGACTTGCTTCTGGCCCAACGTCTTGCCTGGGTCCCAACTCAGTTCATCAGGAGCATTTCTAGTCACTGACTATGGGCAAACCACCCAAGATCATCAGAAACAAGCCTTCAGTGAGGGCCAGTCTAATGCTTATCCACCTCCACTCCACTCCTGGGCCAAGAACCCTCTCATGATGGGCACTAAATCACTTAGTGCCCCCACTGCGATGCCACTACCTTGTCACACCCCAGCATGATAAACATCACTGCCCCAAAGCAGCTCATTCCACTCCACCATTCCACCATTTAACGTTTAGCTCTGGATCCACGGAGGTGAAAAATGAAAGCAGCTTCCAGAAGTTTGATTTCCTGGATCTGGCCCTTACAAGTACCCCATCGCCTATCTCATTTGCCCAGATTTGAACACCATGATAAGATCATCAGGAGTGGCCTGTGAGCATCAGTAAGATTCTGAAGCATTTATACTAAATGGGTATAAGTTCGTAAATGCAGTGCTTTCTGGAATCTTGAGGGAGACACTGAGAACTCTATAAATTTTCTTTGTAAATTAGTAGAACCATAGTCAGTGGAAATAGAGCTAAAAAAGACTTTGAAGACTTGGCAGCTAAGTTAGCTAAGCTCTTTTCAGGGCTGTCTCTCTTAGCTCACTCAGTCCTGGCTCAGTACCTATTGCCACTGGGTCTCCATTTTGCCTCAGTCCTTCTCATCGTTGCCTTTTTGTCTTCTTCTCTGTAGCTCCTCGTACCTCCTCCTATATCTCTCCTACCCTTTTTTCTCCCCAGACACTATGGACCAGAGCCCTTCACTGGGGTGGGTAGTCCAGGTGTCTTGGTACTTGAGTTGTGAGCCAGCAGGTTCCCCCACCCTTCAGCACACTAGAGGTAATTTGGGGACTCAAAAGCATCCTTCACTCTTCTTCCAACATCACTTTCTCTTAGCTACCTCAGCGCTGCCCACTCTGCACCTCCCCCTGCCCCCAGCTAATGCCTCTGATTCAATGGCTTGATAAAGGGGAACACAGAAACTTGTACGGCTAGGAAAAGACCAAAAGAAATGGAGTGCTTCCTTTTCTCTGTTCAGAACCTTTAGGAATGGCACCATGTACTCTCCAGAGTATTCAGCAGCCTCCATTGATGGGCACCCTTCCTGTCAAATAGAAAATGGTTTTCTTGTCTCAGGACCTCTTTGGGGAGCCTCACCCCCTCAGCCCTCAAAGACCAGGGGTCCTTGAGAAAGTGGGCCCTTGTGATAATGATGGATGGGAATTTCTAATGGAGTCTTGAATCTTACCACCATTCCCTTTGCCCAGGAGAGATGACTAGGTGCGTTGCTCCCCCAGCCCTGCCCCCAGCAACCACAACAGCTGTAATGCAATGAGCTGTCATCTCACCCAGTGCCTGCCCACACTACTTCCCATTCTCCTTCTCACCTGCATGTCCCTCTCTCAGACCTCACTTCTATCAGGCCTTATTTAAGATCGATTGGGGAAGGATAATCTCTCCTCACTCCTACAGCCCATTCTTTGGGCTCCTAGCTCCAGCACTTACCAACACCCTTATTCTTTAGTTTAATCCTCCCTTCTCATCCCCCAGTGGAGGGGTAGCTTGTGCAATTCTCATAATTACAGGGGAGCCAGAGAAAGTAGCTGGAATGGCCTATTTTCCTGGCTCCCTTTTCCTTCTCTCAGTTCTGATTCCATGTGAACGACTGGACTCAAGCAGCCTCTCGCTCGGCCTTCCAAGAGGGGCAATAATAATAGCTAGCACTTACTGAGGGACAACTATATGGCAAGCATGTATTTGCTCGGCGTTTCTGGGATGCCAGCTATAAATCCCTTCCACAGACTCTCTTTTATTTTGCCACATTTTCCATCTCTTTTAACTCCCTGTCTCTCTCTTCACCTCTGACTCCCCCTCTTCTAAAAAGCTACGTGGTGACCCACTGCCACTCTTCCAGAGGCCATATCTTCTGTGGTTGTACCTTTAGAGGATGGGCCATTCCATCCTGAGCTCCAACCAACCCTACATACTCTAAGGAGTCATTTCACAGTCCAGGCCTCCATTTTACCATCCAAGCCAACTCTTACTTCCAAGCCTTTGCAGAGAGACCATTTCCATGTGCAGTAACAGTACAGCCTCATGTGCCTGCCAGCCTGGTCCCTATCCCCTGGGCCTTTAGGGTCCCCAGCAGTGACCCCATCATTTCACCTAGGTCCCAGAACCTATTCAGGCCACAGGAATAGCCTCAGCTTTTCACATTCTACAAAAGCTGCAAAAGATACCTTAAACCCTGGCTTTCTGAGGGCTACCAGTGTCCTCACTCCCAGCCACCTTTACTCCCTCTGACCCGCTCATTTTCCCACCAATTTGGTAACTAATCAAGTCCCCCTTTACTAAAGTGACTCATTCGCTATGGCAAAACCACATTCTTTTGGAAGATTCATTTTGGATTTTTAGACCCCCAAATACATTCCTTCTTTTGAGGGAGAAAATTGCCTCTCACTCTACTAAAACGACGCTGGATTTTGAGCATGAAAAATGGCTTAACCGATATTGCAGCAACCGTTCCCCTACAGTCTCCAGATGAGGGAACTGGCGGGTAACTGCCACCGGCCCTACCCAGACTCATCATTCATTGGATTACTGATCTGTCAATCACTTCTGCTGGGCCAATGAGCAGCACTGCCTCACAGGAAACAGATTGGCGGGCAGGCGAGTGGTTTCCCTGGCTGTTAGAGCCTATGGAGATCACCCTGTTCCTTTCACGTGCTGCCCTGGCTGCTGGGAGCTGTGGAACATGAGCAAGCAGGCAGTGGGGAGGGGGCAGTCAAGTCTGCCTAGACCTACATGCAGGTTCGGGGCCTTGGAAGAAGAAGGGAAACAAGCTTAGCCTCAACTGAATGCTGGGGTTTAGTAATAGTGATAGTATTAGAGAGGCTGCACTGGCTAGATTCTACCCCACCCCTGGCATTGCCTCACGGTGTGACCTAGGGTCAGTCTCCCCGTGGTCCTGGTCCTCAGCTGCTTTTTCACAAAGAGTTGGTTGGTTCTCCATGATCTCTCAAATCCTTTTTTCTTTTTTATGTGTTGGAAGGCAAATTGCCTCAAGAAAGGGAGAGCCTGTCCTAACCACAGTCCAGTTAATTGAACATGAGGGAAGACAGTGGGTCAGAGGTGAAGAAGCACTTCCATGATCCAGAGCCAAGGGACTACTCAAAAGGAATGAAGGAGGGATGCCCTCCAGGCTAGGGATACTTTTCGGCCCTGGCACAGGAAGTGGCGGGGGGTGGGTGGTGAATCAGGGTCCGTGGCAGTTGCTTACTACAAGATTCTCTGAGTGTGGACTCAAAAGAAAGGACGTATTTTTGTCTAGCATCTACTCAAGCAGGGTTGGGGGTGAATCTAAAGGAGATTGAAGAATCTCCCCTAACCCCGACCCCGTGTATGGGTTGTTTTGTTTCTTTCCTGCAGTTCCCATAATCGGTCCTTTTGAAAACTTCCCACTGGCCATATCGAACAAGCATCTGTACCCAGAGTAAGAGTGAGTTCCCTGTATTTGCCATCTTGTCTCAACTAACACCACCTACAGAAGCTGACAATGACTGTTGGGCTTTTCCAGTGGATGCCGGAACCCATTTCTTGCAGCCTGGGGGGGAAGGCAGAATAACTGGCAGCAGGAGGTGAGTGTGGGTAAGGAAAGTGGAACTCCTCCTTCAGCCAGCCTCCTCACTCCTCTTCTTGTCCCCAGATCCTTCTGTCCAGCCTTTCCCTCCTCCCACCTGCTGACTCTAATCCACTCCGCTTTCCACCTTTCACTCCCTCCCCTAGAAACTCAGGAGGTCTTAAGGCATGTTTCAGGAAGCGCTGTTCCCTGGCATGGGCTCTCCACTGTCTGCTCCACTGAGAAGCAGTTGGCTTCCAGAAAGTTTGAGAAATTGCTTTTCAGCAAGAGGGCGGGCACCCCAGTCAGTTTAGGGTGATAGTCTCTAGTGAGTACAGTTGGCAAAGCCATTTCTCTGCCCCACAGGGTGTGAGTACTTGACATTGGCCCTTGTGAGTTAGAAATTGTTAGCTATGGAGGTGTAATAAGTTTGTCCAGACCCACAGTAACTCTTGCTGCTTAAGCTTCTACCAAAAAGATTTCTACTTGTCAAACCATCGGTCTCCCCACAGAGGGTGTCTCATTTTCCCTCTGTCTCATTTTTCTTGTTTTTACTGTTATCCTTACTGTCTCTTCTCTTGTGTCTTTCTTTCTGGTTTGATCTTTTTTTCCCCTTTTGTTTTCTGAGGCTAAACAGGAACCTGGAGAAGATGTGGGGATGGTGGTAATCCAAAGAAGGAGCCTTAACCTGAGCACCTGTCTTAGGAGGCAGACCCCCCTACCCTAGTGGGAGTGAATGTTGCCCCGCAACCTGGGTCCTCAGATGCTCTCTTAGGCACCACCTTGGTTTCAGATGTGTCCTCCAGACCTACCACAGATGGATGTCCCACATTCTAACCCAATATCCCCAAGGATTAGAACCCTGAACTCCTTTCTCCCGTGCCCACCGCGTGGCAGGCCCATACAGAAGCAAAACATAGTCACCTTTAGACTCTGGCATACTGAGGCCAGGCCCTGACCCTGTCGGCCTCACCTTCCTGCCAGTTGGTTACTCCATAAAAATATTGTTAAATAGAATTCTTGTGTCTAAATACCATTTCAGTATTTATTGTTTCAAAATATACCATTAAATTGCATTTTCCCCTCCTTCTCTTCCTCTTCCCCCATCATATCCTTCCTGGGACCAAAATGATAGGGACAGGTCGAGAGTGAAGGGAAAGTTGGGGAAAGCATGACTGTGTCAATTTCTCAGTAGAGAGCAACCATGAAGTGTGCTACACGCTCATGGGCAGAGGCCCCTGCTCCCCTAACAGAAGACGGTTTCGCTGAGCACAGGACACAGCACTCGGGTAGGAGGACATATCCCCTGCTTTGTAGGACATCATGTAACAAAGATTTACAGGTAAGAAGGATCATTGTGTTACTTGTAATAGTAAAAACCCTAACATAGTTACATGTCAGTTGGTCCTTATAGTCAACTATTAAGCAGCTGTTAAAAGCGCATTTGAAAACATTTTTTTCAGAGTGCCTGGGTGGTTCAGTCAGTTGAGTGTCCAACTTCTTCTCAGGTCATGATCTCACAGTTTGTGAGTTCAAGCTCTGCTGTCAGTGCAGAGTCTGCTTCTGATCCTCTGTCCCCCTCTCTCTCTCTGCCCCTGCTTCCTGCTCATGCTGTCTCTTTTTCAAAAATAAACAAACACGGGGCGCCTGGGTGGCGCAGTCGGTTAAGCGTCCGACTTCAGCCAGGTCACGATCTCGCGGTCCGTGAGTTCGAGCCCCGCGTCGGGCTCTGGGCTGATGGCTCAGAGCCTGGAGCCTGTTTCCGATTCTGTGTCTCCCTCTCTCTCTGCCCCTCCCCCGTTCATGCTCTGTCTCTCTCTGTCCCAAAAATAAATAAACGTTGAAAAAAAAAAAGAAAATAAACAAACAAAAAAAGAAAACATTTTTTCATGACAAGAGGAAAAAGGGAATTCTGAAACTGTATGTGCACTATGTTCATAATCTTATATAAAGCATCTGTGTGCGTAGAACTGATCACAAGGATAAATACCAAAAATTCCTGAAAAGGTGGAAGTTATGGCTGATTTTTACTTTGTTACAACTTTCTTGTTTTCTACAATGAACATGTATTATAATCAGGAAAAAAAAATGCAAAAGTAGTTGGCTCTGCTCGGTCGTAAATGAAGAAAGGATTGGCACTGAGCCATTGAGGAAGCCGATAAGGCTGGTGGTCCCCGCCATGACACCTTGGGCCAGTGGGGGCAGAAGTTCCTAATGGGAGCCAGGATCCTACAATCCTGCAGGTTCACAGGAAGACACAGATTTAGATCTGATGGAGGACAAGACAAGAGGCATTCTACCTTATCTCATCCCCCTTCACTCTTCCTTTCTCTTACCCTTTCTCTGTGCCGCAGTAATAAACACTCCATGCTTAAAGCCCAAAGACACGGGTTCAGATCCCAACCCTGGCACCTCCCAGCTGGGTAACTGGGCAAGCTCTTCAATCCTCCAGAACCTCAGCCCATTAATCAAACAAAGGTCACTTGTATCTCCAGAGCCTTTGCCATTGCTTTTCCCTGTTTCTGGAACACCGTGCCCCCAGATCCTCATGTTTTGTTTCCTGCTGGCTTTTGGGTCTCCACAAAAATGGCATCCCCTCAGAGAGGTCCCCTCAGTCACTTTCCATAACACTTTTTCTCTTTTATTTTCTCTGAGCACCTAATTAAACTTACATATTTGCTTTATTGCTTATTGTCTCCAAGAAATTAAATTCCTTGGGAGCAGGAATCTTGTCTTGAGTGCTGCTGTGTCACCATTGCCTGACATTAAATGAGCCAAGTACCAGGCGATACATTTGCACTGTTTTCTTACTTAATCTTCCTAAGTACCTCATGTGGTTCACAAAGGAGGGAGAGGTTAAGAACAGAGAGGTGAAGTACAAGGAGTAAGTGGCAGAGCCAGAATTAGAACTAATTCCGGAAGACTTTCCACTTCACTACGCTTCCCTCCCATGCAGCCAGCGTGGGGCCTGTTTTGGAGAGAAAGGGTTGGCACAGTTCAAGGGCAGGGAGCATCAAGAGCCAAGTCTCTGAGTCCAGAAAGTTCGAAATAGTGAAAAAGACTGACGTGGGTATGGTCATGGGGAGTAATGGGAGTACATGGTGGAAAGAGCCAGAGAGGGGCTTGGTTGCAGTTCAGGAGCTTGAGGCTGTTTCACGAAGGACCTGAGCAACACACAGTCTCTTTCGTTCATTCCATAAATCGAATCGAACACCTCCTGTGGGCTTTAAGAGATTCAGAACATCCCTGGAATGGGCAGTCCCCCATCCTTAACTGAACACCTACTGTGAGCTCTACATGGCTCAGGACCCATCTAGGCCGGGCAGTTCTTGTCCTTGTCTTCTCGGTGTCTGGGGTACTGCCTCAAGCCCACTGGGTGTCTGGTTAGCAGGGGTTACCTGCCCTGAGCAGAGACAGATGGGAGATTTCAGTCACCATTAAAGCTTTATTGACCAGCACGGCTGGAATTTCCCAGAGAGAGGAATTAATCTTGCTACCGACTGAGAGCAGACATCCTGCTGGGAGTAGTTACATAAATTCTGTTGCTCAAATTAATTAGGATTGTGATTCATTTGTTTAATGAGGAAGAATCTGATGGTGGCAAGAGGCAAGCCGTCGAGGCCTTGCAGAACCCAGGCCATCCCATGTGACCCTGTGGCAGGTGGGGGGACTGGCCCAGTAGGAACAGAGATCTGACACGGCGGAAGGAGGTGGTCGATCAGTAAGAAGAATAAACCGAGGCAGGCAGAGACAGCCAATCAGAATACGGTGCTGGTTTACAAGGGGAGGTCAGAGGCTCTGGGGACTCCCAAAGTTCATGCCGCACCAGCTCCTGGGCATGGAAGGGCTTCTCAGTGGCATCCAGTCTTCCACCCTCCTCTTTTGTCCAAGCTGTGGAGAAAAAATGCTAACGGCTGAAATCACGTCAGCGGCGCTCCGGGGACCCATCCAGCCATTTCCTCCCATCCCCCTAAATGTCAGATTATATTATTCACAGGAGGAAGGATTGTTTCAATAAAGCACAGACCTATTGGCCTGAAGCATATAGAAATCTTTTTCTCTTACTCCCACCCCTACTTAGAAAGGGACCTCCCCCCCGCCTTCTACCCCGAATGCCCCTACTGCCTGTTTAAGGTAAATCCCCAAACCTCACCGGCATCCTTCACTCTTGCTGTGAGGCCCCTCCTGGCCTGGGCCTTCCCTTGCATAAGACCTAGGTCTCAGCTGCAGAAATACAGTGAGAGGGTGGCGGCCGGGCCAGGGTGACAGCAGTGCAGGTGGAAAGAGGCAGGACCTCTGTGCAACTCCAAAGGGCATCTCACATTCTGGTCCAGGTGGATGGTGCCCTTTGGACTAGAACAGAAATGGTGTTTCCTGAAGGTGTGCTTCCTGGTGGCCCTGGAGAAAAGTGACCAGAGTCAGGAAATGGTTTGAGGGAGAGTCAAAAGGACCTGTTGCACAGACCGGGAGAAGAAAGGAGAAGAATGTAACCCTTAGGACTTCCTCACTCATGCCTGCGTCTACAGAAGTCCTTCCGGAGCCTTGTTCTCTTTTTAGGCGCTCCCATCCCTTATTACAACTGACCAGGAAAGCACAGCCTGGATGATCCACGAGGCGGTGCCACGGGGTTTTCCACAAAGCAGGAACACGGTTAAGAGCATGTGTTTGGCTCCCCAGGAAGTGTTGCCCTCTTCCCAGGTGAGGCTGAGATGCTCTTCCTGGAGCTCCATCAGTCCACCTTACTTAGAGAATGGGTAGCCACAAAGGAAAACTATCTAGGAGCCCAAAGTGCGAAAACTTGCGACTGAGGAAAAGTCTTGTGAGCTCTCTGGGTATCAGTGCCCTCGTCCTTGGGAGGCACCTGTCTCCTGCTCTGGAAGAACAAGAGCTTCTGTGCTTGCACCCTGCAGACTGTCCCCTCTTCAACAGACATAGAGACCTTTTTAAAATGTAAGTCAGATCTGGGGCACCTGGGTGGCTCAGTCGGCTAAGCGTCCACCTCTTGATTCTAGTTCAGGTCATGATCTCATGGTTTGTGAGATCAAGCCCCCCATCCAGCTCTGTGCTGACAGTGCAGAGCCTGCTTGGGATTCTCTCTCTCTCTCTCTCTCTCTCTTCCCCTCCCCCCACTCATGTGCTCTCTCTCTCTCTCTCTCCCAAAATAAACATTTTTTGAAAAATGTAAGTCAGATCTTGTCATTTCCCATGTTTTCCTTCCAAAGGCTTTCCAACACATTCAGAATTTACTTTTTTTTAATGTTTATTTGGGGGGGGGGAGGGGCACATGCAAGCAGGGGAGGGGCAGACAGGGAGACAATGGATCTGAAGGGGGCTCTGCACTGACAACACAGAGCCTGATGTGGGGCTCAAACTCACAAAGGGCAAGATCATGACCTGAGCCGAAGTCGGAAGCTCAACCACCTGAGCCATCCAGGCACCCCCGACACATTCAGAATCAAAAACAAAAACAAAAAGTCCGATGGCTAAGAAGGTCCACACACTCTAGCCCCTGCCTTGA
The DNA here is from genome assembly GCF_022837055.1 of Prionailurus viverrinus. NCBI lineage: Eukaryota > Metazoa > Chordata > Mammalia > Carnivora > Felidae > Prionailurus > Prionailurus viverrinus. The sequence goes on from NC_062570.1 coordinate 98,246,406, forward strand.
CCTCATGGTCTACAGCACCCCTCCCTCCCTCCACAAGGCCTTTGCACTGGCTGGTACCTTTCCCTGAAACGTTCCTCCCCGGCTGTTTGCGTGGGTGGGAAACTTAGCCTTTCTCTCTCTGTTTATGTGTCACCTTGGAGAGCCCTTCCCTGGCTACCCAATCGAAAACAGCCCAGGCTCCCTGCATTGCCCTGCCTTCTTTTTCATCACAATACCTTTTACCATTTGCCCTTTCACCGGTTTGTTCTCTGCCTTCCCCAACTTGGTTTGGGGCCTACAGACCAGGGATCTTCCCCACTGCATCAATCAGGGTCCAGTTAAGAAAACAGGAATTGTGCTAGATACTTCAATGGCGATAATTCACCGAAAGACATCAGTTAAAGACCTATAAGAAGGAGACAAAATGTAAAGGGAGCCCTGAGGAGGTAGCAACCACAAGAAACGGTGGGATTACGGGATTCCAGGAGCTCGGAGGAGGAGCCTGCAGAGTTGAGGCCCCGCCCCTCTAGCGAGGCACCGACCAGCTGCTGCCACCAGGACAAAGGGCCAATTCGAGGGCAATTCTGATGGGATCCAGCTGCCAAACGAGGATGGGGCAGGTCCCTACTTCGGCCTCCTGCCTTCCGCCTCCCTCTAGTGCCACTGCTGGCAGAAAAAGGAAGCCCCGCGACAACGGAGAAACGGTTCGTAGGGTCCCCACCCAGTGTCACACAGCAGAGTGTAACAGGTAGATTTGGAGCTGGAGGCAATAGCTCAATGACTAGAACACCTGTCTTGTACACTCCCTAACCCCCATGCCAGAGGAGTGCTTGGCTTATAGCAGGCACTCAACATTTGTTGAATGGATGAATGAATGATGGATGATGTACCACATAGGGAATTAGTAGCTGGGGGTGCAGAGATGACGGGCAGACTCTGATCACACTCTAATAAGAGAGACAGACACCATTTATGGTTCAGGATAAGTGTAATAGCAGAAACACCCTCAATGGGCTAGAAGCACAGGGATGGGGCCCTGCTCACACTGGCCATCAGAGAAGACCTCCGGGGAGAGGGGGGACGACCATGCTTCAGTTGGATGCTTGAGAGCAAAGAGGATTTGTGAGGCACAGAGGGACACTGAGGACCAACAATGTAAGGATGCAGGGTGCTTCGGGTCTGGGAACAGCTCGTGCAAAAGCAGAGAGCTTGGCAAGAGTGACTCAAGAAGTTCCCTGTGGCCAGAACATCCATGGGCAGTGGTGGTGGCCGAGCCTGGAGCATTCCAGTCCAGGTCATGAAGGCCTCGTATGTTACTCAAAGGAGGTTGGGCTTGGCCTCAAGGCACAGAAGTGCCAGTCAAGGTTCATGAGCCGTGAGTGACATATGTGACCCGAGGATTGTGATTTCACAGGCCTGAGAATGAAGGCTGGAGGCCAGCTGGAGACAGACCTGAGCCACAAGGATGGGCACCCATCTAACTGCCCCCAGTGGGTGCAGGGCAGTGCACGTAGCTTACACTGCAATGAAGCTGCATGAAGATGAGAAGCATATGAAGGGGATCTGAGCTGAGGCCCTGGTTGCTGAGGCTGGAGGAAGAGAAGGAAAAGCTTTGGAGGAGCTGGGATGCCTCAGCCTGGGCGCCCCCCCCCCACCCCCATCACAGGAGAACCCACGTTGAGGGGCCCTGAGAGTCAGCCAGATCCTAGCATCTTCCCCCTCACGAGCCCATCAGATTTTGGAGTTGGATGGGGCCTTGAGAGGCTGTGTCAGTGTCCCTGCAGGAAACAGATCCTAACTCAAATGGGTCACCTGAAGAGACTTTAGTGAGGAGGGACTACTTACAGAGAGATGGGCAGGATGAAAGAACCCAGGAAGGGGTGCTAGAGACTCCTGAGGCTGCAAACAGCTCCCCTCTCCCCTCCCACCCTCCAATCCGCTCTGCCAGTGGCCAGACCAGACTGGAGCCAACTGGCAAGGGCGCCCATTGATTTGTTTCACAGGGGTCAGCCTCCTGAGGCACAGAGCAGGTCAAAGAAGGGGAGACCCTACATCAGAAGGGACAAACAGAGAATAACAGCCTGATCGGTCTCAGTTTCCACCCTACTGTTCTTCCCACAGGAACAGAGAGAGGAGGCAACTTGGCCAAGGTCAGGTAGCAAGTGAGGAAAAGGCCCCTCTCCTGTGGGGTCTGGGTTCGTTGCCGACTGGGCCTGCACTGAAGACAGCCAAGTGAGGACAGCCCATCATCCTGGAGCTGCTGCCGCAAATCCAAATTAACCAGAGGAAGGCAGCAGGCAGCACCAGGGAGGATGAGCACCCAAGGGCCGGCCATGCACCCTCCATGTCCAGAAGGTAATAGACACCTGCTTCCTTGTCTCTTTGTGCCTGCCCCCTGGCCCCCGTTTTCCTCTCTTGAGTCCTCCCCAGGTGTGGGGACAGGAGCACAGCCCTGGGATTGGCAGGGACAAGGGGAGGAGACTGTGCTTTTCTGGTAGCCAGCCTTGCTCATCGATTCCCTAGAGCTGCTCACTGATCCAGCACAAGATGGTTTAATTGAAGTCATTACAATAAATGGTGCAGAAAAGCAACACCCTTAGTCTGCCAGGAGCCTCAGAGAAGCAGGGGAGGGCACTGGGAAACCCAGCGGAAGCAGCTGAAGTTAGCTCACAGTTGCTGTGGTGGAAAAGGGACTGGGCTGAGAAAGCAGGTAGTCCTGGGTTCAAATCCTGACTGGGTCACTAGCAAGCTGTGCACCCTTAGTAAAGTTCCTTTATCTTCCTGAGCTGCTGTGTTCCTGTCTCCAGGAAGCCTTCCCTCCTTCATCCCCCATTTCTCCTTCCCCCACACACCGTTAGCACTTGCTAACTTTGACACTGATTTGGCTTCCAGCACTCTCTGTCTGCTTAGCAATCTTTTCCCTCCGTAGTTTGTCTTCTCATCTAGATAACAAGCAGGAACTGTATCTTCTCTTTCTCACCCTTATGTGCCTATCACATGCCTAACATTGTAATTGTACCTAGCGGGGTGGGGGAGGGGAGGGGAGTGGCAAGGTGGAGTGAGGGGCAGAGATTCAGAACCGGGGGGTGGGCACAGAAAGAATGCAGCAGGGGCTGGTAGATGACAATCTACCCTGAGCTCCCTTCCCAGATAATTGGAACGATGCAGTCATTATATTCGTACACCTTTAGCATGAGACACAGCCCCCTCTGTGCCCAGGCCCAGCTGGCTCTCTGCTCGGCATCATGAACTACTATCTGATTCAGTAGCAGAGGACAGAGGATCCAGGTCATGAAATCATCAAATTCTAGCATAAAAAGACAAAATCATGCAGCAAAAGTGATATCTTGGTACTTCCAAGTCTAAATCCTAAGGAGCCTTGCAGCTTCCATGTGGGGTGTCTTGGAACACCTGATCTTGGAATGTTCCCTCTCAGAACTCAGACATCACACCATGAGAAGCCCAAACCATGTGGAGAAGCCAGGTCGAGGTACTCCATTTGCCAGGGCCAGCCGAGTTCCCAGCTCATGGCATCAACTGCGAGCCCTGAGAGTGCGCCATCTTGGACATCCAGCCCCATGGAGCCTGCAGGTGACTCCAGCTCTAACCACGACCTGATGCAACCACTTGAGAAATCCCAAGAAAGAATCTCCCAGATGAGCCCAGTCAACCCGTGGAACTGTAAGAAATAACAACAAATTCTTATTTTATGCTTCTAAAAATATATTTGTAAATAAAGCCTACAGAACTGTCATTTTACTAGAGCTCAGAGATTCCATGTGATGTATCCAAGGTCGCACAATGAGGCAGAGCCCGGTGCGTTTAACTGTGGCCACCCTATCGCCACCACCAGAGAAGATAAAGAGAAGTGAGCTATCCAGGGCAGGAGTGAAGAGGGAGAGAGGAAAAGAGCTCGATTTTATAGAAAATGTCCCAAGTTAATTCTGTTTAGCAAAAAAATTATTCCTTGAATGTGTATGATTTTTTTTTTTTTTTAATTTTCAATGAGCATCTCACAACTTCTAAGAGTTTACAGAGTTAATGGCCCTGAATTTCAACCTTGGGTTGGTTTTATTTTTCTTTCCCCCTTGAGATAATTAGCCATGAGCTTAGCTGAGTACATTTGTCATGTCGGTTAGACAATGGCTTCAAAGGAAGGGAAAGGGCTCAGAAAAGAAGGCCAAGCGACAAAGCAAAACCTCCTAGGGAAATATTCACATTTCTTGAATGATCTGTCATCAAAACTGCGTGCACAGGTGGGAGGGCACGAGCGAGCATCAGGGCAAACTTTACCAGGTGGGCCTCTGCACCCACTAGTGCTTTGAGTTGATCTGAACCAAACCCATCCCCGGGGCAAAAGCAACACCCCATTCCCATCTCACTACCCTCTGTTTGGCTAACCCACAAGCCCAAAGGATAATGTTAGATTGGCCTTTCATTTTCAGTGCCCTCAATTTAAGTAATTTTTTTTTTTTTTTTTTTTTTTACATCTTGTGCTGCTCAATATACTGCAATGGAGGATTCAGGGAAGATGCACGTCATTGTCAGCAAAGCACCAAGCCATCTGGCCTTCGTTGTACCTTTGAGTTGATGTGAAATTTCCGGCTTCACATTTGGACAGTCCTTGATCTGAGCACCAGAGCCCCAGAGGTGATTGGGAGCATCACTGTGAGAAGCCACCATTTTTTGGACACCAACTGCGATCCACAGTGTCCCAAGGGCTTTATTTATTTTAATCTTGTGTTTAATCTTCCAGTTTAATCTTGTGTTTAATCTTGTGTTTAATCTTCCAGTAACCCTATGAGGGCAGGACTAATACCTCATTTTAAGGATCAGAAAATTTAGTCTCAAAAAGAAATGCATGCCAAATTGCAGAGCTGCAATTCAAACCTAGGCCTGCCCAATTCCTAGGATCTGCTCTTTCCTGTATGCCGATTCGATCAGTTATATATTGCTACAATAACATCGTGAAACAATCACGAAACCTCAGCGGTATACAACAATAAGCACCTATTGCGTACCCATCTGGGATGGTTAGCTAAGTGGTTCTGCTGATTATGGCAAGGCTCACTAACATGCCTACACTTTGGTTGGCCTTTGAGTGATGGAGGCTGTCTCAGCTGGGACAGTCGGGGCCACTCAGCTCCACTCCACATGTCGCTCATTCTCCATTAGGCCAGCCCAGGCATGTCCCCATGGCAGTGGCAGAGTACAAGAAAGAAAGCAAACCAGACTGATGGCACAAGTAATTTTCAAGCTTTTTCTTACATCACATTTGCCTTTATCCCATGGGCCTGAGCAAGGTACATTGCCAAGCCCAGAGTCAGAGAAGATGAACATTGCAGATGACATGGCAAAAGGTGGGGTGTGGGGTGCAGGGAAAGATAAAGATTTGTGACCACTTCTGCAATCTATCCACTAACCTTGGGCAAGTTAGAGCCCCCTCTTAGAGCCTCTGTTCCTGCACTTTTTTAAATGTTTATTTATTTATTTTGAGAGAGACAGAGAGCAGGAGAGGGGCAGAGAGAGAGGGAGACAGAGAATCCCAAGCAGGCTCCTCACTTGTCAGCACAGAGCCCGACACAGGGCTTGAACTTGAGAACTGTGGGATCATGACCTGTGCCAAAATCAAGAGTCGGACACTTAGCCAACTGAGCCACCCACGCACCCCAATATTTTATTTTTAAGTAATCTCTACACCTAACATGGGGCTTGAGCTCACAACCCCGAAATCGAGTCGGACGCTCAACTGATTGAGCCACCCAGGCACCCCTGTTCCTGCAGTTTTTTAATGGGGTTATATCCACTTTGTGGGATGGCTCAGAGCATTCAGTAAGATAATTTCTATGAAATACTAACAAAGTCAAAAGTATTCATTCTCCTGATGATGCCTGGGGGTGCATGTACACATTATGAGAGGTACGTGAAAAACTCGGTTTCTATTTCCAGGATCCAAAGGGTTTACACAAGTCTCCGAGGTGAGACAGCCCAATCACTGAGACAACAAACAAGAATTGTGAAGAAGGGAATAAATCAAGGGAAAAAAAGAAAACAATAAGTAAATGATGTAATTAAAGTTACTGTTGAAGAAACTATCAAGGAGAGAATGAGTCAGCGACAAGTTTAAGCGATGAATCAGGCACAATGTCATGTTTCTAGAATTCTTGTCTATTTCAAGAAAGCCTGATGTCCCAGTTAAAAGAGCACCTTGAGCCTGTAGCAACAACATCTGGAAGGAAACACGCTTGTAATTTTAATTTCTCCTCTGCATCACCACTAACGACAGGGGCAATGCCGAGTGCTGGGCACAGAGTAGGCGCTCCATAAAATCCCATGTGGGAGGGACCCATAACTGCATCATCTCTTCAGATGTATTCAAGGAGATTTCAAATTACTTTTGCAAAAGAGCTCCCCGTACAATATGCCATTTTCTTGCTAAAACAAGGCTGTGGATCCCGTGCGGGATGGTATTAATTGCTCTGTTCAACGAATGAGGAGACCAAGGCTTGTGTGGCCCTCTGGTTGGTGACGAGGCTGGGATTCGAATGCAGCCCTCCAACGTGCTCTCTCCCAAACTAACCAAGAACCATATTCCTGCTATTGGTAACCGAGTTCAGGGTTTTTTTAATCTGTAAGAAACGACATCGACATTTCATTGAATGCTCACAAGCATGGCGGCTCGTGTCATCTTCACCCCAGACTTAGAGGTTAGAATATGAAGGATTCCATTTTACAGATAAGGGAAATTTGGAGCCCAGAGACCGAACCCACCTGCCAGAGGCTTCATAGCCCATAAATGGTGAGATGATTCACACTCAGGTATGTGCAACACCCCAACCCCCCGACCCCCACACACACACCATGTTCCACACTGCCCTTGTATTTTTTCAAATTGGGCTGTCACCTGCATTGAAGCCTGGAGAATTAAAAGCAATTGTATGCATAAACCTGCACACACACACACACACACACACACACACATACACACACGCACACTTTTGCCTCAGTTATTCAGAGAGCACGTTTTCTGATCTGTATTTTCCACTTCAGTTTTCTGATCTGTATTTTCCATTTCAGTTTGCCTACCTGGTCTCTGCCTCTACAAACACAACTCAAGGCAGAGGGGCAAGTGATATTGGTTCAGGAAACCTGAGCTGTGACCCTGAGCTGCTGACAGAACGTCTGATATTTATAGCAACTCAGAGTCAAGTACCAAGGAAAGAGTGTTCTGGATTGTTGCAGATGTCCTCAGGGGGAAAGAAAACATCTCTGTGAAAAATTGTGTGGGATGCTTAACTGATGGAACATCCAACATGAAAAGACAACTCAGTGGGTTTGCATCCCAGTTAAAAAATAATAATAATAAAAGGACGGCCCAGCCAGTCTCTGTGGATAACATTCTTCAAACACTTAGGATGTAGCCATGGGAGAGACCACATCACCAGTTGAATTTATAAACTGCCACTCTACACTTTAATTTATTTATGCATTTATATATTGATTTAGATCTGTCCCAGTCCACAAAGAATTTGACACTGATTGTTTAATTGTGAAAACTATGGTAGATTGATTATGTTAATGGCCAAGATTTTCTACGCCTCCCTGTATCCTTACCCCTGGGTAGTGTCCTCCACATCGACTCTGGCCCTAAGATGTGCTTTGGCTAATGAAACAGCAGCAAACTTGTTGCAAGCACAACTTGAAAATCATGCTGGTCCTGGCCCAGATTAGCAGAACGGCCCGTACACCCACAAGAAAGAACAGACTGTTGTTTAAAGCCATTGGGTTTGGAGCAATTTGTTACACAGCAGTCACTAACTGATATGGAAACTAAAAAGAAACACCATTAATTAATCAACAAGCTTATATTGAGTAGCCATGCTCAGTTCTTGTCGTAGGTTCTGGGATATACAAAAAAAAAAAAAAAAAAAACACACATAAGACATGGTTCCTACCTGCTTGGAGACTCATATTTATTTCTGGAAAGACAAAATAAAAATACCAGCAAGATCTGCTTAAACCATGTGGAAATCGCTTATATCTTATTCTCTCTACAGGGCCAAGCTCAAATGCCACCTTCCTTTCGTAACATTTCCTTCCCCATCTCCTTGCCAAGCTGAACTATTAAGCTCTGCCTCCGCTGGGATACTGCAGACTTTTGTTTAAAGCTCTCTCGTGATGCTTTTCATGTTACATTTGGGGTTATAGTTGGATGGGAATACGTCCATTGTGCCCACTGATTATAAAGCTGGGTCTTGCTTATTGTTCTATGGGCCTCCAACACCAGGTACCATGACTTACATGAATATAAGGAATCTTGGAAAATGTTAAATGAATGAATGTTTACAGGTTGGGGGCGCCTGGGTGGCTCAGTCGGTTAAGTGTCTGCTCTTGATTTCAGCTCAGATCATGATCTCATGGTTCGTGGGATGGAACCCGGAGTCGGGCTCTGTGCTGACATTGCAGAGCCTGCTTAGGGTTCTCTCTCTCTCACTCTCTCTCTCTCTCCTTCTGCTCCTCCCTGCTCTCTGTCTCTTTCAAAATAAATAAACTCTAAAAAAATGAATGAATGTTGTAAGAGTTCAGCATGAGGGAAAACTCGAATAGAAGTGTGATAGTCAGAGGGACGATCATACGGGAAGAAGGAGTTGAGGTTCTCAGCTGGGGCCCACAATAAGAGCTCACAGTAAGAACTCATGGAATCCACAGTCAGAATTCTGGGGACCTGGGAACCTGGTTAAGGAAAAATTACATCTCTGTGTTTACTAATCTCTAAGTGAAACTTAGCATTGCCTTCCATTATAAACATGGGCTACACAACACAGAAATAGATGTAACAGATATTTTCCTATCATATCTACTATTGCAGACATCTCAAAGTATCACTTATGTTCATCACTGCTTTGAAATTATAGTGGTTATTTAATGTGTTAGCAAAGAATCAGAGTATTGCTATATCGCAATTTGTTGCTTTAATATTTTAATAACCACGTCACAATCCGTTTCCTTCATAATCCTTTTTATGTATTTAAAATCATATTTTTTGAGAAGGAGTCTATAGTTTACATCAGATCGCCAAGGGGTCCATGACACAAAAGTGACTGGGACCTCCTCCCTACCATGGAGAATAGGTAGATTGTACCTACGTAAATGGAACAGAAGTAGATAGACGTCCCAAGGAGATGACCCACATAAAAGAAGGTAGGGTAGGGATGAATGTGAGATGAGAGGCAGGGAAGGATATGCATCCCCTCCCCATTCTTGAGGAGACAGTCTCCTTGGCAAGATTAAGTAAAAAGGCAGGGACTTTGTTAGCATAATAATGCATCAGAGAAAGTGAGAGAATAACTGATTTGTCTTAGACATGCTCTAAGAATTTGGAGAATTTAAATTCTTAAGGATCTAACACCTCCCCTGCAGGGTGGAGCCAGGACTAAGGACAGAGCTGAACTCTGAACATCAAACCTCACAGAACCACTTCCCACACACACACACATACACGCACACATCTCTATTCCAGTAAATGCCAAGAAGAGGCCACGAGCTTGTCCCTCAGGGACAGAGCCTCTGTACAGCGATGAGGCCACACACTGTCTGTGACTCGGTTTGGGGGACTGGTAAACTTCATCATTGGGACAAGATGCTTTGCGACATCCTTGGGCTCCGAGGGAATATGTAATTGGCCCATTAAGACTTGTAGAAAAAAGCAGCTGTGTTGGTGTGCCCTCCCAGATGTTATTATAGGCATTATTATACGCATTACAGAGGAGTGACCACATGTTTGGGGACAGTGTGGAGGCCTCCCTGATTAGATCAGAGGGCTGGCTTAAGAAGTAAGGCTGAAGGGGGCAGTTGGCAGGGGGGAATGAAGAAGAGAGAAGCAGAGAATGACACTGGGATTTCAAGAGCCTCTGACTCAGACAAGGAAGTGAGAAGGTGGGACAGATGGGAGGGTCTGTCTTAGAGGTGACATCCCAGGGAAAATGTCCAGGAGGGCACTGGAGATTCAAGAGTAGAACTCCAGGGAGGGACTGGAATGGAAAGGGGAGAGCTAAGGGAACAACCCACATACATACAGGTGATCATTAGTCCCGAGAATAAAGGCCATAGAGTAACAAGACTGGATGTTAGGGAATGATCACTGAATCAAGAGTAACGATAAAGATATCTTACTAAGTAAATAAGGGGACTCCTTCCTTGTTCCTAGCCCAGGTAGGAGAATGTTTGGAGAAGGGGGGGTTAAACATAGAAGGAAGTGCGGAAGCTCTCTCACTGTGGCCAGTGGGAGGAGCTTGGGGGTTTCTGAGCCAGCAGTTCCCACGGAGGGAAGGGAGGGATGGATGGAGGCCCACTGCCTGCTGAGTGGGTGGGTGGAGCCAAGAGGGAGGCCAGAGACTGTTGGAGCCAAGGAAACGAAGAGGGAAGCTAGGACACATGCAGGGCAACAGCATCGAATTAAGTTTCTTTCTTCCCAGATGATCCAGAATTTCATTAGGGAAAGAGCGAAACTTCAAATCCAGGGTATTTAAAGGTCATGTGAAAATCATGGAAACCTCAACTTGAATCTGTTCCCACCTAAATAATTTCTGTTTAGAAATCAGACAAAACCACTGAATCCGTCTCAGCACAGCTCCCAAAATGGAATGACTCAGATGTCCCTGAAAGCGCGTAGATACTCTGAACTGCTCTGCTGATACATGGTCTGTCCACCCAGCCCAGTGTCCAGGGCATGTAACGCAATGGCTGGAGTTTCCTGGAGGTTCTGTAAGGACAGGAATTCAGGAAGTGGGGTCAAGGAAAAAGCCACTGTCCCTGAATATCCTGCAGCTTATGAAAACCAACCACCATTCAGCCAGCACCTACTGTGCGCTAGGCACTTTGCCTATATTTCCTAATCCTTAAGAACAAGTATTTTTTTTGTCTCCATTATTCTCCCCACTGTTCAGATGGGAAAACCAAGGTTCAGGGAGGTGAAGTAACTTGCCTCAAACTCACAGCTAGCGAATGGTGGAGATAGTGTTGGGGCCCAGATGTATCTATCTCTATTCCCCCTCCCCCTACTGTTTTTACTTTTAAGCAATCTCTACATCCAACGTGGGGCTCCAACTCATGACCCTGAGTTGAAGAGCCGTGCATTCTACTGACTGAGCCAAACAGGCACCTCGATGGGTCTGTGTCTAAATCCCAATCAGTTCCCATCCAGCCTGTGACCTTGACCAACCCCACCCCACCCCCAGAAGTGAAAGAAAAAAAAATGTGTCATTACCATCTGAGACAGCCAATGAAAGACAAACCTTTCTCACTGTTAGTGTGGCTTCCCTAGTTTACCCTCTTCAAACGTTTTTCTTTTTTTTTTTTAATTCTTCTGAACTTAACCAATGTATTTGAAAGAATTAATTCACTTACTCTTCAAGAATCCTTTCCAAGCCACTGCTATATGTCAGTGCTGGAGACATAAGCTCTAATGCTCAAGCGGCTCCCAGAGGGAAGAGGCTAAAAAGATTTACAGACGAATAACAGAAATAACAGGAACCAAACCTGTTTTTCCACATTGTTTTGTTTCAATCAAAGTACTACTTATAAATCTTTGGAAAAGCCAAATAAGTGTAAGAAAGACTTACAAGTAAATTAGCAGCCCCCCCCACCCCATCTTCCTCACCTTCTTCTCTTGAAAGCTGTTTCTTCTTTACCACTCCATTTGTAAATAACACTATTCTTAGATAGCTTGAGTCATCATCTTAAACATCCATTGACGTCTTAATGTGGTAGACAAGAAGTTTTTCTTCCGTTCCCTCCTCCCCTCCCCCAATCCTCTTTTTTTTTTTTTTTCAATTCTTATTCTACATTTCCACAATTATGACCATGAATCTAGATTTTATTCCTCGGTCAAGTAGTCGACTATGACCCTGCTTCTTTTCTTTTTTGTTTTTCCTGTTAATCACTACCTCAGTTTTCATCAACTTAGGTTTGTTTTTTTAAAAACAATTGACTAAAACTTTCCATGCCCTCAGTACAATTTTCCACACGACCAAACCTGTTGGATAATTTGTCAGTCCCATTTATTTTCCCCGGGGACAAACTCCCTCCCCGCCTAGAGCCTTCTGACTTCCTGCTGATCGGGTCTGGTTGCTCTCTGGCAAAGCTGTCCTCCCAATATTCCTTTAGCCATTACCCAAGGAATTCCCTTTCTTCCTGTCTCCTGTGCTGAGGTCTCCATTTCTGCACCCCACACCTTCTTTATTTGCTCCCTGGTTTTAATTGAGTACATCCTTCAGTAGCTTTGTAAGAGAAGGTACACAGGAGGGTAAGTTATTTTCAGACACTCTATGTCCAGAAAGGTCTTTATTTCACCCCCATATCTAACTGATAGTCTGAGTTGTATAAAATGCTAGGAAGACAAACACTTCCAGTCAGAATTTTTCAAGGCACTGGTCCCACCGTCTTTGAACTTTCAACGTTGCTATTGAGAAGTTTGAAAGCATTGTTGTTCCCAATCCTTCCTGTGCAGGGCAGGGACCAGGGTGAGGTGAGTGAAGCACTGGCTTCCAGAGGAAAATTTAAGGGAGCATCAAATTTCAGGAGCACCAAAAATGTGATGATCAAGGTATATTTAGTGTATATTTTTAAAAATCAAACAATGCAAAAAAATCCTGATGAACAAAATATCAGTCTTAAATAAACACAGAAACCTCGCTTGCCTCACCCAAATCCCAATCCTGCTGGATCTTGACTTTATTTTAAATTTTGCTATTTTGTTCATCATTAATTATTCTGTATTTTTTTTTAAGGAGTGCATTAATTTTTTTAGTCTTGATTACTATTTTTGGTGCCCTTTTAAAATTTGCACACAAGGCAAGCAGCTCACATACTTCATTCTAATCCCGTTTCCTCTCCAGAACCTTTGAATAACCACTCTTGATCTCTGCATTTGGAATATAAGGAGCTTGGATGTGGCATTTTTTTTTTTCATTCAGTTAAGTTGGATACTCAGTGGACCTTACCATCTGGAAACTCGTGTCCTTTGATTCTGGAAATTTTTCTTATATTATTTCTTCGACAATTTCATTCCCTCCTTTCTCTATTTCTAGAACTCCTGTTAGCTGAATGTTAGCCCCCAGGATTGATCCTCCAAGTTCTTATGCTTCCTCTCTAGCCCATCTCTATATATTTCCAGAGAAAGTTTTTTGACTTCATCTTCCAACTCTTGATATTTTTTTAAATTTTGCTATCAGAGTTTTGACGTTTTTTTTTTTTTTTACATTTATTCATTTTTGAGAGGCAGAGCACAAGCGGGGGAAGGGCAGAGACAGAGGGAGACACAGAATCCAAAGCAGACTCCAGGCTCTGAGTTGTCAGCACAGAGCCCGACTTGGGGCTAGAGCCCATGAACTGTGAGATCACGACCTGAGCTGAAGTCGGAGGCTCAACTGACTGAGCCACCCAGGCACCCCAGAGAGTTTTGACTTCTAAGAGAGTTCTTTCTTGCTCTCTGATCCTTCCTTTTAATTCCATTCCATTAATTTTCCATGGATGCAGCATGTTCTTTTATCTCCCTAAAGATATTAATTATGGTTTCTTTGACCTTATGTCCTGCTCACTACATAATCTCCATTTCTTTTTGGTTCATGTTTCCTCGGGGAAAAATGAGGGAAAGCTTCCCTCATATCAGTGATCTTTGGCTGTGTGTTCACATTTAAAAGTATAACACCAAAAGGCCAATCCGAGAATTTAAGCGCTTGAATTTGACATGGTGGTGGGATAAGCTCTATCCTAGGACATTCGATTGCTCCCACAAGCTTATCTGCTGTAGACCCCTAAATATAAGCATCTATTGGTCATTTCTTTGGGGCTGTTTAGTGCCTCCAAGAAAATATTCTTCTCTCTGCTTAGCGGGGGGAGGGGATGGAGTACAAATATAAGCCTGATTCTGGCGCTCTGTAGTTGGGTGGGGGATAGGACGAGGAGTCTCTCAGTTTTTCTGTAGACCCAATCCCCCTGGTTTTGGTAGGACTACTCACCCCTTCCCCCTTATAAATCTTTTTTTTATAAGATTTAACAGACTTTCAAAACTAACCCCTTGTTGTCAGCTCCTATCTCTATCCCACTTTCTGTGGCACTTGGTACCTCTAATTCATAACCCTCTTTGGGCTACTGTGCAAGAAATCAGCTTCCTTTCCCTGACCATAAATCCAGAGCTTTGATCTTCCACCTCTCTGCTAAGTCATTTATCCTTCCACTAGCAGCTTTCCCTTGCATGTATTAAGATTTGGGAGTACAGTTCCCTCAAAGACAGAATTTAGCCTTTTGTTCCTCTTCTCCTGGTGGTTTCTGTATAGATTTTAGGAGGAAGATGGAGTGGAAACCTCTTTGTTCCACATCTTGAAAAGTCTTGAGCTAAATCTCAAAAGTGGACAGAAGCTGACCAGACAGGTAAGGCAGGGAAGAAGAGTATTCCTGGCAGAGAGAACTGCGTGTTCATAGGCAAGAAGAATAAAGAAAACTGCTAAAATGTTGCATGGCTGGAAGCAAGGTTCAGGGGAGAAGAGGCTGGGTGGGCGCGCTGAGGAAGTGAAGGACTCGAGTATGCCAAGAATTTTGTCTTTGATCTGGGAGCAAATGGGGAGCATGAGGCAGAGGAGTCACATGACCAGGTTTGCCACTCAGGGAGCAGCATAGCGGATGTGGTGAGGAAGTGGGGCCGACACACCTGAGAGGAGGGAAACTCACTGGGGAATAGGACAGTGGTTTCCACGCGAGAAATGGCAAAGAGATAAACTCAAGGCCGTCACCATGTAAGGGGGAATAAACATGAAAACTACTCAAAGACAGAATCACCAGGACTTGTAACTAATAGGAATTGGGCATGAGGGCAGTGGGAGGAGCCTAGTTTGAATCCCAAGTTTCTAGTTTGGGCAACAGAGCAGGTGTCAAGACTGTTCACAGAGAGGGGGGAACGCTGGAGGAGAGGCGAGTGCGGAGAAACTATATTTGCATTTATATTGCATTCCTCCAAATTCCAGTCTCTGAGAAGTCCATACTGGCATTATGTAGTTGCAGTCAATATCCACATAGCAATTTGGGTCCTGCTTTTTTCTCTTAGCAGTACTTTCCAAGTGTCAACAGAATCCTCCAAAGCCCTTTAATTTGGATGCAAAGTATTCCATCATGTTAATAAATGCACCATGTTTCACTTCCTCAGGCCTCTCTATTCCAAGCATTCTAATGGGGACCTCAATAAACTCCAAGGTGCTCTTGGCAGGGCCTGTGAGTGGCCTCATGGTCCAGGCCTCCTGCCCCCTCCAAGGCTGAGGACCCCTCGTGGGCCCAAGACAGTGGTGTCCACTCTGTCTGCTCTGTCACCTAAAATGGGAATGTTGAGGAAGCATGCTCGGCTACACAGCCCCAGGAACTTGTTGACCTCCCAAACCACCCCTGAGCCCCATCTTCTAGTCACCAGGCAACAGTGACTCTGCTGGACTTGGAAGGAGCAAGTCCTTCCGTCTTCCCTCACCTGGGCCCTCCCTCTCCCCTTCACAGTGACCATGCTGCTTTCTGCTACCACCCCTCCCCAGGAGTGATCCACCTCAGATCTCCTCTCAAGAGGACCTCAGTGTGCGTGGGTCAAGTGGTATTGAGGTTGTTCCAGACCTGAGAACAGTGGCACCCCCACAGGGAAGATGGAGCCCCTGTGGCAGAGTTGAGGGAAGAGGAGTGAACCAGTGGTTGTTATGGCAACCAGGGCTCCCAAGATGGAGGGAAGAGAAAAGGGGGCCTTACTCAAGAGTTGCCATGACAACCAAGATCCTTGAGGCCAGCTATGAAGACAAAAACCACACACTCCACGCTATCAAAGAAGTACCCAGGACTCCTTAGATTCTTTTTGCAATCCAGAGAGCCGAATAGAATGGTCAAGTTCTCCTGGTCCCACAGTTGACTTCACAGACTTTTTAGAGACAAAGGGGCATCCACTTTTCTTTGAAAAGAGGTCCAGGGCTTGGCAACCCATTGACCGACTCAAGAAACATTTACCGGGCTTACTATGGGCCAGGGACACTATAATAAATAAGACTCCGGCTTTGTTCTCAAGTGAAGGAGACAGACATTGAAACATCAGTGCAAGACTGTTGCCGGGAGGGGTAAATAGTTCAACGTTTCCCGAAGACAGTTTGGCAGTAGCCATTACAATTTTGAGTGTGCGTACTCTGTGATCCAGTGATCCCACTTTTAAGACTTTACCTTCAGAAATATTTGCATCTGAAATGGTCATTGCAGTGATATTTGTAGCAGTGAGGAATGGGAAAGAGTGGAAGCCAGTTAAACAGATTTGGGGGCATCCGTAGATGCTGACTATACAGATGAATACATGGGGAATAACCACAAGAAATAGTAGTAGTAGTAGCAAAATTGACAGTAGGAACAGAAAGGGGGGAATTCCACTTTCACTTCTGAACCATTAGGATATGTTGCAAGAGCATGTATTATTTTTATAATTTAAAGAAAACACTAAATACCGGGGACTGTGTAGGATGGCTGACACTATAATGAGCTTTATGGAGGCAAAAAGTGTGTAGACGTCTGTTCAGAATGCAGTGTGACCACACCGGAGAGGCATTTATAACAGGAGCACTAGGGAGGTGAAGAAAGGAAAAGAGGGTGGGAAGAAGTGGGGTCTTGAAGGTCGCCCACAATTTCATCATAAGGAGAAAGAAGAAGGCATCTTGGGCCCAAGGGACAGCACAGGAAGCATGGGAATTCAGGTGGCTTAGAGTAATGCCAAATGGTGCAGAGGTGGCAGAAATGGGCTGCAGCCACTGACTTTCCCCCGGGGCAATAGGAAGCCATCCCAATATTGAAAGCAGGAGACGGAGAAGAGGAGAACAGAACCCAGGCAGATCTCTCTGGCTCCAACGTGGTGGGTAGACAAGTACCAGAGGCAGGGAGACACCTCAGGAAGCTGCTAGAATCCCACAGAGGAGATACGATGAGGACCCCATTGTAGGGCAGACGGTAGGAAAGGGAATTAAGGAGATATTTCATAAATAAGAAGATTATGATGTCTATCAATCCATAGACTTATATTTTGCCAGAGCTAGATGGGACTCCTCAACTTACAAGTGGGGAAACTGAGGCCTGGATAGGAGAAATGAGGGATTCCAGGCCACTGGTTTTATGACTGAGTTTTCTCTGGGCCTCTTGGAGGAGGTGTCTCTGTCCTTCTAGAATGTGGCCTTATTTAGCTTCTAATTCAGACGATACCCATTGAGGGGGGATAGGGAAGAAGAGTGGGAGGGAGAGGATAACCCCTTTGATGTCTGGGCAGCAAAGGTCTCACTCAGAGATCTGGGCCTCCTTATGGGGAGTGTTCGAGAAAACAGACTCAAACATGGTTGGTCTGCAGGAGGCTAGGGCAGTGCTGGGCACTGGGAAGGATGACTGGTTGGTGGCCATGGTGGCCCCGAGAGCTGGTCCAGGAGGCGCCTCTGTCACTGGCTCTCTGCTGCCCTGCCCCATGCCAGCAGACGGGCATCACGGTGGCCCAGACAGAGCTCTGGACTCAGGAGTCAAGCCCCGGAATCTAGTGCCTTCCTGTCCTGCCATTCAGTAAGCTGGCCCTGAGCTCATCACGGAACGACCCCATGTAAGAAGGCTACTGAAGGCTCAGAACTCACATGGAGAAATGCTGCGTTAAACATGGCCCTCTTCCTGGAGACGGAAGTGGAAAAGCCCCCGGGGGAGCATCATCGCCAAGCTGCCAAAGTGTCTACTGTTATTAGATTAGCTAAAAGAAGAAACCGTGCTGATCGTTATCATCCCTGAAATGTGTGCAAGTGTGCAGTTCAAGATGTGCTTCTACACATGATGTCCTCTCACTTGATCTAAAAAATAAATACCCAGGGCAGGTGCAGCTATTCCATTTTATAGATGCAAGAAACCGGTTCAAAAAGATTGGGATTCAACCCATATGCATTGAGTGTCTACCTCCTCCCAGGCCCTGGACAGTGGTACCAGCAGCTGCTAGGCTAAAGTAAGATCTGTTAACACTGGCCCGGACATTTCTGCACGAGGAAAGGTTACTCATCAAACAAATTTGGGAAATACTACAAACTCTGTCTCCCTTTTGCAAAATCACATAATTTGCTTCTTAAACTATCAAAGGCTCTGAGAAGTCCTGCAGTCATTCCGTTTCACACAGCATTTCGTGAACGTGGCCATGAAGCGCCCCTTCGCAGAAAACTTACTGACAGTCTGCAGAACTCGGGGTCCATGAAACGCATTTTGGCAAATACTGCTCTGACCAATAGAAACAGCACTAAAAAGGTGGGATTAGGGACACTCAAACGAAGGATAGTTTCTTGGGCAGGTTTCCGACTGTTCCTCAAATCACAACAGAAGCATCTGCCTCCTCCCCAGCCTCAGAACAGAGAATGCTGATGAGGCCAAGGTCCGTGGGACTCCTGGCTGGCAAACGGAGGGCCAAACCTTGGCTGCAGCAAAGCTTGTCTGTGGCTCTGGGACCAGTCGTTTTTAGGTGGGCGGAGGGGTCAGGCATCTGGAACAGCCAACAGATGTTCCAGCCGCTGTTGGATCCCAGCCTGGGCTCCTGCTTTGCCTAATTCCAATATTTGGCTGCTGCTCCCGCCTAATTCATATTCCAATGTCAACACTGCATAATCTCCCCCAAACACTGACAGCCTTGGACTGGGAAAGGGGAAGGGACAGCTGATGAGCGGGGGCAGAGAGACCAAGGGGGAGAGGAAGAGGAGGTGAGAGAGAAGCCCTCAAAAGCTCCCAGCCGGCCTCCATCTGAGGCCATTAGGACCTGAAATCCCCCCCTGGCGAGACAAGACTGTGGTGCCAGGGGCACCAAGCATCCACGCCATGCAATTAGTGACACAGGCCTCCTGTGCTCAGAGAAGGGGAACCGGAGCCCCCCAAAGTTGTCAGGCTGGGCCGCCTAAGAAGGTGGGTCTTGAATGATGTGCAAGCAAGAAAACACGACCACAGTCCAGACACCGGAGTCCAGCTCTGGCTGTGCCTCTGACAGGCTGAATGACCTCAGGTAAGTCCCCCAACCACTCTGGGCTTCATTTCGTTTATAAAAGGAAGAGGTTTCCTGTCTCCGGGGAGGGGACAGTAGAGCAAGGCGAGGCAAAGCACAGCCCCAGGCGCAAAGCTGACTCCGCCCTTGCTCTCGGCCTCACCGGACTCCAGCATCATCTGGAAAATGGGAGCACTGGGGTGTGTCCACGCAGGAAGCAGGAATGGAGAGAGGGCATGTGGAGCATGGGTTTCCAAGCTGGGCTGTGAAGGTTCTGGAGAAGCTATCACAAGTCACGCTTGCTGCCTATCTTCCCTCCCAGGCCTCACTGCTCCTTGTCTTATGCAATCCTCATGAGAGTGTTATTAACCCATTTTATAGAAGAGGAAACTGAGGCTAAGTAACTGGCCCACAGTCACCCGGCTGGAGGTGATACACAGCTGGAGGCAAAGGAGATTTTTCTGAGGCCAAGCCCCAGGGCCCGTTCCAGCATCCCACACTGTCTTTCTAAGCTTCAGGAATGGCGAAGGGGTGGCCTGGGACCCAGGAGTAGCCCCACCGCTGCTGGCTGATGGAGGGGGCAGGGGACTGCGAGCCACCCCCGGCCACGGCCACGGCGGCGGCTGGTGCCTTCCCTCAGGTCTCCTTCCTCCCACAGGATTCTGTCTCCACCCTGAGTGGCCTCCTCCCATGCCCCCACCACCCACCGCCACCTCCACTCCCCCACGGAGATCCCAGCCCCCACCCTACTCACCCCCACTATTTCTGCCCGCCGCCACCTTTCCCCTCTGCCCTCGGTCCACGCTGTTCCCAGGCAACTGCTCCCCTGATTCGGACCACAAACTCCCTGGAATTCAGTGACCTCCACCCAAATTTTCCCCAGGGCCCCATCCAGGCAGACTTCCCGCAGAGGGCTGGCTGCTAATAAATATGCGTGAGATTTGCATGCCATTTGCATACACTTATAAGGACCTGGAAGGCAATTTTCAAGTGAAGGATTATCAAAACTGCCTTTCCCTCCTTATCTCTCTGTTTCTTCCTGTTCTTTTGAGCCCACCCCCAGGCACCGGCCCTGCCTTCCTATTTCTGGATGTGGGAACCAAAGCAGGATGAATAATATTTTTTTAAATAACAATTGCCATTTATTGAGCACCTACAATGTACTAGGCCCTGCCCCTCACAATAACTTCCAAGGAATTGCTGTCCGAGGGGGCCTGAAGGGACTCCGTAAAGAGAAACCCTCTAGGGGCTCCTGGGTGGCTCAGTCGGTTCAGCGTCCGACTTTGGCTCCGGTCATGATCTTGCGGTCCATGAGTTCGAGCCCCACGTCAAGCTCTGTGCTGACAGCTCAGAGCCTGGAGCCTGCTTCAGATTCTGAGTCTCCCTCTCTCTCTTCCCCTCCCTGGCTCCCACTCTGTCTCTCTCTGTCTCAAAAATAAACAGTAAAAATAAATAAATAAATAAATAAATAAATAAATAAATAAATAAATGTTTTTTAAAAAAAGAAAGAGAGAGAGAGAGAACCCCTCTTCCCAGCCCCTGCTCAGAACCAACAAAAAGAGTGACACAGGCAGATGAATGGCCTCTTCACTACAGGTAAAGCTCATTTGGGGGTAATATGTCTTAGGTCTGTAGTTTCCTAATTCTGAACACACTCATTCCCAGACTGTGGACACCCCATCACTCAGCCTCCCCTGGTGAAGACAGGGCTGGCCCCTGGAAAACTTGAGGCACAGAAGAACATGCGGTGGGGGCAGCTGAGTGGCTCAGTCAGTTAAGCCACCAACTCTTGATTTCGGCTCAGGTCATGATCTCAGGGTTCGTGAGATCAAGCCTCACATCGGACACTGCACTGACAGCTCAGAGCCTGCTTGGGACTTTCTCTCTCCTTCTCTCTCTTCCTCTTTCCCACTCGCTCTCTCTCTCTCTCTCTCTCTCAAAATAAATAAATAGAAGAAGAAGAAGAAGAAGAAAAAGAAGAAGAACAGGAGAAGAAGAGGAGGAGGAGGAGAAGGAGGAGCATGCAGAAGACCCATGCTCTCTACAGATGGGCAGACCCCCAAAGAGAAAGGCAGGAGCCCCATGCAGCAGGAACTTGGTCCCCTCTGCACTGGTTGTATGTTACCCCTCCTCCCTGGGGGAGACTGGGGTGGGTGGGATAAGAGAAGCCCAGAATGTTACTCTAATGGATGCTTCCTCTATAGGCGGGGAAACATTAGGAGTGGGTAAGAAGTATTTCCCCATTTTACAGATGTGAAAACAGGGGTTACCTACCAGAAAGGTTACATAGCTCGCCCAAGATCGACTGGTAAGGAAGCAATGGGGTTGGCCCTGAAACCCAGGGCTAACTCCAGAGCCTGTGGGCCCTCTGTATCACTGCAGTCATCTTTTTGAGAAAAGCACATGGCCAAGGGAATGGGAACAAAGAGAGAGCATGGGGAAGAGGACAGAGGGAAAGCTGAGAGGTACCCAACTGTGGGTCAAGGGCAGCTGGAGAAAATCTACTGTCTCAGAGCGAGAGCCGGGAGGGTTTCAGGCACCGTGGAGTTCAGGGGCCACGCTCGTACATGCCCACAGGAGTGAGGCAGCCTGTGAATGAGTTGATGGGGTAGAAGAAAATAGGGAGTGGTGGAGACCGTGATTACGGGGCAGGGGCAGACCCAACCCAACCCCAGCTCACCTTGGGCATGCAGAACACAGCCCCAGCTCACCAGGTCATTCGCCTTTTCAAGAAATCCCAGAAGTCAAGTTATCACACGAAATCTTCCTATTTGTATATGTTGGCTCAATGTTCAAGAGAACGAACAAACATTGCTCAGGCAAGCTAGAGCTTCTTGGCTCTAGCCCACTGACCACAGTCAGCAACCTCTAAAAATCCAATCCCATCACTTCATAAATGTGCTCACTGAGCTCCAGGACTGGCTGCATTCTTGTCCCCTGCTGCCTCCCCACGCAGCACAGTAAGTGCTCAATCAGTTGTAGGGAACATCCATGGACGTCCATACCAGTGCCAATCACACCAGTGCCAATCACACCAGTGCCAATCAAGTGGAGTACCAGGTGTCCTGAGCCCTAGTTCAGTGCCCCTTCCACAAGCTCCCAGTTATTCTCATTGTCTTCTATTCCGGGAGATGCTTGTAGAAATGCAGTCAGAATCTCTGTGTGTAAAGGTTGGAAATCTGCATTTTTAACAAGCCACCCAGGGAATTCTTAAGCACACTAACATGTGGGAACCATCACAGGGAGATTAAGTGCAAAGATGCATCTTAAGTGCAAAGATGAGATTAAGTGCAAGCACGCGTTTGTATTCCGGCTCTGTCGGGGTCAGCAATGTGACTGGAAGAGACTTACCCTCTCTGAGCCTCAGTTTCCTCATCTGCAAAACAGACACTATCGCCTGCCCCACACACTTGCCTTGAGGAGAAAATGAAGTCAGATACACAAGAGCACTTTGTAAACCCTTGAACAGTAGTTTTTCAAACTGCAGGTCTCAGCCAATAAATGGGATGCAAGATCAATTTAGTGGGTCCTGACCAGCATTATTTTTAACAAAATAGAATGGAATAGAAAGAATATTGTTTTATGAAATTTTTATGAAACATGAAATATATATGTGTGTATGAGAATATATGCACTTATGGGAATTCTGGGTCGCAATACATGCTGTTTTCTTCCCATGAGTAGTGGTTAAAAAAGTTGTATTAAAAAGTACGCATAGGGGCGCCTGGGTGGCGCAGTCGGTTAAGCGTCCGACTTCAGCCAGGTCACGATCTCGCGGTCCGTGAGTTCGAGCCCCGCGTCGGGCTCTGGGCTGATGGCTCAGAGCCTGGAGCCTGTTTCCGATTCTGTGTCTCCCTCTCTCTCTGCCCCTCCCCCGTTCATGCTCTGTCTCTCTCTGTCCCAAAAATAAAAAAAATAAAAAAAAAAAACGTTGAAAAAAAAAAAAGTATGCATAGGTTTCAGGGCTCCTGGGTGGCTCAGTGCGTTAAGCATCCAACTTCTGCTCAGGTCATGATCTCACGGTCCGTGGGTTTGAGCCCCCCATCGGGCTCTGTGCGGACAGCTCAGAGCCTGGAGTCTGCTTTGGATTCTGTGTCTCCCCCTCTCTCTGCCCCTCCCCTGCTCATGCTCTCTCTCCCATTCTCTCTCTCAAAAATAAACATTAAAAAAATTTCTTTTAAGTACACTGTTCTAAGAGACAAACCGAAAAACAGACTCTGAACTATACAGAACACACTGGTGGTTACCAGAGGGGAGTGGGCGAGGGGATGGGGGAACTAGGGGATGAGGATTAAGGAGTGCACTTGTCATGATGAGCACCAGGCGATGTATGGAAGTGTTGAATCATTGCATTGGACACCCGAAACTAATATTACACAGTATGTTAACTCACTGGAATTCAAATGAAAACTTTTTTTGAAAAAGTGCACTGCTCTAAATATAGTTGTAAATCTTCATGACCTTGAATTAGGCAATGTTTTCTTAGCTATGACGCTGAAAGCACAAGCAACAAAAGACAAAATAGATAAATTGGACTTCAACAAAATTTTAAACTCTTGCGTCTCGAAGGGCATTATTAAGAAAGTGAAAAGGCAAACCACAGAACAGGAGAAAATGTTTGCAAATCATGCATCTGACAACAGTCTAGATTCCAGAATATATAAAGAACTGTTACAACTCAACAATAAAATGACAGCCCAATTTAAAAATGGGCAAAGGTCTCGAACAGGCATTTCTCCAGAGAAGACATGCAAATGGCCAGCAAGCACATGAAAAGATGCTCGACATCGTTAGTCATTAGAGAAATGCATATCAAAACCGCAATGAGCTATGACTTCACACCCACTAGGATGCTTACGATCAAAAAAACAAACAATAACAGGTGTTGACAAGGATGTGGGGAAACCAGAACTCATACATTGCTGGTGGGAAGGTAAGATGGCACAGCCACTTTGGAAACAGGCCGTTCCTCAAAAAGTTAAACAAAATTACCATATGACCCAGTACTTTTTCTCCTAGGTATATATATATACCCATGAGGAATTAAAATACATGTCTACACGAAAACTTGTACACGAATGTTCATAGCAGCATTATTCACAATAGCCAAAGGTGTAAACAATCCAATGTCCATCAGCTGATAAATACACAAAATGTGGTATCGCCATGCATGAGAATATTATGCAGTCGTAAAAAGGAATGAAATCTTTCAACGTTTATTGATTTGGGGGACAGAGAGAAACAAAGCACGAACGGGGGAGGGGCAGAGAGAGAGGGAGACACAGAATCAGAAACAGGCTCCAGGCTCTGAGCCATCAGCCCAGAGCCTGACGCGGGGCTCGAACTCACGGACCGCGAGATCGTGACCTGGCTGAAGTCGGACGCTTAACCGACTGCGCCACCCAGGCGCCCCAAAGGAATGAAATCTTGATTCAGGCGATGATATGAATGAACCTTGCAAATATTATGCTAAATGAAAAGAAGCCAGTCATCAAAGGCCACATATTGTGTGACTCCATTTACATGTCCAGCACAGACAAATTCATAGAGGCAGAAAATATATTAGTGTTTGCCATGGGCTAGAGGCAGGAGGCCATAGAGAGTGACTGCTAAAGGGGATGGGATTTCTTTTCTAGAGTGTGAAACTATTCTGGAACTAAACAATGGTGGTGATTGCATAACCTTGTAAATACATAAAAAAAACACTAAATTGTATTCAGGGCGCCTGGGTGGCTCAGTCAGTTGGGAGTCCGACTTGGGCTCAGGTCATGATCTCACAGTTTGTGGGTTCGAGCCCCGCGTCAGGCTCTGTCCTGACAGCTCAGAGCCTGGAGCCTGCTTTGGATTCTGTGTCTCCCCCTCTCTCTGCCCCTCCCCTGCTCGTGCTCCGTCTCTCAATAATGAATAAATGTTAAAAGAATTTTTTAATAAAAAAACACTACATTGTACTCTTTAAGAGTGAATTTTATATGAATTATATCTCAAAAAAAGATGCGGTCCTGAAACATTGTACACATGGAATTTATTCGTGCTAAAGAAGATGAGACAGGAGAAGCAATAAAGCCCCCAGGAGGAGGGAGCTAAGATTGTTACGGGTCTGGGCAAGCCATCTGAATGAATGAATGAGTGAACGCATGAATGAATGAATGAATGAATGAATGATTTTCAGGCACTGTGGATGGTATTGTTACCTGGTACAATCTCTTTGAGGGGCAATGTGGCAATATCTACTAGAAACTAAAAGTACTCAAACCCCTGACCTCACACTTTCTGTTTTGGGAATTGTAGCCTTCAAAGAGACTCCCAGAAGGGGTGCCTGGGTGGCTCATTCAGTTCAGCCTCTGACTCTTGACTTTGGCTCGCGTCATGATCTCACTGTTTGTAAAATGGATCCCCACATCAGGCTCTACGCTGGCAGCACAGAGCCTGTTTGGGACTCTCTCTCTCTGCCTCCCGCCCCCCCCCCCCCCCTTCACGTGTGTGCGCGTGCTCTCTCTCAAAATAAATAAACATTAAAAAAAAATACTTCCAGAAGGGAGGGGGTCGCAATAAATACAAGTACACTCATTACAATGTGGTTTGTAATTGAGAGAAAATGAGTAAATAATACCTAGCAATTGAGAAACAATTAAGCAATAATCATGATTGAGTCGCACATGGAATACTGGGCAAATGGCGGTATCCAAGAGTCAGTATGAAGAGGGGGGAAAGCTGCAGCCACAGCGTGAATGGGGGAGAAAACATAACTTCTTTGTGACAGAAGAAGTCCAGCTAATAAGTTGTCTAGTCTCAAAGTATCTCCCCCACCCCCCCACCCCCACCGCCAAGATATTTATTCATTTCAAAGGGGAAGAGAGTAAGTTTACAGGACAGAATTCCAGCAGATAACCACCCAAACCAAGCGATCAAGGTTAACGACACCTGTGATATGACCCGTGGGTATCGTGTACCCCCTGGGAAAGGCACATTCCTTCAGAGTATTCCTGCCGAAAAGGCACAATCTCAATCCAGGCATGAAAAAAAAAAAAAAAACCAGCAGACAAAACCAAATGGAACAATGTTCTAGAAAATAAGTGATGAGTACTCTTCAAAAGTGTTAAGGTTGTGAGCAACAAAGAAGAACTAAGACACTTGCCCAGACCAGAGGAGTCTAAGGTGACCTGACAGCTCAGTGCAGTGTGAATCCTGGATTAGGTCCCGGAACAGAAAAAAGGTTATTAATAGAAAAACCAGTGAAATCTGAATAAAGTGTGTAGGTTACCTAATAGTATTATACCAATGCTACTTTCCTAGTTTTGATAATTGCATTATGGTTATGCAAGACGTTAACATGAAGGAAGGCGAAGTGAAGGATATTAAGGGTACTCTGTACTATTTTTGCAACTTGTCTGTAAGTCTATAATTATTTCAAAATAAAAAAAATTGAACAGAATGGATCTTATAATCCTATTTTTGTGTAAAGGAATTATAATCTTGGGTGAGCGTTTGCTGATTGTTTTCTGTACTAAGCTGAATAGTGTTCTTCCAAAAATTCATATCCATCTGGAACCTCAGAATGTGACTTTGGAAACAGGTTCTTTGCAAATGTGGTTCGTGAAGTGAGGTCACAGCACATTCCATCTCCCCAGCCTCGAAGAATGGTTCGGGGACTGGGTGTGTGACCCAATGTGAGGCAGTGAGACTTGAGGAGACAATTGCTTCCAGCTCCCAGGAAAGAAGCTTCCTCGCTTCCAGCAGGAACCCCCTCTCCTATTAGACCTGAACAAGGAAGCCGTCATGCTATGTAAGAAGGGGAACCAGCATCCAGGTGAAACGAACCCACCAGGAAACAGAACGGAGAGACAGAGACACTGGTTCATCAGTGGGCTACTGGATCAAACCCCACCTGAAACCTGCCCAGCTTTGAACTTTTGCATTACGTGAGCCACTAAGTCCCTCTCTGGTTTAGGTCAGTGGACTAAGCAGTCTCGACTAACTCAAGTAAGGCCACATCCCCCAAAACAAAGGCTGTCGTCATTATTAGGATCTTCATTCTCGCTTAGTTTTGTTTCCCTCAGTGCTGGTTTCACTGTTAGTCAGGCCCTGCCCTCCTGGCCCAGATTCAGCTCAGCAACTCTGTGGAAAGAAAGCGTCTCCTTTGTATCAGTCACCTGTCTGCTGCAATGATGCCGTCTAAGAGGCCACACTGAGAATCTCAGCTGCTTACGGTAGCAACCATTCATCTCAAACTCATCGTGCTGCAGGTTAACTGGGGGGTGGCTAGTATCAGCTGGGTTAGGCTGGAGTCCGGTCTTCAGGCTGCATCCCCTTTGTTCCACACTCTCCACGCTGGGACTGCAGATGAAGGTCATGGCCATCTCGGGGTATGCCTTTCTCATGGTGGAGGTCAGGAGTTCAAGAGTGGCAAGTGGAAACATGAGGTACCCC
Source organism: Prionailurus viverrinus (assembly GCF_022837055.1). NCBI lineage: Eukaryota > Metazoa > Chordata > Mammalia > Carnivora > Felidae > Prionailurus > Prionailurus viverrinus. The sequence continues at coordinate 98,273,851 of NC_062570.1, forward strand.
TTTAAGGCCTGGCTGGAAACGGGGCACATTGTCACTTCTACTCACATTCCTTTGACCACGGCCTTTGACCTTTGGCCTTTGACCAAGGCCACCATCCCTTGGGTGGGAAGAATACTGGCCCACAGCGAGCCGTGGCAGGCACAGGGAGGGAAGAAAGACGGTCACCAGGTAATTTGATCAGACGTATCTCCCTCAACAGTGCCTCAGAAAGCTTGGAACTGACTCACTGGCCTGGTGTGGGGTCACGGCACCTCCCTGAAGCAACTTCTGTGGCCTGGTGTTGGGGGTGGGGGGGTGGGGATGGTGCAGGGAAGCTTGTTTCCCAAAGGAAAATCAAGGTGCTGCTACCACAGTGAGAAACAGTGGATCCCCCGTAGGCAAAATAAGTAAATAAGTGAACAAACCAGCTCTCCGTTGTTCTCAAGCTACGCCAAGCACATGGGCCACCTGGGAATCTTCTTAAAATGAACATCCTGATTCAATAGGTCCTGGGTGGGGCCTGAGAGTCCACTTTTCCAAAACGTCGCAGGTGATGCTGGTAAGGCCCCGGAGTAATGACCAAGAATGAAACTGGGGGGGCGCCTGGGTGGCTCTGTCGCTTACACGTCCGACTTCGGCCCTGGTCATGAGCTCACAGTTCGTGGGTTCGAGCCCCGCGTCGGGCTCTGTGCTGACGGCCCGGAGCCTGGAGCCCGCTTCGGATTCTGTGTCTCCCTCTCTCTCTCTGCCCCTCCCCTGCTCGTGCTCTCTCTCTGTCTTTCAAAAATTAGTAAGTGTTAAAAACAAAAAAGGTGGGGCGCCTGGGTGGCTCAGCCGGTTGAGCGGCCGACTTCGGCTCAGGTCATGATCTCGCGGTCCGTGAGTTCGAGCCCCGCGTCGGGCTCTGGGCTGATGGCTCAGAGCCTGGAGCCTGTTTCGGATTCTGTGTCTCCCTCTCTCTGACCCTCCCCTGTTCATGCTCTGTCTCTCTCTGTCTCAAAAATAAATAAACGTTAAAAAAATTAAAAAACAAAAAAACAAAAAAGGTAAAAATTTAAAAAAAAAATGAAATGGGGAAAATCTCAACCTTCCTACACCGTCTTCTCATTTATAAAATGACAAGTTCACCTGCCATGTGGACATTTCCCCGCAAAGAATACAGTGCCCTCCGGGAGTAAGGGGATGTGATATCTGTGTTAGTTCTCACCCTCTTCGCCCCCAGGACTCCCCAAGCCCCCACGAAAGGGCTCACAATAGGGCCAGCAGGGAGATAAGAAGCAAATATCACAATGCGGGTACAGCTTCCCATTAGCTGCATTAACTGCCTCCTGCAATAATGTTGGTGTAATCCATAAGATTCAATTATGGTTATCAGGCAATTAGGCACACCACAGAGAGGTTATTGCATAATTAATGCTCAGCCCCCATCCAGCAGCTTCAGAAAGTGGTGCAGGTAAGGCGCCTCTCCCACCCGCACTCCGGGGAGGAGCAAGGATGCCAGACAGAGGCTGCCCCCACCTGGGGCCCTGAGGAGAACGTTCTTAGGAAAGGAGCCCCAGAGACGTGGGAGGGGACGGTGTGCCCCAGAAAGAGTTGGAGCCAGTGACGGTGGGGAAGTCCTCACAGGGGGCCACTGTGCTTGAGCCGTCAGGCTTTAACCTCCCGGCACGGTTCAGATCCTGCCTCGGCTTCTGACGGGCCTCACGTACGTACAGCGTCAGGCACCCACCCAATGTGAAAGCCTCAGTTTCCCTGTCAGCTAAAGAAGGGAATTGATAATAACTGCGTCGTCGGGTGTCATGAGAACTGGGGAAGAGAGCTTGCCTATTGCTTCGAGAGCTACTCCGGGGCTACTTTTATTATCTCCTTGTCTGGGCCTCAGTGTCCTCATCTCTAAAATGGGGACGAGTCCCGCCTTGCCTGGGCTTGAAGGATCATCGAGTAAGTCAAACAAGATGACACACACGTGCGTGGGGAATTCAGAGCGTTTTGTTAACATGCCATTGCGCCTTAGCTACCCGTGCCTGGCTTTCTGCTGAACCCTCCAGGACTCCGCAGCGCTCAAGTCCCCAGGCGTCTGCTACCCTGCAGTAGGGCCGTGGGTGGTCGACCCCACTCAAGGGGTGCAAATCGAATGGTCTGAGTGGGTAGAACAGAAAGGAATTATTCCTTGAGCCATGATGCGGCTCATGACATTCAAATGAGCCTCAAGTGATACAAAAGAGAAAAATCGTCGAAGAAGTCGGCTGACACAGTGCAGGGGAGAAGTGAGGGAGGAGACCAAGATCCCAAAAGGGGAGAAGTCAGCGGCTGGTACAGGGGGCACAGAGGGGAGGAGGAAGCTGGCTGCGGGGAGAGTGGTTAGGACTTTGTGAGAAAGCCTGAGAGCTTTTCATATCATCCTTGTGTGACCCAGCTGCTGAAATGCACATCGTCACCAACATGTACACGCATACACAGACACGCGCGGGTGCGTGCACGCATGCGTATGCAAATACAGCACACTTTGAAAGACACAGACACGTGCAAGCTCAGTGATGCCTTAGAATCGACCAGCCTCCTGGTGTTTTGTTTTTTTTTTTTTTTTTGTACATCCAACGTGGGGCTCGAACTCATAACCCCGAGATCAAGAGCAGAATGCTCTTCCAACTTATTCAGCCGGGGGGGGGGGGGTGGGGGGGTGGGGGCGGGGGGGCGCGCGGCGTCTCTTGGAAATTGGCCCGAGACCCTTTTCCCACCATCCTCTCCAACTGAGCATGTGCTTCCAAAGCTTTCCACAAGAGGGCGCTCAGGAACTCGAATTCAGGAGTCGCTGGTGAGCTGATTCTGTAGAATTCGGAGCTTAGAGGTTTGGGGGACCCTGCATCTGATAACTGAGAAAGCCGAGGCCCAGAGGAGGAAATGACTTGTTCCGGCTCATAGCCAATGACCCCTTCCCGGTCCCGCTGCGGAGATGATGGTCAGGGATGGGGAGTGGCGGAGAACCTGTTGTCACCCGGAGAGGTGGGTTGGAGAGGAAGGGTCAAGGAAAGGCAGCGATATAGAAAGTAAATTCTCAGGTTTTGTCAGACGCTGACAAAATGTACCGTGACCCCGAATAAGTGCTCTGTCCTGTTTTCTCTTCTGTGAGGGAGCCGCTCAGGACCCTTCCAGGTCTCAGGTCAGCTGTCACTTCCCCACACAGGCCTCCCCTGATGGCACCCCACCCTATCACTATTTTATCTGCACCAAAATATTGCCACGTATGATTATTTAAAACTGTCTCCTTTACTAATGTGCTTAAGGGGCACCTGGCTGGCTCAGTCGGTGGAGCGTGCGACTCTTGATCTCGGGGTTGTGGGTTCAAGCCCCACATCGGGTGTAGAGATTACCTTAAAAAAACCTAAATCTTCAGGGGAAAAAAAAAGAAAGGACTTAAGAGTTCATTTTGTCTCCTCCAGGAGAATGTAAACCTCATAGGAGCAGGGACCTGGGGTGTCCTGTTCCCCAACCCTCCTCCCAGCCCCCCCAGCATGGCCACCCCTCTGGGTAGCCTGGGCCTGGCGGGGCGGCCCAGAGTGGAATGTAGAGAGCCTGCACCTCAATGGAGAGAGGCTGTCTCAGCCGTGTGCTGGTGCTGCCCTCTGGTGGCGATGGGTCGCCATCGCACCTGGCTCTCTCCTGCTCACCAGTGGGCCTTCTAACCTTCCCCCGGACACCGGGGCCCCTGTCTGTGGAAGTAAAGCGATCTTGTCTCCAGCCAGCCTCACAATTCATAAAGATGATGTTGATTGTCAGCTCCATCTTGGAAGAGACACTTTCAGGACAAACATAACGAGGGTGCCTCTCTCTACAAAGTCTAATAGAGCCAGATAAACCAGTCCAACTGTTCCATTTCAAAGATGGAGTCACCGAGGCAAAAGCCAGGGCCACAGGATAAAGTCGACCGGCCTCAGAAAACCCTAGGGTAACTGTCACCCATTATACCACCCACTGATAAGCAACAGGGCGGTCTTACCTTGCGCAAAAGCGCGTGCTCCTGAAGACCTTGCAAAATCCAAAACGTGCGTATTTCCAGACTAATTGCACCGCGGAAAGGAATGCGCAGTAGAAAGGAGGTGTTGCATAAATCTGCCCCCCTCGTGGCATCTTTTTGCTTTCACGCTGCTTTTTATTTTCCTGGCATGAGCTCTAATACTTCACGGAGCCCTCTCTGCGAGATTAACAGCCCCACATTTCCCGCCGGTGGTTTGGCCCTTCTTCATAGCCTGTTACCCCATCTCACTTCCTTTCCCAACGTTATTGATTTTCGGGTGCGTGTAGCAGCACCGCCGCTTAAAGAACGCTTGGCTGGCACGGCTTTAGGATACAGATAAAAGATTTAAAGTTATAATAACCGTGAATGTTGGGGAAACGGCACAATTGTCTCCAGAATCCCCCACAGAAATTAGAAGAGACGCGAGTGCGTGCGAACAGTGCGTGCATGTAGATTCTATTTAATAACCAAAGCAACGTTGCCGTGTGGCTGGTTTACAGTTCCCAGGTAACAACTCACTTACCTTCTCCGACTCCAGGAAACTGTGTGATTCTGACACTCGGTTGTAACTGAGCGGCTTTGCATTATTTCCAGCTTCGTGCATAAACATTTATTAGCACTTTTTTAAGTTTACTTATTTTTGAGAGGGAGAGAGAGAAAGCGCAAGTGGGGGAGGGGCAGAGAGAGAGAGAGAAGGAGAGAGAGAATCCCGACCAAGCTCCGTGCTGTCAGCGCAGAGCTCGATGCAGGGGCTGAAACCCTCGAACCCGGAGCAGTGAGATCGTGGCCTGAGCCAAAGCTTAACTGACTGAGCGAGCGACCCAGGCGTCGCCTTAGCATTTTCATGTTGCCTCTTTCCAAAGCCGCATAGTTGAAATTCTTCTAACTGTGACTTCACCCTGCGTGATCTCCCTTGCTAGGTCCTGAACCCCAGAAGGGTGGTAATGAATGACCACACCCAACAGTCACAGCTGTGGATTTCAGAAATTCCAGCCCCTCACCTCATACTCACGCAGGGCCCCTTCGGAGGCACCATCGGCAGAGGCCTAGTTGGGTGCCCCCCCCCCCACCCAGCCACCCACCATATCTACTTCTCCCGAAGTCTGGAAAAGGGGGCTCCCCTGGGAGGAGCCCTCTTGTCTCCGGAGGGCCGGTGTCAGAATCTGGGAAATCCCACCCCTCAGAGAATTGATGGCCCCAAGTGAGATAATGACCCAGCCAGGAAGACCCTTCCCACTAATTCACAAGTTCATCATTTCCATTGCTCTGCTGATAGAAAGCAGGGGGTCCCGGCTCTGGCTTTACACACATGTCTGCCAAGTCATTCTGCCTCTGGACTGTTTCTAAGACTTAAAGGACCTGGAGAGGAGCCTGGGGGCCTCTCAGCCCAGACCAGCCCCTCCCCACCTCCCACAGGGCCTGCCCTCCCCCTCCACCACCCCCTTCCCCACTCTCTCCAACCCCCACCCACATACCCCCACAACCCTCGCCACCCTACCCGACGCCCCCCAACCCCCACCCCCGGCCCAGCCAGCAAATCTGCAAATTTGCCTGGTGAGTAAGTCAGGGGGACTCAAAACCACATTCCTCCTACCCTTCAGGAGACGGTGGAGTCACCAGGCCCACAGGCAATGGTCCCAGCCTGGACTCCCGCCCACTCCCAGGAAGCTCCCTTTTCCTCCATGGAACCCATATTACACACGGTGGGCAATCTCTTGCTCTCTCTGGGCCTCCGCTTTCCCCTCTGAAAAATGGGCAGCCTGGGCTTCTCCAGCTCCTCCAGCGAAGCCTCCTCAGAATGTAGGAATTCAACCTCCACCCTCTGCTCCCCACCCCCACTCCAGGACCTTGCCTCACCCCTCCTCCTTGGTCCCTCTCTCTCTTTCTTTCTCTCTCCTCTGCTGCCCTGGGTGCTGCGGGGGGCGGGGACACTGAGGCCACTGTTGGCTGAGCTCCCAGGCACCAGAGCGGGGACCCCACAGAACAGTAGGTGAAGGAAGAGGGGAGGGTCTTGAGGAGGAGAGAGTGTGACGGCCCCGCTCCATCGTGCCCAGCCCCGGGTTAACTAGGTTAGCCCTGCGACACTCCCGGCCCATTTTTGCCCTGCTCCTGCTATGTTTGAACCATCAATCCGCATTCTTATCTCCTAGCAGGCAAGGGGGCTCCTGAGGACCAGGGGCACCCAGGGCTTTCCGCTCTGTGTCCCCAGCACCTGCAAGCCGGGACCTGTTTCCTGACTGGATTGGGTGTTCCCGGTGCAGGTGCCATGATGGTAACAGGGTCCCAGCCTGCAGCCTGCTCATCATGTCCCGAGTGTCCATGCACGACTGAACGGTGTCACCAAGAAAGGAGCAGCACTGGGCTCTCCCCTGGCTCTCTCTTCCTTCTCTTCTCAGCTTCGCGGCCTTTTAATCTCTTACCTCCCTCCCCTCGCCACCAAGACCCCGTCCAGTTGTGTCCAGCCTCCCTGCTGGAGAGCCGGTCCCTTCAGGCTCTTTCTGAGTCGCTATGGAACGGGGATGGGGAAGGGAGGGCCGGAATTTGGCATCATGAGGGTACAGGAAAGAAGGTAGGATCTTCACGGTGGTCTGGCTTCTGGGCACGGTGTCTACGAATCATTCCGAACTTTCTCCTCAGGGAAATTCACGTGCTTGCCCATTTTCATATCCAATTCTGCCCCAAGAATATATGCGTCCTCCCCACCTCTAGTTACGTTTCTAAAGACTGTCTTTCGTTACTTGCGTCATGGGAAGCACCAGGTTCCAGTAAGCGTGCCCAAGGAGAAAAGACGGGGCTGAGGAGAGAAACACCTGCCGTGCCAGTGACGGTAAAGTGTGGTTTCCTTGAACCCAGATCCTGGTGTCAGCCCTCAACTTCCTCCTCCTCCAGGAAGCCCTTCTGGAGGGGGTAAGTCCCGCAATACAAGAAGCGGCACCGGATGTTTCCCAGATACGTCTCTTGTTCTCCGGCCTCTGCACTCTGCCACCTTACGAGTCCTTCTTCCCTGGGTGTCCAAATGCTCCGCATCTGTCACTGCCAGCTCTCAATGCCACGACTTCCCAGGTGAAAGCGTCTGCTCCCCTGTTAGAGCTGCCCCAAAAACACTTTGTGCCACAGGCTGCCCGGATCACAGGAGGCGTGGGTCAGCCTGGGGCCCAGGGGCAGCTCCCACCTGATTTTGCTCAGCTGTCTTTCAAGTCACTTTCAGCTTTGGGACCTCCTCTTCTACCTGGAGGCTGGCCATGAGCTTAGAGGCCATTTAGGCCAACCCACTCTGGGTGTCACCTCCCCGCTGGCCTGTGAGCCAGACGCCAGGCCTACATTCATGGGACACTGAGGAGTCAGTGGGTTTGTTGAGTGACTAAAATGACTAAATTCAGAACTCGGGGACGTGAGCTGTAAGGCAGTCTCAGAATTAAGCCTCTGAGCCCGCTCGGTGCCGCAGCTGCCTTTCCTTTTCCTCCACCAGCCCAGTAACAACGTCACCTTCTAAGCCACCAGCCAGCCAGCTGCACGCTCAGCATGACCCTGGGTGGAATAATAAAAAATGTTAACACTAGGTCCACTCACTTATTTTTCCCAATGTAATTGGATACCATGGAAGTAATAACAATAATAATAACTGCAAATTTTGATGAAATGCCTATTCTTCCTGGCCATGGGCTCTAGGCTTTCCCATGAAGGATCTCTTGTAAGCCCCGTGATAATCCACGAGGTAAATTCCGTTGTTAGCCCAACTCTTCGGGCCAGCAAACGAAGCTGAAAGAGGTTGTTGAACTTGCCCAAGGTCACAAAGCAAGCTAGTGACAGTAGTTGGGAACTTCGTGAAACCACTTCTTATGCATTCGTGTTGCAATATTTTTGCATTTTTATAGCCCTCTTTCAGACCTTGGATTTGTGTTTGTTAATTTAATGTCCTAATCTCTTTTCGGTTCATGATGTCTGCTCTTTTTGTTTCGTGAGCTGTCAATTCTGTCTTCCTCTCTAAGAGAGTAGAAATGTTCTGTGGAATTTGTGAAAACAGAGCTAAATAGGTAAAATGGACATGGATGACTGAAAATAAATTTTTTTAATGGAACAACCTAAAAAGCAGACAGAAATGCTTTCAAAATGCGTATGGAAATTGCAAAATCTCCCCAGGGTGCAACGACCTTATCAAGACATGATCTAATGGCTGTAAACATTCATTTCCAACCGAATTCCTTTCTGTTGATTTACTCGAACCTAAGGAAAAAAACTTTACAATTTGTTATAACTTTGTCAGACAAATGCATAATTGCTGGAAAATTATTTAGAAATTAAAATCCCAAAAGACTGGAGGTGGCGATGGAACATAAAGAGATACCGACAAAAGCTAAAATATACTTTTAAAGTTTCAGGTCTACCCCATGGTGCATAAAAATTAATACTTAAAAAACAGGCCAGAAATACTGTTTCAGCCAACCTTTTTTGTATCTGCTTTATTGAAGTGTAATTGCATATGATAAAATGCACAGGTTTTTTTGAGTGCAAGAGTTTAAGTTCTGACAAACATATATACCCATATAACAACCATATGGTCAAGGTGCTGTTCAATATTGACACTGATAAGAGACTGAACACATCCATTATCCCAGAAAGTTCCCTTATGCCTCTTTGCAATCAACCCACCCACTCCCAGTCAACCAATGATCTACTCCCTATAATCACAGTTTATGTCTGTCTGTTTTGGAATTTCCTATAAATGGACTCATATGGTACATATCCTTTTATGTCTATCTTCTTTCACTCAGTACAATGTTTTTGAGAGTTATCCACGTTGTTGCATGAACCAAGCAGTTCTTTCATTTTTATTGAGTAGTATTCCATTGTATAAAACTACCACACTGTGTTTATCCATTTATCTCTTGATTGATTTTTGGATTGTCTCCAATTTTTTCCTCCTATGAATAAAGCTTCTATGAAGATTTTTGCATAGGTCTTAGTCTGAATGTAATTATTAATTCCTCTTGGGTAAATACCTAACAGTGAGGTTCCTGGGTCATGTGGGGAAATGTCTGTTTAACTATATAAGAAATTTCCGAACTATTTTCCAAAGTGACTGTACCATTTTACTTTCCCCCAGTAGTGTATAAAAATCTCATTTACTCTCCATTCTGGCAAATGTCTTACACTGTCAGCTTTTTAATTTGTTGTTGTTGTTGTTGTTGTTGTTGTTCTGAGTGGTAAGTTGTATCTCCTTGTTCAACCAAATTGCTTTTTATCCAACAGTCCGCTTGCTTCTCAACATCAAATGTGTGCACACACGTGCACACACACACACACACACAGCACTCCTGCCACCTCCTTTGTGAAGAATGCCCTGAATGAGAAAACATGGATGGACTTTGGCTCTTGCACAGGCACTGACTGACCCGGAGCAGGTCACTTCAAACCTGTTTTTTTCAATAATCAGATGTGGATTGGAATCCCTGTTCACCAAAACCAGAACACCAAAAGCACACTCATGAATGAAAAATTGATAATTTGGACTCCACTCAAATTTAAAATCTATTCTGCCAAATAGATTGTTAAGAAACTAAAAAGATAAGCCACAGACTGGAAGGAAATATTTGCAAAACACCCATCTGATAAAAGACTTCTATCCAAAATATACAAAGAATTTTTTAATGTTTTTTAATGTTTCTTTACTTTTTAGAGAGAGAGAGACAGAATGTAAGCAGGGGAGGGGAAGAGAGAGAGGGAGACACAGAATCCAAATTAGGCTCCAGACTCTGAGCTGTCAGCACAGAGCCTGATGCAAGACTCGAACTCATGAACCGTGAGATCATGACCTGAGCCAAAGTCAGACGCTTAATCAACTGAACCACCCAGGTGCCCCCAAAATATACAAAGAAATTTTGAAAGACAATTAAAAAAAAACAATAAAAATCAAACAACCCAACCTAAAAACAGGCAAAAGATTTAAACAGCTACTCCACCAGAGGATACACAGATGGCAAATAAGCATATGAAAAGAATACTCAGCATCATATGTCATTAGGGAACTGCAAATTAAAACAACAATGAGATACCACATCCATAACAAGCAGGAACAGCAAACTCCAGCGAGAGTGAGAATGTGACTTCCAGAGTTGCTACATTATACACTTCAAACTATCCAGTTTTCAACCAAAAATACCATGAAACAGCTAAAGAAACAAGAAACTATGCCCCATTCATAGGAAAGAAATTAATGAAAACTATTCTTGAGAAAATCCAGCCATTAGAAAAAGACTTTCAGTCAATTGTCTTAAACTTGCTCAGACAGCTAACAAAAATCATAGGCAAAGAAAAAAAGGAAGCCAGAATGATGTATCACAAAAGAGATAATACCAATAAAGAGACAGGAATTACAAAAAGGAACCAAATAAAAATTTGGAGGCTGAAAAAATACAGTAATTGAGATGAAGAACCCACTAGAGAGATTCACGAGTAGATTTGAAAAGGCAGAAGAAAAGAATTAATGAACTTGAAGATAGTTCAATTAAATTATTCAGTCAGAAGAGCAGAAAAAGAAGAGAATCAAGAGAGACAAACAGTCTAAGACCTGTGGGACCCCATCAAGCATATCAATACATGCATAATGGAAGTCCCACGGGAAAGACAGAGAGAGAGAGAGAGAGAGAGAGAGAGAAAGGAGCAGAGATAATATTTGAAGAAATACTGGCTGAAAAACTTTCTAAATTTGATGAAAGATATGAATCTACAAACCTTAGAATCTACTGAACTCTAAGCAGGAAAATCAAAGGCATCCACATCAAGACACATTATAGCAATCCCTATCAAAATAACACCAGCATTCTTCACAGAGCTCGAATAAACAATTCTAAAATTTGTATTGAACCACAAAAGACCCCAAATAGCCAAAGTAATGTCAAAAAAGAAAATCAAAGCTGGAGGCATCACAATTCCGGACTTCAAGTTGTATTACAAAGCTGTAATCATCAAGACAGTACGGTACTGGCACAAAAACACACATAGATCAATGGAACAGAATAGAGAACCCAAAAATGGACATATGGCCAACTAATCTTTGACAAAGCAGGAAAGAATATCCCATGGAAAATAGACAGTCTCTTCCATAAATGGTGTTGGGAAAACTGGACCAGACAGTGACATGCAGAAGAAAGAGTCTAGACCACTTTCTTATGCCATACACAAAAATAAACTCAAAATGTATGAAAGACCTAAATGTAAGACAGGAAGCCATCAAAATCCTAGAGGAGAAAACAGGCAATAACCTCTTTGACCTCGGCTGCAGCAACTTCTTACTCAACATGTCTCCAGAGGCAAGGGAAACAAAAACAAAAACGAACTATTGGGGACCTAATCAAGATAAAAAGCTTCTGCACAGCAAAGGAAACAATCAGCAAAACTAAAAGGCAATCAATGGAATGGGAGAAGATATTTGCAAATGACATACCAGATAAAGGGTTGGTATACAAAATCTATAAAGTGTCAAACTCAACACCCCAAAAACACAAACAATCCAGTGAAGAAATGGGCAAAAGACATGAATAGACACTTTTCCAAAGAAGACATCGAGATGGCTAACAGACCCATGAAAAGATGCTCAACATCACTCATCATCTGGGAAATACAAATCAAAACCACAATGAGATACCACCTCACACTCATCAGAATGGCTAAAATTAGCAACTCAGGAAATACATCTGGGATGGCTATATTAATATTATACAAAATAGACTTTAAGACAAAAACTTACAAGGGACAAAGAAGGACTTTACGTTTTGATAAGAGTCAATCCATCATGAAGGTATGGCAATTATAAACATATATGTGTCTAACAACAGGGCCCCAAATATATCAAGCAAAACTGACTGGATTAAAAGGAGAAATAGCTGTATTAGTCTGCTCAGGCTGCTATAACAAAATACTTCAGATTGGGTGGCTTAAACCGCAAAAATTTATTTCTCATAATAATGGAGGCTGGGGAGTCCAAAATCAAGATGCCAGCAAAGTAGGTTTCATTTTGAAGCCTACTCTCATGGCTCATAGGCAGCTGCCATCTCATTATACGTTCACATGACCTCTTTGTGTGCATCCAGAGAGAGAGAGAGAGGGAGCGCTCCAGTGTCTTCTTAAAATGACACTAATCCTACCAGATCAGGGCCCTACCCTTATCACCCTTTTAACCTTTATTACTTTCTTAGAGGGCCCATCTTCAAATACAGCCATAATGGGGAGGCGGGGGGGTGGGGGTAAGTCTTCAAAAGATTGATATGGAGGGGAGGACACATTCAGTCCATAGTATCAGTTCTAGAATAATAGTTGGAGACTTTGATATTCCACTATCAAATTGGATAGAGCAACTAGACAGAAGATTAATAAGGGAGTCAATACTTACCTAACACCATATACCAATTGGATATAACTGAATTATGTGAACACTCCACCCAACTGCAGAAATTGAAACATATGTCCACACAAAAACTGAACACCAATGTCCATAGCAGCCTGATTTATAATATCAAACATTGTGCATTCACTGATGAGTGGATAAATAAAATGTGCATTCACTGATGAGTGGATACATTGAAATATATCCATACATTGAAATATTATTCAGCCTCTGATGGCAATTTGACTGGCCACAAGATGTCCAGTTAAAACATTATTTCTAGATGTGTCTGTGAGGCTGTTTCCAGATGAGATTAGCCTTTGAGTTGGCCAACTCAGTAAAGTAGATCACCCTCCCTAGTGTGGATGAGCAGCGTCTAATCCATTGAGGCATACAACAAAAGACAGAGATAGGAAGAATTTACCCCCTTTTTAAAATTTTTATTACTGAACTATAGCATCATACAATGTTATATTAGTTGCACAACATAGTGATTCAACAATTCTAGGCGCACCTGGCTGGCTCAGTCAGCAGAGCGTATGACTCTTGATCTCAGGGTCGTGAGCTCAAGCCTCATACTGGGTATAGAGCCTACTTTAAAAAAATAGTGATTCAACTATTCTATATATTACGTAACACTTGCCATGGTAAGTGTAGTTACCATCCATCACTATACAACATTATTACAAAATTATTGACTATATTTCCTACGTTGTATTTTTTCATCTCCATGACTTATTTATTATATAATTGGAAGTTTGTACTGCTTAAATCCCTTCATCTATTTTGCCCATCCCCCCACCCCTGATCTCTAGCAACCACCGGTTTGCTCTCTGTATTTATGAATCTGTTTCTATTTGTTTATTCATTTGTTTTATTTTTTATCTTCCATATATAGGTAAAATCATATGGTATTATCTTTCTCTGTCTGGCTTATTTCACTTAGTGTAATACCCTCTAGGTCCATCCATGTTGTCACAAATGGCAAGATCTCATTATTTTCATGGCTAAGTAATATTCTTGTGTGTGTGTGTGTGTGTGTGTGTGTGTGTGTGTGCATTACATCTTTTTTATCCATTCATCTATTGATGGACATTTAGGTTGCTTCCACATCTTGGCTATTGTAAATAATGCTACAATGAACATAGGGGTGCATACATCTTTTTAAATTAGTGTTTTTGTTTTCTTTGGGTATATACCCAGTAGTGGAATTACTGGATTTTATGGTATTTTTACTTTTAATTTTTTGAGGAACCTCTATACTGATTTCCACAGTCATCTTCTGCCCTCAGACTGAGATTTACACCATCAACTTCTCTGATTCTCAGGCCTTCACACTCAGACTGAATTGCACCAACAGCTTTCCTGGATCTCCAGTTTGCAAATGGCAAACCATGGGACTTCTCAGCCTCAACAATTACGTGAACCAACTCCTCATAATAAATCTCCTTTCATATGTATGAAACACACACACACACACACACACACACACACACACACACAAAACACCCTATAGGTTCTGTTTCTCTTGGGAACGCTGACTAATACACAGCCATAAAAAGAAAATGAAGTACTGATACATGCTACAACATGAATAAGCTTTGAAAAGATTATCCTCAATAAAAGAAGCCAATCATAGGGGCGCCTGGGTGGCGCAGTCGGTTAAGCGTCCGACTTCAGCCAGGTCACGATCTCGCGGTCCGTGAGTTCGAGCCCCGCGTCGGGCTCTGGGCTGATGGCTCAGAGCCTGGAGCCTGTTTCCGATTCTGTGTCTCCCTCTCTCTCTGCCCCTCCCCCGTTCATGCTCTGTCTCTCTCTGTCCCAAAAATAAATAAACGTTGAAAAAAAAAATTTAAAAAGAAGCCAATCACAAAAGACCACATATTGTATGAATTCATTTATATGAAATGCCCAGAATAAGCAAGTCTATACAGAAACAAGATAGATTATTGTCTGCTTAGGATGGAGGGGGTGGGGGAAAATGACTGTTAAGGAATGTGAGGGGCTCTTTTTTTTATTTTTTTTCAATGTTTATTATTTTTCAGAGAGAGAGAGAGAGAAAGAGAGAGAGCAAGGAGAGGAGGGGCAGAGAGAGAGGGAGACACAGAATCCAAAGCAGGCTCCAGGCTCGGAGCTGTCAGCACAGAGCCCAACGTGGGGCTCAAACTCACAGATCACAAGATCATGACCTGAGCTGAAGTGGCGCTTAACCGACTGACCCATCCAGCGCCCCTAGGGGCTCTTGATGGGGGGATGAAAATGCTCTAAAATGATCATGGTGATGGTTGCACATATCTGTAAATATATTAAAAACCATTGAATTGTACACTCTAAGTGGGTAGATAGTATGGCGTGTGATTTATATCTCAAAAATCCCATTTTTTAAAAGCTCTTAAAGCTTCTAAGTGAGTTAAGCAAGATTGCAGAAAACAAGATCAATATACAAAAATCAATTGTATTCTATATAGAAAAATAAATAAGTGAAAATTGAGGGTTTTTTTTAAGTACCACTTACAATAGTAACAGAAAACCTGAAACAATCAGAGATGAATTTAAGAAAATATGTGCAAGGCTTCTATGTTAAAAACCATAAAACATTGATGAGACAAAGACCTAAATAAATGAAAAAAATCTGTGCTGGTCATGGATCAAAAGGCTTAAAATTGTTAAAACGTCAGTTCCCTCCAAACTTATCTATGTATTGAATACAATCCATAAAATGTCAGCAATTTTTTTTGTAGAAATTGGCAAGCTGATTCTAAACTTTATGGAAAAGTAAAGGATGTAGGCAAGTCAAGCCTTGTTTAAAAAGAAGACAAAATTGGAGGGTTCACAGTACCTGACTTCAAGATTTAATATTAAGCTACAGAAATAAGCTTTATAGTATTTATTATAAATATAATTATATTATTATTTATTTATATTTATGGTAAAAGGATAGGTATAGATCAATGGAACAGAAGAGAGTTTAGAAATACACCAACATATCAATTGGTCAATTGGTTTTCAACACACATGCCAGGGTAGTTCAAAGAAGAAAGATTGTATTTTCAATAAATGATGCTAAAACATTTCAACATACCTATGTAAAAAACAACAAACAGAAAAACCAAAAAGAACCTTGACTCACACCTCTCACCATATACAAAATTAACTCAAAATGGATCATAGATCTAAATGGAAAGCCTTAAGTTACAAAACTTCTAGAAGAAAACAAAGGAGAAAACATGTTTGATTGCAGATTAGGCAAAGATTTTTTTAAGTAGGATACAAAAGCACAAATCACAAAAGAAACTATTATTAAGTTGGATGATCAAATTTTAAAATATGAGATACTGTTAAGAAAATGTAAAGGCAAGTCAAAGACTAGGCGGAAATACTTGTTATGCACATATCTGATAAAGGATTTTTGTGTGGAAATATAAAGAACTCTCACAACTCAGTAGTGAAAAGCAAACAACCAATTAAAAAATGGGCAAAGCATGAGAACAGACATTTTGCCAAAAATGGAATATGAATGGCACATAAGTACATAAGAAAAACAAACATCACTAGCCATTGAAACAATGCAAATTAAAACCACAATAAGCGATCACAACACATTTATTAGAATAGATAAAAATGTTTAACTGACAATATCAAGTACTGATAAAGATATAGGAACAACTAGAATTCTCATACATCTCTGGTGGACACAGTCATTTCGGAAAACAAACTGACAGCCTCTTTAAGAAGTTAAACATACACTTGCCATACACTCTAACAATTCCAGGGGTGCCTGGTTGGCTCAGTTGGTTAAACATCCGACTTCAACTCAGGTCATCATCTCACAGTTCATGAATTCGAGCCCCACATTGGGCTCTGTACTGACAGCTCGGAGCCTGGAGTCTACACTGGATTCTATGTCTCCCTCTCTCTCTGCCCCTCGCCTGCTCACACTCTCTCTCTTTCTCAAAAATAAATGAACATTAATCAATCAATCAATCAATCAAGCCCATGCTGTGGCGAAGAGGCTACACTTTAAAAAAAGAAAGGTCTAACAATTCCACTCCTAGGCACTTCCCCACGAGGAATGAAAACAGACCTCCAACAAAGATTTATGATAAAACTTGATAGAAGTTTTATTAATAGCCCCCTCCAAACTGGAAACAACCCAGAAGCTCGTCATCTGGTGACTGGATAAACAGATCATGGCACACAATAAAAGGAATGAGCTGACTGATACAAACAACACGGAGGAATCTTAAAAGCATTACGCTAAGTGGAAGAAGTCAGACCCAAAAGGCTGTTTACGATGTGATTTCATTTATATGACACTCGGGAAAACACAAAACGATAGGGAAGATATCAGTTCGCGGATGACCAGAGGGAACTTTCTGGGACGATAGAACTGTTCTCTATCTCGATCACTGTGGTGGTTACCCAAGTGTATGCCTTTGTTACATTCATAGAACCGTACACCGAAAATGATAGATTTTTCTGAACGTGACGCACACCTTCATAAAGGCAACTTTCGAGAAATTTGATATTACCTGCAGGATTTCTACTTTGTACCATCAGCAGTTACATGGCTTTCCCAATTATACCCTGCACAGTTGCTACACTAAGTAGTCTCTCATTTTCAACTCAGGTTAACAGAAGAGCAAGATATCTGTATTTACAAAAGAGGGGGATATCTCCTTATTTTTTAGAATATTCTATTTATTTTTGAGAGAGAAAGAGAAAGAGACAGAGTATGGGGGGGCGGGGCAGTGAGAGAGAGAGACACAGAATCTTGAGCCTGACGTGGGGCTTGAACTCGTGAACCACAAGAATCACCTGAGCCGAAGTGGGACACTTAAGCAACTGCCACCTCGGTGTCCCGATAGCTCCTTATGTTTAACCACCTTCCTTTCTCCTCTACACTTTTTATATTCTTTATCATGTCTGAATGGAAATTGATCTTATTGTATTTGATTTCAGACTTTTTCTTGTAAAACTTTGAGGTGGCAAAACAGACATTTTGATTTTAATTGATGCCATAAATATGAATAATTCCCAAATTGACGTTTTCTTGAAAGAGTAATAGTCTAAGTGGAATTAAATAACTACAAATTAAATACAGCTCTTAGAAGTTACTTTATTTAATGTGAAAAATGCTATTCTGCCAAACAATCCCATAAAGACTGGAATTATAAAAGATAATTGAATCTCTATTATTCTGCCTACTCCTCTTATTTAAATTTGTATAAACATTTATTGGTTCCAAAAGAATAAAATGTTCCTAAAGTTATCTAGCTAACGCGTCTCTTAATATGCACATGAGTCTATTTTCCTATTTATTTAAATAACTTGAAACTTAGCAATTATTTTGCACGTAAAATTAACAGCTATAAATTATCATTAGTTACTGTACTGTTTTGCCCTAGAATAATACATATATGCGCATATACAAACTGATGGAAATAATTTCAATATATAAAGCACAAAAGATTTTTTGTCTGAGTTACTTCGAAAATGCTTACGTATGTTTGAAAATGTTCAGCTATTAATAACAAATTCAAATGGCTCGCCTTTTTGTCCTCCTGCTGTAATTACATTGGTTAAATATGATGGCTGTCTCCTGATCACAGGAACATTGGTCATGCACAGGCTCAGAGATCTCAGGAGTGACACTAAAATAGGCATTCAACTACGTGACCTTCCAAAGGCTGAAGGCCGGATTAAATAGGAGTTTGGCTGAGTGGGAAGGCTGAAACCAAACTTCGGTGCTCGCTGACTTACCATGGTTCTCATAGGAACTGGGAGGTCTCTTACAGGAAGTTCTACAGCCCAGCAATTCATTCACTCAGTCAACGCACCTTTATTGAACACCACCACATGCCAAGCTCTGTGCCAGGCACCAGGGATCCGGTGGCAAACCAGAGTCTGGTGAGAGAGAGAGAAGGAACGTGTTACACTGTAGTGTGCAGGATGGATGTGACGACATCAGTGCCCCAGTTGTGCCATCAGCCTACCAGCATAAAGTGTCTCATAAATCATATGAACTGAAGAGTGAGTCCAGCCGACAGAAGAGGACAAAGGACTCAGGGAGCACCTGGGTGGCTCAGCCACTTAAGCGTCTGACTCTTGCTTTCAGCTCAGGTCATGGTCTCTCGGTTCAAGCCCTGCATTGGGCTCTGCTCTGACAGTGCGGAGGATTCTCTCTCTCTCTTTCTCTCTCTCTCTCTCTCCCTCTCTCTGCCCCTCCCCTGTTTGCATTCTCTCTCTCTCTCTCTCTCTCTCTCTCTCTCAAATAAATACATAAACTTAAAGGTGGGGGGGGAGGCTTATCCACAAAGACCATTCAGAAGATGTTTGTTAAACCAATTTCAAATTCCATGATATCCACACCAGCCCACTTCACCACTGCGATGTACCCCCTGCCAGGTTCACAGCGAAGACCAGAGAAAGAAGCCAATCTTGACTACATCCACTGCTGGCAGCCCTTCTGAAAACACACCAGTATTTACACATCCTGGTCTACACTTCCTGCTGCCCTGCCCTTTTCCTTTCTCCGCCCTGCTCTGGCAACCCCTAGCACTTGGAGAGAAATTGGGCTGTGGAAACTAGATTTATTCCCTGGAGCTGGCTAGTTCCTACCCTGACTACTTTTCTTGGACAGAAGGAAATGCCCACAGTAGCACCTAGGGTTCTCTGAATGCAAGCAACAGATGCAGACTCCAGCGAATTCAAGTACAAAGGTCGTTGCAAGAGTCCAGTGTTGCTTGCAGAGCCAAAGAAAAAGCAGAACAGGGTTGGAAAGGAACAGCAAGCTGGGCAGCTCTGAGGCAGAAAATAGGCTTTCTGGACATTATTGTGACCATGAATCAGCCGCGGCCAATTTTAAGGTTTGTTGTGGCGGTGCCTGTTTCTGCTCCAGATTTCATTTCAGATGGGAAAAAAAGTAATCAGTAGCCTCATTGGCCTGGCCTGTGTCATGTACCCACACCCCTTTGGCTGGGGGAAGCAACCATGTGGATTGATGGCCCCCCAAAGACTGCAAAAGCTGATGCGGGAGGGTGGAGACACTCCTAAAAAGAGACTGGGACATACCTACACGAAAAGAGACTCACTGCTTCCTGTGTCTACACTCTTCACATCTCATTGACAAAGGGAAGCTGTAGGAGTGCATATCAGGGAGACCTAATCTAACTGGAGGGTGCCCTGGACGTCATGTCTGCCCTGAGTCCTGAAGGACAGGAAGCTAGCCAGGTTTAGGGGTGAATGTGGGAGAGCACCGGACAAAGCGGAACCACAACAGCAAACGAGGAGGGAAGAGGTCCATGCAACCTTCCAGATACCCTCTCCGCCGTCCAAGACAGGCCTCTCACAGTGGACGTTGGTCATTTGCCAGCATCCATCCCCCTTCTTCTGACAAATACCTCCTAAATTTCATTTCCAAAGCCACCCTTTCCCCACGTTCACATCACCCCCTCTGGGTCCGGGGGCAGAGCTTGCAATGCAGGGCTGAAGCCAGAGGCTGGGTTTATTCAACTGACCACAATGATTGGTCAAGAGTGATTGTATGACCTGAGCCAAACCACTCAGAGTAAACCTCAAGGCTTCAGAGAGTGATTTTTTTTTTCCCCACCAAACTAAAACACCTGAATGGGGGTGGGGAGGGAGATATATAGGAAATCTCTGTACCTTTTGCTCAGTTTTGCTGTCAATCTAAAACTGCTCTAAAAAAAAATTGTCTATTTAAAAACAAAAAAACAGGGGTGCCTGAGTGGACTCAGTCGGTTGAGCGCCCAAGTCTTGATTTTGGCTCATTATCTCACAGTCCATGGGATTGAGTCCTGCGTTTGGTTCCATGCTGTGAGCACAGGATTCTCCCTGCTTGGGATTCTCTCTCTCCCTTTCTCTTTGCCCCTGCCTGCTCATGCACTCGCATTCGCCCTCTCTCTCTCTCTCTCTGAAAATAAATAAACATTGGAAAACAAACAAACAACCACAAAACCCTGAATAGTGTAAGGTCTGGAATGCTTGAAGCCATTTTGTTATCAAATGGAGCCTGAGGAACAAAGCCAATGCTTAGAGAAGAGCCCAGACCAGGATTTGTTTGATGACATTCTTTGAGCTGCTGGGTCAAGCTGCACCTAAAGCCAGAGCTCTCCCTGGACTTTTCAGTGACATGAGCCAGTAAATACCATTGCTTCAACAAGCTCTCCCCTGCCACTCCATACACCATCTGGGATGAGAATCAGAGCCTTTTTTACCTTTGAGACCAGAAGGGTCACTTCAGAGGCCCAGGGACCCAGACGACCAACTGGAAGACCTGGGCTCAGGATGAGCTGAACCCATGCAACAGGACAAACTTTAGGTCGGCAGTCAAACTGGTTCTCACCTCCTCACTGAGTGGCCTGGGGCTAGTGACTCAACATCTCTGGGGTCTCAGTGTCCTCATCTGTAAAATAGGGATTATAATGAAACTGCCCCTCACAGCATGGTTGCAAGCACTGACAAGTTGTAAATAAAACATCTGGCCTGAAGCCATCCTCCAACACCGGTGTTAGTTGTTAGTAACATGCTTCTGCCAAGAGGGATTGACACAGTTACTCAATCCCTACAGATTCGTTGCTAATCTGGGGTAAACACTGTTCCTGCTCATAGATTATCCAGATGCATTTTACAGGGGCTATTCTAGATCTCACAAAAACCAAAAGAGCTGCACAGTCCAGGGCTAGGTGCTTTACAGAAGCCAGACCAGGAGATAAAGGTGAGGTCTCTGCTAACATAAACACTTTGCTAAAGAGCAGCTAGCTCTTTGCTAATCCTCTGCTGTTTTCCCACTCTTTCCCCCCATTGGGACTCCTTTTTTGCTAACAAGCCATTGTCCCTGGCCATGCACGCCATGTTTTGGGATCTGCCCATCCTGACATTGGCTCTCCCACTTTTCATCCTTATCTGGCAAATAGGCCCTGCCTTCTGAATTTTCCACCCCACCTCCTCCTCTGCAGCTAGAGTTCACTTCCTGATAATTGTATCCCCTACATTGCTGGCTCAGATCCGGTCCCAGCCAGTCCCAAGCCTTCCTGGAACCCTACGCATGAGTTCCAGCAACAATGAATTACCCATTAGAGCACTGTCTCAACTGGGACTGTGGTTGCCTACAAAAAATAGAATACCACTATGCAATGGCTTCTCCTGATAGGGGTTTATTCATCTCCTACAGTAAGGAATAGGCAGCCAAGGGCTGTGATGACAGCTCATCTCCAGGCTTCTGCTCTGTCATCCTAAACTTTCCTCCTCATATTTTTGTCTCATGGTTACAAGATGGCTGCTGCCCTTCCAGACCTCAGATGTGCATTGAAGACAGAACATATAAGATAAAGAAGCAATAAAGACTATCTTTATATCAAGAAAGCAAAGCTTTCCCAGAAATCCTCGGCTTATGACTCACTGGCTAAAAGTATGTCACGTGGTCACATCCAGCTACAAGGGAGTCTGGGGAGTAAGTATTTGTAGGGGAACACATTGACATACAAATAAAATACGGGTAATGTTAGTAAGAAAGAAGGATAGATTAATATAGGGTAAAACAGGGGTCAACAAACTACAAGCAGCAAACTCAACCTGGCCCATGGCTTGCCTTTATAAATAAAGTTTTACTGAAACACAGCTGCACACATTTGTATACAACGCTACAATGGCAATGTTGAGTAGTTGCTACAGAAGCCATATGGCCCACAGAGTCTAAAATACCCATTTTTTGGTCACTTACAGAAAAAGGTTGCCAACTCCTGAGATCGACAATTAGTAGTCTCTACCACAAGTACCAGCAAAGGAAAGACCTAATTTTTTTTTTCTGGAAAGAATGTATTATTTTCCAAAGAACATCCCAATCTTCACAAGAAAAATTAGAATACCTTTTTTTCTCTGCTTACATTTATTTTACAGTTTCGTGATCATTTTTATTCTGAACTACATACGGGATAAATAAGGAGCCTCATAAACTTTCAGGGCATAGGGCCTTAAATTGGCCTTTATTTTCAAGCACTTCTTCTAGTGGTCTTGTTGTAGAAGTGAATAAAGTATGCCCAAGATGGCCGGTGGGTCTAAAACAAACTCTGGTCTCTAGCTTAGAGACCCCTCCTCCGTGTTCTTCTTCCTTTATTTACTGCGTGCCCCCCACAGATATGGAAGCTGATGACCATAAATTACCTTCCCCACTTGCATTTGGCGCTCAGATCTTTGGAGAAATGGTCTCCTCTGAGCCCACTGGTGTTAAATAAATCTCTGATCCACAAGATCTCCGAGTGCCGCTTAGTTTTTCCGCCAGCGTTCCAGCCTAGTTCTATAACAAATTTGGTTCCCTGACTGGGAAACCCAACCCCACTGGCCCACTGTGGCCACCAGTTTGGGAGAAGGTGCAAGGTGGTGAAGGAGCGAGGGATCACAAGGGAGAAGGCATGCCCCCTGCCTGAATTTCAACAGTCTTCTTCTCTCGGTTGTCTCAGGCCGCCCCACTCCGTTGTGCCAGCCGGACTCAAAAGGACCTGGTAGGTGAGGACCTGGACCCAACATGGGAACCAGTAAGGCCAGGGCCCCAAAGAAGTCAGGCCCACCCCAAAGGGTGGAAGGGGGACCTGATCAATCTCCAGAGGCCTTAATGGTCTCACAGGTAGAAAATTTTGCGGGAGGGAATGTAATAGACTCTGGTGTGTGTGTGTGTGTGTGTGTGTGTGTGTGTGTGTGTGTGTGGCTCAGCCAGGCTTGCCAGTTGAGTTTGAGTTTGTGGCTCCACGGATGGGCACCTTTAAGGTCCCCAAAAGTCTATGGAGTCTGAATGGGCTCTCCTGT
Organism: Prionailurus viverrinus; assembly: GCF_022837055.1. NCBI lineage: Eukaryota > Metazoa > Chordata > Mammalia > Carnivora > Felidae > Prionailurus > Prionailurus viverrinus. The sequence continues at coordinate 98,297,052 of NC_062570.1, forward strand.
GTCGTGGTGAGAGTATAAGGTCTAGAGCAGTATTGGATCAGATTCTGATCACAAGTCACAAAGCTGAGTCCCCTATGGCCAAGCCTCCCCTAAAGTTTCCCTCGGGAATGTGACCAGTGGAGTATCTGATTGGTCCTCTCATCCAAAAGGATACCCTCCCTTTGTCTGTCTCCCCAACACACAAACACAAGAAAGGAATTAATAATAGGATCAACACAGAGTAGGCCTACGATTTTAGAGGACGTGTTCAAATATTTTTAAAATGGATTTTCAGGTGATTACAGGGTGAAAATGACACCCAGGAAGTTAAGGACTTTTTGTGAACTAGGATGGCCCATATTCAATGTAGGATGGCCCCAGAAGGGACATTAGATGCTCAAATAGTGCAGCAGGTCTGGCTAATAGTCACTGGGAACCCAGGCCACCCTGGTCGATTTCCATACATTGACTCCTGGCTTGAAATTGCCCAAAACCCCCCGCCTTGGGTGCGATTCATCCATAGCAAGCAGAGTCAGACAAACGTTTTAGCCACTTTATCCAGAGACTCACCCAGGGAGCCAAAGAAGCAACCCACCGCTCCTCTAATATTTAAAGGAGACATGGAGGAAGATACTGTCTTTCTGCCTCCTTATGACTTCATCAAGCTCCCTCCCCCCTCCCCCTGAGCTTGAAACTCCTCCCCCATCTGTCTCTAAGACTCCACAGTCACCACCGCCCATCTCCCTGCCCCTCTCAGACCCGGAGAACCATACCCCCCAGGGGCCAGCAGCCAGACTGTGCCCCAGACCAGACCTAACGCTCTCCAAATGCCTGTAAGGGAGACGAGAGAGCCTGAAAGACAGAATGAGGACAGAACAGTCCAGCCCAGCCATTCCTTGATGTATTATCAACCTTTCTCCACAACCGACCTCCTCAATTGGAAACACAACACTCCATCATACTCTAAAAAGCCACAAGCAATGGTCAACTTGATGGAGTCCTTCTTCCAGACTGACTTGGGAAGACTGTCAACAGTTACTCTGTACTCTGTTTAATACAGAGGAAAAAATAATAATAATGAGAGAAACACGACAGTACCTAGAAGATCACGCACCTCCGCGGATCAATGACCCTGCTGTCTGGGCTTAAGCTGCCGTGCCTAAAAAACGCCCAACATGGGATTTCACCACAAAAGAAGGACAGGCCCACATCCAATGATATGAGGAAGCCTTCCTTTGGGGAGTCCAAGCTGGAGCCAAAAAGCCCATGAACATGACTAAAATATCATCAGTCAAACAGCACCCTGGGGAATCTCCGGGAGACTACTATGAAAGATTATGTGAAGCATACCGTATATATACCCCGTATGACCCCGAGGCACTAGAAAGTCAACAGATGGTAAACACCTCGTTGTAGCACAGGCTGCCCCAGATATCAAAAGAAAACTCCAGAAGTTGGAGGGCTTTGCCAGGATGAAGATCACTCAGCTGATAGAGGTCGCCAATAAAGTTTTCATGAGCAGAGAAGTCACAGCCGAAAGAGAAGCGGAGAGAAGACTAAAAGAGAAGGCGACCCTTCTCGCAGCACTAAAAGAAACAGACGCTGCAAAGACAGGAAGACCCCAACCGCCAAAAGGGGGGAAGCCCAGAGCCCCCTTAGCAAAGCACCAATGTACATGCTGCAAAGAGAAGGGACACTGGAAGAATGAATGTCCGAATCGGAAGGGGCCCTCAAAACCCAGCCGATTCGGGAGGAACCTCGAGGCAAGAACCTCGTTGGTCTGGCCGGGATAGAATTGGACTAAGGGGGGCCAGGCTCTTTTCATTCTTGGCCCCCATGAGCCCACGGTCGAAATAAAGGTAGGGGGCCGAACAATAACTTTCATGGTTGACACTGGGGCTGAATACTCTGTTATTACTTCCCCAGTGGCACCCTTCAGCCAAAAGATGGCAACCATTACTTGGGGCTGCTGGGACACGAGTCATGCAGCAGCCCTTCTGTCAAGCTCGACAATGTGAACTTGGGGGTCACAAGGTGCAGCATGAGTTCCTTTAGTTACCTGACTGCCCGATTCCTCTCCTGGGCTGGGATCTGCTCTCCAAACTTGGGGCCCAGATAACCTTTGAACCCATTGGACAGACTAGCCTCCAATTAAACCCAAGGCAGAAGGAAACCCTGGTCTTAGCGATTACCCTGCCAAGGGAAGAAGAATGGAGACTATTCTGCACCCAGGCCCTACCCTGTAGCCCCTCAGAATTCAGGCTTATGTTTTCCTCTGTATGGGCTGAAGATAACCCACCTAGACTAGCTTGGAGTCAGGCCCCCATCATTGTTGACCTGATCCCTGGAGCCCAACCTCAGAGACAAAGGCAGTACCCCCTTCCACTCGAGGCTAGAATGGGTACACAAGAGCACCTGACCACGCTCAGAGAAGCAGGTATTCTAATCAGGTGCCAATCGGCTTGGAATATCCCACTCTTGCCAGTCAAGAAGCCAGGAGGAGGATACTGACCAGTACAGGATTTAAGGGCCATTAACAAAGTGACTGTTTCCTTACACCCAGTGGTCCCGAACCCGTAGACTCTCCTCAGCCAAATTCCAGGGTCAGCCAGATGGTTTGCACACCTCGACCTAAAGGATGCTTTCTTCTGCAGCCGCCTGGCTCCTCAAAGTCAACCATCGTTTGTCTTTGAATGGACTGAGCCCATTACAGGGCTCCAGATGCAGCTGACCCAGACACGACTTCCCCAAGGTTTCAAGAACTTGCCCACTCTTTTTGGGGAAGCACTAGCTACAGACCTCACCGACTTTCCGAGGAAACCACAGGGTGTGTCCTCCTCCAATATGTAGATGACCTCCTCCTTGCCAGCGACACCCAAGAAGACTGTGTGAAAGGTACCAAGGCCCTCCTGCAGCTCCTGTCCTACTCGGGGTACCGGTTCTTTTGGAAAAAAGGCACAGATTTGTCAGCAGCAGGTCTGATACTTAGGCTTCCTCCTCACAAAAGGAAAAAGAGAACTAGGACTGGAAAGGAAGAAGGTTATCGCCACATTGCCACAGCCCCAAACAAAATGAGGCTTTCATGAACTTTTAGGAGCCGCAGGGTTCTGTCGCATTTGGATTCCCAGATTCTCAGCCATAGCAAGGCCCCTCTATGACCTGTTGGGAGGGCCAGACCGGGAGCCCCTCGCATGGACTGAGGAGGCAAGGGCCGCTTTCACAGAAATGAAGTCGGCTCCGGGACCAGCCCCAGCCCTGGGTTTGCCTGACACAGAAAGGCCCTTTAACCTCTTCGTGCATGAAAAGGGCAAAATAGACCTTGGAGTGCTCACTCAGAGCATGGGGACTTGGCAACGGCCAGTAGCCTACCTGTCAAAAAAAACTTGATCCTGTGCCTACAGGATGGCCACCATGCCTCAGAGCGCTGACAGCCACAGTCCTGTTCATCAGGGAGGCAGACAAACTCACACTGGGACAAACACTTACTATTCAGGTCCCAAAGGCGGTCACGTCCCTCATGAACACCCAAAGATATCATTTCCTCCGCAATTCTCGGCTGACACAATACCAAGGCCTTCTCTATGAAAACCCAAGGGTCACTCTTGAAACAGTAAGAACACTAAACCCGACCACCTTCCTTCCCACGGAGGAGGGAGAACCCAACCATGATTGGAGTAGTGGATGAAGTCTACGCCAACCGCCCGGACCTCCAAGACCAGGCTATACTATAACAAGCCCGGAGATCACCCCATTCATCGAGGGGAGCAGCCATTTACAAGAGGGCAGCCGAAGAGCAGGATATGCGGTAACCACAACCACCGAATTTCCGGAAGCCAAGGCCTTGCCGGAAAGATGGTCGGCACTACGAGCTGAACTGTATGCCTTAACCCGAGCCCTCATCCTTAGCAAAGGTAAATGAGTTACCATCTACACTGATTCCCGGTATGCCTTCACTACTGTGCATGTACACGGGGCCATCTATAAAGCAGGAGGCCTCCTTACTGCTGCAGGGAAAGCCATCCAAAACAAGGAAGAAATACTAAAGCTTCTTGAGGCCGTATGGCTGCCAGACAAGGTGGCTAGCCTACACTGTAAGGGGCATCAGAAAGGAGACGACCCCATAACTCAAGGAAATTGTCTGGCCGACAAAACGGCCAGAGCAGCCACCTGTCGTGACCCAGGCGAAGCTCCTACCTAGCTATGACTCTTGTGCCCCAGAGGGAAGCCTTCCCCGCCCCCCACCCCACCCCCAGTACACAAATGAAGAAGGAAGTTGGACCTCAACAGAAGGGGGCACACTAAGCAAAGAGGGATGGTGGGTCACGCCAGATGGGCACATCTTTGTCCCGTCGTCTATGGAAAAACACCTAGTGAACGAATATCACCAACTCACTCACCTAGGGAAAAATGAACCAAAGGCCCTTCCCGAAAAGAACTACCAGATCAGCCAGCTGCCGGCATTATGCCGAGCTGTCAGTGAACAATGTGTAACGTGTGCCAAAAACAATGCTTGGTCTGCCCCACAGCCCCCGCCCGGCACACAAAGGATGGGGGGCCATCCCTTTCGAAGACTTAGAGCTGGACTTTACCAACATACAACTAAATAAAGGGTTCAGGTACCTCTTGTAATAATCTGCACATATTCAGGAGGGTTGAAGCCTTCCCGACCAGAACAGAATGAAGTCGCGAGGTGGCCAAAGCTTTTCTATGGGAGATTGTGCCTCTGTTTGGTCTACCCGTAACCACACACAGTGATAACAGACCTGCATTTGTGGCAGACGTCACACAAACCCTGACAAAGTCCCTCAACATTCCCTGGAAACTGCATGCTGCTTACCGACCCCAGAGCTCAGGGAAAGTAGAGCGGATGAATCGCACCCTCAAGGAAACCCTGGCTAAGTTCCACCAAGAGACTAATCTCCCATGGCCAGATTTACTACCGCTGGCCCTCCTGCGTGCCCAATGTATGCCTGGGGCACTAGGATTCTCCCCTTTGGAGTTATTATATGGGCGACCCTCCCCCACCCCATGTTCAGGAAAACTCCCAGGAGACCTACACCAGATTGGAGACAAGAGAATAAGAGAACAGCTCCAGACTTTGGGGGAAGTCCTAAATAAGTTGCAGAGATACACCATAGAAAGGGCTCCGATTTCCTTAGGGACCCCCGTTAATCCCTTTCAGCCAGGAGACTCTGTGTGGGTCAAAGATTGGAAGAGGGAACCTCTTAAACCACAGTGGACTGGGCCTTATACTGTTATTCTAACAACTCCTACAGCCCTTAAAGTTTCCAGTATCACCCCATGGGTCCATCACTCCAGAGTGAAGAAGGCCAACTCAGAAGAACCCACAACCTGGCGAAGTGATCCAGATCCAGCCAACCCACTTAAACTGACCCTCAAAAGGGACACTGGCCCCTGAGACCTCCAGCCCTGCTCCAGCCACACCCTGGAAGCTGGCTGGCCTGTGCATGGCAGAAGCCTGAGGAATCAATGCGTGAACCTAGCCCAGAGGTGTGGATGCAACTCTGCCAGCCCTTGCCCCTTACTGGTGCCATAGCCTTGATCTTACTTCTTACTGTTGGGCTGATAGAGACTGCACTAACAAGCTGGACATGGGACAAAAGATGTATGCTGGGTCTCACATGCCTCCTCTGGATGAGAGGATGATTAAGTATTGCCTGTTATGATAACCTCTCTCGCCTTCATAACTGCCGCTTACCCACTTTGCCCCCAGGATTGTTATATGACAATAAGGGGGTCAAGGGTGTTCAGTGCCTTTACCTCCCTCCACAAAGATTGCTACAAGGGAGAAACACCCACTCTCTGCCAGTCACCCGGTGCCCCAAGGACTAAGTATCGGACCATAGAGATAACCCAAAATGTCAGGAACCCATATCACAACAAGAGCCTCCAGAGAGGGAAGCGAGCTTGCTACACTTACCTTCCTCAATGAGGGATCTCAGATGGGGGAGGGGTGCAAGACAGGGCCCTTCAAAAAGTTATAAAGGATACCCAGGATAGGGTAATACAAGCCATAAGCGACCACTCCCCCAGCAGCCTACCAGGGTTTGAACCTTTCAGCCCTGAATCAGATGCTTACCAATTCCCCACTCCAGCGTTGGGCCAACACTACTCTACAAGTCCTCCATAAAATAGATAATCACACCCAAACCTGCTGGATGTGCTTGCCCCTCAGCCAGAGGGCTTACTTAGCCACTCCCATCCCTTTGACCTGGAAAGCTCCTGAAAATCTCAAAACCAACACCTCTGTCTTAATTGGGCCCCTGGCCACTGGGGTCCATCTCACAAATGCCAATAATCTAATCTGTAAAGTCCTTGAAGGTATGAACGGTACCTCTCTATGCGGAAGAAATAAAACCTTAAAGAGGAATGCAACCCTGTGTTCAACCCCTGGGGTGTTCTATCTGTGTTCTAATTCGGCCTACCGATGCCTAGAGGCCAACTGGACTCAGATATGTTATGCCATTGTCCTAACCCCAGAGATATCCATATACACCGAAGATCAGTTCCTAACAGCCTTTAGCCCCAAGTCCCGGGCTAAACAGGCAATCCTGCTACCCGTTCTGATAGGCGCAGGAATTGCGACAGGAATAGGAACCGGATTAGGGGGCATAGGTTCATCTGTAGGACTAAACAATAGACTATCTCAAGAGCTACATGAAGACATGGAACGAGTGGCAGATTGTCTGGTAACCTTACAAAGCCAAATAAAGTATCTGGCGGCGGTGAGCCTCCAAAATAGGTGAGCCCTGGACCTCCTCACTTCAGAAAAAGGAGGGATTTGTATCTTTCTTGGGGGAGGAGTGTTGCTATTTCGTAAACCAGTCGGGAATAGTCACAACTAAGGGTAAGGAACTCAAGGAAAGAATTCAACATAGACAACAGGAAAGTATCAATCAATAAAAAGGATGGGATCTCACAGATTGGGCATCCTGGCTTCCTTCCCTGGTGGGGGGCCCTCCTCTCCATAATCTTACTTGTAGCCATCGGTCCCTGTATATTGAACGCCATGGTACGTTTTATTGAAAACACTGTTGCTCGCCAAACTACTGCACGTATCTTAGCCTTCCAAGAGTACCAACCTGTAAAACTAAAAGGTGATGCCTACTAAAAGTTTTTTTAAAAGGCATCAAAGGGGGGAAGGTTGGAGAAGTGAATAAAGTATGCCAAAGATGACTGATGGGGCTAAAACAAACTCTGGTCTCTAGCACAGAGACCCCTCCTCCATGTTCTTCTTCCTTTGTTTGCCGTGCGCGAAAACCCCCACAGATATGGCAGCTGACAACTATAATAATTACCCTCCCCGCTTGCATTCGGCGCTCAGACCTTTGGAGAAATGGTCTCCTCTGAGCCCACCGTTGTTAAATAAATCTCTGATCCATCCAGATTTCCGAGTGCCGCTTGGTGTTTCCACCAGCGTTCCAGCCTGGTTCCGTAACAGTCTGACTTCCGTTCATTCTACAAATTGGTACTGAGCATCTACTGTGGTGGGTATGTGTTAGGTCCTGGTTAAGGACAGGATGGATGGATGGATGGATGGATGGATCATAAACTGAGAGAGATCAAGACAGAGTCAGATCAGAATAATTATGCCATGCCTTCTCAATCTTGCCTAGAGAATGTGTATGTGAAAAGAAGGGTATATAGACTATAGTGGGTATGTGGTAGGGTGTAGCCACTGTAACAGAGATCCCTTTCTAACTGCATGGGTACATAAAGAACATGAGTTGCTCTCCCTCTTACATAACAGCTTCCAAGTAGGCAGTCCACACTGGCAAGTGTCTCTGTTCCGCACAATCGGGGACCCTGGCTCTTTCCATCATACTGCTCCCATAGCCCCTAAGACATTTACCTTGCTTGCCACGACACAGCTGGGTCACAGACACATTTGGGTCCCAGGTGATGGGAAGAAGAGACAAGAACATGTTAGAGCACACACCTGAAGTTGTACAGCCCGGATGGGGAAGGGAGCATGCATCACCTCCTTTTATCATCCATTGAGTCACATGGTTCACCTACCCACAAGGGAGGCTGGGAAAGGTAGTCTCTGGCTGAGCAACCACATGACGAGCTACCATCCAATGATTTGGGACAAATGGGAGATTGAATTTGGGTAGACAACGGGTAGTGTCCACCATGCAAAGTAGGTTCATGAGTCCTTGTTGAACTCAGAGGTGAGGTAGTTGACCTCTCTGAGTTCCCCGAAACTCGGGCCCTACTGGTACAGATCCACTGCCCCCTATACCTGGGAGGTCAGTTTTGTTCACTCTGTCTCGTAGGGATCGCCTTCTGACGTCACCAGTGGCTCCCGGCCAAGGCAAGAACAGAACCACACCCATAAAGGGCCCTCCTTCCTGGATTATTACAGCCTTCCACCTGCCAGGATGACGACCTTGTGTTCTGCCCCACATCAAGTTCACACACGAGGTAATTACTCTTGACGAGACCTAAAACCCCACCCTTGATGAATGCTTTAAACAACTAAGATTCCTTAAGAAAAATTCAAAAGCAAACCGATTGTGCGAAGTGCACACCTCCTGAGGCCTTAGACCCCTTCGAAACACATCCCTCCCCCTTTCCCTCATGCGGAACAAAAAGGATTCGAATCTGGGAAACTCGGTGTACTGGCCTGTTACCACCTTGATGCAGGGGAGTGAAGCTAATGGTGGAATTTCAGGTACAATGGAAGGGGAGCGTTTGGAGACAGGAATACATTTCGGTCACCTGTGGAGAGCCCAGACTGTGCCCCCACGTACCCAGCGTGGGCTGCCCCTGGTCTCTCTCAGCGAAGGGCATCTGGCCTATATACAGCACATATTGCTTCCCTAGGGGTGCAAAGTGGCAGCACATTCATTAGATAAATTAATTCTGTTTATGTGCCAAGGAGCAGGGCCCTTCCAGGAAACCAGGGCCTCTTACAGACAAGTTTGCCCTGTTTGTCATTAAATTATTTGTCAAAGTGGAATATCAGGCCTAAGAGCAAATAGCCATTGCCCTTAACAAACTGAAACCCACAGCCTTCAAAGTTTGGCCCTGGAATGAGACTCTCCAAGTAAGATTCTGATGACCACAGCTCAGTTCCTTTAAGTCGTTCTGTTCTCAAAAGGGTAATTTGATCCCCAAGGCGACAAGGTGATCAGGTGGCATTCTCCAGCTGGAGACTAGCCCATAACTAAGTAGCAGGAAGTCCCCTCTCTGGAGGAAGGAGGAGTGCAGGTACCTCAGAGCAAAGGCCAGAGGGCTGGTGGAAAAGAATAGGCCTCGGGTGGAGCTCACTCCTGGAAATTTGCACCTGCCTTGGGGGTTATTAACCCTTCCGGTTCCACATAGCCCACCAAGGGCTGTGTTAAGCTGGGGTCAGGGTTTTGCCGTTAGCATGTGAAACTTTAAATGTACTCCATAGAGGGGCGCCTGGGTGGCTTGGTCGGTTAAGCGTCCGGACTTCAGCTCAGGTCATGATCTCACGGTCCGTGAGTTCAAGCCCCGCGTCGGGCTCTGTGCTGACAGCTCAGAGCCTGGAGCCTGTTTCGGATTCTGTGTCTCCCTCTCTCTCTGCCCCTCCCCTGTTCATGCTCTGTCTCTCTCTGTCTCAAAAATAAATAAATGTTAAAAAAATAAATAAATAAAGTAAATGTACTCCATAGATTATACCCTTTTATTACGGAAAATTTCAAACGTACACAAAAGCAAAATGACTCTTATAACCCCCGTGTATCTATGCCCAGCCTCAACAATTATCAACATTTTGCCTATCTAATTTTACCTAGCTACCCACCTCTTTTTTTTTTTTTCTCTTGGGTAAGTATTCTGAGTATTTTAAAGCAAATCTAAGACATCTCACCTGTACAGTAAACGGTACTAATTAAACAGTGTTTGAAATACTACAGATGGCAGTCCCTACTTTCAACCATACCAGCTAGAGTAATGAGCAAGAAGGTTGGGACCCCCTGGTATAGTCCCGCCAACCCCCTTCTTCTTCTTCTTCTTCTTCTTCTTCTTCTTCTTCTTCTTTTTTTTACAACAAAGAACTCAGAAGTGAGACGCCAACCACTGGCGTCCAGAGTGGTGCCAGAGCACAAACCAGGGAGAAGTCGGCCCTCCAGGCTGCCTGATGAGAGACAGACTCGGGCTGGTGACTGACTGCCCAGGCCCGGTCCCTGGGAGACAGCGGATTAACCCCCCTCCGCTGCTCACTACCGGCAGGAAGAATCCGGACTGTTCTCAAACGCACTTCTGTTAGCTCCGGAGGGGTGCGCGGTGGGCCAGGGATGAAGCCGGGTCCCTGGACGTGCAGGAGGCGGTAACTGGAGCGAGGGATCCCGGGCGGGCCGGGGCGGGGTACCGGGGCGGGGGTGGCCTTGGAAACAGAAAGATGCTTGCTCCCACGAGGGGCGGGACAACCCAGGGCCAAGGTCAGGCTGGGTCCCGGGTGGCTTGCCGCCGCCTCCGGGCTCCACGTGGGGAGCGGGCCAGCGAGGTTGGCTTGGCATCCACGCCCGGGGCCGGGAGCAGGAAGTAGTCTTCCGTGGGCGCGGCCCTAGGCGCGGTGCTGCAGGTGCGGCGCTAGGTAGCTCGGGCGGACGGCCAGTGCAAAGGAGGAGGTGAGCGCGGGGTCGCCACCGAGGCCCCGGGGCCAGAGCTAGCGGCTGGGCCTGGCTTGAGGAGGAGGCGTTTTGGAAGGGGGAAGGAGCCCGAGGGGTGAGCGTGGTTGTTGCCTTGAGGCTTGGATCCGGCTGTGCCCAAATGAGGGTGGGGGGGCAGATCGCGAGGGTTGATTGAAATCCAGACGGGATAGTGTGGCCTCGGGCCTCAGGGAGCGTCGCGGATCGTCTCCGCCTTGGAAGAGGGATGGGGGAGCTGGAAATGGGGGAGATAGGAAGGGACTGCACCGTGGGAGAGTGAGGTGGGGCCAGCAGAGGGAAGGAGGGCTCGTAGGGGGTCTCTGGACGCCAAGGGATGCGGGGCGCCGCCAAGGCTCTGGGGCTGCGGTCGGGCCCGGGATGAGGGGCGCAGAGGACGTACGGAGTCGGGGACAGTTAGCTTCTCGACAAGACAGAGCTGGGCAGGGGTGGGGGAGGGGGGACTTGCAAAAAGGGGGCCGAGGCTCAAGCACCTATAGGAACCTTCCGCGGGGGCCGATTCCCGCCCCACCCCCCGCCCCACTATCCCCGGGCGGGGAGCGCACCGGAGCGGAGAGGAGGCGGGGACACAGACGCAAGCCTGACTCGGAAGGATGTTTCTGGCCGGCTGTGGCTTTAAGGGTGACGCCGGGCGTGCGGGCCCTTTAAGGAGGGGTCGGGGGCGTGTCAGGAAATGAGTCCTGGGCCCGCCTCGCGGGGGAGAACGGCCTCGGCTGTCCGGAGGCACCGGGACTGAACGGCAGCCTGTGCGCCGAAGGGCTGCGCGCCGCAGGCTTGGGCAGGCCCGGCCTCCTCCCGCGCCCTCTGGGCCCCCGCCGCGAGCACCTCTGAGCTTCCCTGCACCCCTCTTTCCAAACCCCTCGCACGCCTTCCCTCCGTTCATCTTACTGCACGCCTCCCCTTTCCTCCTGCAAACCCTTTTCGCCCATGCCTCCCTCTCCCGGCGTCTCTTCCCCGCGCTGCCCTCCGCCCTTCGGCACCTTCGCCCTGCCTTCCTCCCCCTCCCCCTCTCTTTCCTTTCCTCTCCCCTCCCTTCTTCCTGAGACCATCCCTACAAGGCCTCTTCTGTCCAACCTTAGCCTGTCCCTCACCCCTTCCCTGTGTCTCGTCTCATGAGCCACCTCAGAGTGGGGGCAGATTGGGAGGCTCCCCCCACAGCAGAACCTCTCGGTGGAGAGGCCTCTAGGCCATCCCCCATGTGACAGTTGAGGGCTGCGGCTTGCAGAAAGCAGACAGGGGCTGATTGCCCTGTACTCCAGTTCTGGCTGTAGAGTGACCCAGTTCCTCTGCCACCATGAACAGGGCCCCTTTGAAGCGGTCCAGGATCCTGCACATGGCACTGATGGGGGCTTCCGACCCCTCCGGAGAGGCAGAGGCCAGCAAGGAGAAGCCCTTTCTGCTGCGGGCGTTGCAGATCACGCTGGTGGTGTCTCTCTACTGGGTCACCTCCATCTCCATGGTGTTCCTGAACAAGTACCTGCTGGACAGCCCCTCCCTACAGCTGGACACCCCCATCTTCGTCACCTTCTACCAGTGCCTGGTGACCACGCTGCTGTGCAAGAGCCTCAGCATACTGGCGGCCTGCTGCCCCGGTGCCATGGACTTTCCCACCCTGCGCCTGGACCTCAGGGTGACCCGCAGCGTCCTGCCCCTGTCCGTCGTCTTCATCGGCATGATCACCTTCAATAACCTCTGCCTCAAGTACGTCGGCGTGGCCTTCTACAACGTGGGCCGCTCACTCACCACTGTCTTCAATGTGCTGCTGTCCTACTTGCTGCTCAAGCAAACCACCTCCTTCTATGCCTTGCTCACCTGCGGCATCATCATCGGTGAGTGGCCAGCCAGGGCCACGGGGGGGTGGGGGTGGGGCGCAGGGACCCAAACCCCAAAGATCAACCCTGCCAGGCGTCGTCGGATTTTATCTGTCCCGGCTCCCTTGGGGAAGAGCCTGGGGCCCAGAGACAGTAAGCTCCCCGAGGTCACCCAGCAAGTCAGGGGCCCACCCAGGGCCCCTCAAAACAAGATCGGATTCGATCTACCTTTCACAGAGGGGAAAAAACCAAGGTACAGAGAAGGTAAATAATTTGTTGAAAATCACACAGCTAATAAGTGGCAGAGCTGGGATCTGATCTCGAGCAGTCTGGCTCCCTGTGCTTGACCACTGTATTGCTTCTCAAGAGCTCAAGTGTCCTGACTCTCCATCCAGTGCTATTTCCAGAGAATGCATCTTGTAATAAATATACCATCACCCTCTGACCTTGTAGGCTCGTAGTGATGGCTAAGACAGTGGCAAGAAATAAGCTTTGAGAGGTCTTAGCTGTCTTCCCACGCTTGACCCTTAGAAAATAAGAATTATTGATGGGGACATGGTGCCAAGCATTCACATTTAGCATCTCCTTTGTTCCCCAGAGGTCCCCTGGGAGGTAGCATCACCTTGATCAGCTCCATACAAACCAGGAAACGGAAGCTCAGAGAGGTTAAGCGACTTGCCCCGGGCCACACAGCTAGGAAGTCGCCAGGCTGGGGCACAAACCCAGATTGGCCAGACTCTCGGGTCTATGCTTTTAACCCCCCTGCTCTCCTCTTGTCCCCTAGAGATTATAGCTGCACTGTCCAACACAGTAGCCACCAACCACGTGTCTATTTCCATTTCCATTCATTCAGATTCAATGACATTTTAAAAATTCAGTTCCTCAGTTGCAGGTGTTAACAACCCCATTCTGTAGCCACATGTCAGGTGCTCAGTAGCCGCATGTGACCAGTGGCTACTATATTGGACAGCGCTGATGATAGAACATTTCCATCATCACAACGTTTATTTATTTTTGGGACAGAGAGAGACAGAGCATGAACGGGGGAGGGGCAGAGAGAGAGAGGGAGACACAGAATCTGAAACAGGCTCCAGGCTCTGAGCCATCAGCCCAGAGCCTGACGCGGGGCTCGAACTCACGGACCGCGAGATCGTGACCTGGTTGAAGTCGGACGCTTAACCGACTGCGCCACCCAGGCGCCCCAGAACATTTCCATCATCACAGAAGGGGTGTTTGCGGCACTCTGGGTAAGAGTGCACCCACTTCCCTCAGAATCCTCGCAGGGCTCTGTCATCCAGGAATGTGGTCTTTCTTTGAACCTGTTCAGGTTTTTCCTGGGGCTGTAAAGTTCGTGTTGGTTGGTTGACCTACATATTCTTCCCTGGTGTCTCCGAGTCCCAGGCCCAGTCTCACTGGTTGCAGGGGAGGGGCCCATCCCATGCCGCCTGTCCTAGAAAATGTTACTCTCATTGAGCAACTGCTAGATATAGGACTGCTCAGTCCAGGCCCGAGACGGGAGAAGGCCAAGGTTAGAGGAGAAGGAGCTGCTGAGACCCCTGGCGGATTTTCAGCTGCCCCCTCGCCCCACCCCACCTCACCGCTGCCCAGAGCTGATGCAGAGTCCCAGGCCTCACTTAGCCAAACGCCTCAGGGGTCTCCACTTCAGCCTCACTGGACCCTATGAAGGGGGGAGGGGGAGCAGGGAGAGGGGAGCCTCCTGATGCGAGAATTTGCACGAAGAAAGCTGAAGTCGCTAAGGAAACTGGGCCCAAGTCCTAAAAGTAATCAAAGTAGCTGATAGTGTGATAGCGTCAGAGAAAGTGCCTTCACTGGCCACACTGATGGGGCAGGGGCCCAGGCCCCCTCTCTGCTTCGCTTCCCCTTAAGATGGGTCTCAGGTGACTATTACGGGGCCCTTCCTCCTTTCCCAGTATTGGGTGTGAGTTCCCTCTAGGGCGTGGAGCCTTGGGGTGGGGGTCCCTTCTGGACTTGGAAGGTCACGAGCCGGAGGACTGGGGGCGCTCTGGCTAACCCTCCACACCCCCAGAGCAGGTCTACAGATACCTGTTTGCAAAGGCCCTGCCAAGACCCAGAATGTGCCTGCAACATAGGAGGCGCCTTATCTCCTTCAACCCTCAAAGCCACCTCCAGAACAACCTGCGTTCATGCATTCTTTCAGGCAGCCAACCAATATGAACGGATGGCCAGGCACGTGCCAGAGACTGGGCCAAACTTTGGGGATACAAGTTCGGCCAAAGGGGACGGGGCTCCTGGGCTCCCGGAGGGCATGGTGATGATGCAGGGCAGTAAGTGAGTTATGCCGCAGGAGTGAGGCTACTATTGGGGTAATAGAAGGTGCTACAGGAACCCTGGTGGGGGTGGGGAGGGAAGCAAAGTTGGAAATGGGGTAATCTAAGCAGGCGTGCCGGAGGAAGTGCTAGATGGGTATAAGGAAGGGGTGAGGAGACAGTGTTCTAGGCAGAGGAAAGTACCTGTGTGTTTCTTCACGCTCGGGCCATCGGGGGCCTTGCCCAAGTTAAGTGAGTCTGGAATGTTTCCTGAAGGTAGTAGGTGAGGAGGGGCTTTAAGCCAGGACGGGACCTGAGCAGATCTATCCGTACTTTAGGAAGATCATTCTAGTTGCAAGGTGGAGGGTAGTGTGGTTGGAGTTGGGGGGTCGAGAAAGTGACCCAGGCCTCTATAGATGAAGGAAATGGGAGCTCAGAAAAGTTAAGTCACCTTTCCTCAGGCCATGCAGCCTCTAGATGGCAGAACCCAATTGGAGCCCAAATCTCTCTGACACCAGAAGTTCTCCTACTCCCCCGTGTTACCAGGTGCTGTCGCACGAGGTACAGCACGTGTAAGATTCAGGCCCTGCCTCCTGGGAAGGTGGGGTGTCGCCAAAGAGATGGGACAGTCCCCATGGGCAGGTGACAGGCAAGGGGTCTTGCAGGGACCATGGAGGCTCTGTGAGCAGGAGGTGACACAAGATGAGGGTGTCAGAAAGAGTGACTGTCCCAAAAGACCTCAGGCCACAAGTGATTCTAACTCATTATAGGCTCTCATTTAACAGACAAGGAAGCCAAGGCTCTGAGACCTTAAATCACTTGCCCAAGGTCACCTTAACCACTAAGCACTCAGCCCTTTGGAGCTCATTTCCAGCACTACTTTCCAGATGCCCCAGGCCAACACAGTCGCCCTGGTTATGGGTGCTCACAGCATGCTGCACTGTTTTATGGCCCTCATTACAATTGTAATTAAAGAAATAACTGCGAAATGAATCGTCTTAACGTCGTTCTCCTCTGCTAGAATGTAAGCTCCCGAGAAAGCATTCATGTCCTGGGCCACTTTCCCAGCCTTTGTATGGTGCCTTGCATGTAATAGAGAGTTCGGACATATTTATTGCAGAGAGGGCCGGGAGGACGGGACAGTGAGGGCAGCATTACCGTCTGTGACCTTCGGTGGCAAAACTCTCTGTCCTTCTTCCTCCCCGTCGTCATCCTCTTTGCCCCTCTCCTCTCTCCACCGCAGGTGGCTTCTGGCTTGGTGTGGACCAGGAGGGGGCAGAGGGCACCCTGTCTTGGACAGGCACCCTCTTTGGCGTGCTCGCCAGCCTCTGTGTCTCGCTCAACGCCATCTACACCAAGAAGGTGCTCCCGGCCGTGGATGGCAGCATCTGGCGTCTGACCTTCTACAACAACGTCAATGCCTGCGTCCTCTTCCTGCCCTTGTTCCTGCTGCTCGGGGAGCTTCAGACCCTCCGTGACTTTTCCCAGCTGGGCAGCGCCCACTTCTGGGGCATGATGACCCTGGGCGGCCTGTTCGGCTTTGCCATCGGCTACGTGACGGGACTACAGATCAAGTTCACCAGCCCCCTGACCCATAACGTGTCCGGCACCACCAAAGCCTGTGCCCAGACGGTGCTGGCTGTGCTCTACTACGAGGAGACCAAGAGCTTCCTCTGGTGGACAAGCAACATGATGGTGCTGGGGGGCTCCTCTGCCTACACCTGGGTCAGGGGCTGGGAGATGAAGAAGATTCAGGAGGAACCCAGCCCCAAAGAGGACGAGAAGAGCAGCATGGGGGTGTGAGCTCCTTCAGGGACCCGGGGATGGCCCAGTGGGGGAGAATGCCCAGGGCAGCTCTCTGGACCCTGAGAGGTAGTCTGGAGGGGGTATTGTTTACAAACCTGCTCACAAATCGGGCGGTTGAAATAGAGCCAGTGTGTTCAAGCGATGTCGGAAAGTTGCCAAACCTATCTCGACCGCCTTTCCTGTTTCTGAGTTTTGTCCTCCCCTAGGGAGGCAGGACCCCCTGGGAACAGCCAATGAGTTTCTCTGGAGGAGCACTCGCTTTTGGGGAGTAGGAGAAGGGCGGCACCCCATCCTGTCCCCCTTCCGGGGCCTTCTACCTCCACATGACCTTTGGGGTTGGGGACGGGCCACAACATTGAGGGACAGTAGTAAGTCTTCACTTATACTCAGGGGAGATGGGGGTATGACCCCACCACAGGCCAAATGAAGGGGTTTGGGAAACCTCACATCTCTGGGTCCCAGGACAGGCAGCGAGGCTTTGACCCTGCAAATCAGCCTCCCTCCGGAGGAAAGTGGGGGCTGGGCTGAGGGGCGACACAGACAAGCGTCCCCTCTTGGTCTTCTGCGCCAAGACCACCAGTCCCCAGGGAAGGGCACGACAGATCATTTGCACCCAAGCCTGGCTCTGGAATCCCCAAGGACTGCTGGGAATGGGGCACATCGTGGGAAAGTGCCCTTTTCCCACCATCTGCACCCTACGCTCCCAGCTTTTGGACATGGGGGAGCCACACAGCTTTTACAGGTTAAGCAGGGTCATTAACACCCTCCCCCGGTCCCTGACACTGAGAAGCTCATTCCTCCCCTCCTGAGGAGCCGCTAGCCCTCTGGTTTCCCAGCACCTGACTCAGGTAAGACCTCCCGGAGGTGCAGCCAGGTCACCCTCCTAACTCTGGCTTCCCAGAGCGTCATCCCCAAGAGGACTGGGAGAGCCAGGGTCCTGGCTCAGAACCTTCCCCCTCAGCGGTGCTGTGCCTTCCCCTGAGCCAGATCCCTGCCTGGGTGTTGGAACCTGACTCTGATGAAGGTGATAAAGTAACAATTACGTTTCTTCCCTGAGGTTAGGGCTGAAAGAACCTTCTCTTCCCCTTGCCAACGCCCTGCCCCCACCCCCGTGGGCTTAGGACGGCCTTCACAAACCCCGTCTCTTCGCCTGTGCATTCTGTCCCACCCATCTCCTTGGGATAATTCCTCCTGTTTTGTCCCCGTCAGGAAAGGTTGGGGAGAGTGGGTCTTCTCATCCGCAGTGGTTTCTAATGAAGTTAGTCTGGCCTGATGTTCTGAACTGTGTGTGAGTTCATTAAAAAGGGGAATAAGACGTTGTAGTGGAAACTCTGACGGTTGGGGTTCTTTTCTTTCTTGCAAGGCTAGTGCCTGACTAAACTTTGATTGCGGAAGCATCCACTTCAGAGATCGCCGGACACACAACCAGGCTGCCTCCCCATCTGAGACCCCTTCATTTTAAAGACCTTGATGGATTTCAGTAACCGATCACTTGGGCCGCTTCTTTTTTTCTCTTCCTACACTTAAAATTTCCACTCCTATGTTTTGAATTCACCAACAAAGAGTGAGCCTGCAAACCCTCGACCCCAATAAAAGCAGATCCCCAGGCCTGTGTGTGCTCTCATTCTCGCTCTCTCCCTCCCTCCCCGGTCTCCCCCCACCACCCCCACATCGCTGTGTGGCCCCAGGTGTGCTGTGTAATTTCCAGATCCTGTAAGTAATAAACCTTTATTTTTTCAAAGTTTCCTGATGGTTATTGCTGAAGGGTGTCTTGCAATCATTAAGAACCACAAGGACCGTCCGCATTGCTTATCGCCAGGCCGGGACCAGCACCAAACAAACCAGTGTAGTTGACAGAACTGCATGATGGCCCTTACAGTTAGCCAAGGGGAACGCCCTCATTACCTGCGACTTGCTTACGAACCACCTAAGTCAGGTGGGTGACACCATCTGGAAAAGGAACACAGCTTGCTGGGGGTCTGTCGCACTGCTCTGTGCTTTTGCATATGGCCTCTGTGGTATGTTGCCTGAGGGATCCCACCCAAAAGCTCACAGCTGCTGTGATTATCCAATGATCTCCCCAGAGCAACATGATCAAGACCATATGGTCTAATGAGACAATTAGACCACTAATTACAAAGGCCTTCATTGACTATTCATGTGCATAAGGGTCCTCAAGGCCAAGGAGAGCTAAGGAGGGTAGATTGGGTAGCTAGGCTATTGTCATACCCAAGGAGTGGCTTTGGGCTACACACTAGGAAAACATTCCTGCAGGTGAGGAGGACTGGTGACCACCGAGTCTGTGGGTCATGCGTGGACTGCGCGCTGTAACCCAGAAGAGTGCGATAGCCTTGCAACCAGAAATCAATGGCACCACCGGAGGGAAAATGCAATTGACGCCTATGGTGTCTATGTCACCAGTTCACTCAACTCTGTCACTCTTCATCCCCTGATCTGTTGGGATAGTCTGGGTCCAATCCCCGGTGTGATGTTACTAAAAACAATAATGGACCGATAAATGATCTCAACATCTGGTTCCAGTGCCTCCTAAGAGCTCTGAGGAGGTACCCCAGCTCCTTGACAAATGCAGAACTTCATGGATGCTAGATACTCTATTCTCTTCAGTGCCATGTGAGCCAGCAAGCGAGACTGCCATTGGGCTCCTGAGGCCTGAGGGCTTTTCCCAAAGACCTGGTGTATATTGTGCCAGTGGAGGCAGATCTTAATCCTGGAGAGGTCTCTTGGGACACCCTGGAAAGGAAAGTGGCCACCTACAAAAAGGGTTCATTGTGACACCATCCAAAATTTTCCAGCAACGACAAGTAAGGTCAAGGGCATAGGAGAAAAACAAGAAGCAGAAACTGAGATCAAAAACTATACCTTAACTGAAACTCAAACCTTTATGTTAAAGATTTTATGCAAAAGGAGAGAGGGGAACTGATTGGTTCCTGTGGGTTTTCTGATTTGTTTGGAATAGGCACCGAACAGTGACTCACAGCAGTCAAAATGTGTCAACTGGCTGATATCTCTAAAAACCCAAAAATCCATAGCTTTCTTCAAGAGCCATCTTGGCCGTATGTTTGTTTCTTCTGGGACACCAGAGATCCTGAGCCCCCTCAACTTTCCCTGAACTGGGCAGGGCTAAAAGCATGCCTCGTGAGGTGTCGCCACCACCAAGGGGAGAGCTGGCAGGGTTATCGGGGCCCCTAGTGAGGAGGAAGAGAGAATGGGAAGGCAAAGGCCCCTAAAGCTACCCATTTTTGGGCCAGGACCCTCTTCTCACTTAGATATTGATGGCCTGGTGTCAGGCTCATCCTTCTATCACCCTGATCCCTGTTAAGGCTCCCAATGCGTGGAAAATATTGAGATGATGCCCATCTCCTGCCACACAAAACTGGCATGATCCAATGGGTTTATCATTTCCATGACCGCAATGGCCCAAATGACTCCCTCTTCCATTTCCAACCCTAAAGAGGCCCTATTTGACCTTGAGTCCATAGAGGTTTTTAGTTTAATATTTACCCATCCATTTTGAGAGAGAGAGAGAGAGAGAGAGAGAGAGAGAGAGAGAGAGAGAATCCCAAGCAGACTCAGCACTGTCAGCATAGAGACTGATATGGGGCTCGAACTTATGTGAGAACATGACCTGAGCCAAAATCAAGAGTTGGATGCTCAATCAACTGAGCCACCCAGGTGCCCCCAGAGAATGATTTTTACAGGGTGCTCCCCTAATTATAGGGAAGCACTGCTACTTTTTACTGGGACTGTGGTAACCATCCAAAGGTGCAAAATCTCTTAGAAGAAAACTTACCTTCTCTCTCTGTCCCTTGAAGTAAATCTTACCATGCCTTTGACATGTAAACACAAATCTTAAATATCCTCTCCACAAATATTAGTAAAAAGCTTTAGCCCTCTGAGCAGGTGAACACTTACTCCAACTGCCAAACAAAATTTGGATCCAAGCGGCTCTTTTATAAATTCATGGGTTTTGCTTTATTATACTCACCTCAACGATTAAAAATTTAAAACACGTGCTATAAGGTCTCTGTGTCTATAGATCTATATATGTTGTAAATGTGAGATATATTTCTACCTCTATTGGTATCGCTAAAATTAATTTGTAAAGGGATCTATTCGGTTGGCTAAAAAACAAGTGTTTATATGAATTAGGGATTCTGAAAACTCTCAGAAATATAAGAGAAATTAACCCAAATGTTTCTCAAGTTCTTGTGATCTAGGATATTTGGTAAAGAAAACCTAGTTCAAGTTTTTTTACTTAATTAAAACAGATATGTCTTGAGAGTTATCAGCATTAAATACAATATTTTTATTCTCACTAGGTTTACTAAAGGTCCAATAAGTTCAGGTTATCTCTTGCAAAACTTGCAAGAAAAGTAGCTTGGGATGATGTCTGACTTTGTCTAGTATCTAATGAAGTTTTTTGTGGGTTGTGAAACATAATTGTTGGAAGAAAGATTTTGATAGATGTAAGTGGGATACGAGGTTTTAGGTTAACTTTCCAGCAATAATCATGTATTACAGTGTGTTTACGAAAAAAATAGTTGCCCAAATCTTTGGTGGCTTTTATCCTTAGAATTTTGCTAAGTTAAATTAAATGATGGGAATTCATTTAAAGTCTAGATCATTTCCAAACAAGATAAAATACTGAAACATTAATCATTAATTCCTAACCAACCCTAAGTTTACCTACTTTTGGCTTGTTATTCCAGAGGCACTGAAGATATTTGAGTCTGTTGGTAAACCTGTCTTGTGCCACATTGAAAAACTGTTGTGAGGAAATGTTGGTTTCTAGACATTATGAAATGTATTCACAAAATTGCCATCTAAAGAACGCTGGTGTAACAATTGACAATGAAAACCTTCTTAGTTTTCCTTGGACATTAAAGCTACTAAGGGTTAAGAATTCTAATTAATATTTGTAATTCAAGCTACTAGAAATAATAGGAGAAACTTCAGGAAGAGGAGGAAGTGTTTTTGGCTAAGAGACAGTATGAAATAGGGAGACGCGTTTTTGTTAAGAGAAAAGAAAGTAAATTTGTCCTAAAGTAAAACTGTTTATTTCTGGAGGAGGAAGAGGAAAATAAAGGACAAAATGGTACAAAAAACTTGGGGAGAGATGGGGCACCTGGGTGGCTCAGTCTGTCGGGCATCGGACTCTTGATTTCGGCCCAGGTCATGATCTCACGGTTCGTGAGTTCAAGCCCCATGTTGGGCTCTGTGCTGACAGCGCAGAGCCTGCTTGGGATTCTCTCTCTCCCTCTCCTGCCCCTTCCCGAACAAACAGGGGAAGGGCAGAGAGAGACACACAATCTGAAGTAGGCTCCAGGCTCTGTGCTGTCAGCACAGAATCCACAAACCGTGAGATCATGACCTGAGCGGAAGTCGGAAGCTCAACCAACTGAGCTACCCAGGCGCCCCAAGGGAGAGAGAGAATCTTACCCTATATAGTCAAGTTGGCTGAAATTGAATTAATTTATCACAAGAATTATAAAATTGAGATTCAAAATCAGCAGCATACCTATGTAAAACTAAAACTCAATTTTCCTTCATCTATTTTTTTTAATGTTTATTTTTGAGAGAGTGAGTGGGGGAGGGGCAGAGAGCCTGGGACAGAGGATCCAAAGCGGGCTCTGGGCTGACAGCCGTAACGGAGCCTGATGTGGGGCTTGGGAGATCACGACCTGAGTGGAAGTCAGCCGCTCAACTGACCTAGCCACCCAGGTGCCCCTCCTTCATCTGTTAAAGCGACAAAGTTTTCTTGACCTGCTCCTGATAAGAGGTTATAAAAATTTTTTCCTTTACCTTTTAAGCCATCTGTCTAGAAAACTAAGATTTTCTGTCTTATCAAAATAATTTCCTGTACTTCATGTCCTCTTTATCAACAGGTCCTTGGTTACTCAGGAAAACTGAGTCCTCTTAATATTAAAAGAGCTGAGTTTGGGGTGCCTGGGTGGCTCAGTCAGGTAAGCACCTGACTTCCCCTTAGGTCATGATCTCAGGCTCGTGGGTTTGAGCCCCACGTCAGGCTCTGTGCTGACAGCTCAGATCCTGGAGCCCGCTTCGGATTCTGTGTCTCCCTCTCTCTTTACCCCTCCCCTGCTCACGTTCTGTCTCTGTCTCTGTCTCTGTCTCTGTCTCTGTCTCTGTATCTCTCTCTCTCAAAAACACACAAACGTTGTAAAAGAGTCAAGTTTCACTCACAAATGTATAACCTTCCATACTTGCCTTTAAAATCTTTTATTGTCACTTTGGTTAAATAAATAACCAAGGATTGTTTCATAATAACCTGTGATCCTATTTAGGCAAGTGTACGAAGTATTTTTATATTTTAGGCAAACTTTTCCAAATCAAATTCTATACGAAGTCTTTCTGGCCTGGGATGCAATGGTCAACCTAAACGTGATCCTATCAATTTCTAAGCCACCGCCAGGTTCCTTAAACAGAAGGGACACGGTGATTTCCGCATCCTTTGTATGATCAAAACATTAAGACATTCTTAATATTACTTGTACTTTCTTAGACAAAAATCAAGGGAAATTTTACTTTAACTTTTACCCCAGGTTTTGCAGCGCACATTAAAAGGTTCACGGCCTCTGGCTTCGTCTCAAGTATCAAACTAATTCACAAGTTAAAAAAAAAGTTTTCAGGGGAACCCCAACTCTCAGCACAAATTGAACAGCCCGCCTCACTGTACAACATCCCACACACGCATGCACAAAGTGTGTGTAGATGGGCTTGGAGGCACACGTGGCCACAGACCCCAACCTGGATGCAGATGAAGCCCAGGCAAGTCTTCCAGTGTCCCACCCCACCACCCCCACCACCCCCAGCTCATCTCTATGGTATTTAAAGGGAACGGAACAGCCTCCAGCAATGTGTCCCCTGCAAGAAGGCAGGGGACACGCCAGCATCCCAGACCCCAGACTGTCCCCCTTCCTTCTCATCCCTCTCTGAAGACAGGGATGTTGAAGTTGGACTTCCCAGGAAAACACTGGCAGGTGAAGTTGGAAAATTGAGAAACGGTGAGCTGGCCCGATGCTTCCGGGCCTCGATGTTCCCATCCGAGATCCGGGATACCCCTGTCCTTCCTGCCCCACAACATGGTGGTGAATGACTGTTCAGCATAGTCCCGGGAATACAGTGAGTTATCACTCTTATTACATAAGATTCAATCAAGTGAATGGGAAGATCTGACTGGCTTTATTAAATGATTCACGAATCGGAGCCGGGGCACCTGGGTGACTCAGTCAGTTAAGTGTCCAACTCGTGATTTTGGCTCAGGTCATGATCTCATGGTTCTTGGGTTGGAGCCCCACATCGGGCTCTGCGCTGACAGTGCGGAGCCTGCTTGGGATTCTCTCTCTCCCTCTCTCTCTCTCTGCCCCTCCCTCAGTCGCATGCTCGCTTGCCTCTCTCTCTCTCTCAAAATAAAGAAACTCAAAAAATAAAAAATAAATAAATTTTAAAAAATGATTCGTGAATCGGGCAGCACATCATCTAGCAAGTAGAGAGGCACTCCAAGGAGCTGTATTTTATGGACTTGATTTATATGTTAAGAAATCCCAGGTGGGGGGATTGGGCGGAATAGGTAAAGTTTTTACAGGAAAGTTTTGAGAGATGGAGGGTGGGGCAAGAAGGTTATTAGCAAAGGAAAAGGATTATTCCAGAGGAAGCTGTTTGCTAAGGGGAAAGCAAAGTGTCCTATCGTGCAGATAACCTTTCTTCTTTGGGATCTGGAGAGGACCCAGAGACTAATTGACACTAACAGAAAGAACAATTTCCTGACTGACTGGTTAAGGCTACATTTCCGTGGGGGGGGATGTGGGGAGGGGGTGGGGAGGCCAGGGGTGGGGAAATGCAGTTAGATTGGGACACTGTTTAGGGCCTGTGGTTTTCTTTTTTTAACACTATTATCAACATCAACAGACGACCGTCTCCTTTATTGAGTGCTAACTCTGCCCCACGCACTAGGGAGACAAGCAGTGGAAAAGTCACCATAAACAATCAGATCCATGCAACGCAGTAAGAACGATGAAGAATACAAAAAAAAAAAAAAAAAAGGTCAAAATGGAGAATAGCAGAAGGGAAGCTTCTAGATAGAATAGTCAGAGAAGGCCTCCGATGAGTACACCTTTGAACCTCAGACCCAAGTGATAGGAAGGAGCCGGCCACAGGAAAAGTTGGGGAAATGGTGCTGAGACAGAGCTTATGGACCTTGCAAACAACCTGAGGAGGGAAAAGAGCTGGGCGCAGTCGAGAACCCGAGTGAAGGCCAAGGTGACAGGAACAGAGTTGGGTAACCCAGCTTCTTATTCCCACTGGGTTCCTCCTCACAGGGGAAGACATAATCCCAGAAATAGGAAACGGGGTAGAGACAGATTTAACAACTTCCTGACATTAGTTGGAAACCGGGTTCCTTTTGGTTCCACTCACCGAGGGGAGGAGTAGAGAGAGGAGTCAGAGGCCAAGTTCCAGCCAGGGAGCATTATACTGACCACGGCAAGGTTAGATTTATTCTCAGTGCCATAGTCAGCCACTGAGGGGTGCCATGACTTGATTTATATCTTGAGAAATCCCGGGTGGGGGGATGGGTGAAATAGGTGAAGGAGACTAAGAGTACACTTACCATGATGAGCACTGAGTAGTATATAGAGTTGTTGAATCACTATATTGTACCCCTGAAACTAATATAACACTGTATGTTAACTATACCAGAGTTAAAATTAAAAATATTAAAATACTAGATAGATGATTAGATAGATAGATAGATAGATAGGACTTAGAAAATATCCCTCTGGCTGTTGTGAGAATGGATGGGCACGAAAGGTGAGGGTGGCCAGCCAGGAGGCTGTAATGGTGGCCAGACAAGAAATGACAATGGCTTAGATCATGGTGGTGGCTGAAGAGATGGAGAGAGAATGCGTTTCAGAGATAAAGCCAATCGACTTTCAGAGGGATTGGATGTGATGTTGAGAGAAAAGGAGAATTCCAGGACAATGCCCAGACCCTGGCTTACAGAACTGGGGAAGGAGGTGCCATTTATTGGACAGAGAAGACTAAGGGGTGAGAGTTTAAGATGTTGGATGGTTGGTTGGAACAAGACATCTTCCAGTAGGCATGTCAAGTAGAGTCTGGGACATTAGGACTCTGGAAGTTTCTGTGAAGAGGAAAGCACGAAAGAAACAGCCTATTCCATTCACTACTGATCTGTACATGCCCTCTCCAGCGTGGTGGTCACAGGGTAGTTGGCCCCCTTACCTGTTATTGGCTTCCACCAGAGTTCAGGTCCCAAGAAGAGTAGGCAGATGCCAGCCGCCCTTTTCTGACCTGGTCACCTAGTGTCACTTCTGCCTTTCTCCATTGGTTCAAGCAATTACAAGCCCACTCAGGATCAAGGGTAGGAGAGAGTCCCCACTTCCCATGGGAGGAGAGTCTAAGACCTTTGGGAATATGTATTACCACCACACAGCACTTCCTACGGCTGTCCATTGATAACAGCTCCTCGTTAAGCCATGCGGTGTAGGAAATACAAATGACGCACATATGGGTTTATTCCTTGTAGCTCAGTGAGGAACCCCATTTGATCATAGGTAAAATGAATGCCCAAGACCCATCCTTCACAGAACTCCCAGTGTGTCCTCTCAGTAGTAATAGCTAGGTGTTTATATTATGCCTTTAGATTTGCAGAGCACTTTAATAGTGCTTATAGTCACGGACTAGCAGAACTGGAAAGGATTATAGTGATTGAGATTACCCAGCCTAGGTATGAGCTCCCCGCATCACTTCCTGGAATCATTTGTGATGGCACTTAAGCTGCCCCTAATCACAACGTTTTGAATATTAATAGTATGATATCTAAAAAACATGAAATTCATTCTTTCAGTAAAGATTTGAGTACCTACCGTGAGCCAGGCATATATCAGAGATTCAGACAGACCACAGTCCTTGCATTCTTGGAGCTTACGGAGAAAAGAACAACAGTAAACAAAAAGACAACACATAAATAATACATAGAATGTGCCACAAAGAAGATAAGGCCCAATTAGGGGACTGGCAGCATTGGGCATAGGACTAGTTCGGGGATCAGGACCTCTCTGAGTAAAAATGTGAGTAAAGATCTAAATGTAACAAAGGAGAGGTCAGGAGAAGCTCCGGGGTCAGAATGTGCCAGGCAGAGGGATCCACAAGTGCAAAGGCCCTGGGGTGGGACAGTGGTTGGTGAGTGAGGAAAGGCAAGACCTGGGTGGCTGGGAGGTGGTGAGAAATGAAATCAGAGTGTGCTAGGTGGAAGAGATCTATTATTGGGGGGGGGGGGGGGCATTGTGTGTGTCCGTGTCTGCCACCAAGAAATCCACTGAAACTCGCTGTGGTATTTGCACACCCAGCACCTTCCATTCCTCTCACCCCCAATGCACGTACTGCATTTCCCATCAGGAGGT
The DNA here is from genome assembly GCF_022837055.1 of Prionailurus viverrinus. Lineage (NCBI taxonomy): Eukaryota > Metazoa > Chordata > Mammalia > Carnivora > Felidae > Prionailurus > Prionailurus viverrinus. Next base: position 98,324,057 of record NC_062570.1, read on the forward strand.
GGGGTCCACTGAATCCCTGAATCAGGGCCGACCTTGTGACTTACTCTAACCAAGAAAATACAGAAAAGGCAATATTCTGGGGCTTCTGAGGCCAGGTATTGGATGGACTTCTGTTTCTCCCCCTAGCATCCCTGAGAACCTCCTCAGGAAGCCTAAGCTAGCCATATGGGAAGGTCACAGGGAAGAGAACCAAGGCACCTCAGCCAACAGCCCCTGCCCACTGCCCAGGTGAGTACAGTCACATGAGTGACCCTGGGGAAGGCCAACAGAAGGGCCACCCAGTCAACCCTCGGAATCTAGAGAAACAGGAAATTGGTTTTTTAAGTCTCTAAATTATGGGGTGGTTGACCATGCAGCAATAGATAACTAATACATTAGCCTAAGTAAATGGGGGAGGGGCTGATATTGAAGGAAACTAGGGTTTCAGGAATTCAAGAGAGGCCAAGCCTCGGAAAGAGTAGGAACCACAACCCTGTGGCTACCTGAGCCAGGTTCATGACCTTCCTGCCTGAGCGCTACCTGTGATACAGCTCAGACTCCCTTTGGGGTCCGCTTCCCCAATTCCTGGGAGGAGGGTACGATTGGGTCCAGGAAAGTCACGTATGTCACCCAGACCATTGCTACGGGGCCCATGGGTGGTCCCCAGGAGCGCTGGGACAGACAGCAGCCCAGGCACTGGGCTGGCACTGGAATATTCTCCCCGATAGACTGAAAGAGTTAAGAAAATGTGACCCAAAAAGTTTTGGGGTTTTTTTTCCCAACTTTATTTTTGTTCAAAAAACGCTGCTCATCAATGAACTTGTCCAAGCCCCTTATTGTGTAGCTGAGGAAGCCAACGCATAGAAAGGTTAAAGGAAGTCTCTGAGGGCACAGAGCATATTAGTAGTTGAGCCCAAAGTGGAACACGAGTCTCCTGGTCCTAACCCAAAGTTTGTTGTTGTTTTTGTTGTTAACATGCTTGAAATCATGCACCTGATTGGTAGGGAAGCTATTTTATTAATTCAGCAACAGTTAAATAAATGTTACTAAATGTCACGTGCTGCTGAAAGTGCTTTACACATATTAATTTATTTAATCCTCATAACAACTCTACGTGGGTACAATTATCATCTCGCTGATGAGAAAAGCTGAGGCCCAGAGAGGTTAAGCAATTTGTCTGAGGTCACACAGCTAATTAGCGGCAGAATATAATTGAGACCCAGGCAGTCTGTCTCTCAACCATAAAATCATGCTTTTATCTTTCATCTAAAGATAAAAGGAGACTACACATTGAGATTAAAAGATGACTCAAATCACATGCTAGTCGTGTGGGCCTAGCTAAATCACTTAACCTCTCTGATCCTTTCCTCATATGAAAGAAAAGAAGGCTGGTTTTTTTTTCTAATGTTTTATTTCTTTATTTTGAGAGAGAGAGGGAGAGAGAGAGAGAGAGAGCGCACCAGGGGCGTGCGCGTGCACACAGCAGGGGAGGGACAGAGAGGGAGAGAGGGAGAGAGAGTCCCAAGCAGGTTCCATGCTCTCAGCTCCAAGTCCATTGTGGGGCTGGATCTCACCAACCATGAGATCATGACCTGAATCGAAATCAAGAGTCGGACGCTTAATTGATTGAGTCACCCAGGCGCCCTGAAAACTGTTTTCATTTAAGAGATAGCTTGATTTAAGGAGTCAACCTACATGAAACTTAGTTACGCGAGACGAGAAAACTGAGGCCCCCAAGGGTCAAATGATTTGCCTGCGCCAATGACAAGATCGAGCGTGGCTCTCAGCCCTCCTGACCCTGCTTGCTTCCCACGGTACCAGTCAGCAGGGGGGAAGCCGCCTCCCCAGACACAGCCCTCACCCTCACCCTCCCCCCACCACAAACTGCAGCTTCCGCGGAAGGGCTAAATTTAGGGTCTGAAACCAGCTGAAATGGGGACAGTGGAGCCTGCTGTGCTGGAGGCCCTGGGCCAGGTGTGCTGGGAGCTTAAGTGGAGGAAGGCGGAGTGGGGGGGGGGGGGGGAGGGGAGTCCTGCTTGGGGGGGGACAACAGCAGCTGTCACTGAGCCCCCCCCGTGGGGAATTTATAACGGAAATCAGAGTCCAGCTCCAGATTTCAGACAAGCCTGTGACTCAGAAAGCGTGACTGATTTGCCCAAGGTCACAGTGTCACGGGGCAGAACCCAGGCCAGTGCCCTTTCCACTGAGAACCACCATATTAATTTTTAAAGAATGACCATTATTATTATCATCAGTAATAGTAACATTTGTTGGATACTCGCCACATGCCAGGTGCTCTTCTAAACACTTCACATATATTAACATCTGAGACAGGTATGGTGAGCATCCCCATTTCACGGATGGGGAAACCGAGGCATGGAGCATCATGGTCATGGAGCTGAACCTGAACTCGAACAATATTTCATTGAGCTCTGCCCTCAACTCCCATAACGCCTAGTGGGGTGGGGTCAGCAAAGGCGAGCACGGACCTCCAGCTCTGTGCTAGAACCAGGAGCTCAAAGTCGTCTGAGCTGGACTCCAGGAAGGAAGGCAAGAGGACATGGAAAGGACATGAAGGTTGTCACCTTCTCCAGAGGCCAGGCAAGTAACAAGCATGACGGAAGAAGCCAGGGTGTGAGTCAACAGGTATTGGTGGGACCTGTGGCAAACTGGGGACCAGGAAGCCCAGCCAAGGGCAGAAAATTCCTCATTTCCTAAAATACTGCTGGGCCACCAGCTTTCAACTTCTAGTCTTTGGAGTCCATTGGACCTGAGCTGGAGCCCGGGCTCTGCCGTCTGTTGGCTGTGTGCCTTCACCTGAGTGAGTTAGCCTTGCAACAACCTCGATTTCCGGTCCACACCCAGCCGTGTGACCCTAGGCAACTGACTTGACGTCCCTGAGCCTTGCTGGCCTCATGTGGAATGAAGACAATAACATTCGCTACTCCAGAGGGCACGACGATAATTGGATGAGATCAGGCAGAGTACATGGTTAGCACGCCGTCTAGGACAGACGCAGCAGATGTGATCGCTAGAGGGAAGCTCACGGCAGAAACAAGGGCGGGACTTTGTCCCCTCTGCCTGTGGGGTCAGCTCCGAGGCCCGGCCCAGAGCAGCCTTCCTGCCTGCCGGGTGGGAGAGAGCTGCCCCAGCAGGAGTTAGAGATGCCAGGAATCTGTGCTGCCCCCATCCCTGCCGCTCTCATCTGCTAAATGGATCTTTGCTCCTTCCCTCCTGCTGTGTTTGCAGGGAAGAGGAAAACCCTTTTTTTTTAAATCACAGGCGTGAACTCCTCAGAAAAACACCAACAGGGAAAACCAGGAACAGAAAGGAGGAAGGTGAGCTGGAGGGGGGCTGTGGTGAACTGAACAGGGATTCACAACTAAGTTCCCATCATTCTTTGCCATTTGGGGGTGTATTGCTAGGATGTCTAATTTTGCTGAAGCAGCTGGAAATCCGAACCTTTATGGGCAATCTCCCGCTTTTTAAACAGTGGCTCCGATTTTATAAAATACCTCTGTGGCTGCTGCGTGGACCAGACTCAGCCTCAGGCCATCTTTCACAACTTCTTTCTTGGAGTATAACTTGTTTCAGCGGCCTGTCACGTCTGTGAGAGGTTGATAGGACGCAGAATCCACGGGCCAAGATGGCGGTATCCCTGTGAACCGGAGCTAATGGGATTGCCCCTTTGCCTGTCCCAGTGAAATCATCCTTCTCCGGGCACCTGAGTGGCTCAGTCAGTTGAACTGGTCTGGGCAAGAGCACGTGTGCAATTCTGGCCAGTGAGACCGGAGGGGAGGTCTGACAGGGCGCTTCACTAAAGACCTCTCTCTCTGTTACATAAGGTGTGTGGAGCTGCTGTAGCCATTTTGCCACCATGAGGAAAGCAGCCAACATCTGAGGACAGATGAGGAGAAAGACCCGGGAACCTGGGTGCTCGATCTGGGACTTATTTCACTTAGCATCTAATCTTTCAGTTCCTCAAGTGCTCACTGCTCCACCCACCTCAGGACCCCTGTACATGCTACTCTCTCTATTATCTGCAACACTATTCTTTCTTTCTTCATAAAGTTGCACCTGCTACCCCCTCAGGTCTCAGCTCAAACATCGTCCAACAAAAACAAATCTGGACAAAGATAGGGAGGCACTTAGAAATTAGAAAGAGACTATTGCAGAAGAGATAAGGCTTTTGTCTCAGAAATCTGTGAGCATCTCAATATGCATCAGAAAAAGATTTTTCTTTTACAGGATAAAAGGTGGAGGCCAGCAGAGTCTCCAGACGGGCAGCCAGACAGGCAATGGGAAATGACCAGAGGGGTCAGATAGGAGTAGGGTCTTGGCTCTGATCAGAAGGGGGGCACATTCCAGACAAACAGAGTTCACGGGTCTGTGGGCAAAAGAAGCCTGGCTAAAGTTTGGTCAAGATAAAGCCGAGCGCAAGAAATGGGCCACCGTGAGCTTGCTCGACATCAGTTCCTCAGAGAAGCCCTCCTTTACCACCTAACTTGGATGCTGGGGCCGGACTGCCTGGATTAAATCCCAGCTCTGCCTAGCCGTGCAATCTTCCATGAGTTCCTTAACCTTTCTGTGCCTCTGTTTCCTCGTCTGTAAAACAGTGATAATAAAACGATCTATCTCACAAATTGTCATGGGGATCAAGGGAGTTGAGCAGGTCCCTGGTACACAGTTAGCACTTAATAAACGTTAGCTATTGTGACATGATCTCTGAGCCCCTATTCACTTTCATGCCTGGATCCCCAGTCCTAGGAAAGCAGCTGCCGCATGGGCGCCTGGGTGGCTTAGTGGGTTGAGTGCCCGACTTCTGCTCAGGTCATGATCTCACCGCTTGAGAGTTTGAGCCCCACGTCGGGCTCTGTGCTGACAGCTCAGAGACTGGAGCTTACTTCCGATTCTGTGTCTCCCTCTCTCTCTCTGCTCCTAACCCACTCACATTCTGTCTCTGTCTCTCTCAAAAATAAACAAACATTAAAAATATATATATATTAGGGGCACCTGGGTGGCTCAGTCGGTTAAGCGTCCGACTTCAGCTCAGGTCACGATCTCACGGTCTGTGAGTTCGAGCCCCGCGTTGGGCTCTGGGCTGATGGCTCAGAGCCTGGAGCCTGTTTCAGATTCTGTGTCTCCCTCTCTCTCTGCCCCTCCCCTGTTCATGCTCTGTCTCTCTCTGTCTCAAAAATAAATAAACGTTAAAAAAGAATATTAAAAATAAATATATATATTTTAAAAAATGAAAAAAAAAAATAAGGCTCTTAGTAAATGTTTAAATGAACACCAGCCTACAAGCAGCTGATAGCATCAGAGGCAGAAGATAAGAGAGCATGAGGCATAGGCCCCGGGGAATCGTTTGCTTTCTCAGGATCTTCCAAATTTTGCCCCCATATTGAGCGTCTTCTCCAGAGAGCCGCCTCCCTGGCTTCAGCATCTGGGGCCCACAGCAGCTTTTGCCCCTAAAAGAGCCTTCACTCACTTTTACGGGGAAGGCCAATGCAGTTCCTCTGACATGCCTCTCCCCTGTAGTTTGAGGCCCCAAGGTGATCATCACCTGGTAGAAAAGGCCGTTTCTCCCACTGAGGTGGCTGGCCTCCTGGTCCCCAGGCCATGAGGGTTTGCCCGCCTGTGTTTCCCTGCCTGGCTGGCTGGGAGGCTGCACTACAGTTTGGGCCCAAGAGGGGTGGCTTTTGTTGACCTGGGTTCTTGGCATCAGTCTCTCCTCTCTTTGTGCTCCTTCCCCCACCCACCCCACCCCCCCAAAACACACAACTAACAACAAAACCAAAACACAAACTCAAAGGGCCTAGGTCAGGAGTCTGCAAACTTTTCCTACAAAGGGCTGGACAATATGTTTTTGGCTTTTCTGGCCATAGTGTCTGTGGCAACTCTGCCTTTGTGGCTCAAAGCAGCCGCTGACCCTATGTCATCAAGTGAGCAGGGCTGGGTTCTAATAAAATTTTACTTTTGCTAAATAAAAGGAGCCACGTACAAGAGACCACATCACGTATGATTCCATTTATGTGAAATGCCCAGAATGGGTAAATCTCTAGGGACAGAAAAGTGATTAGTGGCTGCCTAGGGCTGGGGTCGGGGGCGAGGGAATGGGCTTGGGGGCTTCTTTTTGGAGTCAGTCAGAAAAAGATCCTAAAATTAGACGGTGGCAGTAGATGTGTACTCTGTAAATTTAATAAGAAGCATTGAATTGTACATTTAAATGGGTGTACTTTTTGGTATGCAAGTTGTATCTCAATAAAATTGCTTAAAAGGGGGGCACCTGGGTGGCTCAGTCGGTTAAGTGTCAGACTCCTGATTTTGGCTCGGGTCACGATCTCACGATCTCAGTCGGTTAAGCGTCCGACTTCAGCCAGGTCACGATCTCGCGGTCCGTGAGTTCGAGCCCCGCGTCAGGCTCTGGGCTGATGGGTTGTGAGACTGAGCCCCACGTTGGGCTCTGCGCTGACAATGGAGAGCCTGCTTGGGATTCTCTCTTGCTCGCGCTCTCTGCCCCTCCCCCACTTTGCACATGGTCTTTCTCTAAATAAATAAATAAATAAATAAATGAACTTAAAGCATTTTTTTGTCGTTGAAAAAAGAAGAGTACTCCAGTGTCCAGAAGAGCATTATTCACAATAGCCAGAAGGTGGAAACAACCCAAGGGTCCATGGACAAATGAACGGGCACACAAAACGTGGTGTAGACGGATGCAACGGAGAAGTATTCAGCTTTAAAAAGGGAAAGAAATTCTGACGCATGCTTCAACATGGCTGAACCTTAGAAACATGATGCTAAGTGAAATAAACCAGACACAAAAGACACATATTGCTTGATTCCACTTAAATAAGATTCCCTAGAAAAGGCAAATTGATAAGAGACACAGAGGGTAGAACACAGGTAACCCCGGACTGGTGAGATGGAATGGGAGTTATTGCTTCCGGGTACAGAGTTTCTGCTTGGGATGCTTTTTAAAGTACTGGAAAGGGACAGTGGTGGTGAGGGTCACACAACATTGTGAAGGTCCCTCATGGCTCTGAATGGTACACTTAAAAAATCAAAGAATGCTATATTTATGTTATGTTGATCTTACCCCGGTTTAAAAAAAAAAAAACAAACTATGGGGCGCCTGGGTGGCGCAGTCGGTTAAGCGTCCGACTTCAGCCAGGTCACGATCTCGCGGTCCGTGAGTTCGAGCCCCGCGTCGGGCTCCGGGCTGATGGCTCGGAGCCTGGAGCCTGTTTCCGAGTCTGTGTCTCCCTCTCTCTCTGCCCCTCCCCCATTCATGCTCTGTCTCTCTCTGTCCCAAAAATAAATAAAAAAACGTTGAAAAAAAATTAAAAAAAAAAAAAAAAACTAAAACAAGAAAAGAGGGGCGCCTGGGTGGCGCAGTCGGTTAAGCGTCCGACTTCAGCCAGGTCACGATCTCCCGGTCCGTGAGTTCGAGCCCCGCGTCAGGCTCTGCGCTGATGGCTCAGAGCCTGGAGCCTGTTTCCGATTCTGTGTCTCCCTCTCTCTCTGCCCCTCCCCCGTTCATGCTCTGTCTCTCTCTGTCCCAAAAATAAAATAAAAAAACGTTGAAAAAAAAAAAATTTAAAAAAAAAAAATAAATAAATAAAACAAGAAAAGAAAATGAAACAGTAAACAGAACACTAGAGTGGCCAGTGCACAGAAAGCAAGCAAGGGCGTGGGAAGAGGAGGGCAAGGGGGCTGGGGCAATGCGAGCAAGACCTCCAAGACGGAGAGAAAGGGGCAGATTCCAGAAAGATCCAGGTCCAGGAGAGCCAGGGCCAGGATGCTACACAGACCCTCCAAGGGAGGGGCTGCTGGAAGAGGCCAACGGGCCCCAGCGGCCCACAGAGACACCCCCAGGCCCTCCAGCACCTGGACAGTGCCTGCATACAGTGAGCACTCAATAAATGTTTCTGAGTGAAGAGAAGGAACGAACACTTCAGACTCCCTTGTGAAATGCTGGGGTTACTTGAGATCTTCATTTCATGGAAAGTGGACTTGCTAAATTGTCTAAAACGTACTTGTATCCTTTCATAGCTGGAAAAACAAAATTCTGTTAAACAAAGAAAGGTGCAGCAGTTGGCTCTACCACCCCTAGGGGTTTCTGGCCCCTTCTGCTCAGAGCCCACCCCTTCTGTGCTCAGCTGGGGTTTCCCAGTGATGGTTTGGACTACTGATTTTATCATTATTGGCTCAGGCACATGCTTTGCTCAACCTTGCCCGGTGGTTCTCAGCCGGGGGGGGGGGGGGCGGGGGGGGATAGTGCCTTTCAGGGGACATGTGGCTGTCACGACTGACGAGTTGTTATAGCAACTAGTGGACAGCAGCCAGGAATGTTGCTAAACATCCTGCAGTGTTCAGGACAGCCCCCACAACAAAGCATTATCTGGTTCAAAAGGCCAAGGTTGAGCAAAGCATGTGCCTGAGCCAATAATGATAAAATCAGTAGTCAAAACCATTGCTGGGTGCGAGTCTTCTGTTTGAAGGGCACTGTACAGGGTGCCTTCCAGGACTTAGCAGACATAATCCTTGCAGTTGCCCTGAGAGGGAAGGAAGATTATTATATCTGTTTTATAGATAAGGAAACTGTAGTCCGGAGAAGTTAAGTAACTTGCCCCAGGTCACACAGCAGGTATCTGAGTTGGGATTAGAATCTAGGTCTGCCTGACTCCAAATCCCATTAAAGGCCCCAAAGGCCCCAGGCTCATCCCCTGAGTTCTCCCTACCAGCAAAAGGTCATATCACACTGTGGTTGGGCTAGGCTCTCTCTGGCACTTGAAGAAGACAGATTCTAATAATGATCACCGACACGCGTGTAACATCTTCCTCAGGGGTTGGAATCCAGCTATATCATGAATGGACCAGCTCCTGGAGCCCCGGCTGCCAGGGGACATCTCACTACCCCTGGCAGGACTAGTCTCAGTGCTATGGTTCGTTTCCCTGGGACAGATTTAGGTTCAAATCCTGGCTCTGCCACTGGCCGACCCTGGGCAAATTATTCAACCTTTCTGAACCCCAGCCTCCTCCTCTATAAGGAAGAGATAATAATATCAACTTCGTGAGTTTTTCTAAGAATAAGTAAGATCTTAAATACATTCACATATGTTGCTTAGCTGAGGAACTTGCATAGAACAAGCCCCACGTGTTAAGATGCTTTCTCATTACTGCGGTCACCTTCCCCAGCCATGCCCCAAGCCAGAGTGAGAGCACTCTCCTGGGTGCTGACTTCCCCTCCCTCAGGTCCCAGTGTGTCTCCTCCTGAGTGTCTGTGTTGTGGTGGGGGCAGGAATGGCGGTAGGATCAAAAGAGGCCCTGGGAAATGCAATAGCCCCCCAATGTGATTTGCTTGTCCCCCCTTACTTGACGGAGGGGTCTCAGAGCCCTGGGACCCAGAATGCCCCACCCATGGCTTAGGGCAGTATTTTCGAGTGTGGTCCCTGCAGAACCACCCGCATCTTAGGGCTGCATGCCTAACCTTAGGGCTCCTAGCCCAACCGTGGTTCTAAATGCAAATCCCCCAGACCTCCTGAGTCAAGACTCTGCAGGGAATCTGCATTTTCAACACCAAGGAACACTTGCATTTGAGAACCTCCACTGGAGAGGCTGGCATCTTGTTTCTGGACTCCACCCAATTGCTGACAGGTCTGGGAAGGGCCTTATCACTGCCCTCTCTCTTCTCTCTTGGCAAAAGGAGGCAGGACTATGGGGCTTCTGGGAGTAAGGCGGTGGGGAGCAGAGGAAGGCAAAGTCCTCATCCCTTGATAAGGAGTCTTTCGCCAAGGATGTTAACTTTGCATGAGGACTAAGCAAGGACATTGTCTTTGGCATTTTTTCTTTCTTTCTTTCTTTTTTTTTGGGGGGGGGGCTAATTTGAAAAAAATTATTAATTAACCACAAATCGAATGATGCCTATTTTAAAAATTCAAATGGTACAGAAACATATAGGGTCAATCTCCCCCATCCCTCCCCTGCCTCAGTAGCCCGTCCCAGAAAACATAATTGTGTCACTCTCCCCATTCTTGACTCCTATTACCTTTTAGTTTTAAAGTTTCTAAAATTTATTTTAAAGGACAGAGTGCAAGTGGGGAGGGACAGAGAGAGAGGGAGAGATCCCAAGAAGGCTCTGTGCTGTGTCAGTGCAGAGCCCAACCGGGGAGGGGCGGGGGGGGGGGGGGGTGGGTAGTGCTCAATCCCAGTAACCGCAAGATTGTGACCTGAGCCGAAATCAAGAGTCTGACACTCAACTGACTGAGCCACCCAGGCGACCCAACTCCTATAACCTTTTTGGTTTTTTTTAATTTTTAAATGTTTATTTATTTCTGAGGGAGACAGAGACAGAGTACGAGCAGGGGAGGGGCAGGGAGAGAGGGAGACACAGAATCCGAAGCAGGTTCCAGGCTCTGAGCTGTCAGCGCACAGCCCGACGCGGGGCTCGAACTCACGGACCTCGAGATCATGACCTGAGCTGAAGTCAGATGCTTAACTGACTGAGCCACTCAGGTGCCCCTATTTCTTTGTTTTTACAAATTTAGAGACACATGTAACCCTTTTCCCAACAAATATGTAAATAAGATAGGATCATCCTGAACATATTATTTCATAGCTTGCTCTTTTTACAATTTAAATTTAAAGTAGTTTCATCCTCTCTATTTTTTTTTTATTGAAATATGATTGACATGATTCCTTGGTATGTTCTAAAATCTCTGCTGATGAAGTGAGAACACCTTAGGCTCTGTGCTCAGATAGATCTGCATGGGAATCCCTGCTCCCCACTTCCTGGCTGTCACTTAGGGGGTGCTCAGCCCCTCCAAGCCTGTTTCCTCATCGGCAAATGGAGATAATTACTAAAATAAGGGTGACTATAACAGACCCTACTTTATAAAGTTATGTCAAGGCTTAAGGGAACAATGGCTAGCACAGAGCAAAGCTCAACACATTTTTACTCTTAACATTCTTCTGTGTTCTTATGATCCTAGTTTGCACAAAACTCTATTACTGTACTTCTCTTGAAACTAAAAACAAGGAAAGATGCTAATATGCTTGTTTCCGTCACTATATTGTAAGTTTCTCAAAGAGCAAGAATTACGTCTAACTCAGCCCTGCATTTTCAAGAACCTTCTTGGAGACTGGCCCAGAAGGCACTTGATCAGCTTTGCTCAGCGAACGATTAACACCCTCATAAGCAAGTGCAATGTTCCCAAAGCATAATTAAAGTCTGCTTAGCACACAGTCCTTCATCTCCAAGACCCCCCTCACTCATGGGAGTGTGCCCTCACTCCACTTCTGGACCACAGGCTCTTGTCCCCTGCACCTGCTGACTAGACCAATGTCCTAGGCGCATCGCCATTCCTGAATCAGGATCAGAGAGGTACTGGTAGAATTTACAGGGTAGCCGTGTTTGGCCTTGTACATATACCCACAACCCGCAGAGAAAACTGGTCTTCAGAGAAAACTGGTCTTCAGAGAAAGAAAATGGAGAAAATTCCAAAGAGAAGCAAACGGGAGACCACGGGATCCCAGAGACAGAGGGAAACAGAGGGAGGATGGCTGCCCTGTATCCAGTGGCTCTAATGACTGTACTTTGAATTCTGGTAAAGCAGGATGCCTGTGAGGCCCTGGGGTCCCACGAAATGTTCCAATGTATGTTTGGTTTTTGCTTAAGCTAGCTCAAAGGTTTTGGTTTCCTGACACCAGCACGAGTTGGACCAAGGTCATATACACACAGTTTCCCAGCGTGACTCATGGGACGAAGGGGCCTGGGGGCAGCTATTTGAGCTCCTTCCCCCGCCCTGCGTCCCACCCTCATTGGAAAGTATATCCCATCACACATAAGGCAAGCATTCACTGAGGCTTCTTTCACGGAAGGGAGCCAATCTCCAATGTCCTCAAGAAGGAAGGTTCCATTTCTAGCACTTTATTCTTCTAAATTTAAAAATGTACTTACCAGAGGGGCACCTGGGTGGCTCAGTCAGTTAAGTCAGTCCGACTTCGGCTCAGGTCACGATCTCACAGTCCGTGAGTTCCAGCCCTGCATCAGGCTCTGTACTGACAGCTCAGAGCCTGGAGCCTGCTTCGGATTCTGTGTGTGTCTCCCTCTCTGCCCCTCCTCTTCTCTCTCTCTCTCTCTCTCTCAAAAATAAATAAACATTAAAAAATTTTTTCTAGTACTTACCAGAACGGAGGGGAGGGAGAAAAAGTGCTCATATCTCAGAGAAGACCATGATTCTACATTAGTGGCCAAAGTCTCGCTCTTGGAGGGTGGCAGTGCTTGGGGCTCCACGTCTCCAGCAGAGGCTTATAATTAAGGGGAAGCTGAGGCAAGTCCCTTGCCAATCTGTCACCTCAAATACATCATCTGTCCCTGGGCCCCAGAGATAGTTTAGCAGAAAAAGGCTCAGAAGTGAGGTCACTTTCCTGGTGGCTGAGGGGCTCAGGTCACATGTGCACTTTGTCCCTTTCATCCCTGCCACAGGCAGACCTGCAAACACATGCACCACACTTCCTTCCCTTGAGCCCAAACGGTGGCTGCTGTTCTCTTGAGCAAGAACCTATGAAATTTCAGTTTTGAAATTAAACAAAGTTACATACCCCCTTTCTCTTGGTTGGAGCCCTTCCTCCTGGTTTTTCTTTCTTGCGTTTGTTCTTTCTTACTGGGTGGTCCAACATCTAGGCTGGGACCTTGCCTCTCTGGGGGAGAATGGGGTGCAGCTTTCCTGAGTGTTGGTGGCGACTGAGATCTCAGCCCCGGGAGATCTGATCATAGCTACCTGTCCATCCCCCACCGGCCACTGGCCCAAGGACCACACCTCAACTTGAACATCTTGAATGCTCTTGGTCAGCTGTGGGAAAGATCAGAAGAGCACTCGCTCGCCCATTTCCTTGGTCCTTTGCTCAAGGTTACAAGTCTCTGGGGTGGCTAGCAGGAAGTTAAGTCCAACTTCTCCCTTGGCATTTGACAAATGGTGTGGCCTCAGTAGGACTTAACAAAAAGATGATACTGGCTGTTTCCTGCTCAGGTAGAAACTCGGGTGTGTTTGTAAGAACTCGGGTCCTGCCGGTCCAGCCCCCTCAACTCCTTTGACCAGCAGAACAGTCTGGAAAGGCTCTGAGGGAAATACAAATAGAACATTATCAGCACCCCAGAAACTCCCCTAGGTTCTCCCATTTCTATCCCTCCCTGCTAGTCAACGGTCAGCACGATCGTGATGTGTTATTACCTAACACCATGAATTAGGTTAGTTTTTGGTTTTGTTTTTAATTTATGAACTGAAGATCTTTTTAATAGGACACCAATCCACTCATCTGTTTAAAATACTCTACATGTTAATCCAACGTATACATTCAGTTAAATAAAAGACACCATAACATCAATGAAAAACTCGTACTTCTATATGCAAATTTGATATGAACAACACTTTTTTACTTTGGCATTTCCACGTAGAATAGCTGTCTTTTAAAAGTTCCATTCCGGGGCGCCTGGGTGGTGCAGTCGGTTAAGCGTCCAACTTCAGCCAGGTCACAATCTCGCGGAACGGGAGTTCGAGCCCCGTGTCGGGCTCTGGGCTGATGGCTCAGAGTCTGGAGCCTGTTTCCGATTCTGTGTCTCCCTCTCTCTCTGCCCCTCCCCCGTTCATGCTCTGTCTCTCTCTGTCCCCAAAATAAATAAACGTTGAAAAAAAAATTTTTTTTAATAAATAAAAGTTCCATTCTGTCAAGAATAAATAAACATTAAAAGAGAGAGAGAGAGAGAGAGACATGAACTCTTTAAAAAAAAAGAGAATAAAAATAAACGTTCCACTCTGGGGCTGAGGCTTATTTTCCTTGTAATTTACAACGCTCTATAATTTTTCTTTTTTAATGATAGCTTTGCAGAGATACACTTCACGTGCCGTGGAATTCACCCATTGTTGAATTCAGGGTTGTGTGACCATCGTCAGAACCAGTTGTAAAACATTTTCATCACCCACCCCCCCCCCAAAAAAAATTCAGTATCCATTAGGCTGTTATTCCCCATTTCTCCCCAGCCCGCTCAGCCCTAGAAAACCATTTTCTGTCTCTATGGGTTTGCCTGTTGTGTTCATTTCATAGAAATATAATCCCACAGGTCGCCTGGGTGGCCCAGTTGGTTAAGCGCTAGACTCTTGTTCCAGCTCAGGCCATGATCTTGCAGTTGTGAGCTGGAGCCCCGTGTCAGGATCCACGCTGGGCATGGAGACTGCTTAAGATTCTCTCTCTCCCTCTGCCCCTGTCCCCCGCTAACACTCTTAAATAAATAAATAAATAAATAAATAAATAAATAAATAAAATCCTACAATTGGTGGTACTTAGTAACTAGCATATTTCACTTAGCAAGATGTTTTCAGGGTTCATCGGCGGTGAAGCATCTGTCAGTACTCTCCCCCCCCCCTTTTTTTTAAGTTTACGTGCAAATTACTTAGCATCTAGTGCAACAATGCTTTCAGAAGTAGATTCCTTAGTGCCCCTGACCCATTTGGCCCATCCCCCCTCCCACAACCCCTCCAGTAACCCTCCAGATTTATGAGTCTCTTCTGTTTTGTCCCCCTCCTCGTTTTTATATTATTTTTGTTTCCCTTCCCTTAGGTTCATCTGTTTTGTCTCTTCAAATCCTCATGTGAGGGAAGTCATACGATTTTTGTCTTTCTCTGACTGATGAATTTCACTTAGCACAATACCCTCCAGGTCCATCCACGTAGTTGCAAATGGCAAGATTTCATTCTTTTTGATTGCCGAGCACTCCCTTTTCTTGAGAGAGAGTGTGTGTGCATGCATGCATACATGTGCGTGAACAGGGGAGGGGCAGAAGGAGAGGGAGAGAGAGAGAGAGGGAGAAAATCTTAAGCAGGCTCCACCCCCAGCTCTGAGCGGGACACAGGGCTCCATCTCATGACTGTGAGATAGTGACAAGAGTCCAACAGACTCTTAGCCAGCTTAACTAAGTTCAGCTTAACCAACTGAGCCACCCAAGCTCCCCTCTACTCCCTTCTTTCAAGTGATATGCCATTGTACGGATATACCACATTTGTTTATCCATCCATCAGATGACGGACATCTGGGTTGTTTCTATTTCTTTGGCTGCTAACGTCATATGTTAGTTTCGCCGGGTTCTGAACTTTACATGGTGGATATTTTTGTGTCCAGCTTCTTTTGTTCAGTATTCAACTTGTGAGATTGGTGGCACATAACTGGCTTAGTCAGTAGAGTCAACTCTTGATCTCGGGGTTGTTACGTTTGAGCCCCACGTTGGGCGTAGAGATTACTTAAAAATAAAGTCTTTTAAAAACTGGTGTTAGATTCCTCCCTGTTGTTGCATGTAGCTATGTTTTCTTCATTGTGATTGTCAGGCAGTATTCCTTTGTTTGAATGCACCATCATTCATTTATCCATTCTACTGCTTACAGAGATTTGATCTGTTGTTGGTTTAGGACTGTTACTAATAACACTCCCACCATGCATATTTCTGCGTGTGGTGTTAAAATCGAGGACAGACGGAGATCAGCCTTGAAGGTTCCCTGAGCATGACAGAACCAGTTTAGTCATGCAGACAAAACTTAATTTAGCTTATTTTGCACTCACATGACCTGGATTGTGTCTTGCTTCTGCCTCTGGAAGTGATTAGCAAAACTAGCACTGGTTCCCAAGGTCAATACGGGGTAACCACTGAAAATTGTCATGTTGTAACCAATCACCGAGAATAAACAGTCACTGCTTTCTCACTGTCTAAACTGCTTTATGACAATACACCCCAGAGCCTCATTCCATGTTCTGTTCCGACTGCTCTGGTTTACAAGCTGTCTTTTTGCTATATGCACAATAAATTTTTACTAATTACTACTTCAGTGATTCATTGGTTTTACTTTGGCTATTTTGAACCCTTGACAATGTGTTTTGGTGTACGGGTGCCCAAATTTCTGCTAGGTATGTGCTAGGAATTAAATTTTTTTTTTTAATGTTTACTTATTTTTGAGAGAGAGAGAGGCAGAGAGTGAGTGAGGGGACAGGGGGGACAGAGAGAGATACAGAGTGTGAAGCAGGCTCCAAGCTCTGAGCTGTTAGCACAGAGCCCAACCCGGGGCTCGAACTCACCAGCCATGAGATCATGACCTGAACTGAAGTCAGACGCTCGACCGACTAAGTCACCCAGGTGCCCCAGTATGTGCTAGGAATTAAATTGCCAAGTCACAGGGGCACCTGGGTGGCTCAGTCGGTTGAGCATCTGACTTCAGCTCAGGTCAGGATCTCATGGTTTGTGAGTTCGAGCCCTGTGTCCGGCTCTCGGCTGTCAGAGCCTAGCCTGCTTCAGATCCTCTGTCCCCCTCTCTCTCTGCCCCTCCTCTGCTCATTCTCTCTCTCTCAAAAAGAAAAAAAGTAATAAACTTAAAAAAAAAGAATGCTGGGTCATAGGGTATATTGTTTGCAATCCACAGGGTATTTGGTTTTTCAAATTTAGTGTGTAACATCGCACAGTTTTCCAAAGTGATTGTATCACTTTACACTCGCAACAGCAGCATATGAGCGTTTCAATTGCTCACATCTTCCCCCAAGCTTGGTTTTGTCAGTCCTTTTAACTTTATCCATTTTAGTGGGTTTATAGTGGTATCTTATGGTTTTTATCTGTATTTCCCCAATGAACGAATGCAGGTGAACACCTTCTCATGTGTTCATTGGCTAATTGCATGTCCCTTGTAGGGGAGAAGGCACCTGTTCAAGTCTGACTTAGTTTCATGTTGGGTTGCCTGTCTCTTTTTTTCTTTTTTATTCTGGATCTGAATTCTCTTTAAGAATTTTAAGTGTTACCAAAAAAAAAAATAATAATAATTTTAAGTATCACAATAATCTTGTCTCACTCTGTGGCTTGCCTTTTCACTCTCTAAATAATGTTTTTTGATAAAGAGAAGTTCATAACAAAGCAAACAGACAGACAAAACCAGAGACAGACCTCATAAATACAGAGACCAAACTGGTGATTGCCAGAGCGGAGGGTGATGGGGTGGGTGGACAAAACAGGTGAAGGGAATTAAGAGGCTAAATTTCCAGTTATACAATAAATAAGTATAGATGAAAAGTACAGCATAGGGAATATAGTCAATAATACTGTAGTAACTTTGTATGGTGACAGATGGGAACTACATGTTCTGTGGTGAGCACTGCATGATGGGCAGAATTGTCAAATCACTTTGCTATACACCTGAAACTAATATAATATTGCACGTCAACTATGCTTCAACTAAGAAAAAATGACCACAAAAGAAGTTCATAATTTTAATGCAGTTCAATCTATCAATCTTTTCATTTGTGGTTGACATATCCCATGTCTTATTTAAGAGTTCTTTGACTTCTCGGTCTACAAGTCTCTGGAAGTTTTACAGGTGCTCCAGATGAAGGGTTCAAAGAACACCAAAGTAGGCTTTGTGCGGCCGCTGCACACTGCATGGGTCCCCGCAACTGAAGGGAGGAAGGTAGGATCCTGATGCTCCCTGGTCAGCCTGGACACTGAACAGCCGCTTCTTTCCCAGTCCCACCACTAGAGGGCGCGGGTAACTTAAACTCGCCGGGGCCGTCCCCTCCCGCCCCTAGTTACCTTTCCACCAATCATCAAATATTTACACAAAGCGCAGTCCAAGAGAATATAAAAAGTTGCCCAAACCAGTCTCCATGCAAGACTACAACAACAAAACAAACCCAGGACTCATTTCTGTCTTCTTAAATATCTTCAGTGAAGAAAGAAACCTCCACTACCTAATTTGTCTCATTCCTAAACCGCTATGTATACTAAGCCCCTCCTTAAATCTCTTACTCTTCCTTGCATAAACTAGATTCTTTTTTTTTTTTCTTTTAACTAGATTCTTTCGTTCTATCCCTAATGGAAACAAGGAGCAACTGTTTGGCATCCTCAGGGCAACCACGCTCAGAGATGCTTGTAAATTACCAGGTGGATAGCTATGAGGGGAAGTTTCCGTTCTCATCTCTCTCAAAGATACAATTTCACCTCCCTAGCAATTTACAGGTTTCTTTAGTCTCTCTTCAGTTTCTCCAAGTGCCTGTTAAAGTGTAAAATCCAAAAGCTGACTTTGCACTCCACTATTCTATGCCAGAGTTACTTCCTGTTTGATTCTTGAATGTTACCCTGTTATTATACTCGAACCATATGCAATCATTCAATAAAATATTTCCTCTTTATCAATTTGATGAAGGATTATATAGTCATTAAAATAACAAACACAGGGACAACGACATAGCAATAAAGAATATACTTAACATTTTGTTTCAAAATGTATCCACACTGCCCCTCTGCTTTGATTACTTAAAAAAAAAATGTTTATGGACAAAGTCTAGAAGGCAACACGAAGATCTAAAAAAATTGATTTGTTTGGTTTGGGGGATTGGTAACAAATTTCTTTTTTGGTTTGTTTTTCATTACTGGCATAATTTTGAGGTCTTTTTAAAACCGGTTAAAATCTTCTATTCACTCAGCAACTTACAGAGTGCTCATCATATATGTAAGACCAAGAGCCAGGTGATTCAAGGAAGACAAAAGCAGACACAGATCCTGCTTTTCAGAAAAAAAAATAGTAGCTAATTCTTATTAAATGCTTACTATAGCCTCACTATTATTGTCGCCCCTATTGTATACGTTAGGAAAGTGGGGAACAGGGAGATCAGCTAGTTTACCCAAGGTCACAGAGAGGAAAAGCAGAACCAGAATTTGAACTCAGCCACCCCAAATGTGCAAGATGTTGGGCTTAACCATTATACTACACTCTGTCATGATAGCCTCATAGATAGAGGTAAATGACATTCAATCATTCTTCAAATATTTACTGAGCAACTACCACACATCAGGGCCCAGACTGGTGCTGGGAACACACTGACGAACAAGAAAAGCACAGTCCCTGACCTCATGGACCCACAGTATACAGAAAGTATCACAGGAATTCAGAGGAGAAAAAGAGGGTAGGGGGAAGAACTATCTCCTTACACTCTCTGGGACAAGGTCAGGACTGGATAGATCTTTAAGGTTGCTGCCAACTGAGACTAGTTGCTGTTCAACTTTTACTCAAGTTATCCGCAACCATTCGAATCACTAAGTGCCAAACACCGAGATAAACTCTGAAAATTCAACTGTAAATAAGCGATGGCCCCTGCCCTCCAGGAGTTTATAGTCTAATGGCACAGAAAGACAAGTAAGAAATTCCAGTACTATGTACTAAAGCCAGAGTGACCTTAATAAGAAGGTACGTAATGAGATAGGCACCATACAAGCTGGGCCCAGACAGCAAGAAAGCGACATCTATACTGAGAAGTATAGTATAACAGGACAAGCTGGAGTTGAAGTATTCAGGCTTGGGGGAACAGCTTATGCAAAGCCCTAGAAATGAGAACCTAGGATTGCAACGACTCTGTGGTTTGTAGAGTTGTGCCAATTAATGCCACGAAATTGCTGAATTATCTCATTGCTCATTCCCAAATTCAGGAAGGAACGTGAGTATGGGCACAACCTAGCACCAAATTCAAACAAACTCTTCACTTGATAACCACAGAGCCCCAGCCTAATTAGACTATATTAGCCCATCATCAACACTTCACTGCAGGTGTTCATATGCTTCTCTTGCCACTCATCAGTCTATCATCAAGGTCAGCGCTAGACCCCAGAAGAATAAGAGGGCTCCACTTGGCTCCCCAGGGGAGGAATGGGGACAGTGTCTTCCATATCTCTGAATCCCACACCGAATCCAGTTCAGTGCTTTGTGAGCACAAGAGGGACCATTGTTCTCTGTTCTACTAAACAGAACAAAAAGAAAAATTCATCTCATGGCATAATTACTATCTCAATCCACATCCTCCACACTGCCAGTCCCTACTCTCAATCCCTCCACAGCTGCACATCAGGGCACTCCTCCTCCCTCTTTAGAGTCTGTCACTTGCAAATGCCAAAGAGCTCCACAAAGATAAAAGTAGGGCTTTGTGGATAAAAGGAGAAGCTTCGTATTCAGAATAATCTGGGTGGGATCCTTTTATTAGCTTTATGATACAAGCAAGTGACTCCACTGTGGCAGCCTCAGATTTCTCTGCCTCTAAATTGAGAATAATAGCAGCTCATTCACTGAGGTCTGTTGAGTGAACACAAGCGGGCTGCGTTAAGAATAGTGAATGAGATAGTCTACGTAAGGATATTATCACGTTGCTTGGTATATAAAATGGACTCAATAAATGGTCGCTGTAGTAGAATGTTGCAGATGATGTAACAGAGGTAGAAGCAGATGATGCTGGTTAAGTCACTGGCTGGAGTCATTAGCAATTCCCCACCAGCCCAGACCGCTTCCAGCGGCAGGTTTAGAACAGGACGCAAGTGAGAAATCCGCTGTGCCTCGAGACTCCTTCCACGCCCAGACCTCTGCAGGGATCTCCGGCCTGCGTCACCAGCCCAGCCCGCCACCTCCAAAGCGCCCGACCGACACATGGTGGGAACGTGAGGGGGCGGTGCCGGACTCGGCGTCGCTGGGCCAATCGCCCGGCGGGAGGCGCCCAACCAATAGCAGAGGGACTCTAGCGCCTCGGGGGGCGGGGCCACGGTGAGGAGCGGCGACGTCATAGGTCACTGGGCGGGCCGGAGGTGGGGCCCGCGGCGCCGACGGGGGCGGAGCGGCGGAGGCCTGAGTAGTCTGAGCAGTGATGGCGGCGGCTGTGGTGACGGCGGCGGCGGCGGCGGCTGCGGCCCCGGCGCCGGCAGCCGGAGCGGATGGCGCCTCCTCAGTGCACTGGTTCCGCAAAGGGCTGCGGCTCCACGACAACCCCGCGCTGCTGGCGGCCGTGCGCGGGGCGCGCTGCGTACGCTGCGTTTACATCCTGGACCCTTGGTTCGCGGCCTCCTCCTCAGTGGGCATCAATCGTTGGAGGTAAGGGGGTCCAGAGCCGGGTCGCGGGGCCCGGGGGGCAGCGGCCTGGCTCCGAGGGCGCCCGCGAACAGCCCGGGTCGCCTCCGCCCCATAGACAGGGAGGCTCTGCCCCTCAGTCCCCACGGCCGGAAGACCCCGGCCTGCGGGAGGTGGGACAGGGAGACGGAACCGGGTTTCCAGAAGGGAGAAGCCAGGGCTGGGCAAGCAATTCGTCATCTCAGTAATGGCCTGGGTGGGCCAGGGCTCGACCTCTGACGGCCGCGTTCGCACTGTGTGTTAGCCCCTTTGGGGCCCCACAGCATTCCTGCGGGACAGAGATCGTGCTCTCTCTCCGTTGATCAGGGACTCCTGAGGCCTAGAGACACAAGTTGGCCTGCCCAAAGACTCGGCAGCCAGGGAGTGGCAGAGCAGGGACTCCTGGTCTAGGGCTCTTAGGGGTGTGCCCTGGGAGGGGCGGAAAGGAGATACTGTGATGTGAGGGCAAGGACGGACGGGTTTCTGAGTCCTAGTGCACCAGGTGCTCTGGCCTTCTTCAAGTAAAGAGCCCACTGCTGGGCTCCTGAAGGTCATCTCTAAGCTGGCTTGCTTGAATTCCCTCCACCAAAACCTTCCTGCCTCTCGAGGTGTCTAGAGACTCTGGCTTAGCATTAGATAAGGCAGGTGCAGTCTACCCTTTATGATAAAAACACCAAGGGCTTGTCCAGGTAGAGGCACTGTGTGTCCTGAGCTAGAGAGCCTGGCAGATTTTAAGGCCCTCATCAAATCACTGTTCGATTAATATCTACATTCCTACGCGGCCTTTGACTTCAGGATTTAACTCGGGCATGCGAGCTGCCACGTTCCAAATGCTCTGGCTTAGCATTAGATAAATGCTAACCCATTTTGGAGAATTCCCTCAGCCGCTAGCTATGAGCTTGCTAGGATTTAAAAAAAAGAAAGGAAGGAGGGAAGGAAGGAAGGAAGGAAGGAAGGAAGGAAAAGGAAAGAAAGAAGAAAGAAAGAGGAACCAAAGTGTCACTTGCTTCCTCCTCTTCTCATGAGATTAATTTTAAAGGACAGTTGAGCCTCTATACATTAGATTTTTATCCACTGATGCGCTGAGGTTAGGGACCAGGATAGCTGTGATATCAAGGAGACCCCCCTTTGATGATTCCCAGGAAAATGCAGTCGACAGAATCATAATTAACAGATAGGTAGCTGATGTCTTTTCTCTGTAACCAGGGTTTAAAACCAAGAGGTTTGGAGACATCGTGTACCCATCTCTCTTTAAAACACCCCGCAGCTGTCCCTTGGTTTGTTTGCGTTGCTCTGGGGAATGTTTGCCTGTGGCCTTGTTGCAACGGGTGGGCAGCGTTATCCCCAAGATACAGTGGCTGTCAGCTCACCATTCTTTGCCTCTCCAAGGCATGTGCCCTGCTAGGAGAATGAGTGCCCCTAGCAGTGGGTCTATTAAATGCCCCCTCCTGCCCCATTTATGTAGAGAGAACAACTAAAGATAGTCCTGTGGAGAGCCTGCCCACACAGTTTTCAGGGCTGTTCTATTGCTCTGCCTCTGCTCCAGTTTCTATAGATAGGAGGTTGGGTTTGACAAACATCCTCAAATGACCGTCCCTAGTATGGACGTTAAACAAGACCTCAGACTTTGCCCCTCTCCTTATGGCAGTGTGCCGATTAGAGCATAGTAAATACAGTCTGACCGCCTGCTTGTTGCATGGTCATGAAAGAGGTTTTGTTTTGTTTCGTTTCGTTTTGCCGGATATTGGGGGACATCGCATAAGACTGCTGACACGTATGTGGTAGTGGAGATTAAAACTCAACACCAAAACCGCTGCTGCTGTTTAAACGCAGGTTTGCTAGGATCTAGGTGTGTATGGATTTTTGTGGGTCACTCTTTTGTGATTGTGCTTTTGAACAAGGGAAGGAGAAGAGGAACGTGGCAGCTCGCATGCCCGAGTTAAATCCTGAAGTCAAAGGCCGTGTAGGCATGTAGATGTTAATCGAACAGTGATTTAATGAGGGCCTAAAATCTGCCAGGCGCCGCTCTGGGTGCTGCTGGGACATAGTAATGAACAAGCCGTTGTGGTGTCCAGAGCTTCTGGAGCCTACATTTTAGTGAAGGAGGACAAGTAAACAATCGTGATTCAGGAGAACTGAATGCCACGAAATAAATAAAATAGGGGGACGGACCAGAGCAGCATCTGTCTTGCTGAACATGGGAATCACTAAAAGATCTTTAACAGATGCTTGGACTTCCTTCTCCCCCAGTTCTGATTTAATGGTTCTGGGTTACGGCCTGGGCATCAGGGTTTTTAAAGCTCTCATGTGCAGTGAAGCCTGAGAACCACAGGCTCAAGCCCGACAGCTTGGGAGATGTGTTGCAGTGCATTGGCAGGGAGGCTAATTAGCTTTGGCATTCAGAAGGAAGAGGTGAAAAAACACAAGACAGATCGAATACGATAACTGCTCCTGGACCTGGAAGCAGTCGCACTGCTGCCACCCCCATCGTCCACTTTGCTCCCGTGGTCAGATCCAGGGCGGAGCTGTGGGACTGTTTCACACACTCGGTTGGGGGTTGGGAGAGTGATGGAGCCAGCCGTACCCCTGCATAACTTCAATATGTGTAATCTTCCAGCGGCTGTTTCTGGCTCTGGGAGTCGTCTGGGAGAACTGTGCTCCAGCATAACATCCCGGCTCTGCAGATACTTCAGTTGCTGTCTCAGAGAAGCCTCCCGAGAAAGGGTGGGCCGTGGGCCATCTGCAAGAGGTGGGGGGAATCGAGATCCGAGATTCTGTTCTCTTCCTGCACTTCCTACACTTACTCCCGCATAGCATTTTCGGCAGATGAATCAGATTAAAATAACCATGAATGGCACTTTCTAAGAGTAAGACAGGACAGAGAAAGGCAACCAAGAAATCTGTATATTTATTAGCATAGCAGAAGGGCTAGCATACTCCTCGCCTTGGTGGTAGTGGGAAGGTGATGGGCTAATTGTAGCTCAGTAAGCCTCAGGACTTTTTTCTCATCAAGCGCTAGTTGGCTTAATCCTTTGCCATTTTCCCCAGCCCTGCCTTCCCCAAACTTGCTGCATTTGGAAGGAGGTTCTGCAGTGAGGACCACCCAAAAAAAGGGGGGGGGTTTGGTAATCAGCTTCTGGATTTAAAAATGGGTATTGCCTTCCTCTTGCTCCTGCAACTTAGATCGGGTGTTGGCAACAATTCACTAAAACCTTTATTTAAATCATTTTCTCCCTAGCTCTGTGCTGCAGGTTCATTCAGGAGCTTCTGGGACAGGGGGAGTTGGTAGAAATACGATATAAGCCTGTATAGTTCAGAATTAATAAGTGAGGTGAACTGGAACCTCCCCAGCATGCCTGATGAGAACAAGTGTGTCTCATCCCAGTGCTGGGAGCTAATCACTGTGAGACTGTCGATTTAGCGGGTTCTTCCCTGGAACTCGGTCAGCAAGCCGGGGATTGAGCATTGTAGTCTACTGGGGGAGAAATGTGAGTTTCTCTGAGCTCTTCACACTGGTGTCCAAGCGAGTCACATTACTGTTCTGCTGCTGAGGAAATGTTTCCATTTGCCGGAAAGGGGATAAAAACCTTCATCTTTCTCTCAGATAAAAATATATTTATTCTTTCCTAATTTCAGAGTGATGGTGAGAGATCAATCCCTGCTATGGATTGTGGAGTTAGGCTATCCTTTTCCATGGGACTTATACTCTCTGACTTAGGATAAATTAATTTCTATTAATATCCTAGGTAGTCAGTCTGGGCAGGCCTATGATATCATCATGTAGTTAGATAACCTTGGCTTGAAGCAGAGGAATTTGGTCAAGGGCAATCTGGACCCAAAAAAGAGTTCACTGTCATCCTCCCTCCTCCTATTAACAGCAAATAAAATATTCCTCAACACAGAATCTTCCATCTCTGGGGAAGGTCTTCTCTAAAAATCCGCCTGTCTTATTCTAAAACGCTAGCCCCATGGAGTCCCTGAATTACAGAGTCCTTTCTGTATTTTTGGAAGTCCCTGTTTGGCCTTCTCCAGTTCTGTCTGCCTCTAGCTCCAGAGCACTTACGTAATATAATTCAGTTGCACGTGTTGTCTAATCCTAAGGGTGAGCTTTAACTGCTCACATAGGACCGTGTGCTCTAAATTTCGGCCATGTGAGCTCAGCTTAGAGCTGCCAAGGGTGAGCTGCCAGCCCCAAACACTGGTATCTCCAGTGCACAGGCCAGTGTTCTTTAGAGTCCACCCTTATTGGAGTAAAGAGAAACTGGCCATGTGGAGAGGAGGGCTCTAAAGGAGGGCAAAAGGCCCAAAATTCTCTCCAGTGAAAGAATGCACACACCGGCCCCAGTGAACCTTTGCCCAGTAGCAGTGCAGCTCCCTGTTTCTTTGGTGTTATGCAAAGCTGTCACCTGGCAGGTGAGGTGAGCCACCATAGCAGTGGCTTCTCTTTCTCTGGCTGCCTGGAGGCTGGGGCTCCAGGGGGCCTGTTGCCTCTTATAGGGGCCATCCTGAAACCTCCTTCCTGGAGAAGCCCTGTAGGGCTGGACTCAGGGGGGAAGTTGGAAGTAACAAAGCATATCTAGAGCACCAAAGAAGAGGCAGAAACCAGGATCTCAGAGAAAGTTTAGTAGAAACAAATTAGAAGCAAAGAAAGGCAACTTGTAAACAGAAGCTAGAAGTGAAGTTCAGCTTTCTAGAACAGTGCTTGTGAAACTTTAGTGTGCAAAGGAATCACCAGGGGCTCTTGCTAAAATGCAGATTCTGATGCTGGAGGTCTGTCTGGGATTCTGCATTTCATCAAGCTTCTGGGAGATTCACAGCCATTGATCCTCAGAGGAGCAAGGATCTGGTAGCAAAGTTGTTGGCTGTGGTTCTCCTTGGTGGCTGCGTCTTGAACAGCACAGCCTCAGCACTCACATCGTAAGTCCTGGTCAAGAAGCAGTGGAGCCTGGCGGCCTGGTTTGAATTCTGGCCACTCTGTGCCTCGGTTTCCTCATCTATAAAATGGGAATAATGTTTCCTCATCTATAAAATGGGAATAATGATAGTGTCTACCTCATAGGTCAGTTTGAGAATTAAATGAGATAATGTATGTAAAATAAGTAGACTGGTGCTGGGTTCATTGTAAATGCTCATCAAATGTTAGTTGTTGCTGTTGTCATTATTATCATTTGGTTGCTGAGTTCAGAACTGGGCCTTCTGCTTCCTGCTTCAGCTGTAGACATCTCATGTCAAAGAAGAAAAGGGTTCTCGTGGGGTTATCTTACTTGAGAGCCGCTGCAAGGAATCTCTCCTTTCAGTAAATGAGGTCTGGAAATAAAGTTCTGTAGAAACAGCTGGAAGCTAGCTTTCGTGTGCATGTCAGCCTTATTTATAGCTTCAGATTGAAAGCCTGTGCAGCCTGGGGGACTGTGAGGGAGGAGGCCACCGAAGTGCATGGCGAGGACATTCCTGGGAGCCGCAGATGAAGGACCTTCTACCCTGAGGTTGTGGAATTTAGGTCTCCAGTCACCTGCAGCATTCTCGCTGGCAGGGCCCAGGTTTCAGGTGGCATGAGGCTATTTACATGGGTCTCTCCTATTTTCCTCTTGAGAGGAATGGTGCAGCCTGGGAGGAGGCCGACACAAGTGCGTCACTCCCGGCTTAGCTTTCCTTTTTTAAGGGCGTCAGTTTTTCAAAAACAGAAATTCACAGAGGCGGAGCTTTGGGTTTGCATGAAGCAACAGTCTCCATTCCCATCGCCTTGGAGAGTCTCTGCTGGCTGGCATGATGCTTTGGGCTGAGCCCAGGACTCTGCTCATGCTGGAATGTGGGTCTGTGGCATTCGCTGCCATGGGAGTGTCATGTCGCAGACGTCAGACTCAGCAGTGGGGACTGGTTCTAGTTGGCAGCCTGGGAACGGTGGCTGCTTCTCTGAGTCTGCAGTCGTCGGGGGATGTGATGTGTGCTGCGGAAGAGGCACAGGGTTTCGTTGCGTTCAAAAAAAACCCTAGTGATTTCCGTCATTGACAGAGATGGGTGGGAGATACCAAAATATAGATAGCAGTGGTATCTGCGAACCAGGCTGACCTGTCAGGGCTTAGTTCCTGAGGAAGATCAGAGTGTCAGTGAGTTGCCTATAGTCAGGTTTGTGTTTGTCAGAGAGATTCCGAACACATGAGGTCTGGCAGCCTCTCAGCCCCTGGAAGAGTGTCGGGCGTGTCACTAAAAGGCTTTAGAAATGGGGCACAGGGGGGCGCCTGGGTGGCGCAGTCGGTTAAGCGTCCGACTTCAGCCAGGTCACGATCTCGCGGTCCGTGAGTTCGAGCCCCGCGTCGGGCTCTGGGCTGATGGCTCAGAGCCTGGAGCCTGTTTCCGATTCTGTGTCTCCCTCTCTCTCTGCCCCTCCCCCGTTCATGCTCTGTCTCTCTCTGTCCCAAAAATAAATAAACGTTGAAAAAAAAAAAATTTAAAAAAAAAATAAAAAAAAAAGAAATGGGGCACAGGTTCCTATCCCAGCCTTGTCACTTAACGATTATGATCTTAAGCAAATTAATTATCTTCTCAGTGTCTCATTTTCCTCACTATAAAATGAAGATATTTACCTTCAAAATGTATTGAGAGAATTAAAAAGAAAACACGTCAAAAAGCATAACGGATATATAATAACACAATGACATTGTTTGTCTCTGTGGAGGGGAATTAAATCCCTCATGGACAAAGGGGAGACTTTTTACCATGTGAACTTTTTACAACTTGAATTTTGAATTACATAGTTATCTTTAAAATGTTGATTTCATTTAATTTAAAAATAAAACACATGTCAGGGGTGCCTGGCTGGCATGCGACTCTTGATCTTGGGGTTGTGAGTTCAAGCCCCATGTTGGGCATAGAGATTACTAAATACATTAAATAAACTTAAAAAAAAAACACGTCATAAAAAGGTATTGATAGATTTCTCAGAAAGGTGGTTGTGCCTAACCGAACAGTAAATGAATGTTTGCGGTCACATCATAATAATAAATAGAACACCGAAGGCACTCAGCAAATGCTTTTTCCTTCCCCGTGGTGATCCAGCTCTCAAGATTAGGTCTCTTGAGTATCTGGGGTCCCCACCCCCAAAAGCATGTGAGGGTATCCTATAGAGAAGTACCTTCTAAGGCCTTCTCGCTCTTAGGGTGAGAATCTGGCAGCTGGAGGCCTGGAGAATGAACCACCTGCCAAACAAAACCCTGAGAACTGGGGACCCACCCAGGCTATGGGCGTGCAGAGGTAGACAGGTGCCGCCCAGAGCGTGAATGCACAAGGCAGGGGTCCGATGGGCTCGGGGAGGTAGGGTTTGCCAGGGCTCTCGCAGTCTTGTTCCTCTCTGGTAAGACCTCAGGCTTCCACACAATATTGCTCTTATTTTTCAGATGGCTTTCTCCCCTGTTCTCCCTTTTGATTTTCACAGCAGCCTTACAATGGGTGAATATTCATACACAGGGCCCGAGGCTGCAAGGGAATAAGTGACTTCCCTCAGATCCACAGAGAAAGAGCCCGAGGAGGAGCAGCTCACATCTGTCCCAGGCTTTCTATAAGCCAGGCACTGCACTAAATGTTTTTCACGCATTATTTGATTTTCTTTTCTTAGCAATTTTAGGAGCTCGGTACCGATATCAGCTCCATGTTCCAGATTAGAAGAAAAAAGCTAAACAGGTTAAGTAATGGCTGGAGTAGTGCCCAGGTCTCTCTGGTCCTGGTACTAATGATGCTACTTGTTCAGCATAGTGTAAGCTTCCCCCTGCTTTGTTAGGAAAAAGAATGCCTCTTCATTATGTCACCTCTAAAAGGCCTGTGTGGGTTCTGCAGGTTCCTACTTCAGTCTCTGGAAGATTTGGATACAAGTCTGAGGAAACTGAACTCTCGCCTGTTTGTAGTCCGGGGACAGCCCGCTGACGTGTTCCCAAGGCTATTCAAGGTACGTGTGCAGAGTCCTAGAGAAGACGGTGAGATTCTGTTCTCCAGAGTGTCCCCGCAGACTAAATGAGGTGATGTTCTGACTGAGAGAATGGAACCGGTCAGCGTGCTCTGACTGCTGCCTCTAGGGAAGTTGGGAGCAAAGCCAATCAGCTTGCCGACAGAATGGAAACTGTGTTAAAGGAAAAATTCTGTGAAACCACTGTCTTGTTGGAAAGTTCCCAGCTCAATCCAGACAAGGGATGTGGCGAGTTATTCCACCCCGGATGCCACTGGCTTCCTTAGATGTTTTCTTGGCTCAAGCCAGCAAGATTTATTAGGGCTCTTCCTATGCCAGGAGTTTGAAGACAAGTTTTCCTTTTTATTTAGCACAGGGTGTTTCCTGTCTTGCTGTGTTCTTGTTGGGAACAAAATCAGCCCTTTTGAGGGAGCTCCCTGCCTTCCCTGGGGCAAATGATTGATACAAATCTTCACTTGGGTACCATGTAGGCCTCTGTCTGCTCTATCAGGTAGCCAGTCCACTTGCCCCCACCCCCAGCCCATTTCTTTTTAAAGCACATTTCAAGGTCCAAACAGAGGCAAATGTACTCACGGACAGAGAGCTCTAGGACAGTCTGTCCTCATCCACAGCAGTGCAGGATTGTTTTTATGCCCCTTTCCACCCCAGTTCCCTTCCCTACTCTTCCTGGGGGGAAAGACCAGAGGAGAGGTCTCATGTCAAGACAAGCAGCTTACTAAATACCTTCTCGTTCACTTCACCTCCCCACATCCCACACACATACACACACAAATCACATAGTGCTGAAAATAACCAGCGTTCATTGAGGGCAGACTATGAGTCAAACAGCATTCTAAGTGTTTTACATGTATTAATTCACATAGCCGCCTAAGAGTATCTGCTGCTGTCCCTGTTCTATAGATGAGGGAACAATAACTTCATGGTCATGCAGCTAAGCGGTGATCTAAGACTTGAGCCCCTCTCTCAGACTCCAGATTTGTGTTCTTAACCCCCACACCGTTAAACACATGTGCCTCGCTTCTTGCTCTGCATTGTGTCCCCCGTCTCCTCTCCTCCTAGCACCTCAGAGGCTAACCCAGCAATAGCCCAGAAATTCAGATAGATCATTCATTCAGCCATTCAGCATATAATAGTCCTCCTTCCCCTTATCTGCAGTTTTAGTTGCTCACTGTCAACTGTAGTCTGGAAGCAGATGATCTGACTATATGTCAGACGGTCAATTAGTCGCCTAACACATCATTCACCTCACTCCATCTCATGCAGACATTTTGTCATCTCACACATCATCACAAAGAGAAGGGTGGGTACAGTACAATAAGGTATGTTAAGAGAGCGACCACATTTACATAACTTTGATTACAGTATATTTTCTGATTGTTCTTTTATTATTAGTTACAGTTGTGTTAATCTACTGTGCCTAACTTACAAATTAAACTCTATCATAGGTAAGTACGTGTCGGAAAAAAACAGTACTGTATGTAGGGTTTAGTACTATCTGCAGTTTCAGGCATCCGCTGGTGGTCTTGGAACCCATCCCTTTCAGATCAGAGGTGACTACTGTATATTTATTGAGCTTCTAGTATGTCCTAGACCCCCTGCTAGGTACTAGGGTAATGAATGAGACAGCATTCTTGCTCTGAGAGTTCACACGCTAATGTGGGAAATAGACAAGTAATGGGCAGCTTCATTGCCATATGGTAAATGCTGTGATGGAAAAAGCGCCAGGTGCGGGAAAATCCTATTGAAAGAGAAGGTCAAGGAAAGCTTCTTGGAGAAGGTGGCATCTAATAATATTTTATTACTATCCACAGAGTTATGAGTATTTAGCAATGTCATCTATATGAATTGCTAAACATGGTACCTGGCTCATGGTAAAGGCTCAATAAACGTTTAGTCCTGTTATCCTAGATGAGGGATAGTCAGCCCTCTCAGGACCCACACCACAGACAGAGCCGAGTCAGGTCCCTTATGGAAAGGGCATTTGCCCTGGGGGGTTAGAGTTTTAAGGGACCATGGCCAGAGACTTTGGTTGGAATATGGATTTCTTCTTGACAGTCATGTTCTAGGGCTTTCTGTGAGTTATCTGTGCAATCTTTTACTGGGCCAGCTTTCTCCCAGTATTGCAAGGAAATCTAGAAAATTCTACTAGAAAACACTAAAGACTTAGAAAAGAATTCCTTTGTTTTTTAGCATGTGGCCCCTCTGGTCTGATTTCTCTGACCTCTGGACTAAGAATTGCGCCTCCTTCCCCGACTTGCTGAGAGAGCTAGGTAGAGCCTGTTAGCTCTGTTTGCTACTGGCCTCAGGACTGTTGCCGTGGAAACCATTAGGACACTTCACATAGCACAAGTCTGCCAAGAAAACCAAGGCAGAAGTTTGCAGGGCCCTGAGGAGCTCCGGGAAAGGCATGCTGGGCGCTGTCTCCACCAGTAGGCCTCCCCTGGGAGCGTTGTATTTAGAGCCACTTGCTGCAATCTCCTGCCGCCAGGGCCCAGCAAGCATACAGGACTACCCACCTCTCTCTTAATTCCACCAGTCTCGGGCTCCACTGTTGCCATGCTGTTGGCCTCACCTCAAAGACCTGCTCTCCTCAAACCTGTGAACCTCAGATTGTTGGCTTTCCAGTTCAAATCTTTGTCCCTAGCCCTTTGTTCTGCAGCCCACTCTGACAGGTCTCCAGATTCGTTTCCTGTAAGGAAGGAGCAGAGTTCTCTGCTTCATTTTCCTCCCCAAACAGTGTTTAGCGTAACAGATTCTCTCCCCACAGGAATGGGGGGTGACCCGCTTGACCTTTGAATACGACTCTGAACCTTTTGGGAAAGAACGTGACGCAGCCATCATGAAGATGGCCAAGGAGGCCGGTGTGGAGGTGGTGACTGAGAACTCTCACACTCTCTATGACCTGGATAGGTGAGAAATGGGTCCCTGGGCTCAGCTTGCCAATTATGGGAGTTGGTGGTTCTGGCCCCGGCTGAGCAGATCTCTGGGAGGTTTACCGATAGAGCCACCTGGCACATGAGGTATGGCATTTTCTAGAATCTGGAAGAGAATGGGCCCGAGTTGGGGCCTGTGGAACAGATCACAAAGAGCTGTACCCAATTTGGGTGCAAAGAGGCTCACTAAGGCCGAGGGATGGAAGCAGTGAGGATCCCCATGCAAGGTCTTCACAGATCTTCCCCTAATCTGTTGTCCCGTCCACTCGCACTCCCACTTGTGTCCTGCTCCTGAAAGGCTGCCGTCTGACCTCAGTGGACCCTACCTGGTAACCTTCCTGACAGAGCTCTATTCTCATATACCCAATTTCTGTATCTAATGTGAGTTCCCCGGGCTCCCCTGGCTATCTGGGTTTCCAGGCCATGTATTTAGATGTTGTGCAGGAGACTCTAGAGATCCCTGCGGGGGGCTGATAACTACAGAGCAGCCTCCTTCCCTAGGGACAGGCCTGTGTGCTTTCAGAGTGTCTAGGAGGAAACCCTCCCCTCCCCTCCCCTCCCCTGGCAGAGCTGTCACCCTCCTGCTGCTGCCGCTGCTTTTGCTGCCAAGAGCAGCCATCCCTGCTCCCTGCCGCCGCCCCCCCCCCCCCCCCCCCCCCCCCCCCCCCCGCAAGCTAGTGGTGGCTGCCAGGAGGCCAGGTCACACATCTCTGCACGTGAGCTCGCTCTCAGGAGGGTCGGCTGGGTGTGGAGCTCCTCCTCCTGCCACGTGCCAGCCAAAGGGGAGGTGACTGCAGGGGCAGCAGCCAACCTCACATCCCCAGTGAACCTACCCAGCCAGCCAGTTCTTGCGTAAGCTGCTTCTTGGCCAACAGGAAGAGCCCGGGGAATCTGGCTCCAGGCCACCCCAATGCATTCTGTATAAACGGCCTCAGTTTTCCTCAGTCCTATATCTTCTTTCCTTAACCTGAGTTTGTCTCTGTTTCCCTTGCTCGTGAAAACAACAACAACAACAAAAACCTTTGAGAACTGCCAGACGCCCTTTAAATAGTTACTGCTATTGACCGCAGCCCCGATCTCTGATTTAGGAAAGATAGTCTGTTCTCCATGTCTCTGTTCTAACAAATTGGGACCAAGAAGGGAATGATTTTTCAACAGGAGAACATGCTTGCAGTTCTTGTCAAAGGACTTCCTGAAGGCTTATGCCGGGAAAGACAGGAAGGTCCGTGGGGATTCCCATGGCGTGGACACACAGGCTGAGTACCAAGAAGGCTAGCGGGGATTTTTCTGTGATTAGAGAGATACGGTCAGTCTCTGTCTTTAGGAGGCTCCACGTCGACACCAGGGAACCTGGAATTGAGTCCCAGCTTTGGCCCCGCCTTGCTCCATTACCTGAGGCACCTGCTCCAGCTCTCTGGGCTTCATTTTCCCTCTCGGTAAAATGGAGATGTAGCCTCCCTTGCCCCTTCCTTTCCTCTTAGAGGTGGGACCTGTGAGTGGATGAGGAAAGCCACCCTCCAAGCCTTCCAAGTCTGGGCCGTTTTCTGGGAGGGCAGGGACCTGAAGTGAAAGGCCTCATGCGTGACATCAGGTGTGCCTTGGGATTCCCAGGATTATCGACCTGAACGGGCAGAAGCCACCCCTTACCTACAAGCGCTTTCAGGCCATCATCAGCCGCATGGAGCTGCCCAAGAAGCCCGTGGGCTCCGTGACGAGCCAGCAGATGGAGAGCTGCAGGGCCGAGATCCAGGAGAACCATGATGAAGCCTATGGCGTGCCCTCCCTGGAGGAGCTGGGTGCGTACTTCCTGACCCAAACCTCCTCTTTTTTGTAAGATAACTTACTGGGTTTTTTCTCCTTTGTCAAAGTGATGCATGTTATTACAGATGTTATAGAAGGAACAGTGAAACAAAAATGGAAATAACAATCACTGTTACCCCCCTGCCCAGAGATGACCACTATTGATTTTGGAGCATGTCCTTCCAGTCTTTTTTTCTGTTCTTACTTGTATACATCATCCTGTGTTATGCTCCTGTTTTTGTACTTTTCTGTCTCAGAACATACAGGCACAGTCTAGTGCTGGCATCAGTGGGCTCCCCGACACCAAGATAACTAGTATTGTTTCCATTGAAAGGGGGTCTGTCAGCCCCTCAGGTCACTGACTGTACCCTTTCTCCCCTTCCTCCCCCATCCCGCGTTTTTTGATCCGAACAAAATTAGCCTTTCTCACCTGAAAACCACAGTAATTTCTAGCCAACCTCATAGGGCAAGCTGTACAGGATTGTTCTCATCTGTCTTGAATGAGGAGAGGCCAGGAGAGGGAAGGCAAGGGAAAGGAGATAAAAACGTGACAGTGGAAAGAGAACCAGGATGACCTGGCACATGTTGAAATGTTAGGATGATCTCAGCGCCAGCAGCACCTAGAACACATAGTTCAGTTCCCACAAGGTTCAAAGAACACAACGTGTCGAGACTTGTTGAGCTATCACTGAAACGGCCTGACCTCTGGTTCCATGACCTGCTCCTCCTCTTGTAGGGTTCCCTACTGAAGGACTTGGCCCGGCTGTTTGGCAAGGAGGAGAGACAGAAGCTCTGGCCCGCCTGGATAAGCATTTGGAACGGAAGGTATGGCCCCCGTTTCTGTGACACACAACTTCGGATGCCAGGATCCAGGCAGCAGAGGATATGAGAGTCAGCTTCATGTCCCTTAGTGCCTCTTCCCTCAGAGTGGTTGAAAATGAGAAATATTCCGAGGCACCTGGCTGGCTCAGTCAGTGGACCATGTGACTTGTGATCTCGGGGTTGTGAGTTTGAGCCCCCCGTGGGGTCTAGAGATTACTTAAAAGTATATATCTTTAGGGGCATGTGGGTGGCTCAGTCGGTTAAGCATCAGACTCTTGATTTCGGCTCAGGTCATGATCTCACGGTCTGAAGATCCATGCTCAGTGGGGAGCCTGCTTCAGATTGTCTCCCCAGCTTGTGCGCATGGGCACTCCCTCCCTCTCCCTCCCCCCCCCCCTCATTCTCTCTCTCTCTCTCAATAAATAAATTTTTAAAAAATTTAAAAACTAAAAATCTTTAGGGCTCCTGGGTGGCTCAGTCGGTTAAGCGTCCAATTTCGGCCCAGGTCACGACCCTGCACTTCGTGGGTTTGAGCCCTGCGTCAAGCTCTGCGCTGACAGCTTGGAGCCTGGAGCCTGCTTCAGATTCTGTGTCTCCCTTTCTTCCTGCTTCTCCCCTGCTTGCACTCTGTCTCTCCTTCTCCCAAAAATAAATAAACAGTAAAAAAAAATTGTTTTAATAAAAATCTTTAAAAATTTCGAAAAGAAAAAGAAAAATCTTCCTGATGGCAGTAACAGCAATAATAACGACTACCATTTAGTGAGTGTTTACCACATGCTGGTCACTGGGCTGAGCTTTTCTGAGTTAAGTATCTGCTTGCATTATTTCCTATTTTCTTTTCAACATCCCTACAAGTTAGGTGTTAAGCTCTCCATTTTACAGATTAGGAGATTAAGGTTTAGAGAGGATAAGTAACTTGCCTGAGGTCACACAGTTAACAAGTAGTAGAGTGAGATCTTGTTCTATGTGATTCCAAAACTTAGACTAGATTGCTTTTCTTTCATCTTTGTACAGGTTCCCCTTACTGAGAGGGTGTCTGGTCAGTGAAGTCCAGAAGATTAATTACTTTGTGTTTCTGTGTCCCATCCTCACCTTTTGCTGGGCCCCCTCAGCATTGATTTCCGTATGTTTGGACACAGAGAACAAATGGTCCACCTCCCAACAAAGTGGGAATTGGCAAGGGGAAGGAAAGAGGTGGAGGCCTCAAAGGCACTCCTTAATAATGTCACATGGCTTCCATGACCCTAGGACTAGAGGAGCAGAGACGGTTCTCATGATTGAGTCAGCTCCTGGTATCCTGTCCACCACGGCTGTTTTATAGATAGACTGGCTCTCAACTTTTTGTATTCTCAGATGGGTGGGCATTTGGCCCAGCAGCCAGGTGATAACAATGGAACAAGGAGACTAAGGCAAGCTACAAGGGAAGAATGCTTCCCAGCCCTGGAGGTGCCTCACCAGCAGTGAAAATGTGCCACAGGACCCACCTCCCTTGGGATGGCCCTGTCTTCGTGTTACCATCAGCCACCCCAGCCAGCCCCACCAACTTAAAAGGATAAGACTGATGTCCAAGGGCTATGGGGAGGACCAGCGGTCCCTGTCCACATAAGGAGCTTTACCCAAAGATCCTTGGGTACACAAGAACACAGGCTGGGCTCAGGGGGCAGAGTGGTAGAGATCACAGATGGGATGGCAGGACTAGAATAAGACTGACAAATATAAAGAGCTAACTTAATGGTCTCGTGGATTATCATCACCTTAAAAGCATTTTGTGGAGGGCTGTCCCCTTAGATCATGAAGTCAGGGTCCTTTTCCACATGCCCCTGGAGGGTGTGGTCTGTCATGGGGCCTTGTGTCAGGACCCTTCAGACTCCGTGGTGGTCAGAGGGAACACCGTGTCCTACATTCTAGGAGAAGAGAAGGTGCCTGTGAGCAGGGTGTGACCTTGTCTCAGGAGGTTTATTTCAGTCTTCAGTTCTCCAAATCTGAGGTGAACATCTACTTGTGTCAGGATGGCCTAGCTACTAAAAAGACTGCCCAATGAGGCAAGCATAGAGTCCGCTTCCAGAACTAGTCTATTGTAGATGATAGACATGAAACAAGGAATTACAGGGTACTCTGAGGGTTAGGAAAAGAGCAGTTCAGAGTGTTAGGGGAGCAAAGAGGAAGGGAGTTTTATTAATCAGTTTGTATTTGCAAGTTGGCTTTTGAAAAAGGGAGTTTTTGAACTCAGTTAACTAGGAGTCCAAGGTGTAGCCTGTAGGTGGATCCAGGTGTCCAAGTAATGCTGCCAGGAATACATTCTCCATCTCTGAGCTCTTGAGGTAGGCTTTCCTTGAGCAGTGGCAAAGTGGTCACCAGAAGCTTATTTTCGGTCTGCTAAGCACACCAGAGGAAGTAGTGTGCCTCTTTTCTAAAAGCTCTGAGAAAAGTCCCGAGGAGTGTTTTCATTTCACTCTGGATCGGGTCGTGTGACAGTCCCTGACTCAATCACCACAGCCGAGGAAGGGGTGTCTCCCTGTCAAACTTGTATTGCCAAACTACTCCCAGAGTCAGAAGGTGAGCTCGGCTCCACTTTACCCAGTTGGACTGAGATTAGGGCAGGTTGGATCACTGCAAGGAAACTAGGTGCTGTCACCAGAAAGGGGAGACAGTGTATGATCTTTATCCCTGGTTCCCCAAAATAGTAGATGAGGGCAAGCATCTCTTTATAAAAGTATCCCTATTTTTATTTTATTTTATTATCTTATTTAATGTTTATTTTTGAGAGAAATAGAGTGCGAGTGGGGGAGGGGCAGAGAGAGAGGGAGACAGAATCTGAAGTAGCTCCAGGCTCTGAGCCATCAGCACAGAGCCTGATGCAGGGCTTGAACCCATGAACCGTGAGATCATGACCTGAGCCGAAATCAGACGTTTAACCGACTGAGCCACCCAGGTGCCCCTCAGTATCCCTATTTTTAAATGTGAATGGAATGATGGAACATTTTGCAACCTTCAGTGATGACGCATTGTGCATCAATGACTGCTAACCCCCATAAAGAGAGACAGTCAAGCATTATGTCCCCCTGCAGTCTTGCCAAAGAAGTCAAACCTGAGTCCAACCCAGTCTCTGGTACCGGCCACCAGTTTGCAGCAATATACTGTGCGTGTGCAATCAGCAAACTGTAGACTGCGGGAATCAGTACAAGTCAAATGACCTGGGTTCTTCGCAGAAAACCTTAAAGGGAAAGAAAGAAAGGACAGGAAGTATGTAGACTAAAAAAACCTTAAATAACAGTGACTCTGCCCCCAGTGTGGAGATGGGATTAGAGGGCGACCAGA
Organism: Prionailurus viverrinus; assembly: GCF_022837055.1. NCBI lineage: Eukaryota > Metazoa > Chordata > Mammalia > Carnivora > Felidae > Prionailurus > Prionailurus viverrinus. Next base: position 98,361,808 of record NC_062570.1, read on the forward strand.
ATAGATGCAGGGAGATCAATTGGGAGCCTGTCACAGTCGTCGAGTCTACATCTTAGCCTGATCCAGGTTGGTGGCAAGAGTGATGGGAAGAAAAGGACAGATTTGAGGAATCTTTGAACAGTAGAATTGACAGGACTTGGCCACAAAGAAGTCACAGGTGATGGCCAGGCCTTGGCGTGGACACCCAGGTGGATGACGGTGCATTTTCTGAGATAAGGATGCCCGTGGAAGGGTGGTTTGAAGAAAAGAGTTGTTACGCTTCGAGGGGCCTGGAGGGCAGTCAAGTAGAGATCCTGGCAGGGAGGTGGATGGAGTGATCTGGGAATCCAGCTAAGCAGCAGCTAAGCATCCTGGGCTGGAGCCACTGACATGCTGATCCTCCGTAAACAAGTGGTGTTGGGAGCCACGGGACTGGACGCTCTCCCCCAGGAACACAGTTGAGTAGGGGACCCAGCACAGAGCCCTGAGATGCCAGCACTGAAGGGGTTGGGAGGGGAGGCAGCCAGGAGTGTGTGGAGTCCAAAGGCCAACAGAACAGAGGGTTATGGAGACGGGAGCAGGGTGAGATGTGCCGAGAGGTCCAAAACTATGACAGGAAGTGCCTGCAGGACTCAGTGGCATGGAAACCACAGAGACTTTGGTGGGAGGCAGCTTGGTGGGAGTGGGTGAGGGGAGGAGCCAGACTCGAGTGGGCTGAAAAGTGAAGGTGGGTGTGGGGAAATGGGGTGTGAAGAGAGGAAAGAGGACCCAAGAGTAGAGGTCTGCAGGGTTGCTAGAAGTTACTAGAAGTCCTTCATTTTTTTTCCTTTGGTTTGCGAAAAAGCTAGATGACTTCCCCAATATTCTTGGAATAGAAACTGGAGAGAAAGATACGGAACATGCAAGAGAGGGAAGAGGGGCGGGCTCCAGAGCCAGGCAGAGGCCTTGGCCTTGGGCAGGGTCACAAGAGGGGATAGGTGTAGATGCAGGCGAGTTTGTAGATTCGGTGGCTAAAGGTTGAGGAGCTTTTCTCCTGAGGGCTTCCATTTCCTTATTGTCGGGAAGGAAAGTCGTCTGCCGGAGGGTGGCGGGGAAGTGTGGCGTAGGGGGTCTGAAGAGGGTGTGAAGTTTGTGAAAGAGTCATCAAGAAGAGAAAGAGGGTTCTAGGAGTGGAGCAAGAGAAATAGTTCCTAGATGTAGGTGGAGTCTGGAGTCAGAAGCTAAGTGCCCCCCGGCCCTGTCTCTTACCGACTCTAACCCCAGAAGAGGCACAATCACCCTTTGGGCTTCGTCGTTCGTTTTCAAAAGGAGGCGCTGAGAAATGCCGCCTCAGAGGATGGTTCAGATCAGATGGGAGGACGTGTATGACAGCGGGCTCTGAAGTCACGCTCTGTGCCGGCGCCTCGGGGTTTTTTTCTCTAACATCCAGGCCTTTCCTTTCTTCGCCTTCTCTTCCCGCTGCAGGCTTGGGTCGCCAACTATGAGAGGCCCCGAATGAACGCCAACTCCCTGCTGGCCAGCCCCACGGGCCTCAGCCCCTACCTGCGCTTCGGCTGCCTCTCGTGCCGCCTCTTCTACTACCGCCTGTGGGACCTGTACAAAAAGGTGAGGGGCGGGGAGGGCAGTGCACCCTGCGCCCGGTCACGGCCAAGCAGAACGGGGCTTCCGGGCCAGTCAAGGGCCTGGGCTTTCAGCCCGTGGGCACGCTGGACCACTGCTAGGGCACAGTCCCGCCACACGTCTAGGGGGTTTGGAGCCACCACGTTCGTGGCAGCTCCAGATTCCCTTGTGGGGGAGGCCTGAGCGACATGGTGCTGAGAGCTGGGTGGGTATTTGCATCCACATGCTACCACCCCCAACCCCAGGTGAAGCGGAACAGCACGCCCCCCCTCTCCCTGTTTGGGCAACTCCTGTGGCGAGAGTTCTTCTACACGGCAGCCACCAACAACCCCAGGTTTGACCGCATGGAGGGGAACCCCATCTGCATCCAGATCCCCTGGGACCGCAACCCTGAGGCCCTGGCCAAGTGGGCCGAGGGCAAGACAGGCTTCCCTTGGATTGACGCCATCATGACCCAGCTGAGGCAGGAGGGCTGGATCCACCATCTGGCCCGGCACGCTGTGGCCTGCTTCCTCACCCGCGGAGACCTCTGGGTCAGCTGGGAGAGCGGGGTCCGGGTGAGTGCTCTCTCGGGGGAAGCTGGCCTGTTCCTTCTTGTCAGGCCCAGCAGGGGCAGCCCTCTTCTGGGCTGGGGCATGGGGTAGGATCCCTGGATCCTGGGCATCCCCTCCAAATCCTCTCTGGTTTGCCCTCCACAGAAGGGCTTTGGCTCTCCTCCATGGGGAGATGTGTGGTAACTTGGGGAGAATCATGGCAGGAGGTCCTCAAGGTGGCTGATTGTCCCACACTCTCCCCATCTAGGTATTTGATGAGCTGCTCCTGGATGCAGATTTCAGCGTGAACGCGGGCAGCTGGATGTGGCTGTCCTGCAGTGCTTTCTTCCAACAGTTCTTTCACTGCTACTGCCCTGTAGGCTTTGGCCGCCGCACGGACCCCAGTGGAGACTACATCAGGTGAGGATGTGGTCCAGGCTCTCTGCTCTGGCTGCTGTGGCCTGCTCCTAGGATGAGATACCCTTGGCCCTTTGAAGGAGAGTGCCAGTGTGCTGACCGGTTGTCCGATGTATGTGTTTCAGGCGATACCTGCCCATATTGAAAGGATTCCCCTCTCGATACATCTATGAGCCCTGGAATGCCCCAGAGTCCATTCAGAAGGCAGCCAAATGCATCATCGGGGTGGACTATCCCCGGCCCATTGTCAACCATGCTGAGACCAGCCGACTCAACATTGAGCGAATGAAGCAGATTTATCAGCAGCTCTCCCGCTACCGGGGACTCTGTAAGGAGCCGCTACTCCCACCACCATCCCCTAGCTCACTAGGGGCAGGACAGCACCTACCTGCGGGCTCAGAGGGGATTTCCAGATATTTGCAAAGGGAGACTGAGTGCTCTCTTTTGAGCTGTTAAGTTGACTTGACTTCCCAGGGCACAGGGCACTGTAGGCCAGGCTGGACGGGGCCTCTCTTCATCGTGGCCACAGCGGGAAGCGATGGAGCCCCAGTGTCATGGCCCAGCACCCCCTTTCCCACCACCGCATCTTGTTTTCAACCGCCTGGTGGCCCTCTAGAGTCCTGCGAGATTACATTCTGATTGTATCCCTGCCTCTCTCCCAGGTCTGCTGGCTTCTGTCCCTTCCTGTGTGGAAGACCTCAGCAACCCGGTGGCAGAGCCCAGCTCGAGCCAGACTGGGAACGTGAGCAGTGCAGGTGAGTAGCAGCTGGCCTCCTGGGGCCCGTGTCCACCCGGAGGACACTGCAGAACTACTACCAGTTCAGTCATTGAGGACTGAGGACAGAGGCCAGAATGAATCTGTGCCCTTACAGAGAGCTTATATTCCTCTTGGCAGAGACAAATAGTAAAGGAACTGTGTAAGAGCATTTTTGATAACAAGTGCTTTGGGGGAAAATAAAATTGAATGACCTGGTAAGAGAGGGGCTGGGGAAGGGGGATTCCTTCAGGCTCTTTAGACAGAATTAGTCAGGAAACCCCTTTCTGAGCAGGACCCTGGTAACAAGGAGAACCAGGCTTTCCAAGAACTGGGGGAAGAACATTCCAGGCAAAGGGAATAGCAGGGAAAGACTCAGAGACGAACGACCTTAGCCCATTCGAGGCACAGAGGAAGGGAAGCCGGTGCTGCTTGGTGTACCCCGAGGGAGGAGCTAGAGTGAGATGGGGACCAGGTGTGGCAGGAGCGGTGTCACATGGGCCCGCCCCCCCCCCCCTCCAGGGGGAGTAGGATTGTGTCATCAGCGCACTGAGGAGGCACTGAGGGGTGGTCAGCAGGGTGAAGGTGTGTGACCTGACCTGTGTTTTCAAAAGCTCCCTCCGCCTGCTGTGTGGAAGGGACAGTGCGGTGCGGGCAGGCCCAAGGACAGGGAGACTAGAAAGGAGGCAACCGTGGTGGTCCAGGCAGGAGGGGGCGGCAGTGTCCGGTGGTGGCAGCAAAGACAGGTCAGGCAGTCTTGCCGAATTCTTCACCTCCTCCCTTCAGCTCTGGGATCGATGTCAGTAAGATGAGGCCAGCAAGAGCGCCAGGGGTTTTTCTAGTTTGCCAAGCCAGGCTAGCTCCACAGATGAGGGTGCTGCTTGTTCCTGCTTCAGGAGGCTGATCCAGCGTCTCCGAGGGAATGCCTGACCTTCAGAGCAAGGGCAGCAGACACGCCAGAGCAGTCTGTGGCCTGGAGCCCGTGGGATTTGGGGCCCAGAAGGTGGCCCTGCCTCCAGCAGGCCTGGTCATGCCCTCCTTAGACATTTCCAGGCAAGGTCACTGCTGAGAAAAGACCGAGGGGCGGACCTGAGGAGCAACTCGTTGGCATGGCTTTGAGGCAGGCTCCCTGCCCCTGGAAGAGCTGCCGTTGCACAGTGTCGGGTCCTCTTGGCTCCATGCAGGGTCCTTGTGACACTTTGACCTGCTTCTCTACAGGCCCAAGAGCACTACCGAGTGGCCCAGCGTCCCCGAAACGCAAGCTGGAAGCAGCCGAGGAGCCACCGGGCGAAGAACTCAGCAAACGGGCGAGGGTGGCAGGGTTGCCCGCCCCAGAGCTGCCGAGCAGGGACGTCTGAGGGTGAGTGACAGCGCAGATTCAGCTAGAGGAAGGAGGTGGGAGAGGTGGACAGGGGTCTGGAAAACTACTGCCCTGCCAGCTGAAGGCTAAAACCCAGCAAACCAGATGAAAACCTCGTGGCGACTGCATGATTTTTTTCTAGGATTTCAGCTCTAAATTTCTTCCATTCTGACTTCTATGCCTCTTAAATTTTAAAAAGAAATTTAAAAGTAAAGCGTTTTTCTTTCTTTACCAGCTAAGGAAAAACCTTTCTTTCTTTTTTTTTTCCCCCTTTGGCTCTTTCTACCTGTCAAAGTGAGGCAAATCCCACAAAAAGAAAGCAGAGACCCGGAGAGGAAGCTGTAGGAGAAATGGCCCCATGGCAGGATATGAGGATGCTCCTGGACCTTCTGCCCTCGTGGACGGTCTGTGTTCCGTAGGCAGGCCAGTGGAGGGCAGCACTGACCTTCAGAAGACAAGCAGAGGGCTGGGCACTGCTGGCCAGGCCCAGCCCTGCCTGAGGACCAGTAGAGTCTGGCTGCCCATGGTCTCTGCCTCTTGAAGCCACTCCTCTGTTCTCCCCTTCCTCCTGGCCTTGGCTCTGCACTTCCCTGTCAGCACTCCGCTTTCTTGGAAGCCCCCTGAATGTCATTTACAAAATAAAAATTGGCTCCCTCCCCAGAGCAGGAAAGGACTTTTATGCCTTTCTTGGGGAAATATAAATTACTCTTCTCTTTGAGTCATCATCCCAGGCTGTTCTTTATGTGCCATGTCTGCGTCATTAGATTGGAGAGGATGCTTTTTCTCTATGGAGCCCATGGATTCTTTTTTCCACACCCTTCCATTTCAGGGCCAGGTGAGGCCATCTGATTTCAGCGGCTAAGCTTGAGTGCTGGGTGAGACAATGATTGTTTGATGCTTGTGCCCTTTACCCTATGAGGCTCTTGGTCATAGACGTCACTGATAGATTTGTGCTGGCTTGTTCCAGAAGCACTGGCAGGCTTAGATACTACTCTCTTAGTTATCTCTTAGCTCTTTGATACTAAGCAAAGTTCATTCTGCCTTATAAATCTGGACCTTGCCAGGCTGTCACTCCCGACTTTCAGGTGAGAAGATCAAAGAATAGAGAGGTTAAATGTCTGGATCAAGGTTGCTCAGTTAGCTAATGGCATCCAATTCAGCATGAAATTATTGCCAGGAGCTATGTGAGGTAGGGGAGTATATGCATATAAGATATGTGATGATGCCCACCCACAAGCATTTAACAGTCTGCTTAGAAAAAGAGGGCAAATAACTTCTAATTCCTAGACAGATGATATAGACTCTACATGCTTGTGATAAGCCAGCGGTTGGTGGGCTGGAGTGATCAGGGAATACAGTACAGAAGTTTACACTTGGGGCTAAAAGGTAAGTTGGATTTAGACCACAAGGAGGGCATTTTGGACAAGGAAAATAGCTTAATGCTTATGTGATCTTGTACAAGTTAGTTAACTGGTATGAGACTTAGTTTCCTTACCTATAAAGTAGGTTGTTACAAAGGCTAAATGGTTACATTTATGTGTCTGATAGGAGCGCGGGGCACTGCTGGGAGTAGGAAAGCTGTCTGCTGTGGCTCGAGCAGACAGGGGCTTGTTCTTCTCACCTAACAGGAGGCCCTAATGCGCACCTTGCTGGTTTTGAGTTGGCTCAACTATGTCAGAGCCAGTTTCTCTGAGATTCACTTGCTCTGTGGTGTCAAGGTGGCTGCCACAGCCTCAGCCATCAATTTCTCATCCAAAGCAAGAAAGAAGAGACCACTGTGCTCATTTATCAGTAAACACACACCAAGTCAACGCAGTTTGCCAGACACTTTTGTGCACATGAGGATACTGAGACGTGCTGAACAAGACTGACAAAGGCCCTTCCCTCTTGGGTGCATCTTGGTGGGAGGAGACAGACGGTAAACAAGTAGATATAGTCGAGAGGCTCTAAGTGGTATGAAGAAAAAAATAACGTTTGTAAGAAGATAGAAAGTAAAGGTTGGCCCCCAGTGGGGGGTTGCAATTTTAAGATTGGAGAAGAACAAACAAACAAAAAGATTGGGAGGGGATGCCTCTCTCCCTTTTCATCAAGAAAATAAAAGCTTTCCCAGAATACCCTTCTCCCAGCTTTTCATGTTGGTCTCATGAGCCCACACTGAGTCACAAGGCCACCTCCAGTGTGGGAAGTAGGGATCCAGATTATCAGGATTGGTTTAGACCATTGGTTTTCCAACTTGAGTGAGAAACAGAATCCCCTGGAGGATTTGTGAAACCACAGATTGCTGGGCCCCACCCCCAGAACTTCTGATCCTGTAGGTCTGGGGTGGGGCCTGAGAATTTGCATTTCTTTTTTTTTTTTTTTTTAATGTTTTTATTTTTGAGACTGAGAGAGACAGAGCATGAGCAGGGGAGGGTCAGAGAGAGAGGGAGACAGAGAATCCAAAGCAGGCTCCAGGCTCTGGGCTGTCAGCACAGAGCCCGATGTGGGGCTCGAACCCACAGACCGTGAGATCATGACTTGACCTGAAGTCGGACACTTAACCAACTGAGCCACCCAGGCGCCCCGAGAATTTGCATTTCTAACAAGTTCCCAGCAGCCGATGATGCTGCTGTTCTGGGACTGTACTTTGAGACTCACTGACTTAGACCAATCATGATCCACTGTCTGTGCCGGTCCGTGACCCACTGAACAAAATCAGGGTTTTGGTAGCTAGGAAGTGTGGGTACTGGTAAGACAGCTAACAGCGTCTAGGTAATAGGCAAGGCAGTTAGCCCAATGCCTGGCTCATAAGTATCCAGTAAATGGTAGCTATTATAGATATCATCACTATTATTTTAGAAGAATATAAGGCTACTGTTGGGTTGGAGCCTGCAGGGTCTTAAATGTCAGGCAGGTGAGTCCTAGTACTCTGTACTAAGGACCATTTTGGAACAGGAGAGTGAACTGATCAAACAGGCGTTTTTGGAAGGCATTGGGCTGGGGTCTGCAGAGGAAATGGTGGCAGTGGGGGAGCCAGCTGAGACGCGATAGCAGTGACTCCAAGTAAAAACATTACAAGGGTGCGGACGTCAGCCTGTCTCTGGCCTGGCCACCCAGGAGATTATCCGTTGGCCAACTGGGATCTTCAGGACTGATTCTCAAGATTTCCTATGCTCTTAATCATGGCTAATTGCTTGGAAGTGGGGGGCTAGGAGGTCAGAGGACAAGACAGACTGGGGAAGAATGCACGTGTTCTTTGAAAACCCTGAGAGAAGAGAGTATACTTGGGTTTCACTGGGTGCTGGTGGTAGTGCCTGGCCCCCAAGACATTCAACATCCTTATCTGTAAAACAGTGATAATAGCACCTTGTCACCTGCCCTGCCAATCGAGCACACGTTAGGGAAAGAAAATGAAAACCCGTATGTGCAAAAAAGCCTTTGAACAAGGTCAAATGCACCACGGAGATGAAATCACATTACCATCTTGTACATGCTTCTCAGGGTGTCTTGAATTGTGTTATTGTTACTTTAGCCAGAGGCAGCCCTCCGGGCTAAGTGGACCACAGAGCTGTGGCCACGTGGCCAGAGTTGACACGGGACACTGAGAAGCAGGAGACTTACCCTTCTCCCCTCTTCTCTTGGTCAGCATTAGTTGTGTGACTTGGGGCAGGATACCTGGCCTTTCTGAGACTGCATCTATAAGGTGTGACTAATCATTCTTTACCAGTCTGAAGGCTCCATCCTGAATCTTCTGAGGCCCCATTTAGCTCTGAGCTCTGTGGCTTTGTGATTCCATTATTTCTAATGCCTCAGAGCTATGGCAGTTCACAGGACAGACAACAATTTACAGTGTAAAACATGCCTTGATATCAGTAGGTTTCATGCTTACCTAAAACCCACACCAGTGTCTGTTCTGCATTTGGTGGTATTGTACAATGTTCACTAAACTGAAAAATAAGCCAGTCTCCAAATAGCTATCATTTCAGAGGCTTCCCTATAATCCCTAAAGCTGCTGACTGCTCAGGATTCCATTAGCCTCGAATTGTGTACAGATTTTTCTTATTGGTCCAATTGCTTTGTCATGGGGGAGCAGCGCACATGATCCATTTGCCCATCGGCTGGCACACAGTGGTTGTTGAGAGAAGCCCCAATTGAATACAGAAGTCTCCTGGGCAAGGGGTCACCTCTTCCCCTCCCCTGCCCACAGGTCACCAAGCTTGGTTAGCCCTGGGGCTTCACTGCAGAAAACCTGACGTCTGGAATCTCTTCCTTGTCATTTTGGCACTTCTGTTGTGTGTCCCTCATGTGAAACAACATATGGGAAAGGCAGCGGGTGACCTAAAATGCTACACAGTAGATGTGGAGACAGTGGGACTCTGGTCTTACGCTCAGACCAGTGTCTGCATTGCCATCCTGCGCTCACTGCCTGGAAGCCTTCACCCGAGTTGCCTCACCTCTCCTCACCTCTCCACTTCTCACTTCCTGACCTAGAAACGAGAAGTTGGGACTCAGTGTCCCTTTGCACTTTCCCAACCAAGTAGCTGTTGGCTGGCTGACATCCCCTCCCCTTGCTGTAGGATTTGTAGGGTGCAGGAAGGGAAAGGGTGTCACTGACATGAGAAATGAGACGGAGCTGAGAGCCCTGCTTTGTAGCCCATCTTAGCCCATCCAAGCCCGGCTGCGCCTCTGTTCCTCCTTCTTCCTAATTGCGAGCTGGTGGCAAACCCTCTGCCCCTTTCAAGCTCCTGGGCACCGAGACCTGGTTGCAGGCTCCAAAGTTTCCGCCAACCTTGAGCTGTTGGGGTATCCTCTGCTGATGTAAGCTCCTGCGTGCACATCATCCACACGCCCCTTCTGGGCTGGGGTCAGGGGAAGGGTAGACTCACAGACTTGGATTTCTTGTTAGCATCTGGCTCACAGGTAGCCTGGGGGTAATTCGAACAGCGGGTGCACTGAGGGAGGCAGTCATTAACTTACTTTGTGTTCAGCTGCTGCTTCTGTGTTTCTTACATTCAATGACAGGTTGAAAGAGTTGGACAATTGAGAGATTGATTTTTCAGTGCATGTTTTATGAGTTGATTTTTCCCTTGGTGCCTCCCCCTACCTGTTCTTCCCTTTCTTTTAATGCTGCAGTCGTCATTTTCTTGCAGGGCCTCCTTTGATTTCCCCAGCCCACGTTTTTTTCTGCAGACTTATGCCCTGGCTTGAGAACAAGAGCACAGGAACTACCTAGTTACCTGCTGATCAAGGAGCTTGAGTAACTAGTTGACCAGGCCTTTGACTGATTTCGTGGACAAGCACATCCTGGTTCTTCCAAACCTTGGTTTTCTGTATTTGTGTTTTTGAACCCATCACAGAGGGACTTGGGTCACAGGGGCTTATCTGAGGCCCACACACTGCCATCTCCCTTCCTGAGCCTGCCCCATAGCGAAGTCACACCCAAGTCTACATAGGTCTGAAGTGCTAGCATTATAGCCACCTGACTGCTTATATTCTAGGCATTGGTTCTTTTTATTGTTGCTTTCCTTTGGAAAATGTTTAATTGTGATGCAGAATAATTGAGGAGCTGACAAATACATTGCTCGGATTTTAGATGTGCAGGCAACAGGACATATCTTATGCTGTCACAGCAGACTGGGATACCCACTCACTGCCAGTGTGCACCAGATGCAGACAGGAAATGTTGCACATTAAATAACATATCCTCTTGATTACTGTACTTTATGTGAGATTTATTATAAGCCTAATTCTAATTCAATGAATGCCATCCACAGATTGTATGATGGGTCATTGTCACTGGGGCGTAAGGCAATCATTAAGAAGGTTGACAGGCAAAGCATATTAGAAAATAATCTTCTAAATTTGATTAAAGATACTTGCAAAGTCACATTAATTCCAAAATAATGTTTTTTATACAAATGGTGACTTGGGAAGTCTTAGGCCATCCCCTGAAAAAACATAATGAAGATAAGCAGCTAAAAAAAAGAGAGAGAAAGGATTTTGATACTTTGCAATGAAAAGACAGTTTAAGCATTTGAATTAAACCTGTCACTGAAAAGTGCATTTTTTTTTTTGTAATTTTTTTCCAACGTTTTTTATTTATTTTTGGGACAGAGAGAGACAGAGCATGAACGGGGGAGGGGCAGAGAGAGAGGGAGACACAGAATCGGAAACAGGCTCCAGGCTCCGAGCCGTCAGCCCAGAGCCCGACGCGGGGCTCGAACTCACGGACCGCGAGATCGTGACCTGGCTGAAGTCGGCCGCTTAACCGACTGCGCCACCCAGGCGCCCCAAAAAAGTGCATTTTTTTTAAGTTTTTTAAATTTATTTTAAGAGAGAGAGAGTATAAGCGAGAGAGGGGGGAAGAGAGAATCCCAAGCAGACTGGTCTTGAACTCATGAACTATGACATCATGACCTGAGCCGAAATCAAGAGTCAGACACTTGGGGGTGCCTGGGTGGCTCAGTCAGTTAAGCATCCAACTTCGGCTCAGGTCATGATCTCACAGTTCATGGGTTCAAGCCCCGCGTCGGACTCTGTGCTGACAGCTTGGAGCCTGGAGCCTGCTTCTGATTCTGTGTCTCCCTCTCTCTCTGCCCCTCCCCCACTCGCACTCTGCCTCTGTCTCTCTCTCTCTCTCTTTCAAAAATAAATAAATGTTAAAAAAAAATTTTTTTTTAAAGAATTAACACTTAACCAACTGAGCCACCTAGGCACCTGAAAAGGGCTTTTTTAACCAAAAGCAAGTCAATGCTGTTAGCAAGTACATGGATCCATTCGTTATTCAGGTGATCTCAGGAGTGAAGGCAGGGCTCTTGTCTACTCTTCATAAAGGCCCCATAGACCCTGGACAACCGCTATGGAGTGCCATTGCCCATTGAAATAAGGGCATGTCTCCTCCCTGTATGGTCAAGATGGAGAGGGAGCCTGGAAATCCTTAGTCCCGTAATACATACCCCAAATCCTCTAAGGCACTCAGTCATCTTCTATTGCTAAGCCCTAGCTCTATAAGCAACAATCATAAGTACTTAGAGACAAGTTTGCCAGAAGCTGTGAAGATCACTGGTTACAATTAAGCATTTGCTTACACAATTACGCTGCCTAGTGTTCGATCAGAGAATCTGAAAAAGAGGGGGGTTTCTGTCTCCCCGTAACAAAGATTTCATTGCTTCAAACTCTAGAACAGTCCTGTCAGATATACAATGCATGCCACAAGTATAATTTTAAATTTCTAGTAACCACATTAAAAAGTAAAAAGAAAAAGTGAAATTAATTCAATGAAAATATTTTTTTTCCCCAACCATATATAGGCATTGGTTCGTAAACCCTTTTTCGGGTTACCCATGCTTTGGAGAGTCTGATAAAGGATGGATCCTCCCCAGGGGCACCTGCGTGGCTCAGTCAGTTAAGTGTCTGACTTCAGCTCAGGTCATGATCTCATGGTCCGTGAGTTCGAGCCCCGCGTTGGACTCTGTGCTGACAGCTTGGAGCCTAGAGCCTGCTTCAGAGTCTGTGTTTCTCCCTCTCTCTCTGTCCCTCCCCCACTCGCACTCTGTCTCCCCCTCTCTCTGCAGAATAAAATAAAAACGTTTAAAAATTCAAACAAACAGGGGTGCCTGGGTGGCACAGTCGGTTAAGCGTCCGACTTCAGCCAGGTCACGATCTCGCGGTCCGTGAGTTCGAGCCCTGCGTCAGGCTCTGGGCTGATGGCTCAGAGCCTGGAGCCTGTTTCCGATTCTGTGTCTCCCTCTCTCTCTGCCCCTCCCCCGTTCATGCTCTGTCTCTCTCTGTCCCAAAAATAAATAAACGTTGAAAAAAAAAATTTTTTTTTTAATTAAAAAAAAATTCAAACAAACAAAAAAAAGGATAGATTCTCCCCAGTAAGTTGTAGCAATTCATACACACAGAAAAATGTGCACAGAACTTCAGGGTCCTCATGGACTGCCCCTTAATCCTATCCTTGGACCACAAAGGGGCCAAGAACCCCAGAGTTAGAGCCCATATTCTAAGGAATCTTCATGCACTCTTTATCCTCCCCCATCCCTTAAAGGTGGAGAAAACAAGATAAAAAGAGGTATTGGGTAAGAGGACCTGTATGGTACACTCTCCATTCCATTCAGGAAAAATCCTGAGTTTTTCAGTTTCAGAACAAAAGTCATCTCTGGCTTAACAGGGGCCACAGAGACCTGTGTGTAAAATATATACCACAGCATGTTTCAATAAACATGTATACTTCAGAAACAAATACATTTACTTTTAGGAAAAATATGGCTAGGTCATTTTGGTACAAGCTTAAAGGAAAAATTATTGAAAATAATGTATATTTTAAAGAATGAGGTACTCAGACCATCTGGGTGGCTCGGTCAGTTAGGTGTCTGACTCTTGATTTCAGCTCAAGTCATGATCTCACAGTTCATGAGATCGAGCCCCACATCGGGCTCCTGTGCTGACAGCACAGAGCCTGCTTGGGATTCTCTCTCCCGCTCTCTCTGCCCCTCCCCTGCTTACACTCATGCTCTCTCTCTCTCGCTCTCTCTCTCTCTCTCTCTCTCTCTCAAAAATAAGTAAGTAAAACTTAAAAAAAGAGTGGGGTACTCAGTACTGACTCATTCAGGTATCACTCTTATATTTGCTCTTTATTTCGCCTAGCTTCTGGATAACGTATCATCATCTGGATAAAATCTTCAGATTTAACATTTGTCTTAAAAGAGTTGCATGTGTCAGAAGACTGATTCTGAATCTTTGACTCTTCAGAGCATTTTCCCTCTTCCGTTAAATTCTAAACTTCCACTTATATTGCTTGGATGTATATTAGTCTCCATGCTCCCTGTTGAATTTCTTTTTATAGTCCCTAAAAGTCTTGACGAGCAATACTAGAACATAGAGATTACTTAATGGCAAAAATACAGGTGTCAGCATCAGACCTGGGTTTCGTGGTTTGGCCCTGCCACTTTTGATGCTATCGTCCTAGGCAACTTATCCTGTCTACCTTCTGTTTTCTCATTTGTAAAAATGGAGGTCATGTCTTCAGGATTAACAGGATCATGGGGAGCCTGGGTGGCTCAGTTGGTTGAGCGTCCAACTTCGGCCCTGACGGCACAGAGCCCAATGTGGGGCTTGAACTCACAAACCGTGAGATCATGGCCTGAGCCAAAGTTGGATGCTCAACCCACCCAGGCTCCCCGAAACTGTACAAACTTTTAGTGGAACCCTGCATGTCTCTGTGCACTCTCAGGTTCACTGGACCCATTCAAATAGGCAGCCCAGCACTAAGACAGGCTTACCCTGTCCTCTGTTAGCAGACATGAGTCCGTTTCTTCTCTCTGCCCCAGATTCAGAATGTCATAAATATTTAAAATGATTCTTCCTGGTGTCTCCACCCCCACCCCCCCATCTTCTAGCACTTCGCCAGGGTTCTTTAATCTATATGTGGAAATTTGTTCACTGGCTGATTCTAAACTCAGTCTTTGTCTTCATCTTCAAATTACTGGTCCCAGCTGGCTTCTCTTCCAGCCATATTTTTCTGAATATCTCTGGCAGCAGCCATTGTGCCTTGCTGTGAAAACTGCCCTTGTCCTATCAGAGCAAGTGTCATCCAGGGCCTCGGTTGAGTCTCCTAGAGCCTTCTCCTCCTCCTTTCCTGCCCTGAGCCAAGGAGGCCCAGAACCTGCAGGGGATAGCTGGTTCTGTGTCGCCACCTCAGAGGGGCAGTGTTCAGGCACCTGGTGGCATCCCAGCAACAGCCTTGTCCCCAGGCCTGTGCAGTTCACTCTAGGCTCTTCTCAGTTCCCAGCCTGAGTGTCCCCTGAGAAGCAGACAGAGGAGTTTGTGTCCCTGGGCAACTAAGCGGCCTCCTGAATGCTCCTTTTTGCATTTGTTTTTCTCTTTCAGCTGCAGCGCTGTAGCTCCACGAGCGAAGCCTGGGTGCCCGAGCAGCCACCGTGGCAGCAGAGTGCAACCTGCAGAAAAGCTGATCACCGACAGAGATTGAGCGAGCGAGTGTGCATGTGTGTACGCGTGCGCGGAGGAAGGAGTGGTGTGCCTGTTTGCGTGTGCATGCCTCTGTTTACACTCTTGTGATTTCGAACGCTGCTGGGGCTGGAGGAATACATGTAGCAGCTTCACCTCAGCCTCCAGACACCAGGCTAGAGGTCATGGCGGTGACTTTCAGCCAAACCTGTCCCTGTGAGCCAGCTCCCTTGTCTGAACAGAAGAGTAGAAGGACCCTAGCTGGGATTCTGGCCTCTGCCCCCACCCCGACCCTGAGCCCTCCCTCCCTCTCTCGTCACATCAGACTGAGGAGCGAGCGGGAGGGCAACATGGCTGGCTCTGGTCCAGAGCATGGGATTCTAGAGGCAGCCCTGCTGAGTTCCTGCTTTATGACCCTGGAGGCTGGGCAGGCTAGAGGGGACAGATGCTGTCCAGACACAGTCACCTGGCCCGGCTTCTTTCTTATTTTAAGATTTCCTGCCACTGGCTCCTCGAGACCCCTCCTTGGGCATCTGGGACTGAGCATGAGGCTGTAAACAGATCTGAAAACTTGATGTCATCATGGGGAGGTAGAACCAGCTACCTGACTGGTGTGCCATATACATAGTACTGTAGACGGTAGCCTAAAAAGTGCATCTGCCTTTCTGGGGCTGAAAACCTAAGGTTCGGAACGGAATCCCAGCTTTTATTCTCCCTTCCTCAGAAGCTGAGAGCCAGCCCGAGTGCTGACTGTGGAGTCAGCGCCTCCACCAGGAGGAAGCCAGGTTCCTGGTGATAGAAGGCCCCCTGGCTCCCTGGCTGTACCACAGTGCTGCCTGAGGTCAGCTGACAGCCAGGAAAGCCATTCTATCCTGTGGTCTGTAGGCTTCTGGGGCCTGCCTGGGGCTGGTCAGCATCCAAGTGCTGTGTCAGCTCTCCCAGTAGCTGGATGCCAAGGACCCCGGCAGGTAGACTCAGGTGGGAACTGCCAGGGACAGTTGGGAAATGTCCAGGTAGAGACCCCACCCAGCACACCAACCCTTCCAGAAGCAGCAGGTGGGAGGTTTGACCCCGAGAAGCCAAGGCCTTGCATTCCAGAAGTAGCCTGGCCTCCCACCTCAACCCTCCCACTGTTGAAGGCCTGTGGAGAAAGACATAATGAAAAGGACTGTGTGGTCAGCTGGAGCAAGTCTTCCTTCCACCCTGTGGCCTGCACTTGAGCCACAAAGTGAGAGTGTGTGTGTGTGTGTGTGTGTGTGCGCGCGCGCATGTGTGTGTGTGTGTGTGTAGGTGCGTGCGTAACTGAGAGGCTAATTCCTCTATGGATTTGTGTCCTCACCTGTAACATTAGGCTGGCCTCTGGGCCTTTTCCTCTCTACCTCCCCTGTGACCTTTCCTAGCCTCATAGCTGTTAACTCCCTTGGCCCTAGCCCTGTCCCTCACTGTCCTCCTCTGTCCTCGGACCAGAACCCTGGAGTCAGGCTTCTGTCTCCTACAGCTGTCCGGCACATTGACAGGCTTCTTCCTGAGATGTCCTCAGGTTTTCTCAGCCAGAGAGCTGCCTTTAGAGTCCAACTGTTGTATGTCTGTCACCCTCACTACAAATGTCCCGTAATCCTGTGGGGGAAGCAAGGTACAGGCGATGGTGTATATTCACAGCATTGGGTTGGGGTCTTCTCTGTTCCCCAGCCCCAACCAGGAGGAAAGAGAATGAGGGGTTGTTGTCAGAAGGGGAGTAGAGCGAGCCTTGGAAGGCTGTTTTGAGAACTTGAGAAGGCCGGAGTCAGTATTTATTTAGCAGCACATTCAAGTATCAGGATGATTCCCTTTTCCTGCCTGTTAGATGATGGCTCTCTTCCCCCTACTTCACCATCCCTGGCAAGCTGGCCCATCCCCAGTGGAATAGAGTGGTCCACTCCTGGAGCTGGGAGGGTCAGGGTGAGGATAGGGTGCGTCTGATGGCCCCGAGCTCCGTGATGGCTTCATGCCTTCCCTCTTCTGGCCTAGGTGTTCACAGGGCTGCCACAGCATATTGCCCCAAATCCTGATGCAGGGGCCAGCATGGGGGAGAGATGGTCGCAGGCAAAATGCACTTTATACAGAGATTTTATTCTTACTGAGAAGGTGTGTTTCTCCCACATTTTGTGAATATTCACTTGTTTCATAAATGTCTGATACTGTCTGAGCAAAGCTGTGTTGTTGTCAATCTTGTGGGAGGTCCGGTAACCAGGAATCTGTGAGGCTGAGCCTGAATGAAGCCTTAGGCCAGACCATCTTGGTTGTGCTGGAACCAGGAGCTTCTCACCCTGCCTGAGACTTGGCAAGAGGGAGAGGGATGGGTAGAGATGGAGGAAGTGGGAGGTCCCTAGGTGAGTGGCCAGAGCAGACTAGTGGCAGTTTCACAGCTTGGCCAAGTTGGGGGGTCAGTCACCTAGAAGGGTATAGAGCACTCTAGGCCCAGGATTCTATCTTGCAGTGACTCAGCCTCTTGGCCCACCTAAAACCCCCAGGGCTGAGGATCAGTCCGTCCAGGCAGGGCTCTCTCCAGGCCCTCAGTCCATCCTTTATCTTGACTCAGCCACTTAAGCACTGTTCGGTGTGAAGGGGACACAGGCAGCAAGAACTCTGATCTAACCAGGTGATCAGCATCTGCCCGGCTTTTTTGCCTCGTGCCATCTGGCCAGAGAGTGGCCCCTCTCTGCAGTGTGTGTGGGCTTTCCTATGATGACTTCTAGCCTTGGATCACTGGAAGAGTTTTGTTAGCCCACACCACACACCAGCTTCTTGTGGGAAGGGGCTCAGGCAGGGCCCAAGAATACACAAGCTGTCCCGCACAGAGTGAGAAAGTGGAAAAGGGGAGAAACTTGGCCCCGGGTTTCATCTCATTCTTAACTCTGCTTTGAAACTCCTTCCCACCAAGACCTGGACCTGTCCCTCCCTCTCTCCCGTCTCCTGGCTTCTCTCTAATGTGTCTCTGGCTTGGCCTCAGGAGCTAAGATACCTTTGTTCTTGAGCAAAAGATTCTGGAAGATGGAATTGTCTCACACATGCACACTCCTGACCTGAGGACGCTCTTGGTTGAGGCAAGCACATACTCTTAAGCAACAATTATTAGCCATTATGACATGACTGCTTTCCTGGGAGCAAAAGCCAGGCATCTGAGCAGCATAGTTTACCTCAAAGAGAGGTAAGGACAGGGGTAGAGGACAGGACCTCTGCAGTTCTCAGGAGACCAGAGAAACCAGTGAGGTTTGGTCAGAGCCTCTGTGACCTACCAAAGCTGGGGCCCTAGCCTTGGCCAGCAGTTTGAGTGTCCAGCAGTCCATGCTCTGTAAAATAACTCACAGGCTTAGACTTCTTAGGGGAGAGACCGGGAGGGAGCCATGGCCTGAAGTTAGCAGGGGTAGAGGTGCTGGAGGGAACAGAGGAACCATTAGAAGAATCCCAAGAAGTCAATTATGGCAGCAGGAGGAAAGGCCAGCTCCTAGTCTTAGAATGTGAGAAACCAGGGGTGCCTGGATGGCTCAGTCAGTTGAGTGTTTTGACTATTGATCTCAGTTCAGATCTTCATCCAAGGGTCATGAGTTCAAACCCTGCATTGGGCTCCACGCTGGGCAAGCCTGCTTTAAAAAAAAAAAATTAAAAATAAAGAATGTGAGAAGCCAGCTATGGCGTGCAAGAGAGAGGTGTTCTGCAGGAAATGAAATTGGGATGACAAGTGAGAAGGAGAGAAATCTGAGAAAGTCCCGATGTGAGGGAGGAGAAACCGAAAAACCAGGAGGAAAGGTTCAGTTCACCATAAATAGCTGTTTGGGGCTAAAGGTGGGGCTTGGGTCAATCTTTGGAGAGAAGACCCTCTAGGGAGAGTCCATGAGAGGTAAGGGGACAGGGTTGGGTAAGACCCGGATCCTAGCGAGGAGGTGGGGTGTTCCCTGCCTCTGGTGACAACATACTTGTATTACTTTTCATCCTCACAACAACCATGAGAGGGACCATTATTGTCCCCATTTCACAGACGAGAAAACCAAACTTAGGACTGTAAAAGCACTGATGCAAGGCCACGCCACCTATTCACTTAGGAAGCCAGGCTGTGATTTCACGCCATCTGACTCCAAACCTGCCTTGCTCTAGGAGCCCACACCCAAAAGCATCTCACCGTTCTCTGCCTTCCTCCACGGCCCTCTTTTCCTGTCCGCCTTCTTTGTCTGCTGCTGGGGACCAACTAGGGCCCTGGGGACCAGGGTCCCGCCATTAGTTCCCTGATACCCAAGCGCTAGAGCCACCCGAGGGGCAGAGCCCCCACGGGCACGAAGATTTTGAAGAAGGGGGAAGAGGGCAGAAGAGTCAGTGTGGGACTCAGCCTGGCTGAGCCGAGCCCAGGGGCCACGGGGGCCGCGATTTCAGCACCTCGGAGAGCGCCGGAGGGGCGGGGCCGAGGGCGGGGCGGGGGCGGGGCGCACGAGACCCTAGCCTGGGCCCGGGGGCGCGCGGCGGCGCTCGCGCCAGTCCCGAGAGCGGCGCGCGGTCCAGAGCCGCGCCCTGCCCTGCGCAGGTGCGCCCGCCCGCACCCGCCCCAGCTGGAGCCCCACGGCGGCGGCGGCCTCTTGCCGCGCCCCCGCCTCCTTCCCATCCGCCGCCGCCGCCTTCGCCGCCGCCGCCGCCGCCTCTGCGCCGCGCTCCGCCCGGATGGCCAGGGCTGTGCCGGAGAATGGCGGAGCGAGAGAGCGGCGGCCTGGGCGGGGGGGCCGCGTCCCCGCCTGCCGCCTCCCCGTTCCTGGGGCTACACATCGCGTCGCCGCCCAATTTCAGGTGAGAGTCCCCGGCCGCCGCGCCCCGCCCTTCAGCCGGGGCTGAGGAGCCCGGGCTTCCCCCACCCCCACCCCCATCCCCACCCCCACCCCCCAGCACAGACACCCCGACCCCTGGAACGGGAGGGCGGCGTGGTGATGGGGTTCCCTCCCTGGACAGGGTCCGCAGAAAACCCCTCAGCCTCAAGTCCAGGCTGATAGCTTCTGCATAGCCGTGGTGCAGCTCCCTCCGCCATTCCATGCCCTAGGCTAGGAGATTCAGAACTGGAATTGGAGGAGGGGGCGCTCAGGCCGCCTTCTCCCCCACTTTGGTACTGCGGCAGGGCCTGGGGTCTGGGCTGAGATCCCAGAGGAGGCAGGCAGGCTAGGGCTTTGCCTATGCCCAGTCGGAAAGCTTCCGAATAGAGATGGGAGCAGGCTGGGGCGCCCCGTGGGTCCCAGTTTCTTGGGGCAACTGGCAACCTTGGTGCTGGAAGGAGGAAGCCGTGGGCCCTTCCCCCAGCCCTGCCCGGACAGAGGGGCCTAACTCCCAGGCCTGGCGTGGCCAGGACCCTCTGTAGAATTAGGCAAGCACTGACCTGGCCAGGTGCGTGCACGTGCAGAAGGCTTAGAGACACTACGCCCAGCTGTAGTTGGGGGAGGTCTGGGTTGAGCATACCTGGAGTAGCCAAGGACATTGGGTGGAAGGTGTCCCTGCTGGAGCAAGTACCCAGGTCTGTGATCTGAGTCCCCCTTCACCCCTCTCTCTGCCCACTATCTGTTGTTAGGCAATTGGGAGATGGATTCTAGATAAGTGGACAGCGGGTGTTATGGAGAAGGGGTGGATGTCCTTCCACCATAATCCTGGGCCCATTTGGCGAGGGGGAAGCAGAGGGTGTAACTGCTCCAGAGCCTAGGAGGAGGCCTACATATACCCCATTGTTTCTCTATCTAATGAGCTGGCGCCTTCCCTTCTCCTGCCCCCCACCCCACCCCCAGTCAGGCCCCAGCTGGGCTCTGGCGCCAGCCTCTCTCTGACCAAGGGGTTGCTGGCTCCCTGGCCCTCAGGTGTGTAGAGACCCCTGGGGATCTCTAATGGCATCATCAGCACTAGAAACCTCCCCGGAGGCCCTCAGCTCAGAAACCGGGAAGACCAGAGGGAGGGGACCAGATGGAGGAGGCCAAGCGTGAGGGCTCCAGGGCAGGGGTTTCCGTGGGTAGTGCCTCTGGGTAATGGCTGAGGTTCCAGACCAATTCCACCTGGTATAACACGTCCAGCCAGGGAGCAAATACTGCCTTCCTACCAGGAGGCCCCTCCACAGTGGAACAGCTTAGAGGAACCTGGGTTCAAATCTGAGCCCCACCACTTTCTAGCTGGCTGACCTGACAATCCCATCTATTAGGCGAGCTAATTAATATTGATTCCTTAGTGTGCATGAAGTCGGTGTTCAACAAGTGTCCACCCTCCATGCTGTCCGTCCTCCGTATGGCTCCTTACTGTTCAAAGCATTCCTAGGGCAGGCTCATTTACCCTCACGGGCATGGGTATTGGTCTGCCCATTTTATAGATAACAAGATTGAGGTTCAGGAAGGCAGTGGCTTGCCTGAGGACCCTGAGGAAGTCAGAGCCTGGGGCCCTGTGTGTGTGTTCAGTCCACGCTGCCTCCAGGCCGTGTCTTTGGCCCAGAGAACAGTTTTGCCTCCCTCTACCTGCTTCCAGATCCCCGGGTGACAGTGCCCTCCACCCCACCCTGCCCCCGGCAGACAGGTTAGCATGGATGCTTTAGTGAGAGGAACTGACGAGGTGGATGCCAGCCAGCGAGTGTCCAGTCCCCGCCAGGTGGGTGAGAATGGCAGTGTGCCAAGGCTGAGGCGTGGGCTGGCCCTCCAGGACACTGTGGCCTGGCTGTGGGGACAAGGCCAGCACGTGGGAATAATAAAGGCAGTGTCTCCGGCCCCACATGGTCTGCCCTGCCTGCTCCAGCAGTCCCTCCTGACCTTTCCCTTGTTCTGCCTTGCATAGCCCTTCGCCCAGCTCGGGTTAACCCTGGATGGTCGCCGCTCTCTCACGGCTCTTTGGTGGGGTCATGGATCCAGCTGGTCTGGGTTTGCAGTGTGGCCCAGCCTTTTTAGCTGCATGCCCCAAGACTGGGCACTTCACTCCCAGAGCCTCTGTTTCTTCTTCTCCACGATGCCAGTGTTGGCTCCTGCTCAGGGTGGTCCTGAGGTGGACCACTCAGGCGGACCTGAATGGGACAACACGGGTTGACTGTTTCAGGGGCTGCGGGGAGCTGCTTTCATGCAGGGCTGGTGTTGTTACTAGACGTGTGCCCCCAGCACCACTGTCAGCTTCCAGAAGGCATAAGGAGTCAACACCTGAACTTTGGTTTGTCCGCTGCCCAGCATAGAGTAGGTGCTCAGTAATGCCTTCTTGGTTGATTATTAAGGGTAAGTTGTGTGCTGCCCTCCTGGAGCTCAGAGAAGAACATGTTGTCAGAGAATCACGGTGGGACGTGCTGAGCCCCCTGGGAGGCCCTCCCTTTGCCCAGCCCTGTTCTACCTGCTTTCTGTGAGAGAGCGTTTCATGCTCGCCAGAGCCATAGAAGCAGAGCGATAGTATTATCCCCACGTTGCAGATGAAGAAACTGAGGCATAAAGAGACTAGGTAAATGGCAGATCTGGGGTTTGAGTTCAGGACGTCTGATTTCAGAGCCACCCTGAAAAGAGAGAGCCCTGAGGGAGAGAGCATGTGCAGGGAGAAAGCATGGTGTGGACATGGAGAGGTGGAGAGCATTTGTTTGTTGGTAGTTGGTTTAAATAAGTGTTCTGTTTGTTTTTTTTTTTTTTTTTTCCTTCTGATTATAGAAATGCTCCAAGCAGTTACTAGTAGTTACCTCTGGATGTGGTATCAGAGGAGGAATTGTCACTGATGTCACATACTTCAGTTATTATTGGACTTCTCATTTCTACAAGCAGCCTAGGTTACTTCTGTAACTTACAACATTAGAAAAGAGAATTTAAAATTAAAGTGGCTCCTGTTCATTCTAGGGAAAACTCTAGAAAAGAGACTTTAGAAAAATGCCCAGTGGATACACGGAGCTGCGTAGGTGGGATAGAGGAGAGGGACAGAGGGACAGTCCATGTGGGAGAGACAAAGGGTGCTTATAAAAAGTACAGCGAGCGGCCCACCCCGGGTATGTGGGAGCAGAGCTGTGGGTGAGGGGCCTCAAAACTCAGCTCATCCAAACCCCCTTCCCTTTTACTGAGGAGGAGACCAGAGAGTGAGTGGCTTCCCTGAGAAGAGCAGGTGAGTGGCAGAACCCAGGCCTCATGACTGTCTGGATGCCGTGGTTTTTACCTCACCACGCCGCCTTGGGGATGACAGATACGGCCACCTGAGAGGTGCAGAGGCCTCCTCGTTTATCTCTCACTCAACAAACATTTGCGCTTTGGCGGGCTCCCTGGGGAGACGCTCCAGAGGCACAGACACGGGCCTGGCCATCACGCAGGTGACCGTGTAGAGGGGAGACAGACAAGGTCTTACCAGACGGGCTGGCTGGTGTGATGGTGGCTGAGGTCAGAGGCCCAGGGCTGCCGGGGCCAGCGGGTCAGTGCGAAGCGGCAAAGGTTTAGCAGGAACCACAGCGTTGGGTCGCTGTCTGGGGACGGTCACTCAGTCTGCTGGGTAGAGAGCGGACAGGGAGGCAGGGAGACCACTGGGAGACTGGCCATCCTGTGTGTGACAAGGAGGGGCTGGAGAGGACACGAGGAAGATTTCGGGGGCGGGTTAGCTCACTTGGTGAGGTATCTGGTATACCAGATGGGTGGATGACGCTGGGCCCCCTGGAGATGGGGTGCCCTGTGGGAGATGAGAGGCTCGGTGGGCAGGGAGGCGAAATTAGTAGGAGGCCTACTGAGCTTGAGGTCAGTGACCACTGGGGACCCAGCTGGAGCATTCAGACAGGCAGTTGTTTTTAGGCCTGGCATCACTAGAGAGGATTGGGCTGGGGCCAGAGACCCTGGGAGTCTCAAGAGAGAAGGCCACTGAAGCCTCAGAGAGAACATCACTACCCAAGGGGCAGCAGAGAGCAGGGAGATGGCCCAGGGCCCCGGAGCCTGGGCTGTTCCGGCAGACGTTTCCGTGGGAGGAGGGAAACCGGAACAGCTGCTGCTGCTGGAGCCACCCTCCCCCAGCCCTAAGGCCTGGGCAGCCTCCCCCCCAACCCTGGCTCGGCTCCTAGTGAACCCCCAATGTGGGGGGCAGACAATGGCCACGGCAGGGTTTCACCCCCACTTCTTTGATGGCAGAGCCTTAAAGTTGGTCTCTGAGTTCTTGGCTTGAGCCCCTCCATGGATCCCACAAAGTGGGGTCACTGCCGCCATCCGCACTTAGGGGTTCTTACCCATTCTAGGATGTCACCTCTGTCCCGTGGCCCTACCCTTGTATTCATTCAAAAAGATCTCTACCAACATTAACTGTAGGCCCTGCCGTGTTCTGGCGCCCAGAGCTGCCGGTGCCGTGGCACTTCCTTCAGTAGACGTTTATTTAGTACCTACGGTGTACGAGGTCTTGGTCTCTGTGCATGGATTAGAACAGGGGTAGGGAGTTGGTGCCAGTTGAACACGATGACCCCCCTGCCCTCAGGAAACCGCTCCATGGCAAGGCCAGCAGCCCCGGGACCAGGAGCAAGAGCCTGGCGCTAGGCTGGTCCGACCCAGTACAGAAAATTTATCCAGGGGAGCGGAGGAGAAAAGATGTCCCCAGATGCCACCATGTCTCATGGCTGCGTCCGTGTTAGTGTTTCTTCCTGCGTGTGATTCCTCATGTGAAGCCATGAGGTCATTATGTTCCGTTTGCTTATTAGAGTAGTTGCCATTTTCTGCATTCACACACAGACTTCCTAATATCCGACAAAAAGACCGCATAATATTCCATGCCCTGGGTGGCCACGGTTTAACCAGCCCGCTGGTGCTGAGCTATTAGTTGTTTTCAGTGGTTTGCTGTTAGGAGAAATACGCATCCTTGTGTACACGCATCCTTTTCCGCATGTGGGGTTGTTTTCTCAGGGCGGCTTTTCAAAAGTCAAATCACCAGATCCCAGAGTCCCGGCTACGTATCATCACTGAGAGCTTCAAACAGATCGGACACATTCTAACCCCATACTTGGGGACTGTCCCATAGGACTTGTTTCCTGGGGTGGACTCCGTTTTTCACTGGTGTCCACATATGGACATGGTCAGGGAGGGAATTAGAGACGAGAGAAACAAAGCTAGCCTGGCCCCAGTGTCCCCCCCCCCCCCCCCCCCTGAGCTGGCGGTGGCATGGGGTGGGAGTTCTGAGGATGCTGGGCTGACTCCCCCCACCCCACCGTTTCAGCCAGCACCTCCCTGGGGGCCTGCACATTCTGCCCCAGATCCTGATGTCGGTGGGCCACAGGAAGTTGAGTTGAAAGGGCACCTGACTTAGAGAATTTTAAGGAGAAAACCCAGAAAGGCCAGTGGTTCATTCAGCCAACATTTATTAAGTACCTATCAGGCACCACGTCATTGATCAAGACAGACATGGTCCTGCCCTTGTGGACCAACAGCCCCTAAGGGGAGCCCTCCCCCCCCCGCCCCGTAGAGCCCCCCACCCCACCCCACTGATCGCAGAAACCAAAGGTCTAATCGCAGTGATCCAGAACCACCAGTAAGTGGGCCTGAGAAAGCCAGGAGCAGGGCTGTTTGGCCTAGTCAGGGAGGTCAGGGAAGGCTTCCTCGAGGGACCCGGGGGGGGGGGGGGGCAGTGATACCCTAGAGTTCGGGGAGGGCCTAAGGAGCGTCAGGCCACAGGGAATTTTGGCCCCTTTCCCTCAGTGCCAGGGGAAGCTATTAAGGGATTCTGAGCTGGGGAGGGGTTTCAAGACCAGATTTGCATGTCACGTGCTGGTTTGGGTTGCCCAGTGGAGAATGGCCTGTAGGGGAGCCAGAGGGAAATGGGAAACCAGCCTAACTGAGAACTACTGGGCACCGGCTAGTTGCCCAGCACACACAGGGCGGCAGAGGGACAGGCTGGGCGCTTGAACCACAGATGCTCTCTGTTGTGAGAGGGGCCCGTGGGGCACCATGGCCAGGACGCAAGGTCACTCCGCTGGCATCCCTCCCTCACTTCCAGAGAGCCAGGAAGGGGAAGACAGGAATGGCCTCCGGACAGCCACATGCCTGGCTCGGGTTTGGCCTTGCTCAGCTAAAGCCTCAGCACTTTGCCACTTAACCCTTACTTTGCACACACTCCTAACTCAGCCTGCTGCCGGGCTGAGACGGCAAACGGGAGAGGGCTAGGCTGCCATCAGTGGGATGAGGAGAGCAGGAGACAAGACGGCACGTGGAAGGGAGAAGGCCACGTAATAAACACCAGAGCACAAAGACATGCTTGTTCACTTGGAGGAGCGCACTACAGGAAGAGGGGGCCCTCAAGTATATAGACTCCAAAGGTCAGGGAGGTCTCCGGAGACCAAACCCATGACACGGGGTCACCAGATGTTAACGTGGATGAGACCTCAGGAACCATCTCACCCGAATGGGCAAAGCAGGCCTGACTGGCCAAGAGCAGCTGCCTCTGGAGGGAAGCCGCCAAGGCCGCCGGATCTGGGGGCCTACTTCCTTCTCCTCTTCCCTCCTCCCCTCCAGCTTTTCCTTCCATCTCCCTTCCTCCCGACAATTGCCTTCCTTGAGCCTGGAGGGCCCAAGGGTCCGTTAAGCTTTCCCTCCACAAAGGGCCTCCTCTGGAGACCCAGGACATGGGTGCCTGGAGGAGCGGGAGCTAAGGGCAGGGGCCAGGGGTGACTCACCAAGGGGCCTGCTTGACCTGTCTGTCCCCCCGTTCCTTGGTCGTGCCCTCACAGCGCTCTGCAATCCACACGCTCCACTGTGTTCAACCTCAGCAGCACCTTTGAGGTCGGGGAGGGGGCGGGGGCGGGGGGGGCTCATTTCACATGTGGGGAAACTAGATTTTCGGCGCCCTCCGTGTGCGCCTCAGGGTTCCTCATCTGGAAAAGGGGCAAAATAAAACCCTCTCCCAAGGTTGCAGTGAGGATTCGGGGAGATGCAGGGCACGAAGAGGGTTGGCGGCCCCGAGCCTCATCAGTGACGGAGTCAGGACCTGGTCTCGCGCCTCCTGTCTCCAAGCCTGCTGTGGTGACCATTCTGCCATCCTGCCTCGTGAGGAGGAAGAGGTCAGATAAGCAGCTCCCTTCACCCACCCCACTGCAGCAGGACACCAGTGCAGGCTTTTGAGCCCGGCCCGGTGCTCTTTCCCCCCGTGTCCCACAGCTGGCCTCACGGCTGGGCCTGCCTGCCCCCAGACCCGCCGTCCCCGGAAGTGGGATACAGTGGGACGCCGGGGGGTGCAGAGATGAGCTGCGGGCCTGCCCTGAACACTCTGGCCTGCGAGAAGCAGGTGGACGCTAAGGATGTCCCTCGACAAACATGTGGCAGGCGTGTCCTGAGGGCCTTGTGTGTGCCAGGTGACCTCACGAGCTCTACCCTCCAGGAGCATACAGTCCAGATGGAGTGGGGAGGGTGGGGACCTGTGTGCCATCACCTGCTCGGCACAAGGGTGGGCGATGTGAGCTCCATCCACCTCTGGAGCAGCCTGGCGGGCTGTCTGAGGGAGGCCTGGTCCTGTCTGTCCCGCCACACCGCCTTGCATCCACGCAGGTGGCGACACCAGGCACAGGTGAGGGGTGACGGGGGACCGGGAGGGCTTCCCAGAGGAGTGGGCTTAACCGAGCCTTCTCCCAGCAAGCACAGGTTGAGAAGCCTGCCTGCCAGGTGCTCCATCCGAGCACTGGACTAGACCCCTGGGGAGGCAAGTGTGGGAGGTACAGGCAGTCACACGCGGAACTGGAGACCTTGAACGCCAAGCCAAGGGGCCTGCCACTAGCAGGGAACCTTAGGGGGCTTTGAGTAGGGGGCAGAAGGGTGGTGTTTCTGGCAGCTTCGCCTGATGGTCGGTGGGGTGGAGTGCTCCCGGCATGGGGACACTGAGGCAAGCAGGCCAGTGGGGAGGTCTGGAGCTGCAGAGGCAGGAGCTGGGCTGGGACCCGGCAGCGAGGAGGAGATGCGGATGTGTGCAAGGATTACTGGCAGAGCAGGGTGCCTGAGGGCACCTCTGGGTCAGATGCCCAGGCGCCCTGCAGCTCTCTGATGCTGGCTGAGTCGCAGGAGTGGGTCTTCTCTGTGACTTTCCAGGCAGCCGATGCGTCTTGACCACTTACTTAGCGCCGGCCGCTGGGTTCTCGTCCCGAGGCCCGAGGTGTCGCGCCGCACTGGTCAGACAACGGGGCTGCCGTGGCTTCTGGGCCGGACCATCGTCCGCAGCCTACCCCCACCTCCACACCACGCCATCCCCCAGCCCCGAGAGCCTACCACCCTCAGGCTCCAGGTCAGAAGAAGCCTTAAAGAGCACCTTGTCTGTCCAGCTCCCTTGTCCTGGTCAGAACCCCTCTCTGCCGTCCCCTCCAGCGCCTACCAGCCTCCGTTTATGGCACTCCGCAGTGGCAGAAAGCTCATTACCTTCCAGCCCCCCCGGGAGGGGTCCATACAGGGTCTGCCTTTAGCCCTGGCCGTGGAACCTCCTGTACCCATAGGCGCTTCCTGAGTGCTGACAGATGAAACCCCCGGGAGGTGACAGAGTTCTCTCCTGCATCCAGGTTGTCAGTAGAGGCAGCCGGGACCCACCTTGGGCAGCACTGTCTGGATGCTGCCTGGCCCCACGGAAGCCTCTCTGATGAGGTGTGAGGGCTGAGCGCCTTGCTGTGTGGGTGGGGGCATCCATTCATGGAGAATCTCAGAAGCACCCCCCCACCCCCACCCCATCTCACCACCAGGTGCCCCGAGTGTGGCGCTGGCCCTTTAAAGCAGATCAGGGTTGGCTTTTGGGGGGAGACATCCCAGATTTCTGCCATCTGCTTACAAGCCTGGTCCAGGGAGGGGGGCCACCCCAGCCCCCGACAGGGGCATTGGAAGGGCAGGTGGCATCGATTGCAGTAACCTGATCCGATCCCGAGGGGGAGGCGGCAACGCAGCGGCTTCAGCGCAACTGCAAGTGCCGGGCCAGGCCGGGAAGGCAGCCGCCTGCAGCTGAGGGCTGGGCTGGGAAGCGCTGGGGCCGGGGCCTGGGTCGGCAGCCACTGCCTCTTCTCCTGGCCCATCTATTTTTAATGAGCTCCCCAGGCTTCTGCTGCGGGCAGGACGCAGAAAGGCAGGCCCCGGCAGTGGAGGCCCGAGGCCCCAGCCCTGCCCTGAGCCCTAGCCCCCCAACCCTGCTGGGCATGAGAGGGTGGCCCTGGGGCCCTGCAGCCCCCCGGCCGGGCAGGGCTCTCCATGAAGCTGGTGCCGAAGATGGATTCGAGCCCAGACAATGACAGCTGGTTGGAGGACCAGTGGGAGCGCTGGTAGGGGGTAGAGGGGTTGGTGGGGGTGGGGGGACATTTAGGGGGCAGCTCCATGGAGCTCTGGGTTTCTGTTTGGTCTGACAGAGGCAAGAGGCAGGGGATGTGGGCCTGGGGCTGGGGCTGGGGGCTGGGCCACCACCTCTCCTGGTTGACCTTGGACTCCTGGGTCTCCCTTGCTCTGTGCCTCAATCTCCCTGTCTTACTTAGGAAAAGGCTCGGAATTCTCCCCAACTTCCACAACAGAATTCTCTCACATGTCCCACCCACACCAAGCCATGTAGAGTGCCCAGGGCTAGGGGTGAGCCAGTGTAGGGGACAAGCGGACAGTCACTACAGTGGGGTGGGGGCTGGCCTGGGGGTAGAGGGTTCTAATACAGCCAGTTAAGAGTTGTGCTCTGGTCTGTCTCCTGAGCTCACGACACCTCCAGCCCCAGCCCCAGGCCTTCCTTGACCCTCTGCAGCCTTCTGTTCAGGATCTGTGTGCTGGGCAAGGCGATTTTGTGGTTGAAGAGATGAGACGAAGAACACAGAATGGGGGGTGTAGTTTCTCCTGGAACAGGCTGAAACTAGCCACATTGACACCAGATCTCCCTTCACCTGCTCCCGGGGCTCACGAGGCATCGGTCTTCCTGGGCTGGGGGCATAGAGCACTCCTCCGAGGCTGGGGAGGGGCCTCTGCCAGCACCTCAGGTTTTGTCACTGCAGGGATTGCACGGGGAGCCCTCCTACTCCAGGCATCCCTTGTCGCTTCTCACCTCTGCGTTCTCCATGGGTGAATTGGCCTTGGCACCTGCCTTGACCCTGGGAGGCATTTCTCTGGCAGAGCTGAGGCTCTGACCAGCTGGGCCTTCTAGGCACTGCCTCCTGGTTGGCAACCAAATGGAATAACCTGGAGTAGCCTGGAGCCTCCCCTCTCCCTGCCTGTTACCCCTTGTCTTGGCTCGTGTGGATAAGTCCCATGCTCTGGGGGCTGTGATTTGCCTTCGAGGGACTGCCCCTTGGAAGAGGTACTAGGGAGACATCAGTGGACTAAGTAGTCCTCCTGGGTTGGTAACTTTGGCTTCCTGTCCTCACCAGGCTCACCCACGACATCAGCTTGGAGGAGTTTGAGGATGAAGACCTCTCAGAGATCACCGAGGAGTGTGGCATCAGCCTGCAGTGCAAAGACACCCTGTCCTTGCGGGTAAGAGTGGGCTTTCAGGAGCCCCTGAGTGGGATGGCAGGATGGGTAGGGACAGGAGTGAAGGT
The DNA here is from genome assembly GCF_022837055.1 of Prionailurus viverrinus. NCBI lineage: Eukaryota > Metazoa > Chordata > Mammalia > Carnivora > Felidae > Prionailurus > Prionailurus viverrinus. The sequence continues at coordinate 98,391,891 of NC_062570.1, forward strand.
ATCCCCACATCTACAAAAGGACTTTCAGGGTCTGTATGGCATCCTCATTAAATGAAATGACATCCAAGAAACACATCCAGTACAATGTGTGGCCCATCTTGGGTGCTCGATCAGCACTTTTTTTTTTTTTTTTTTTTTTTGGGCCAGGGGCTAAGGCAAGAGGCAGCTCCTTCAACTGCCCACAAGAAGGGAGAGGACAGGAGGTCTTCAGATGTAGGGCAGTAGCAGTTAGCGCTAGAGTTAGGGAAGGATCAGCACTACCCTAAACTGTTTCCAGAGCAGCCTTGGCAGAGGGCCTGAGGCAGAGCAGGGTGGAGTCTGTTAGAGTCTGCAGTGCTTTGGGACAGGAAAAAAGAGCCAAGGCACTCCCTCGGCTGCCATTGCACCAAATCACACCACATAGCCCCACAGACCCTCCCTGGAGGGTCTAAAGGAATTAGCAGTTCTAAAGGATCCTCTGGAGGGTTAACCTAGCATTGCTGCTGCTTTTGGCCTCCTGGCTTTGTCATAGGACAGATGGCTCTCTCCATTCCCTAAGTTCTGAATCCTGCCAGGGGGTCCTCAGCATGTGGGTAATTTGGGTCAGATAGGGATCCCCCTAGGTCTTTTCAGAACAGGAAGAAAGGAACCATTGGCCAGGAAATAGGAGGCAAAGCATGGGACTAGGTTGCAGAGTCCAGAGCTTCTGTCAGCACCCAGGAGGATGGGTGGCTAAAGTGGACATGGTATTAGAGGAGAATGGTTAGCAAAGGAGGGCTGCGGTGTGAGCTGGGTGGGGTGCCTGTCTCTGGGTTGAACTCCTGTTGCCTGTTACAGAGATTCTGTAAGCTCTGCCAGGCAAGGGGAAACCAAGGGATGAGGATGACCCTCCAGTACCCCCACGGCCAGGCCAGCAAGGGTGAGGAATGGCCCCAGGGCCTGGACATAGCTTCCCTAAGCTCATACACCTGTTCCGGAATCCAACACCACCCTTTCACCTAACATGCACCAGCAGAGTTTGGGAGAGGGTGGTCCCTGCCACCAGGCAGGGCCCTGAGGCAGTACTAGCTAGAGGTGTACCCTGTGGGGACTTAGACAAGTTCTAGGGGGCTTTCACACACTCTTGCCAGTAAGCCCTCACCTCTCTGGGAAGCTGGGAGGCAGTTAACTGGAGAGGGAATTGAAGGGTCAGGGGATCTGTCCAAGGTGCCAGGGAGTTAGTGGCAGAGCTGAAACTAGACTGGGGTTCTGAATGATCAAGGTTAGGATGGCCTAAGAGAAAACCCAGGTTAGAGGGTCCTCGGACTGGGACTGTCGAGAGGTGCCGCGTGCCGGTGCCCCCACTTGCCCTCCCCCCCTTCCTCCCCACCCCACCCCCCACCCCCTGCATCCCTCTTCTGTTTGCACTGCGGCCCTTCCTCCATCCTTCGCCTGGCTGGGACTGGTTTCCCAGTTTTCTTCACTGCCCCCTTCAAACACTAACCTCCCCCTCCTCCATCCCTTGTGGGGCCCGAACTCCTTGGCGACCCTGCGTCCCCATGGCAACAGCGGTGACCTCACTCTGGGCTCGGCTTACAACCCCGGTGAGGTCACCGGCCGTTGCCAAGGGAACGGGAGGGTGCAGAGAGTCAGGAAAGGGGGCAGCGCGGGGAGGGGGGCGGCATAGACCGCCAAAGGCGCCGACTAGCTTGGGGAGGAGTCGGCCTCGCGAGTCCTCGCGAGGGGCGAGGGGCGAGGGGCGGGAGGGCGCGGCCCCCTCTCGCTGGCCACCTGCCCCTGTCCCCTTCCTTCCCCCTTTGCGGCCGCGGAATGGACTCGCCCGGGTGGAGGGGCGGTGCGCGGCGGCCTCGGCCCCGCCCCGACGCGGCCCCGCCCCCTGACGCCCCTCCGTCCGTGCGGCGCAGCCCCCGCGCGCCGGGCTGCTGTCTGGGGGCGGCGGCAGCGCGGGGAGCCGGCTGCAGGCCGAGATGCTGCAGATGGACCTGATCGACGCGGCGGGGGACACTCCCGGAGCCGAGGACGACGACGAGGAGGAGGAGCGCGCGGCGCGGCGGCCGGGAGCGGGGCCGCCTGAGGCCGAGCCCCGCCAAGAGCCGGCGCCCCGCGGCCAGGGCCAGGGCCAGGGCAGTGGGGACACATATCGGCCCAAGCGGCCCACCACGCTCAACCTCTTCCCGCAGGTGCCGCGGTCTCAGGTGAGGCGCGAGCAGCGTGGGGCTGGGCTGAAGGGGTGGTGCCCCGGGGACTGGGCGCGCGAGGCGTAGAGGGCGCAGAGCAACTCGCGGAGGAGGAGGGTGGCACGCAGGCCGGCAGGCTGGAGGCGCGAAGAGAGGCTGTGGGAGAGGGACCTGCCGGCCGGCACTGGGAAAAGTCGGTTTGGTGAGACTTCCCAAGTGGGAGGTCCCAGGGGAGGTGGTCTCGGTGGGCAGGTGGGATCTGCCCTAAAGGAGAGGAACCAGGTGGGGCCGACAGGGTTTAGAGCCTCGTAGAGGGTTGAAGGAGTGAAGAAGCCGAGGGGGACAGTGGAAGGATCTGGGTAAGGAGAGCAGTGGGGGCTTAGGAGAACAGAACAGGGCTTTGAGGGGTCGCAGGGATTTGGAGCTTTGGACCTCAGGCTGGAGCAGGGTTTCCCCTTTAGGGTGTGGGGCTCCTGGTGAAGGGCAGAAGCAGGGCCTGGAGAAGAGAGCAGCTAAAGTGGTCGTTTCCAGGAAAGGTCATGGGGAATTGTGAAGAGGTGGGGATGGGGAGCTCAGAAGCAGCCGCCAGTTTGAGATGTGGGCAGCTGGGAATTCCCAGAAGGCAGGGAAGAGACATGGGAGGTGGAGCTGCTTGGCTGAGTTGGGGGCCTGGGGCCCCTGGGCTGGGTGGCTGGATGCCAAGGAGGGTTGAATAGGGTGGGGGAGAGCCGGCTGTGGCCCTTTGTCTCCCAGGCCCCGGCTGGAGAGGTGTAGAGGAGGGGCCCAGGGAGGTGGGGCTGTTGGTGGAGGGTGCAGGGGCTGCAGGGAAAGGATTGGTCCCTTTCCCAGAATCCTCTGGGGTGGATTTTGGCAGCCAGACTCATGAATGTGAGGGCCTATGAGAGTGTTCCCAGGGGAGAAGGCCTAAATAGTTCGTGGGGAGCCTCATTGGCAGGCATTGTGGAGAGGGGTTCCAGGGCACCAATGATGTGGGATGGGCAGCCCTGGAGATCCAGGAAGGAAGGCCACTGACAGCTACATCTGTCATAACTCAGTCATGTGCTCCTGGAGGGGTCTGGGAACCATGTTACTGATTCATCATTTGCACGATTCATCCCAGTTCCCCAGGCCAGCTGCTGGGAGACCCTTCCTCGTCCTTTTTCCAGCTTCTACTAGAATGTCCCTGTCCCTTCCCTAAGCTATAGCTTGCTGAGCTCCAGGACTTGGCTGGAAGTGAGCATCTATATGTATAGCCTCAGTGTCTGGGACTGGGGGTCTGGCTCTGTCCCCAGATGGCTCCTGCTTCTCCTCCACTCCTCCCCCACTCACCACCACACATATTGGCCATCACTACCTTTGTTGAGGCTGATAAGAGCATCTCCCCCGAGGGCCAGCTTCCCTGAGCCAGGAGGGAGAGCCGTCTAGAGCCAGCAGGTCTGGCTGGGAGGGCTGGGACTTGGCCACCCCTCCTGCCTGCTCGAGGAGGGTTGGGGGTGCGTGCGCAGCAAATGGCCTAGGGATGGCCTGATGGGGGCAGGGCCGGGGCCTCCCTGTGCCGGGCACTGTTGACTGCTTCTGTCACAAGGGCCTTTTGTTTTCTGCACAGGACACACTGAATAATAATTCTCTGGGCAAGAAGCACAGTTGGCAGGATCGGGTGTCTCGATCATCCTCACCCCTGAAGACAGGTAAGTCAGGACCCTTTCCCGTACCTGGACCACCACCTGCCCTGTCTCACTTCCCCCTCTAGAGAGCCAGCCTGGCAGTTTCCGTCTTGCTGAGTTGAGGTGAACTGCCTGTCCCGTAGCCCTGAGCGGGCCCATCTGAAGTCAGCTGGGGTGGCAGTGAGAGGACTGGCCCCAGAGTCCACCGTGGCCTCGTGCTGGGGAGCCTTCACCTTGGTTTCTGTGTCCCGCATGCTGAGTGGAGGGGGCAGGTGGCCTGGGAGTCAGGGGCGAAGCTCCCCGCTTTTACCGCCGACACTGACCCACCTGCCCTCCAGGGGAGCAGACGCCGCCACATGAACACATCTGCCTGAGCGATGAGCTGCCGCCCCCCAGCAGCCCCGCCACCACCAAGGATCGAGGCACCTCCACCGACAGCCCTTGCCGCCGCAGCGCCGCCACACAGATGGCACCTCCCGGTGGCCCCCCCGCTGCCCCACCGAGCAGCCGCGGCCACTCGCATCGAGACCGCATCCACTACCAGGCGGACGTGCGGCTAGAGGCCACCGAGGAGATCTACCTGACGCCGGTGCAGAGGCCCCCGGACCCTGCAGAGCCCACCTCCGCCTTCCTGCCGCCGGCTGAGAGCCGGATGTCGGTCAGCTCCGATCCAGACCCTGCCGCCTACCCCTCCACTGCAGGGCGGCCGCACCCCTCCATCAGTGAGGAGGACGAGGGCTTCGACTGCTTGTCGTCTCCAGAGCGGGCCGAGCCCCCGGGCGGAGGGTGGCGGGGGAGCCTGGGGGAGCCACCGCCGCCTCCGCGGGCCTCGCTGAGCTCGGACACGAGCGCCCTGTCCTACGACTCGGTCAAGTACACGCTGGTGGTGGACGAGCACGCGCAGCTGGAGCTGGTGAGCCTGCGGCCGTGCTTCGGAGACTACAGCGACGAGAGCGACTCGGCCACCGTCTATGACAACTGCGCCTCTGCCTCCTCGCCCTATGAGTCAGCCATTGGGGAGGAATATGAGGAGGCCCCCCGGCCGCGGCCCACTGCCTGCCTCTCCGAGGACTCCACGCCCGACGAGCCCGACGTCCACTTCTCCAAGAAGTTCCTGAACGTCTTCATGAGTGGCCGCTCTCGCTCCTCCAGTGAGTCTGCAGCAGGAGCGGTGGGGGGCCTGGGAGGGGGAGAGGCGAATCGAGGGTGTTCCTGGAGGTGGCCTCGCCCTTCTGCTTCAAGGCATAGGACCAAGAGCTTGCCGCCTGCCCCCTAAACCTCGGCTAGAGGTGGGACCGTTCTCCTCCAGCCCGTCCCCCTCACCTGCAGGTGCGGAGTCCTTCGGGCTCTTCTCCTGTGTCATCAACGGGGAGGAGCAGGAGCAGACACACCGGGCCATATTCAGGTAAGAGCAGCGGGGTCGGGCTGGCCAGGCGGCAGCGGGGACACGCCCTCCCTGCTCTGCCATCACTGTGTGGCCTAGACCCAGCCCCTGGAGCTGGCGTTCAGCCCTCCGCTCGGCCCCAGGGGGACGGCGTCCACCGTGTCGGAACTCCCGAGCAGGGTGATGGTGCGATGGGTCCGTATGGCGTGGCCCTCCGCAGTGCTGCACTGCCAGGCCCGGGGACGGAGCACCTGGTCCGGCTGGGGTGGGGCAGGAGCCCAGGAAGGTGCCCGGCAGAGACCGTGCCTGACCGTACACAGGGCGCACCCCCCAGCCTCCTCCACAAGGAAGTGCTCACTTCCTGTTCCCTCTGTGTTTTACCAATGGCTCTGGGCACTTCCTCCCTTAGCCCACAAGTTCCTCGATGGCAGGTGTGTGTCTGCGTGACCTCGCTCTTCCGCAGGGACCAGCACCGTTAACAGGCGCTCAGGAGACTTTGCACATGTTTATTGAATTAATGCTGCTCTTGCGGCGCCTGACCTCAGAGCGGGGTGGGGAGTAGACGGTTGGCCCGGCTGGGGAGGCCCTGGTGGTGAATTCCTCACGTGCCCTTGCTGGGGACAGGTTTGTGCCTCGACATGAAGACGAACTTGAGCTGGAGGTGGATGACCCGTTGCTGGTGGAGCTGCAGGCCGAGGACTACTGGTATGAGGCCTACAATATGCGCACAGGCGCCCGGGGCGTCTTTCCCGCCTACTATGCCATCGAGGTCACCAAGGAGCCTGAACACATGGCAGGTAGCGTCCTTTCCCCTACTCTGGTGCCACCAGGCCCCGCCTCCGCCCTGGCCTCATGTGACCCACCGGGGAGGGCCCTCGCGGAGGTGACATTAGGTCCCTTTCACAACGGGAGAAGAGCGAGGCCCAGCTGAGCTGGGACGTCCGCGGACTGTGGCACCCTCTGCTGGCTCTGCCACTCCTCACTTCCCGCTTGCTTTCCAGCCCTGACCAAAAACAGCGACTGGGTGGACCAGTTCCGGGTGAAGTTCCTGGGCTCGGTCCAGGTCCCCTATCACAAGGGCAACGACGTGCTCTGTGCTGCTATGCAAAAGGTGCCTGTTCCCCGCTCCCTTCGGATGGGCGCCCACCCCCAGCCCGGTCCCCGCCCTCTCCTGGGGAGAGGGACATCCAGCGCCTGATTTTCATCCTTCGCCCACAGATCGCCACCACCCGCCGGCTCACCGTGCACTTTAACCCGCCATCCAGCTGCGTCCTGGAGATCAGCGTGCGGGGTGTGAAGATAGGCGTCAAGGCTGATGACTCCCAGGAGGCCAAGGTGACCTCCCCGGTCCCAGCCCCCAGGCCCCCCCACCAGATCTCTGTAGCCCCTGCATGCCACTGACACCTGCTTCTCTTCTCCCTTCTGCAGGGGAATAAATGTAGCCACTTTTTCCAGTTAAAAAACATCTCTTTCTGTGGATACCATCCAAAGAACAACAAGTAAGTGGGAGGGACAGAGATTGAAATGTCAAGGGGTGGCCTGGAGCTATCATGGTAGGACTTGGGCCTGCGAGTATGTGGGGGCAGGGGGGCTGAGCCCACTTCCTGTCCTCCCACAGGTACTTTGGGTTCATCACCAAGCACCCTGCTGACCACCGGTTTGCCTGCCACGTCTTTGTGTCCGAGGAGTCCACCAAAGCCCTGGCGGAATCCGTGGGGTACGTCCGAGTGTATGGATCCTGCCAAGCACCCGGCCCCAGAGCGCGCCCCTCATGCTTGGCCCACCCCAGTCCCCACTGCCCTGCACACCTCGCGGCCTGGAGTCAGGGCTGGGTGGTGTCGAGGAGTGGCTCCCACACTTTTTGGCGGTTGGACCCTTCCTTGAATTGCGGCGGCACCCAGGAAGCTCAGTGTGTAGAGGACAGAGCAGAGCAGCTCTGCCAGGGGAACTGGATCCCTACCCGGGGACCCCGAGGCTCCAGCCTGGAAACCTTGGGTGGAGATCCTGTTCGTCCCGTCACCTGTGTGTCTGCCTGCTTCCCAGGAGAGCGTTCCAGCAGTTCTACAAGCAGTTCGTGGAGTACACCTGCCCCACGGAAGACATCTACCTGGAGTAGCGGCGCTGCCCCGCCCTCTACATCCCCGGGCCCTCGGGCCAGCACCGGGCCAGCTGGCTGCTGACGGGACTCGGCACTGCTCGAGGAGGGGGGCCCATCACCACCAGAGGGTGGGGAAGTGGGGGCCTTTGGCAGAGGGGGGGGGAGGGCGGGGTTTATGGGGAGAGACGAATGCAGTTTATTGTAATATATGGGACTAGATTCATCTATGGAGGACGGAGCAGGCTGCCCGGGGATTGGGGAGGGGCGGGGCTGGAGGGGTGTCAGGCCTCTAGCCAAGAAGGGTGCCCACGGTAGGAGCAGAGGGCTCTGTCCCGTCCTTGGCGTCACTTCCTTTGCCGGGGCCTCTGGCTCTCTGGCCGTGACTCCTGCCTCGACAAAGCCCACGTGCCACCTGCTGGTGCCCGCCCCGTCCCATTCCCCAACTCCCAGCCCCAACCGAAGGCCCTGAGCTCAGGCTGAGCCCAACCACCTCCCGAGGACTTGGAAGTAAGGAAACGGCAGCAGGTGGGGGTGCAGTCCCTGTTCCCAGCTCCGTCACTTGTGTGGCCTCCGGGTGGCTGTCATGCTGGCCCCTGGCACGTGTGGGACCTCACCAGGGAAGGAGAGAGCTGCAGCGGGGCCCCGTCCCAGCAGGAAGAGGAGGCTTCTGGACCGGCCCGGGCCAGCCAGGGCCTCTTGGCTGCCCCAGCTGTAGCCCCATCTTGGTCCCGTCACCCTGGCCACAACTATTAAAGTGCCATTTCCTGTCTGGACCGCAGTGGGTGTGTCTGCCTGGGCCCCTCCCGCGCCCAGGTGGTGTCCATCCCAGGAAAGGCCGAGCCTTTGCTGCCCAGAATAGCTTTATAAGGGGCTCCCGTCACAGGTGTGCGTCGTAGTAATACTCTGCCATGTCTGGCCCGTCCCGCTTGCGCTGCTGGGCCTGGGAGAGCAGGGGTCGAGGCCCTCGTGGCCGGGGGTGCTTGGGTCGAATCCCATAGTCTGAGAAAAGAGGGCGTGCGTGGTAGGATTCCACTGAAGTCCCCCCAACCCCCCGCCCCGGAACAGAGCTGTTCGGGATGAGAGGACCTGGAGGAGGGACCTAGGTGCCCCTCCCCTAGGGCATGTGTCCAGCATTGGCGGGGGGGGGGTGGGGGGGGGGGTGGGCAGGGCTGAAAGATACTACCATCCACCAGGCCGGAAAATGGCTGCGAGAGTTCTAGAGGGCCTGAAAATTCTTCAGGAACAGATCGCTGAGGCCTGTGGGAGATGTTGGGGTGCTCAGCCCTGGCCCTAAAGGCCACTACCACCTCCCCTGTCAAGGCCCAGGGTAGGGGACAGGGTGAGCCTCGACGCCCAGCATAATGGCACCAGCCTGTCCTCAGGGGAGGGGAGAGGGAGGCAGCATGGCGGAGCCAGCCACCTTCCAGGCCCCCGGCCCTGTGGACCCCTGACCCTTTGACCCCGGGAGATACCTCGGTGGCTGGGGGCCGAGGAGTGCGGCTGCCAAGACGAGGTCCAGGAGGAAGAGGCTCAGCCCGGCCCTGGGGTACAGAGCCCCCAGCATGGCGAGAACCATCTCCTCAGGTCCCTGACCCTGGCTTCTGCCTGCCCCTCCCCCAGCAGGACGGAACCACTGCCAACTCCCAGGGCCACCTCACAAAGGGGATTAGTTCCAGGGCTTGGTGTCACTGCCCAAGAGTTCAGGGCACAAACCTTTGGAGTCTGATCTCGGTTCAAACCCCAACCTTGCCTCTTGCTAGGTGGACATGTCACAGTTGTGGGCCTCAGTTTCCTCACCTGTGAGGTGAGGTACATACGTATGTGCCCAACGTGTGGCACACGGGGAGGTCACGCAGAGCCCCAGCCGTCCCCACCTGCTCTCCCTCAGCGATGCCAGGACTGTCCTGCCAGCCAGAGCAGGCCGCTCGACCTGCTCAGAGATGCCACTGGCAGTGAGCCCGCTCCGAGGGACCTCCCCACTGTTCCCCAAAGCTTCCAGTGCCGTGGCCCCAGGGCTCCACGGGTCCTGCCACCGCCCCGAGGCCAGGCAGGGAGGGTCCAAGTTTGGTGGCAAAGCCTGCCACCTGCGCCCCGGAGCGGAAGCTTGCCAAGGGTAGGAACTGGTTTTGTTCACTGCAGGACCCCCAACCACCACCGGCGGACGTTCAATAAATATGTTGAATGAACCAATGCAGCGTGACAGCATGCAGACAGGCTCTTCTCAGGCTGAGAGCCCACTGTGGGGCCCTTTCTTTGACTCCCGCTCAGCCCCGTTAGTGCCACGCAGACCCGGCTCACTTCGGAATCTCAGAGACTTTAAACACGAGACCCTCGGCCCCACTCCAGACCCATGGAATCAGACCCGAGGGCCGAGAGGAGCTCTGCACTTTGGAAACCCGGCCGCTTCTAAGACAGCGACCTACTGGGGGTCCAGCCCCACCCCGGTAACTGCCAAGGTGCCCAAGGCCCAGCCCGGGCTCCTGGTCCTCAGTGCCCCGAGGCTGACAAGCCCTGGTGTCTCAGTCCAGACTGTCCTCGTGTGCTGAGCCCACACACTAAGCTCCCCGTGGTCATCTCCCTTTCTGCATCTTGCACACAACTGTCCCTCACAAACCTGTGCCGGGACCCTCCGTCCTCACCACAGTTCACCGCTGGGAACCACGGGTTCTGGACACTGCCAACTCAGTCCCTCGTCGCGCACCCTCCTTGCCTCTGAGATGCTAGTCTTCCCCTCTATCCACAACGGGTCCCAAGGCATGCCTGGGTTCCACCTACACCCTGCCATCGCCCTGCCACGACCTTAGTCCGGCCCCATTCTGCCACCAGGGTCACCGTGCTCCCCCTCCAGCACGGTCTGCCACCAGCACCCCTGCACCAGGCCACTGGGTCTGTTCAGGGTTTCTTTAATGTTTCTTTTTTGGGGCTCCTGGGTGGCTCAAGTCAGCGAAGCGTCTGACTTCGGCCCAGTTCACCATCTCACGTTTCATGAGTTCAGGCCCCGTGTCGGTCTCTCTGCTGTCGTGGCGGGGCCTGCTTCAGACTCTGTCCCCCTCTCTCTGCCCCTCCCCTACGGGTCCTCTCTCTCCAAATACGTAAACTTAAAAAAAAAAAGTTTATTTTTGAGAGAGAGCGGGGTGGGGGGTGACAACGGGGGATCAGAAGTGGGCCCACACTGACAGTAGTGAGCCTGACGCGGGGCTTGACTCCCAAACCGCAAGATCATGACCGGAGCCGAAGTTGGTCGCTCAACCAACTGAACCACCCAGGTGCCCCCGGGACGAGGTTCAGAGTGGCCCCTTCCCCCCCCCCCCCCCCCCCCCCCCCCCCGGCCTTCTGGAGGCAGGTCCGAGCTTCTCACCCGGCCTGCGATGGCTTGTTGGATTTGGCCCTGCCTTTCCCCTCCCGCTCATCCCTTCTGCTCCCGCCCTCCCGTCCCTTCCACCCCAGCAGCGGCTCACACGGCTGTGACTGTGACGTGTTACCGCTTTGAAAGCCTGCTTGAAGGGAGGCTTCCTCGACCAATCGCTCTCCGCAGGCGCCAGTCTAGGCAGCAAGCATCCCCCACTCACCCACCTCCGACCTAGACTCTCACGACCTAGACTCGCACGTCCACACGCCCACCTATCCTGGCACGCCGCATGCACTTACACGTGTCTCCGCCAGTCCTTGAGAGCCGGCCGACAAGGAGACCTGTACTTACTCCCTGTGGAATGCACAGCACCAGGCCCAGGGCCGCTACAGGGCAAGTGCCCGGCCACAGTCATTCTGCGCAACACGAGGTCGAGGGCCTCAAGCTGTGACTACCTGAAGACTGGTCCCTTCACTTTCCAGCCCAGGACCCGGGTGTGCCTTTCCCAGAAGCATCTGGGGGGGTGGGAGCAGAAGCAGGCTGGCCCCTCCTACAGTGGCTCCCCCCAGGGTGTCAGAGGAGGTGAGGCAGGGCGGACACTGGTGCAGATGGAACCTTCAGAACTTAAAGGGCCGCTCATCTGGCTAGAAATCGGCAGGAGGGTATGGTCCGTTCACAGGGCAAAGGGGACGGGAGCAGAGGCTGAGGCTGGGGACGGAACAGGCACAAAGACCAGGCTTCAGTCGCTCAGTCTGGGTCCCTGCACCCTCTCCAGCAGCGAGTGTGGGCCTGGGAAACTCGGCCGGGAGGGAGCTGGCAGGGAGAGTGTGAGGAGACCCCAGCTCACACCCCCTGAACCCGAACCCGGCTTTCCCCCAGAGCCTCTCAGGCTCCCAGCGTCAGCCCCAGTGCCAGCTGGCGGCTGACCTACTTCGCCCATGGGAGAAGCCCGCTGCCGCCAACCGGGGGTTCAGGGCTTGAGGTGCCCCTCTGCGGCAAGCCGGGCCCACCACTTGTCAGGCTCCAGCACAGAGGCTGACAGGCGGCCACCGCCAAGGGCAGCGGGAGCAACACGGCCCTGCGGGGAAGGGACACACAGAGGCTCTGGCCAGAAGACACGCGGGCCGATGTCATCCACCGCCCAGGTTCGGCCTTGTTTGTTGTCAACACGGACCGGTGACAGGGAAGCGGAGTTGACTTCTGCAGCTGCCAGCAAGCGGCTCCCTATACGCGATGGGGCTAAACCCCAGCTTTCTGTGGCCGGAGGAGAGCGGGGCCCAGTCCCAGCAGAGGCTTCTCGGCCCGGTGATGAGGTACGGGCTGCAGCGGCTCCATCACCGAAGAGGGAAGGGTTGAGAGGATGTTAGGGGGGTGCCCTGGTGGCCGGGTGGTGGGCCGGGCCTGGCCACGTGGGAGTGCCAGGTGCCCTGGGCAATGGGCATGAAGAGGCCACATGCTCGGACACCGCCAGAGTCAGTTTTATTATAGCAGAGGGGCCCCGGGGGACTGAAGGGCCGAGGCACCCCCTGCCCCCAACAGCAGGGCGCGCCACCCCGCCCCTCCCTGCACCCGCTCCCGGGGTGTGTCAGCCCCAACTGTAGAAATAAATTTTCTGCCAGGTGGGCAAGTAATCCATGAGCGGCCCTGCAATGAGAGAGAGTTCGGGGCTGAGAGCCAGACTCCAGCCTGACTCTGCTCTACCTGAGGCCTGTCTCGGCCACTGCTGCCCCAATACAGCTGCCCACAGCTGCCCAGCCAGGAGCCCAACTGACTCTCCCACCTGTCAGCCCATAGGGAGGCAGCATCGCGGTGATCCCCGTCCCCCTTAACAAAGACTCTCAGGCTCAGAGAAGCCATATGGCTTGTCCAGCTATGGATGGCGACAGCCCGTCTGCTGAGGTACGAGCTCCAGTCTAGTGGCCTTCAGCCCGGCCATATAATCCCCACTCAGAGAAGCCAGCGTCACATCGCTCCAGGATGCTGAGGCAGGACTAAGGCTGACAGCCCAATGTGGCCTGACGCTCCTCCCCCAACAGGACGCCCTCTTCCAGCCATCCCCGAGGCTCTACAGGCCAGCCTGGCCCACGCCCAGGAGCTGTCACCCACCCAATCCGACCTCTGGGCTCTCTCTCCTGTCAAGAATCAGATTGCAAGGAGATACAGAGAAAACAGGGATGCGGGGCCACTCACAAGATCTGTGATACCCAGTCATCACCATCCCACCATCCCACACTTACTCGCGACCAGGCCAACGCCCGGGACATGGTCTGTCAGTAGCTGGAGAAGGAAGTGGATCCTTGCCCTGCAAAGAGAAGATAAACAAGGAGCAGGCTGAGGAGGGGGTCTGGGTGCCTGCAGACCCCGATACAAAAGGATGAGAGCTCTGGGCCACAGGCGTGGGCCGCCCACAGCTCAGCCGCGGACGGGTGGCATATTCCCAGCACCCCACAGACACCGCCTCCCACCCCTCTCTCTCCCTCGTCTTGCCCTTCCTTCTCCTGAGCCCACAAACGCTCATGGAGCCCCAAGCAGGGACAGAGAGGGCCCAGAGGGAAGGACAGTCCCACTCTGCCTTCGAGAAGCCCCCAGTAAGCCAGAAGAGCTGAGCCACACTGAAACCTCACAGGCCCACGCTGAGAGTGACCAGGCCCCAAGGGGGCATGCAGTCTGAGGGGGGCACACTCAGAGGAAGGGACAAGGGCCGAAGCCCTATTTTTTTAAGAGACAGGGCTTCCCCACAGGAGAACCTGGGGTGAGGCGATGGTGTTGGGGATGATAATAAGAAATGATAAGGGGCGCCTGGGTGGCTCAGTCAGTTAAACGTCCGACTTCGGCTCAGGTCATGATCTCGCGGTTTGTGAGTTCGAGCCCTGCATCGGGCTCTGTGCTGACAGCTCGAAGCCCGGAGCCTGCTTTGGATTCTGTGTCTCCCTCTCTCTCTGCCCCTCCCCTGCTTGCGTTCTGCCTCTCTCTCCTTCAAGAATAAATAAACACTTTAAAAAAAAAAAAAAAAGAAAAGAAAAAGAAGTGATAAGATTCCCGGCACTCACTAAGTGCTTACTATATACCAGGCATAAGTTTCTAGACCTTTCTCAGTCTGGGCCACTGCCGTGAGGGTGCGAGGCTGGTCTGGTCTCTGCAGGAATGCACGCCACACTAGGGGCACGCAGCCTGGGGAGACCCCTCTGCCGTGACTGTTGCCCCAAAATGCCTCGGTTCCTGGGGGGCTATGCTTTCTCTGCAAAGTGCAGACGATCTGGGAGCGGGGGAGGGGGAGGGGGAGGGGGGGGAGGTCACACGGTCCACGTAAGTCTCTGGAATATTTCTCTAGAGCAAGGAATACGACTTGGCTTTAGAACCTCGTGAGCTTCCAAACTTATCTGAAAATAGCAATTGCCAGGCCAAGCTATTTTCGCCAAGGTGGTATTAAGTTTGGCCCAAACCTGCTTCCTATTGCCTCAAAAACACACCAAGCCAAACGAGAGCCGGAGGTTGTGGGGCCATAATGTTAAATGTAATTCTAGTTACTAGTTCAGTCTTCCTTGTTAAGATGTAGAGACAGAGGGGGTCGGGGGAGCCTCCGGTCCGTCTCATGGCCCCAGTCGTTGTGCAAGGGCCTCGGATCTCAGTATGACCTGGGGCAGTCGCCTGGCAGGCCCTGGGGAGCGTGGCCCCAAGCCACCCCCTACTTGCTGCCAGGGAGCCCTGTGTCCAGCTGAGGACGCTCACAGGTGACGGCACAGAGGCTGGGCGAGGTAGGGGCAGGCTAAGAGACAGCACGGAGGTGGCACCCGGCTCTGCCACTGGCCAGCTGGGTGGCTCTGTTTAAGGTGCCCGGCTTCTTTGACTCTCAAAGGCTTCTTCTGACAAGTGGGGACCCAAACTACTCAACCATCGCGCCCACACCCGCCACCATCCCAGTGGCCCTGCGCTTGGCGTGCTAACGCCCCTTAACTCCTGCGCACTTGGGCTGATGGCTCTGAGGCAGGGCTGGGCGGGCTGCCATCGATCTGATGAGGAAGTGGCCGCACCCAGGACGGCACACAGTGGGTGCTCGCTCTGGATGGAGGACGGAGGGAGCAGGGGAGAAGACGTGCTCGGGGGTTGGGACACCAGTGCCCTGCTGCCCTCCCCTCCTCGTGGCCGAGGGTGGGCCTTGCCACTTGTGGTGGCCGGTCCTCACTCGGAGAAGCGGTCATAGAATGGGGAGCGCAGCAGGTAGTAGAGCAGCAAGATGGTCCGGCGCCGCAGCTCCAGCCGCTCCCTCCGGGTCAGGCCCTTCCTGTCACTCAGGAGGCTCAGGCTGGGGGCAGGAGGGGACACGGTCAGGGGCGGCAAGAGAAGCAGACGGCTCGGGTGAGGACAGGCCTGCAGCCCAGAGCCCGGCAGAGGGGGTGGAGCCCCCAGGAGGGCCCAGGCTCACCTGGTCACGTCCACGACACCAGACAGGAGCCAGGGCGTCCACGACCGCTGACCCCACAGGCCCAGGCTGAGCACTGACGGCCAAGGTGTCAAGGATGTCTCCGGCACGTGGCCCACCCGCCCACTCCCCATCCAGCCCACCCCGCAGCGCCGGCCAGCCCCGTGCTAAGGATACGGTGCAGCAGGGGCCGGGCGATATACAAGGACTCTGCGATGGTCTCTTGCAGCCCCAGCGGGGTGGGGGGGACACTCAGCTCCTCGTGCTGCCGCTGCTGTCGTCCCTCCCGCTGCTGGGGGGCTCCCCAGTGCCTCGAGTGCAGGGACGGAGCTAGAACACACGGGGGGCAGATGAGCAGTCAGGCCCAGGCTGACCTGAGCACTGAGGTTCCCAGTCCAGCTACACCCTACACTTACTGTTCTGGAGGGTTCGTACCACTCGGTTTGACCGCTTCCCAACGTATGACTGCTCCTGGCTGCCGGGGCTCTGGTCACAATCTAGCACGGACAGACAGAAGGCCGTACTGTCAGAGGGACGTGTTTCCAGGAGGGCATGCAAAGAACAGGTGCACAGTGAATGCTCGCGGGCTGAGGGGAGAACGGACGAGCACGGATAAGTGTGTACTAAGGCCGTGGCTGAGGCAAGGACACCGTAGCCAGGCACTGTGGCTCAACATTCTCCCTGGCCTGGGGGAAAGGTCAGCATCACCCGTGGCAGGTGAGCCAGCCAAGAACCCAGGCTTCCCAGGGACTAGAGTGGCCCAACCACAATTGTGGGGACCGCAGCACCAGAACGACCATGTCTTCTCAGTCCGTGGCTTTCAGTAGGACCCACAAGGAGAAGCAAAGAGCTGTCCCCACTCAAGGCCAGGAGAGTCAGGCCTGGAGGCCAACCGGTGAGGAGTCCAAAGCCCTGAAGGGACAGATCTGCCAGGTACCCTGCCTCACGAAGCTGTGCCTCTTGATAGATAGAACGAGGCCCAAAGACATGGTTGGCAGGACCTCTGTCTCCTACTCAAGCCGTCCCCTGTTCCTGCTGCCCACCAAAAAGAAGGAGGACTCTGGCGCCAGAAGCCCTGAGTTCAAGTTCTGATTCTGCCCCTAGCCTAACCTTTCTTCTTTTCCTCTGTACAATACAGGGTGACGAGAGCAAACTGAGCTGATAGGGACAGATGTGCTCCATAAACAGACAACACTCGGGGTGCCTGGGTGGCTCAGTTAGTTGGGCGACTGACTTCGGCTCAGGTCACGATCTCGCAGTTTGTGAGTTCGAGCCCCGCGTCGGGCTCTGTGCTAACGGCTCAGAGCCTGGAGCCTACTTGGGATTCTGTGCCTCCCCCTCTCTCTACCCCTCCCCTGCTCATGCTCTGTGTCTGTCTCTCAATAATAAACAAACGTTAAAAAAATTTTGTTTTAAACAGACAACACTCCACTCATGCTGGCCGGTTCTAAACCCACAAATTAATCCCGTGTCCCAGGCCACTCCAGAGCGTGGAAGCACCTTACCCGGGGAATGTGCCTGGGTCTCCCTGTCCAGCGGAATGATGGGGGGTGAGGTCTGGAGGCCAGCCTTGAACCAGATCAGCAGGAACATCCGTAGGACAGCCCTAGGTTGGGAGTATGGCAGGGCTGCGGGGGAGGTGGCTAGCCGGCAGGGGGTCAGGGGTGCTCTGCTGAACCCCATACGAACCGCTGGCCTGAGATGCCCCCACCCAGGCCCTGCCCTCCTCAGTCCCGACATACTTGGCCAGCTGGATGAGGGCAATGACGAGCCAACGGCCCACTTCACCCCACACCTTGGCGGCCCCCATCTCCATGAACACCTCCACGCACTCGAGCACACTCAGCCACATCAGCAGCTTCTGCTGGGTCAGCGACTGCAGGAACCCCAGGCCAAGAGGTCAGGGAGGGGCCCCAATCCCAGGCCCTCCCCCTAGAGGATTCCTCTGACAGGAGATATGGATTTTCCCCTAAGGCTGCACACGTAGGCCTGCGTTCTCCACCGGAGACAGGCTACCCTATGTCTCTGGAACTCAGAGAGGGGGATGCTAACAGCTCGACCCTGCGCCTTACGAGACGGCTTAAAGCTCATACTCTGAGACCAAAACACCTGCCACCCACGCGGGCTGGTTGTTACCACTTTACTCCCAAATCCCGACGCTTCCCGCCCTCGGCTCCCGACAGAATCCTCACCACAGGCAACTTTTTCCGAAGCTCCTTCCGCAGGATCCCGTCATTGAGCAGCACAAGCAGGTTAGAGGCGGAATACACTGAGGGGTAGAGCGCAGCCTTGAGGGGCTGGTGTGGCGGCCTCCAGGCCCTCCCCTTCTCTCCAGAGCCGCAGGGCTCACCTGTCACCTGCTGGGCTCCACCAACCACACACTCTGTGGAAACCAACCTGCCTCCCCCACCCACTTCCTCAGAGTTCCACACTCCCCAGTATGACCTCGTGGGGGCGGTTGGAACAAGAAAGGATAGTTTGATCTCGTGACAAACCCTGCTGGACAGCACTGGTCATCCAGCCGCCCAGAAGTGCCCATTGCTCTCAGCAGCCATGGATGGGTGGTCTCACCTCCTGGCCTTAGTTCTCTGCAGCCCGTCCCTGAAAGTCTGCTCCACCTCTACTGTTCACTACCTCCAGTGCTCCCTGGGCAAACACTACTGAGGCAGTTACAGTCTGGGGATCCTAGAATGTGGGAAATCCAGGTTTGAATCCTGGTTCTGGGATCATCAGTAGCCGTTCCCTAACCTCACTGCCTTTCTGTTCCCTCAACTGGACACTGAGAGCGGTAGCGGTACCCACCTCATAAGACTAGAGGGGAGGATTAACTGGGCAAAGGCAGGAAAAGTGCTTGGGCCAGCCGCCTGACCAGTCAAGGTCCCCAGATTTGTCTCTCGACTATGGGGACATGGAGGGCCCAAGACGGTGAACGCTGGACCTCTGTCCGATTCAGTCACAGCACAGGACGATCTAATGGAAAACCTAGGGGTGGTCACCTCTCTCGGAAGCCCCGCCGCCCCCCACCCTCCCCAGAGCCCCGCTCACCCAGCTCTGACAGCTCATGCGAATCCGCGAAGCGACCTGGGGAGAAGGCACAGGAGGCGACGGTAAGGGTTTGACTCCAGCCTGCGGCTTCGGGCCCTGGAAGTCCCCTCCCTATGCCCTATGGGAACCTAAAAGGAACTTCTCAGGCACAGCGACCACCACCCTGACTCCGAAGGGATGGGGCTAGTGGGGTCAGAGTTTCGAAGGGATCGGGCATAGATAAGTCAGGGTGGCACCTGCCAGCAGGTAACTGAGGCCCCGCACTGCCGTCTCCAGCTGGGCCGTGGCGGCCGGGTGGCGAGTCACGTACTCCTGGTAGCGGAGGCTCAGAAGCCGCAGTTTCTCCATCCTGCCCTC
The DNA here is from genome assembly GCF_022837055.1 of Prionailurus viverrinus. NCBI lineage: Eukaryota > Metazoa > Chordata > Mammalia > Carnivora > Felidae > Prionailurus > Prionailurus viverrinus. Next base: position 98,410,364 of record NC_062570.1, read on the forward strand.
GGAACCGACAGACTCACGCACCGACAGTACGACAGGCTGCAGCGCCCTGCTTCCTGCGCCCTCCTTCCTGCTTCCGGTCCTAGGCCCGCCTCTTGGTTGCTTAACTTCCGCGGGCCCGAAGGATGTTGACGTGAAGGGCCATTGGGACTACCCTTCACCCCATTTCTTAAATCACCTCCCACTAGAATAGCGCTTAGCAACGGAGGGCCTAAACCTGCCCTCCCTGATCCTTCAGGTCATTGGTTAACACACTCTCCGCCCCCGACCCACCCAACAAGTTGGGGCCCGGTTCTTCCGCCTTCCGGGTGGGCTGCCCTCGCGCCTGCGCAGTTAGCAGTTCCAGGAAGGCTCCCGCGGTAGTCTTAGCGGTTCATTCTAGAGAATGGACCAGGACCCTGGAGTCTTTCCAATAGAACGCCGAGAGGCTCGAGCTGGAGGACCGGATTTTAAAGGGCTGGGAGGTAGCTCGCTAAAGGAACTTCCATCAGACTTGGGAGCCGCGGGGAGAGTCTTGGCAGGTGCGCGTTTGACCAGTTGCCTCGTCTGCCGTCCTCCCCGAGGTAATGCGGGGGAAACTGAGGCAAGGAAGAGTACAGCTTTCCACGCAGTCTGGATTCCCTGGTCAGCACTGTTAGTGCTGGGCTTCGGCCACAGCTCCCGCATCGACTGTGCGGACCTTCACTCCCATCTTCGCAGAGAAAACGGTTTCGGACTTCTGCTATTGGCTCGGGGTGACCTGATCGAGTGTTTCCCTTTTCTGGATCTCGAGTTTCCCCATCTGTAAAATGGTTTAAGGAGAGTCTTGGTCCTTGAACTCGGGCGCAATCTCAGAGCTCTTTTCGGCCCTCGGATGCACCTCCCGGTCCTCAGCTGCTCCCCAAGGGATGGGGGAGACTCCTGGGAATCTCCTCCCAGATGGGGCAGCCTCCCTGAAAGGGGCTGTGGTGGGAGAAGAGCGGCCAGAGGTTGACGCTCTGGGGAGGCCGCCACTAATTGGCTGTGGGGAAGGGGGCGGGGCATGGGTGGGGTCGCGCTGCTGAGCCCTTGGGGACCCGGCCAGTCCGATTACCCTGAGAGTAGTAATACAGTGTTTTACCCAATTCCCTCTGCCGGTTATTTTCTGCAGGCGAGGAAAGGATCTACTTAAGAATGCCGGGTCACATCTGAATCTTGGTCTAGTCTGACCACAGAATCTAGGCGGTTTAAGCCACACACCTCACTTGCCCTCCTTGCACTACCCCCTCCCTCACCCTCCTCTCCAGCTTAGTTTTTTTCTATATCAAGTGGGGAATCATAGCTGCCCTCCCGACTCATGCCAAGCAACGATGACTCGGGGAGATGTGTCCAGGGGCCTCAGGAGAGGCTAAAGGTCTTGGAGAACGGAGGGGGTCGTGGGCATTCTCAACATTTCTCACCACCTCCTGGGAGCCAGGCTCACTCATACACCACTTCTCCTGGCCACCTGGCCAGCTCGGCATGAGCTCTTTTTCACAGATGGGGAATTAGAGACCCAAGTAGGGAAAAGGACTTTGTCCCAGGTCACGTGGCATGGCATTGGCCAAATGGACCGCCATGGGTGCCTCCCACAGCACTGTCCTCTCCCCTGCTGCCCATAGCCCAGGAAGGGTGGTGCATCGAGACCACTTGGTCTTGACTCAAATTGGCAGCTGGGTTTAAAGCTAGGACTCAGGGTATTCAGTATGGGGCTCTTTCTCCCTGCACCCCACCATCTTAATGAACTCATTCCCCCGACCTCACCAGTGGGCACTCCTCCAGTCTCTCCCTCTGCAGCTGTGGAGAGAGTGAGGGTGGAGTGTGTGAGGTTCCTTCGATACTCCCAGGGCTGATGGTCCTGTGGTTCTGGGGAGGAACAAAGTGTGGAGAACAGAGCCACTGCCTCCCCCGGACAGAATGAAGGGCACTGGGGCTGGCGCCTGCTTCTCCTCCTTCCCTTCAGGTCTGGGAGGGGCGCATGGGCTCAGCCAGTTGCTGCCTGAATTTCCTCTCCAGATCGCTGCCCGATTAGATCCCAGAAACAAAGAGTGGCCGTGAGTGCAGGAGCCACCCAGGACAGCCCCTCCCTGCTGGGTCCCTGCCTGGAATTGGTCACCTGGTTGGGCTGGAAGGGCCTCTGGGCAAGTTGGGCCAGAACCTCCCTCCCTCTAGTCTGCCCTGAGCCACAGAAGAGAGCTAGACTACTAGTCTAACAAGTACAGAGGAAGACACTGAGGCCCAGAAAGGGGGCCTGACTAGGCTAAGGTCACACAGCAAAGTCTTGGGCAGAGATGGGCCAAACCAGGTCTCAGGCCTAGAAGACCAGTAACCTTTCATATGCCCATACCTGTCTCCCATGCCCCCTGGATGTCCCAGAACAACCTCTTGGAGGCCTGGCAAGCATCTCATCAGACAGGTTTCTCTGAACGGTAAGGTTAAGAGAGGGGTGCGGCCAGCACTGTGAATAGCCACAGTAAGTTCTACAGCCCCAGGTCCCCCACAAGCTCCCTGGACAGGCCCTGACTGTGTGCTCTACCCTCTCCCTCACATTTATACTGTCCCCCCCCCCTCCTGCCGCCTGCCCTGTGGCTACTGAGGGTGTTGGGGAGGGATTTGCCCAACCCCACTCCTGCTCCAGGCTAGGGATGAACGTGGGAGGGGGGTGTGGAGGCTCAAAGCTTCAGACGCCAGAATGGCCCCTGCATCCCTGCATCTCCTCTTAATTCCCAGATGTGCAGGGAGCCACCATAAGTCTCCATGGCAACCACCGCCCCTGGCCTCCAAAACTGGACCTTCCTGGAAGACCCTCATCTCTCAGAGAAAGGCCTCTTGGAGGAGGAGACTTGAGGGGTCTCAGCCTGGGCTGCTTTCCACAGCTTCTTTGGGGGTTAGGGTCTCTCAGGCCCTCACTTTTTATAGGTGAAGTTGGGCTAAAGGACCCGTGTCACGGAGAGGCCTGGTACATCTCATCCACTATCCCCATGAGCAGCCTTCTTCCAGGGGGGCGACCGGCTATACACAAGTCAGCAAGGTCAGTTTTATAGGAATAAAATAAACCAAGGGATGTAGAGGAGGAGCTGGCCTTGTGCGAATCTGGCAGAATGCAGGCAGAAGGAATATCAAGGGCAAGACCTCAGGCAGGAAACCCTTAGAGAAGAGTAGCAAGAAACTTTGCCTTCGGGGAAGAGCCTGGAAGGGACCTGGGAAAGGGGTGGGAGAGTGTTCTAACAGGTCACTTCAATTCTCAGACGAGAAGAATGCGTGTGTGTGTCACAGGCTGGGGGTAGGGGTGACTGAGAAGAGGCTTGTCAAACCTCAGCACGGGGCCTGGCGCGCAGAAGAAGCGCTCAGTCCAACGTGGTGGTTCAGGGGGCCAGGCTGCGGCCTGCTGTGGGGTGCAAGGTGGGGCATAATTAGAAATCCAGCCCCAGCCCCGGTTCACAATGCGCGGGTCTAGGCAATGGTGGGGGTTCCTGGCGTCGGTGAGGCCCCCTTGCCAGCTCCGGGGCAGGAGTAGACCTGGAGGCGGCTTTGTCTGGGCCGCGCCGCCAGAACTGGGGGGGGGGGGGGGGGGGGGAGGGTGGAAAGCCCGGGAGCAGGAAGAAAAGCTGGAGCTCCAGGTGCTCCGCGGCTCCCGGGCAGGTCTCCGCCGGCCCGGCCCCTAGTCCCCAGAGCAGGTGTCCCTGACCCTCGAGGCCCCGCATTCCACTTCTTCCTCCTCACCCCCGCCGTCCCTTTGATCCGGGGCCGGGGGTCACGGGCCCCTCCCAACGGTGGGAGGTTAAGGGGAAGAGATGGGGCCCCAGAGCTGGGAAGAGGGGGATGGGCTCAGGGCAGGTAGCGGGGACTAGGCCTTCCTGGGTGGCTGCCCCGGCTCCCTCCAGCCATCCGGCTCGTTCCCAGGGCTGGGGGAGCCGTTGGATGCCGAGGCAGGGGCGGGGCCAGGTCCCCAAGGGTCTCCCCGCCCCTACGGGCTCCGCTGAGCAGAGGTGAAACCTGAACCTAGGTTGGGGGCGGGGCTGGCTCCTGCTCCTCACGGGGCTGGCCTGCGCCTCCACCCCCTTTCCCTCCAGCCGGCTTCTGGAAGAGGAAAGTCTGGGTCCCCGAGCCCCTGGAGCAGGTGAGGTGGCGACTCAGTGCGGGAGGGAGGATCGGGCAGCCGTCGGGCCCCGCCGCCCGAGGCTGATCCTCCTGCCTCCCTCCCGGGTCCGCAGGGACCGCGATGGAGCCCGCAGCCCGGGGTCGCTCCCCGCCCTGAGCGCCCCCGCAGGCGGCCATGCTGCCCCGAGGGCGCCCCCGGGCGCTGGGGGCCGCGGCGCTGTTGCTCCTGCTGCTTCTGATCGGATTTTTCCTGTTCGGCGGGGACCTGGAGTGTAAGCGCGGCGAGCGAGGAGGCGAGCGGGTGTGTGTGTGGGGGGGTGCCGGGATCCTTCCTCTGCCCGCTGACGCCACGTGTCCCTCCAGACGAGAGGCCGCGGGGAGCTGCTGCCCTCGACGGAGACCCGCCGGCGGACCGCGGGGGCCACAACCTCTCGGACTGCGTCCCGCCGCGGCCGCGGCCGCTGCCGCCCAAGTGCGAGGTAGGCGCGCGCGGCCCCTGGCGGCGGGAATCTCCGGGGCTCCGCGCCCCAGCCGGGCCACCCGGGCACCTGTGGGAATCACGACACCTGGCGTGGGCCGGGACACTGACCACCCAGCCGGGGACGACGCATCCCCGGGCTCCCGCCTCGGTTTCTCCATTTGTGAAATAGAGGTGAACTCCTACTCCACATCCCCCCACCCCATTCTTCCTTAGCTCTTGTTGCCGGGTGGGGCTACACTACCCTAGGCCGGGCCAGGCCGGTCGTGGGCTCTCACCTTCGAGTGGGGGAGGGGCTGCTGCCCACCTCTGCGCCTCCTCCCCAGCTCTTGCACGTGGCCATCGTGTGCGCGGGACATAACTCCAGCCGAGACCTCAACACCCTGGTGAAATCTGTGCTCTTCTACAGGTATAACCAGCTGTCAGGGTGGGGGTGGGGAGGCAGGAGTGGGGAGCCACGGAACAAAGTCTTGGGCAGGATCTCAGAGCTCCAGTTCCCCCATCTGCGCCACAGGGACAGTGTCCCTTCCTCCCTTGAAGGTGGTTCTAAGAATATCCTAAGCCGGGTATGGAACGGCTCTTTGCAGAAGTTAGTGCTGCCACTTCTGGGCCCCTCCAGTGGGTCTTGTCCCGTGTTCTCCCTTCTCGGGCCTATCGGCTTTCCTCACTTGTCCTTCCCCAAGGAAAAATCCACTGCATTTCCATTTGGTGACTGATGCTGTGGCCAGGAACATTCTGGAGATGCTCTTCCACACGTGGATGGTGCCTGCTGTCGGGGTCAGCTTCTATGACTTGGAAGAGCTCAAGGCAGGAGCCCTGGCCCTTCTGCACTGCTTTCTGGCTGCGCACAGCCCTTTCCTCCCTCCCAGGGCATCGGGGTGAGGGTGTGGGGGAGAGGCTAGAGCTGCCTGGGACACCCCCCCCCCCCCGCCCCCGTCCCATCACACCTACAGAAGCTCAAATCCCTCACCCCTCCTGGGTGCGTTCTGGCACTCACAAGCTCTTCTCTGCCAGGTTCATGCCCTGTCCTTCCCCCCCCACCTCCGCAGCCCCAGGTCTCCTGGATCCCCAACAAGCACTACTCTGGCCTGTATGGCCTAATGAAGCTAGTGCTGCCCGGTGCCCTGCCCCCTGACCTGGCCCGTGTCATTGTGCTGGACACAGATGTCACCTTCGCCTCTGATATCGCAGAGCTCTGGGCGCTCTTTGCTCACTTTTCTGGTGAGAGGTCTGGGACCCAGCCCCAGCCAGCCCCCCTCCCTGGCCTGTCCAGGCCCCACTGTGGCCTAGCCCTGAGCCGAGGTCCTGTGGCAGCCTCAGGCAGCTGCCTCGTGCCCTCCCCTCCCAGACAAGCAAGTGATCGGTCTTGTGGAGAACCAGAGCGACTGGTACCTGGGCAACCTCTGGAGGAATCACAGGCCCTGGCCTGCCTTGGGCCGGGGATTTAACACAGGTGGGACAGTGGTGGGGGGAGGCAGGAGGGGTGGCCACTTGTCCTCAGGCCCCAGGGACTGGGCAGGGCACAGAATGCTAGGACCCCCCCCCCCCCCCCCAGGAAGAATAGTGCTGTGGAAAGAACATTGGGAGAAGAGCCAGAAAACAGTTGCGACCATGGCTGTTTGTGTTGGATGACTTTGGCCAAGCCACTTGGTCCCTCTGTACCTCAGTTTTCTCATCCATTAAATGGGGGTGATTTTATCAGCCCTGGGATCACTGAGCGTGAGAAGATGGCTGTGCAGGTGCTCTGTAAGCTGTGCAGCGCGTCCCCTTTACCCCCAGGAGGAATGATTATTGACCGAGGTGGTCCACGCTATGTCTGAACAGACAGAAAAAAACCAATGGGTCAAAAAATAAACATTCAAAAGACGCCTTCATGACCCCTGGAGCCAGGAGCTGGATTAGCCCAGGTGGGCATGACAGCCTTTCCCCTGGGCAGGTGTGATCCTCCTGCGGCTGGACAGGCTCCGGCAGGCCGGCTGGGGGCAGATGTGGAAGCTGACCGCCACTCGCGAGCTCCTCACCCTGCCCGCCACCTCACTGGCAGACCAGGTCTGTGGGAGCTTTTGAAAGGGGGGTGGGTGGGGCAGGCTCTGGGCCGGGACGTGATGGCCGTCTCCGCCCAGGACATCTTCAATGCCGTCATCAAGGAGCACCCGGGCTTGGTGCAGCCCCTGCCCTGCGTCTGGAACGTTCAGCTGTCAGACCACACGCTGGCTGAGCGCTGCTACTCGGAGGCATCTGATCTCAAGGTGAATGGGGTGGGGGCTGAGCGGTGGGCTTCTGTTCCCTGCTCCTAGCCCCGCAACAAAACCCTCTTGGGTTCCAGGTGATCCACTGGAACTCACCAAAGAAGCTGCGTGTGAAGAACAAGCACGTGGAATACTTCCGAAACCTCTACCTGACCTTCCTGGAGTATGACGGGAACCTGCTGCGGAGAGAGCTCTTCGGGTGCCCCAGCCCGCCCCCTCCGGGGACCGAGCAGGTGAGAGGGAGCCACCTTCCCTTGCCTTGAGGAGGCTCTGCTCCTCTTTGCTCTGGGAGGACCTGGCCTTGCCTGGGGACCTATCCTCCTGCCCCAGCCCCGGTCCTTCTCTCCCCTCAATGTCCCCAGTTGCAGCGGGCCCTGGCACAACTGGACGAGGAAGATGCCTGCTTTGAGTTCCGGCAGCAACAGCTCACCGTGCACCGGGTGCACATCTCCTTCCTGCCCCATGAGCCGCTGCCTCCCCGGCCCCACGACGTCACCCTGGTGGCCCAGCTCTCCATGGACCGGTGAGGGTGCCAAGGGCCGCACCAGGGAGCAAGGCCTGGGAATTTCCAGAAACCTCCTCCAGAGAGGATGGTTTCAATGGGTGGAGGGGAGAGCTCTCGTTGCCTGGTGCTTGAGGAGTTCCCGGATTTGGAGACACTGGCTGTGGTTAAGAGCTTGGGTTTTGGGGATCGTGTAGGTGCCTGGAAATGCCTGGAAATGCCCTCTGTAGCTGTGGGACCACGGGCAAGTCTTAGTATCTCTGGCCTTTGGTGTTCTTGTTCTGTGAGAAAGGACCCACCTTGTGGGGTAGTTGTGAAGATTAAGACCAGCTTAAAGAGCATTGGGAAGGTGCTTAATAAGTCACTTGAAGGGGGTGTTTGCAGCGGCTGACCTGGGGGGGGGGGGCGGTGGTTCCAGCCGTCCTTGGGCTGACCACCCCCTTTATCCCAGGCTGCAGATGCTGGAAGCCCTGTGCAGACACTGGCCAGGCCCCATGAGCCTGGCCTTGTACCTCACAGATGCAGAGGCCCAGCAGTTCCTGCGTTTCGTCGAGGCCTCGGCAGTGCTCTCCGCCCGGCAGGACGTGGCCTACCACGTGGTGTATCGTAAGGGTCCCCTCTACCCTGTCAACGAGCTTCGGAACGTGGCCTTGGCCCAAGCCCTCACGCCTTACGTCTTCCTCAGCGACATTGACTTTCTGCCTGCTTATTCCCTCTACGACTACCTCAGGTGGGCCTGAGGAGGGAGGGAGAGGGACGGTGTATGGGTGGGTGTGGATGGCGGGGGGGGGGGTACCCGCAGGACCCCGGGCAAGTATGTCGTCGCCCGGGAGACGTCTGGGCCTCAGTTTCCTCTGTAGGAGGGGTTTGTATTGGGGCAGGGGTGCCACCTCGTTTCTCTGGGCTGCCGTAGGAGAGCGCGGGAGGCTGGGGCCCGCTTCCCACGGCAGCTCCATTTCCGTCTGTCTCCTGCGGGGCGTCTGGGCGAGCCAGCTTTGGGGCCTGCGGCTAAGAAAAGGAAGGGAATCGCTGGGCCCACAGGCTTCCCTCTTCTCTGTTCACGGGTGCTCCCCCGACAGGGCCTCCATCGAGCAGCTGAAGCTGGACAGTGAGCGCAAAGTGGCCCTGGTGGTGCCGGCATTCGAGACCCTGCACTACCGCTTCAGCTTCCCCAGTTCCAAGGCCGAACTGCTGGCCTTGCTGGACTCTGGCTCTCTCTACACCTTCAGGTGGGAGAGGCCACTGCTCTGCTCGGCTCCGTTCTCCCCCCCCCCCGCCCCCCACCGCTCCCCCTACCCCCTCACTGAGCTCCTGGTTTCAGCTTGGTTCTCTGCCCCCCTCTCCTGCTCTGCAGGTACCACGAGTGGCCCCGGGGCCACGCGCCCACAGACTATGCCCGCTGGCGAGAGGCTCAGACCCCGTACCGTGTGCAGTGGGCAGCTGACTATGAGCCCTACGTGGTGGTGCCTCGTGACTGTCCCCGCTACGACCCCCGATTTGTGGGGTTCGGCTGGAACAAGGTGGCCCACATCGTGGAGCTGGATGCACAGGTGAGGGCGTGCCTTGCTGCCTCTGGTTTCAATGTGAATGCCTCCAGGCCCAGGGAGCTCACTACGCCTCGGCCTGGCAAGCACGCCATTAGGCAGTACTGTTAGAAATTCCACCTTTGGGTAGAACTCAAATCGTCTGCCCTTCGACCCTTCCTTTGGCTGTAAGGGGCTATTGAATAAGCCTGCCCACCTCCCCCCCCCCCCCCCCCGTCCCCCCAGAGCTGTAATCTTCCCCTCAGCCCAGAATGTCCATCTGCCTCCCACCCCTGCAGGAATATGAGCTCCTGGTGCTGCCTGAGGCCTTCACCATCCACCTGCCACATGCCCCGAGCCTCGACATCTCTCGCTTCCGCTCCAGCCCCGCCTATCGTGACTGCCTCCAGGCCCTGAAGGACGAGTTCCACCAGGACTTGTCCCGTCACTACGGGGCTGCAGCCCTCAAATACCTCACTGCCCTGCAGCAACCCCCAGGCCCCGCCTGACCCCCCCCAGGCTGGGCCTGCAGTGGCTCCCCGCTGCCTCCCCCCTCCCCCCCCCCCACCTTGGCTCTCACGCTCCCTGCAGACACTGGAGCAGCCTTGCCACCCATCCCACCCTCCCTGCTATTTAAATTATTGAAGGTCTCAGTGGAAAGGGCTTCAGTTGGAGCACCTGTGGGGTGGGTCCTGGGGGCCTCCCCGTGCTGCTATGGCTGGGATCTAGTCTCACTCTGCCCCAGTGGTTTGGGGGCTGGTTCCCCTAGCTTCATCTGTACATCTCTTTTTCGTAATTAAAAGGTTTTAAAGCCCTTTTGCACGTTCCTTCTGGTTTGGGGGCATGAGGGTGTGGGTCAGCCGGGAAGGTGCGGAGTCTCCCTGGAGTCGCAGTGGGGCCCGGACCCTCCCCCGGAGGCCCACCCTCCCCTGCCCCAGACCCAACACCATGAGGCTGAGAGACTTTATTTGGCTTTATTTAGTAAAATGTTAAAATAAATAAATACAAATTGATCAGCTGCTCTGGATCCCCCCCCACCCCCTCAAAACAAAAATGAAACAAACAAAAACAAAAACTTTGAAGCACAAAACTCCAAATACAAGTTCTACCAAGACTGAAATCACAAAGGGCGTGGACAAGAGACAGGATTGGGGGCTGGCTGGCTCTTTTCTGCTCGGAGCTTGCTGACCTCTGGCTGCCCATCCTGTCCTGCCTGACTGCAGCTTACCCTGGGCTGAGGACCCAACGACACAGAGGTGCAGGGGCCAGAGACTGCTGTGGGGGATGGCGGAGTCCTCAGGGAGGAAGGGCTTCTGGGAGGGGGGAGCAAAGTGGAATTTGTGAGCCCTGCCCTTCCTCTACGAGGGCTATTTTTAAGAGTTCCACCCTGGCTCTCTGGAGGGGGCGACCCCCAGCTTCCTCCCCTTCACTGTTGCCAGAGGGCCAGAGGAATCTTCTCAGGGGCCGCCCCCTCCCTTGGAGAGGAGCTGGCACTGAGGACGGCTGTAAGTCAAGGTGAAAATGGGTCTCCTGTTTCCTGCCAAGGGTGCCCAGCTGAGGGGTGGGGGTGAGGCCCACAGTCATTTACGCAGAGCAGAGTTGCCCCCATCCAGCGGAAGCCGTGGAATCTGGAGAACTCAGGGCCTGGAAAACACCTGGGCCCACCGTCCATCCTACTACCCAGAAGAGCCTTTTACCCCTGGGGTAAAAGTCTCCTAAATTAAGCCCTTTGGATAAATAAGAAAGACCACACCCCAGAAGGGAGTGAAGGGAGAAAACCGCGTAGAGATTGGGAGCGAGAGCCCAGAGGGGCTCCACTGGTCCCAAGAGGAAGTATCAGAGATGGCTGGAGGGGGCAGCTGTGCACGCAGACTGGGTGAGCTGGACACAGTCACCCTCCTTTACGGGGAGAGGCCTGGGGGCGGCAGTTGTGCCCGTTCATGCTGCCTGTTGAGCCTGAGCCAAGAAGAAGCAGGGACAGGCAGGCCCTGCAGGGCAACCGGGCACTCGGGACGGTGCCAGCTGGGGGCTGCGGCCGCCGTGTGGCAGCCCCACACAGGGATGGCCCCACCAGGGGCTGCCCCCAGCCCGGCTGCCCCCAAGGGCCTGATAAGGAAGGGAGAAACAGAACTCTGGATGAGCTCAGCAGAGGTGAGACAAGACCCAGCAGGCCCCATGAAAGAAGGCCCCGCGGGCGGCATCGGCAAGACTGGGAGGTGGGAGATGACAGCAACATGACCTCACTGCCTCCGGGGTGCAGTGCCCATGCCACCGGACCGGCCAGGGCCAACGGCTCGAGGGCAGCCTCCTCCCGGTCCCAGACCAGCCACTCCCTGGCCCCTGAAGTGATTGCAAAGCCAGCTGGTCTGAGATGTGTCTTGTGAGCAGCTAAACCCGGTCGTGGGGAGCGAGCGGCAGAGGGAAGGAGAAAGAGGGAAGTGGAGACAGCCCAGGTGAGGCAGTCATGACCGTGTGTCTCAGGTCGCCCACAAGCACCCACAGGTCTGGGGGACACAGAGAAGGTCTTCTCTTGGCAGGACCATAAAGGAAAAGGAGATGGGGTGACCGGGGCCTTTTGATGGCAGTAAGTAGAGTTTTGGAATTTGAGTCTAGAATGTGGGTTTGGGGGCAGGGTTGCATTTTGTACTCCACACCAACAGCTCCTAGCTGCACTTTAGGAAGAATCCAAACCCCAACCCCGGACGAGGCGAAGAGTGTGAGTACTCACAACAGGCAAAATACTGGCCGATTCCTGGCTCTACCCTCACCCCTGTCCCCCCTGCCACCCCGACAATTCTCAGGCGGCTCCTTTCGGAGCAAAGGCCCCTAGTGATGATCGTTTCCGAACTTCTTTCAAAAAAAAAGATAGGTATCGTGTGGCCCGGACAAGTCAAATGCGAGAGCTTAAGAGCGGGCGCACAGCCTGCTGCTGGGCTCTGAACCTCCGCCAACTATTCCTCCAACTAGTCCGGGCATCTCCAAAGCTCCCTGACTAGTCGTAGCACCTTGGTTTCTGCAGGAGAAAAGGGAGCTCCTCTGTCCCCCTCAGGCAACTTTGCAGCCAGGGTCGGACTCTGAGGCCTGTGTAGCCACCCTTCACCCCCTAACACTCCCGGGAAGATGAAATGGCCAGTAGGGATGAGGCATATTTGACCTAAGAAGCGTCTCTTTCTCTTGCATTTGCTTTCAGGTTTCTAACTGGGCTTTCTGGGCCTAAGTGGGTGAGGGAGAAAGTAACATGGCCTCGTCCGCCCCTCCTAGACCCTGGCCATTGTGGAGTAGGGGGCGGGCTTGAGAGAAGAGGTCCCGGGAGGGCTGGGGCACAGAGCGCCTGCCTTCCTTCTGTGGGCCCAGGCATGCGACGGGGCCAAGATCTCCGGCGGGAGCACGCACGTGACAAATTTACTTCCCACGAGGCAAGATGACAGACATGATCCAAGTCTTTCAGAACCCTGGTTTTCTCAAGGAGACCGGCCGAGCCAAGGCAAGCACAGGGATTCCAGCCACAGGTCACCCAGGAAGCTTGTGAATGTGCAAAGGGCAGTAAACTCCGTCTCCTGTACCCGAAGCCAGCAGGCAGGCAGAGAACTCGGCTGGAGATTCAGACCTCTCCAAAGGCAAGACAGACACAAAGGCCACCCTGGGGCTCTTTGTCTCAGAGACACCACACACCCTCAAGACTTCTCGCTCCTTTGTTCATTCTAAGCACCAAGGGCTGATGCAGCCAGCCTGCCCCCTGCACCCTCCCTCGCCAAGGCTAGCAGTCACTGGCCAAGTCCTTCAAAGTTGTCCCCCAGGCACTCACAATGCTGGTGGCTGAAAGACTGAAAGCAGCACCAAAGGAAGGGATCTTATTTAGGCACCAGCCTTTTGCTCTAGCAAAATCCGAGGAGACAAATGGGTAGGGTAGGGCCCTGATACCGTCCACACTCCAGTTGAGCTTTGAAAACAGAAGCCCGGACCCCTGCTCCAAGAAGGGAGGACAGTCCTTTCCAAGGAGGGGAGAGTGGTGGGAGGGCTCGTGCTGCCCCTCAAGGCCGCAGCGTCCAGAGGACAGAAGTCATGGAGACTAGCCCACCAGTCTTGAGACACAAACACAGCAAAATGTCATCATGATCAGCAGGTTCTGTGCTAAAAAATTATAACTACACAGCATTTTCTCCAGTTCTGACACCTTTTTAATAGAAATCACTGTTTTTAGGAAACAAATAGCACTTTTGTAATTTTTTTTACAATGTTTCTTACCTTGATCTTAATTTAAGTAACACTAGGAAGACCTCAATATCTTTTATTTTCCTTTTTAATTTAAAAAAAAGTTGTTGTCGTTTTTCCCCAGATACAAAGATTTTTGCCCTTGCATAAAAACAGTGCCCCGAACGATGACACAGGACTCACACGGACTCACTGGACCTCACTGACACTATGATTCCTATTCTACCATGCACGGCCTCGACTACCCTTAATTGACTGTCAGCCTGAAAAACAGCTTTTCTATTCCTTATTTTAGTTTTTGTTACCAAAAAAGTAAAGTAAACAACAAAATAAAACCTTTTCTTAAAGAAAAACAAAAACAAAAACAAAAACTTAAAAAAAAGAGGAAAGAAACATCTCCATTGAATTCACACACACCTGGGTCGCGTGCTGCTTCGCTCAGAATCTTCTCTTCTTATAAATATAGAAAAGGGATGGAGCTTGTTTTCAAGTAAAAATCACTGATCCACCTTTTTTCCTTCCTCGACACACACACACCCTTCTTCCCTGCCCGGGCAATGGCCAGCCGAGGCCGGGCCTGCTCTGCTCGTTCTTGGAGAGGGAAGGTAACCGGATCACCCACGGGGATGCGCGCCAATTTGCCAAAGCAGGGAAGGAACGCGGGGAGCGGTGGGGGCGCCCACGGAAGGAAGCAGAGCGCGCGGGAGAAGAACCTTGTTCTTGCCGTCCACCTCTCCCTGTACCGTGCCCCTCCCCAGGCGATAGGAAATACTGCTTACTTGATATATTTTTCCCACCCTGGCTCCCTCCCATTCCCTCCCATCCCTCCTCTGGGCACTGGGGTTGGTTAAATCTCGATTTCCTTTTTTTTTTTTTTTTTTTTTTGGTTTTATAGTAGTGAAAGTTTAGAAACAGGAAAGCCCACACACTCTTTGGACTCATCTTCTCTACCTAAACAAACGGCTCCGCAAATAAGGGTCTGAAACCTGCTCTCCTCCCTCCGCCCGTCCCTGCTCCCCACCCAACAAAACAGAAACAAACCCATGGTGGCTGTGGAGGCTGCTGCAGGCACACACTGGTGTATAATAGAGAGAGTAAATATATTATTTCACTTGGCATGATGCTGGCAAAGAACCTCCAGCTGGCACTATTTCATGTAACATGGTCCAATCTTTGCATGTACACACAGAACAAGAAGGATCAATTGGCAAACTCTGGTGCCACCTGGCACAAGCATCTTCTCTCTCTCTGGAACCAAAGAACCAAAAGAATTCTGTACTTTCCAGAAGAAATCCGGCTTTGCTTTTCTAGAGTCTTCAGTGTTTTTGCTCTCCTTGCCGCCGGGATCCCGTGGCTTCTCCTCGCGGGGCTCTGTTATTTAGTCTCATCCCCCTGGGTACAGTTCGCTGTGCAGCTCTGGGAGGAGGGGGAGTGGGCCGGCGTGGAGGTGGCGGCAATGGCAGGGGGGGTGCAGTCCGGGCCGTTGGACACGGCCCCCACAGTGGCCTCAGAGTCTACGGGTTTGGAGAGGTCGATGCCGTGGATGAGGCGGATCAGCTGTTTTACCTTCTCCAGGGAGCTGTGCATCTCCTTCTGCCGGGCCAGGATGGTGTTCTTCATTTCCATGCATTTCTGCAGCAAATGAGAAGGGCAGTGGCGCTGAGCCTCTGTGGCTGTTCCGACAGGCCTGGCAGCCCTCTCCGGGTAAAAGAACCTGCTGGCTTGGGCACAGCCCCTGCCCCTTGCTCTGCGCTGCACTGGAGGGGCCTCTGCCGCCACGCCACCCGCCACCCACGGGGAAGAGGAGGCCCCACAGGCGGGAGGGAGAGGGCGAGTGAGTGGTTTAGAAGCCAACCAACCCTGCTTGACACTAGGACTTAAAACCCCATGTGAATTGCCGCTCTAAGACTACAAAATAAAAGTCATTTAAAACAACATTTCCAGAGCTGCGCTGAAGCTGGTTTGGGCAGGTTTTGTTTGGTATGCAAATGGGTGCTAATACGTTCAGGACGGGACTGAGCTATCCAGGACAGGGAACGAATGAGCCAATGGTGCTGTCTGGATCCAATGTGAGGGCCTATTGAGGATCGCCCGGTCAGCAAGAATTTAGAGGCAGGGCCTGGGGTAGCCCGGTGATGTTTGGGAGAATCAAAGACTACAGCCAACAGAAACCCTTCGGCTCGGTCATGGACTTGTGGTTTTTTGTCCTTTTGCCCAAGATCTCCCACAGCTGCTGGCTTCTGTTCTAGGCAGGGAAAGGGATGTGAAAGCTACATGCCATGGGTAGTATGGTGATGAGGGGAAAGCAGCTGAATGGGACAGCTCAACTGTCACCAAGTTCAGGGTACTACCTGGTGTCCGTGAGGGCTGAAGCTACCTCACTCCAACAAGGGGAGGGCGACCTACTCATTGAGAAATAAAACTTGCTTTGGAGGGGCCTCAGAATCTCCGCTGCAAATACACCCCTGGTTCCCACCTGGACAGGCCAGGCTGGGCAATATTTATTTCCAGTACTTGTCTCCAGGATCCTCTCTTCCTCAGGCGGGTCAGCAACACCTGGAGACGCAATCAGCAGGGTGTGGAAGAAAGGACGGGATGGGAGGGCCATGCGGAAAGACCACTAACTAGGACAGTGAGAAAGGTTTCTATGCAGGGACCGGATCTGTGTCGGCCCGGCGTCGGGAGAGGCTCCATACCCCTCCCAAACCCCTTCGGCTCGGGAACACACAGGGCTGACGGCCACACTGCGGGAGCTGCTGCTTCGCATCTTCAGCCCGGAGACTGAAAATCCACTCTCCGATCAAAGCCCACAGGAGGTTCCAGGGCACCATCTACCAACCGGCTACCTGTCCTCAGGGCCAAAACTGTAACTGGAGGCAAACTTGGTGTCTGCCCAAGTTAACTGTGGCGATAAGCTGGAGGGCCTTGAAAGGGCCCTGGGGAGCCCCAAGTACTGTCATGCGGGTGAAAGGGACCGTATCTGCGCCCACCGCCAAAGGGATGAGCTTACTTTACTTACACTTATAGAATTGCTGAGCTGTTTCACCTTCTGCTCTAGTTGTTCTCGCTCTTGTTTTAAGTCTGAACTCCATTTAAGTAATTTCTGTTTCTCTTCTTCTTTTGCTGGAAAAAAAAAAAAAAGGAACTGTTTTTAACAATACATTCTTTGGAAAGGCCACTGTGTTCAAAATGCTGACCAGGGGCGCCTGGGTGGCGCAGTCGGTTGAGCGTCCGACTTCAGCCAGGTCACGAACTCGCGGTCCGGGAGTTCGAGCCCCGCGTCAGGCTCTGGGCTGATGGCTCAGAGCCTGGAGCCTGTTTCCAATTCCGTGTCTCCCTCTCTCTCTGCCCCTCCCCCGTTCATGCTCTGTCTCTCTCTGTCCCAAAAATAAATAAACGTTGAAAAAAAAAATTAAAAACAAAAAACAAAATGCTGACCAAAGAAGGTATTTTGCCCAAAGCTCCCCCTGACCTCCACAGTCACTGCAGAACATGCCCACCTAGACCTTGCCTTTAAAAAAAAAAAATGTTTATTTATTTTGAGAGAAATAGAGAAAGTGTGTGCACAAGCTGGGGAGAAGCAGACAGAGAATCCTAAGCAGGATCCATCTGTCAGCACAGAGCCCGACACAGGGCTTGAACCCACAAACCACAAGATCATGACCTGAGCCAAAATCAAGAGCCAGATGCTCAACAGACTGAGCCACCCAGGCACCCCCAGACCTTCCTTTTTATGCGTACAGGTATGCTAAGACAGATCGCAGTGGTGTGGGCTTGGCTGTACATAAATAAGATGTTGCTTTCTCATTTTTCCTCCCCAAGAAAAGTACTATATAAGCTTTTCATTTTTTTTCAGTAAAAGCTTTTCACTTTTAACCTCAAATTTCCTTCTGAAAACAAAACAAACGCTGCCTTCTAGTACATTTTTTTAATTAAGGGGAGGCTTACCACAAAAGGGGATGTGGATGATTCTTTACCTGCTTTGTAGGCGATATAGGAATGAACAATTGCTAAAGTTCCGGGCCATGGAATTGCTTCTTCCTTCTTCAGCATCTGAAATGAAGTTTAGAATTTTACCTTGAAAGGAGGTATAAACACACATCCCCTGTGCAGCAACAAGCAACATGTCTGTAGCAATTGGCAGACAAAATCCAGGAAGGATTTATGGTGACAGGCTTGCAAAACCCCTGAAGTTCCAGATACCAGTCTGACAGAATGAGGTTCAATGGTGGGAAGAAGTCAAGCCACCCGAGCCCCAGTTTAAAAAGAGGCTGGGGCGTGGCTGGGCATTCCTATCTCCTCATATGTGCCACATAACACCCAAGTGCTCTGACAACCAGAACCACCAGCATATAAGCTATAAGCCTGCACCACGGCAGCAGCCACTGGCAGTTTCGGCCTTGATCCGCCTGTCTCAATTTCAATTTTTTTGTTAATGTTTATTTATTTTTGAGAGGGGGAGAGAGAGAGAGAGAGAGAGATACAGAGGCGGGGGGGGGGGGGGGGGCGGGGACAGAGCATCCGAAGCAGGCTCCTTGCTAACAGCAGAGAGCCCGACATGGGACTCGAACTTAAGAACCCTGAGATCATGACCTGAGCTGAAATCGGATGTTCAACTGACTGAGCCACCCAGGTGCCCGTCCTGTCTCAATTTTAGTTTTATATTTCCCTCAAAGGCAGGCTGACCAAAGAAATTACATATCAGTTCCAAATAGTTAAGTATAATCTAGATCTTGTGTAAAAAATTATCAGAGGGTCACAGAGCAGTGTCAGGAAGAGAACAAAAGAGAACGGTCTCCACCACGTCATGAAGACAGGAGGAGGAGGAGGACCAAGATTAAAGGCGGGAAACCAGGATTCTCCCAAACAGGATTCCAAAGAACTAAGAAGCATCCCAAAGCTCGCCGAGCTTTCGGGCCTGTTCGTTCTTTATACTTTGCCGACTTCCAAAACAGGCTGAGACAGCTTATAATAAAAACATAAAGGTACGTGGATAGTTGAGAGAAAGAGACCGGAAACTAAGCAGAGAAGGGAAGAGGCTAGGACAGTTAATGTTTGCTTTCAAGTCCATGCAATAGCCACTCTACGGTGAGTTCTCTTATCCTGGTGACAACACAGGTGAAAGGTGAAACTGTTGTTATTTGAATTAAACAATCAATTGGGGACTTTCCTGTAAGGATTTTACTTCTAAAAGAAGTCTCAAAACCACATTCTTAGAGAAAAGGGCAGAAAGTCTTATGGCACTGACGGGGCAAGGTCATGAGAAGATAAGTCATTTCGAACAAAGGGAAGCAGTTAGGGTCTTTCCACCCATACAAGAATCACCACCTCAGTACAGGACAGAGATCCTTGAGAGGATGGACACCGTGTGGGTGGGTGCGGTGCCATGAACAGGCCAGAGGTGGCCTGCGGAACTACCAGGAGAGGGAAGGGACTCTGCCACGCCCCCCACAGCCGAGGGGAACGGAGGTCCTCCTGACCGCACTGTCTCTTCCTCAGCCCGTCTCTCTGACTGACCCACCCAGAGTCCATACCTGGTCCTGACATCTGGGACAGATCCACATGCCCTTGGGAATCGTTTTCAGAGGAGGGTCTAAGCAGTCCAGATGATACACACGGGAACACGTGTCACACATAAGCAACTGGCCACTTTTTCTGCAAACGCTGCAAAAATCCTCATGGATATCACCCTAGGAAATTGAGAGGAAAGGTAAGAGAAAGGACAAAAAAGGTAAAATTTGCAGGTTAACATGCACATTCTGGATACATGTGTTTTAGGACAATCAGCTGTGCCCCCTCCAACATGTTACCAAAATATTCAAGGAAAGTAGGAATTACTAATGACTCAGCCCCCACCTACTCCATATAGCTGAGGTTCCCTGACAGGGACGGGGTTCTTAGAGTAGAGTTTACAGAAAAGCTGTGTATATCACCTAGGCCCAAATTAACGTTACAGGTGATAGCTCAGCATTTATTATGTTTTGATAGAATCCAACCCACAAATCATAAAGTTTTGAAGACACTGAAATCCATTCATCAAAGTGTTCCACGATATGATACAAACAATTCTCATTACCCACCATTTTTCAGGGGAGTTTAGGATTGGGAAAGAGGACAGACAAGGAACGGAATACGGAATTTTAATAAACTCTTTGCTTGCTCAGGGAGGAAAACTACAGTGCAAGTTCAATGGGAAAAGATTAAGTCAGGAACAAATTAAACTCGCGTGAGCTTTCTAACATGAATTTAAAAAGCCAAAGCAACAGCTGACAATGTTCTCTTAAAACCAGTATTTGCACTTGGTGTTCAACGGACCATTCTATTCTGGGAGGTTTTATTTCTCCCTATAAAATATGTCATCACATGGGAATAGATGAGCAGCCCCCAGTGCATGCTGCCTGTCTCCCCTCCCCCACCATGGAGAGTTCTGGTACTCAGGTAAGTCTGCTAGAGCCCTCTGAACAGAAGGCACCATCAGAAAAAAAAGCAGATCTACTTAAACTGGAGAGGAGAACACTAGGGGGGAAAAAGGCATTTAGGTAAAAAGTATTTTTCAGCAGGTCAATCCCTGGCCTGTTCTGAGAACGGGATGGATAAAGACAGGAGGGAAGAGAACACTGAAGAAGGGATGTGCTGGAGGTTAGCCAGCAGAGCAGCGCCATAGCCTGGAGCAGACCCCTTTTTACTTTCAGTGTGTTGGTTTAGATTTCTAGGCTATTCTGCCAGCAGGCCTAACACAGAAAATCCACACAGGAAGCAATGACATAGACAGCAATGCTCACTTCTTCTTTTCTATGATGTGTAACCCCCTCAACCACCACTGTTGAAGGCACATATCTTCCCAGGCCTACAATTTCTCTCTCAAGAAAAGGAAACTTTCTCTATAATTCACTAGGGTATCCATAACCTAGAAAACTGGCTGCAATAGATTGGAAGATAATCGGTGTGGGCAGATTTTAAATTTTTCTTAGTAAAAAAAATGTTATCTCTGGGCAAAAAAACAAAAACAAAAAACCCCTCAGTATACGAGCAAAAATACTGCATGAGAATGCACCCTCACAGTTCAGCTTTGAGGCAGCAAAAGAGGTTAAGGTCCCATCCCTCGATTAACGGTAACTTTCTTCTTTCTTTTTTTTTTTTTAAAAAATTTCTTTTATGTTTATTTGAGACAGAGAGAGACAGAGCATGAATGGGGGAGGAGCAGAGAGAGAGGGAGACACAGAATCCGAAGCAGGCTCCAGGCTCTGAGCTGTCAGCACAGGGCCCGCCGCGGGGCTCGAACTCACAGACTGTGAGATCATGACCTGAGTTGAAGTCGGACACCCAACCGACTGAGCCACCCAGGCACCCCCTTTCTTCTCTCATTCTTAAAATCAAGCTGAAGGACACTCTTCTCTAGAGAAGTGGTCTTTCTTGAACCTTAGTCCTGTGTCAGTCTGCCATCTTTATGAAGTGTATAAAAATTTTAAGGCTTCAGAGACTGTTTTAGGTAAATCCTAGATACACCATGAGTGATGAAGTAAGCAAAACAAACTGGACATCTCATTCTGTCGGGTAAAGAGTCTGCTCACTTCCCTTTGCTCTCGAGCAAGGAGCATGTCAAGGAGTAGACAGCAGAGAGTATGTAAATAATCTCCAGGAAAGAACCTCTGATCCCATTTCCATGTTCTAGAGCAGCACTTCTCAGTCTGTCTGCTGTGAGGACCCCGTTACACTCTGAAAATTACTAAGGACCTCAAAGAGCTTTTGTTTATGTGAATTGTATTTGTTGATATTTAATATATTAGAAATTCTAAAACTTTCACATTTTGAAATAATTATAGAATCACAGCACGTTACAAAACTAGGATGCTGAAAAATTATAAAGCCCCAGAACACACAAGTGCACACTCCACAAGCCATCAGAGTTATGACATAGTTACATGTCATATATTATCTGGAAAATTCCACCGGTTACTCTTGAGAGAAGGAGAATGAAGATGGCACAGAGTATTTCAATATTATCATGAAAATAGTTTTGACCCCCGAGGAGTCTCAGGGACCACACTTCGAGAACTACTGCCCATAGAAATGAATAATAAAATGCCAACGTACAGACTTTATCTACCCAGAATTGGTTCTCTGCTTAGCTTAAAGAGAGCAGGGGATTCCCATGGAGGTGCTGCCCTAGGTAAAAAGGCTCAGGCTCTGGTGACTGAACTACTACCATAAACCCAACGTTAAACTGAAAGCTGGCTGACCCAGGGCACTCTGCTGGGAGCTGAGGATGTATGGTGTTTGGAAACACCCTGGCTAGATCAATTGCAACTCCGTCACTTGCTAAAAGAATTTTCCAACTAAGTCAACACATCTTCCCTGCTCCTAAAATGATAGTGGCAACAAGGTATATCCTGAGGATTAGTGCCAGGCTAGGTTTTGTACTCCAAGTCCTTCTAGACGGTTATTGATCCTCAGGAAATGCTTGCCTCTCAACTGTGATTGTTTAATTAATGTTGTTGGGGCTTGCGCTACCCAGCAGCAAACATACAGAGTCCAGTGTGTTGATTTTAATCACTGCCACTGTTGGGATATGACAAAAGTAGGAGTCAATTATCTTTAAAAAAATCCATTCCACTAGGTTTAACTTAGAAAATTCTAACATATTTAGTGGTTTAAGAAAAGCTTTCTTTTACCTCTGGATTTCTCAAAAGAACAGTGTTTGCGTTTTAAGACGAAACCTGGCAGAAGCTTTTCCTTTGTGATTTGATGAGTAGATCCTTTGGGTTCAGTCTCTCAAAGAACCCCATAAACCCCAACCAGCCAAAAAGCACAAAAACCAAAACAACGTTTAAGATAGAGACTCACAGGCAGAACCACAAAATCCTCTGTCCTCCAGCATTTGTACACCACCCCGTGGGAGACCCCTACCAGGAGCTTATGAGCTGGCAATCCCTTTGGCAATGCTTCAGCTGAAGAAGAGCTGGGACAATCTTTGGTGCCAGCAAACAAGGTTTCTGACAGGGACTCCTGGGACTCCTGAGGCAGGACAGGCAGAACACCTTTATCCATTACTAATCCAAAAAGTCGGGCAGGCTGGATGAAATGCTGAATGTCGAGAGCAAGAATGAGCCTGTAGTCACCATTTAGGTCCAAGGAAGGAAGCCTGCCAGGGAACAGAACTCCCGTATGACCCGGTCCTCCAAAGAGGACTCTTCCTTTGCTGCTTCTGGAATTTTCACTCAGAACGTGCATATGGGATTCTTTTGTTCTTTGGCAAAGGGAAGACCTTTAGTAAGCACTGAGAACCTTCCAGTTCAAGGGGCATTTTACCTGAAGATGACCCTAAAGACAAGCTCTGTAATCCACACAAGAAATGGGACATGTACAAAATGAAACTCTGGCTTTCCCTCCTCAAACCTGCCCCTCTTGGCATCTCCAGTAAAGGACAGTTTCATCTTAGTTCTAGTTGCTTAGGCCAGAAACTTTGGCTTCACCCTTGGCTATTCTCTTCTTCTCATACCCATCATCTAATCCTGCTGGCTCTTCGAAATACATGCAGACTCGGCCATGTGTCTCCATCTCTCCTTCTAGCACCCTATCAGGCCAAGCCGTCCTCGGCTCTTCCTGGATGACTGCCCCAGCCTCCTCACTGGTCTCCCTGCTCCCACCCTATCCTCTCCACAGTCTCTTCTCCAAGTTTCAGACACCGTGGTCCTTTTAAAATCCAAGCTGGTTTTTTAAACACCTTAAAAATAGTAAATGCGGGCAAGAACCATCAAAGGATGGTAAAACCACCGGGTAACAGTTTGTTGGAGACCTGGATGTTTTTGAGACTCAAAGCTATCTCTGCCAGAGAAAATAAGCACCTTTACAAGTGGAGAAATTTCA
Organism: Prionailurus viverrinus; assembly: GCF_022837055.1. Taxonomy (NCBI): domain Eukaryota; kingdom Metazoa; phylum Chordata; class Mammalia; order Carnivora; family Felidae; genus Prionailurus; species Prionailurus viverrinus. Next base: position 98,433,290 of record NC_062570.1, read on the forward strand.
TGTGATCTATCTTAATTAAGAGATAAAAGCTAACATCACCAACAATGGGACAGACTGACCGACAATACACGCCGCCTGTGATGCGCTGAGGACTCACCACCACGTACTTAGTGTTCTTACAAAAATGTAAACCTTGAATCTACTCCTGAGGAAACAATCCCATCCTAATGGAGGGACACTACAGAACTGTCCTACCTTTTAAGAAATGTCAGTGTCATGAAAGACAAAGAAAGGCCGAGAAACTGTTCCAGAGTAAGGAGAAGAAAGAGACAATACCATGACAGCAAATATCAAGAGGGATCTTAAACTGGATTCTGGAGCAGAAAAAACAAAGTGCCATTTAAGCAATTATTGAACAACCAGAGAAATCTGTATATAGACTATATATTATATAATAATATTTACTTAATATTAAATGTCCTCAATTTGACAACTGTGACTATATCAGAGAATACCTTTGTTCTGAGAAGATATATGCTGAAGGTTTTTAAGACGAAGATTTAGGATGTCTGCAACTTCTTAACTAATTCAGCAAAAAAGTGTGTGTGTGTGGGGGGGCATATGTGGCAAAACGGTAACAGTGAATCTACGTGAAAGGTATATATTTATCTTTTGTATTTTACTGCAACTTCTCGTAGGTTTGAAAAATTACGTCACTCCTCTCCTCAAAACGCCTCCAGCGGTCCCCCATTTCACTGTGAGCAAAAGCCCCAAGGCCCTGCACCCTTGACTCTGTCACCTCTGGGATCTCCTCTCCCGCCATCTCACCGCTCCCTCTTTCCAGCCATCCTGGCCCTCTTGGGCCTTCTTGCTTTGGCTCACCACCACGTACACGCCCACCTCAGGGCTTCTGCGAGGCTGTTCCCTCTGCATGGAATGCTCCCCCAGACACAGTTCACTTCCTGTTGGAGAGGCCTTCTCTTCCCACTCTCCGTAAAATAGGAACCTGCTGCTACAACTCCTTATCCCTCTTATTCTGTCCCATTTTTCTTTAGAGCACTTATCACTACCTTTGATATGTTCATTTGCTTATCACCTGCCCATAATATGTATAATATAATACGAGCTCCCTGAGGGCAGGGAGATGTTCTATCCCTAGCCTCAATAATAGCACTTGCGCAGCAAAGCACTAGTGCTCAGTATTTGCTGAGTGAATGCACTGCTTTCCAAATGTTCATTTAAAACCTTAGGGCACTTAATGGGGCGCCTGGATGGCTCAGTCGGTTAAGTGTCCGACTTCAGCTCAGGTCATGATTTCACAGCTCTTGAGTTTGAGCTCCATGTCGGGCTCTGTGCTGACAGCTCAGAGCCTGGAGCCTGCTTCGGATTCTGTGTCTCCCTCTCTCTGCCCCACTCTGCTTACGCTCTGTCTCTGTCTCTCAAAAATGACTAAACATTAAAAAAAAATTTTTTTTTTTTAAATCTTAGGGCACTCACTTTATAGAGAACTAATGGTTGCCAGAGGGGATGTGGGGGGGGGGGAATGGGTGAAACAGATGAAGGGGATTAAGGGTACACTTATCTTGATGAGCACTGAGTAACGTATAGAAGTGTTGAATCATAGACTATATTGTACATTTGAAACTAATATAACAGTGCATGTTAACTATGCTGGAATTGAAATTTAAAACCTAAAAATAAATAAATAAATAAAAACAAGAAACAAAAAAATAAAATCTTAGGGCATAGTTTACAATCCTGTACTAGCTGCATGACGAGCTACTAAATACCCGACACTTTTTCAGGAACCTGTTTGATCAAACCTGATGAATAAAGTTACTTGAAAGAAAAGTTTGCCACTTCTTGAATTCTACCTGAAGCAGGAAACAAGGACTGCTAGGGGAACGTACGCCTCATTTATTTTCCTCATCCCAAAACACAGACGATGGAAAACTGAGCACCTTTCAATTTTATGAGCTGACTTCCCACCCCATCCCCCTTCCTGAGAGCTCATTCACAGCAGATCAAATCCACATTTTAAAAAACTGATTGAGCCTCCTGATGTTGTACATGATTCTCAAGGACATGGCAGGACCTTACATGATATACCGTGTCCTGTCGGGATTACTGCTGTTCCAGGGTTAGTCAAGGAGATGCAGCTGGTAAGGAGACAACATATGACAACGGTTTCCCCAATTTAAGCTCTCAGGAAGACAGTGTGCTTTTCCCAAGTTACTTACGTCTGTGGAGGTGGGGCTGGGCAGGGACACAGGCTGAACAGGTGCAGGGAAAGTGAATGTGGTCTCTGTCTTTTCATTTTCAGGGGAGTCAGGATGACTGGATGGGGGGGATGTTGGGGTAAGGGCTCCAAACCCCAGCACTGCATTGTATTTTGGAGGACGACCTATATACCAAGAGAAGGGAACAAAAGGGAAAAAGGGGGAGGGAAAGAAAGGGGGAAAAATGATCTTACATACCTTTGGCCAGTGTTCCTCATTGGCTAGCATGGAAAAGGAAGTGAGGTAGCAGACAGAGGTTAATACAACAGTCCCAAAGAGAGGAAGGGAAGCAAAGATTTAAATGTCATTAGAAACAACTGCATGAGTCTCAAAAGAAAGGAGGATAAGAGAGCCTTGGAGAATGACAGGAGTGGCTGCGTCATGTTAAAGGGCCTCGCCTGGGGCAGATCATGGTGACGTTCCTGGACTATTACAATTTGAGATTTCTGATGTGAGAACAAGATGTCAAAGTTCAACGGGGGTCAAAGCTAGGAATAAGAATTTGTTTTTCCACACCTTCTAAATATTGGTCTCCAAAGTTTCTCTGTAACCATCATTCTCACAATCATTAGTGATTCCCAGTTCCCATAGATATATTTAAGATTTCTGTTTTTCCTTTTCTCTCCTATCTATATTTTGGTCATTTCACTGCCTGTGAGGGTGGAGAAAGGCAAACAGGAGGCAAAATTCAAGTTAACTATTCTTACCCCTTGCTGGCCGAGCTAGTGGGAAAGATATTCTGGGACTAGCTGGAACCTAAGAGCTAAAAAGATGTTCTGAGCTTAACAGTGATTTTAAGTGTGTCTGGAGTCAGATACCATCCCTGGTTGATCAAAAACTGTCTCCCTGCTTCCATCACAAACATTCTGGTAAACTACATGTCTAAGGACCTGGGTCTATTACCAAAGCTCAGAAAAGGCCCTGCCATCAGCAACACTGCTGAAAGACGGATTTGAGCCAGGGCGTTGGGAATCAAGCCTCATGGCTCCAGAGGGATCTATAAATGGACCCTACTGGGTATGGCAAGACTGGTCAACTACTCACTCCTGCCTTATGGTACATCGAAGCCAGGATCCTTGTCAGAAGGGCCAGGATCAGAGCTTCTAAGCTTTGAGTGATCAAAAGTATATGCTCAGCACACCAAAGGGAAAAGAGGAGGAAAAAAAAAATGCCAGAGAGGCTCACAACTGCCTACGAGCACTGGTGAATGGTGCAGAGGATCAGAACCTTACCAACAGTTATAAATTATATCGGGACTACGCATCAGAGCCACGGTTCTGTCAGACATTACACGAATATTACCTATCTGTGTTAAACTGGTGATGTCTGCAGTACAAAGATCATACAGGCTGTCTTTCCTAGGGAATCAGGGCTGCCCAAAAGGGAAGTAAAAGATGAATGTTCTTTGTTTACCCTCAGAAGCACATCCTAGGCATTGTGAATACAGGCTTTCATCCTCTGACCTTGGCAAGCAATGCCAAGGTCTTTCTGGCTTGTTTAACCCCCGTCCTCTTAGCAGATAATCCCCACTGGCAGACCAATTAACTGAGGCTTCGGACTGAGGGCTCCTTTCTGAGAACCAGGTCAGAGGTCACTAAAAATTGCCAAAATTAAAACCACAAAAAATAACCCACGGCACTGGTTACTGTGACCCAGGAATCGACAGGAGGCAATGACTTGGGGTTTCCCTTGGAAATATTTTTGGCTACTTAAAGGACAGGGCTAATGAAACGTTAGAATGGGTCACTGAGGGTGGGTACGCTATCTCTTTCGGGTAAGGACGTGGTAATGGTACAGCTGTAGCCTTGACTAAGGAAGACAAAAGAAAAGAGCGTGGATGGCCTCCTAAGTTTCCAACCGCTCCTGAGACAGTGTGTGCATATGCAAAAATTAGTATGCTACTCCACTCACTCTGCAACCTTTCTAGCCTAGAACTATAATTCAGGGACACATTATCATGTGGAGAAAGGGACCATGGGATGTATTACTGACATCAAAGTACAATTTCAGAACCTTGTTTATGAGCTCAAACTCTGAGCTATTAAGACCTATTTAGACCTGCATGAAGGGTGTTGCAGCCTCTGCCCACGAGTTAAGGTGCAATGCCCACCCTGGGAGGTCTGAAATATGGGGATGGAGCTCTTTAGGAACTTCTGCCTCGGGGAGCCAGTTTTGACAACGACCTTCTCTTCCTTAGCTGGAGATGCCCTCAACTCCTAGATCCTAAGTTCTTGGTGTGGCCACCTCTCTCCTTCCTGGAAAGTCTGCGGCTCACGGAAACTCGAGTCATGCTCTGGTCTCACTGGCAGCAGGATGACCTAGACGCTACTAAGAACACCTTGGCAACAGCAGTGCTCAGTTATGCTCAATGATGCTAAAATGCTTCCTTTCGCACAATGTTCTGTTCCCTGTGCTATTCAAGGATAGCCTGGTGGGCCTGGGGCAGAAATGCTGTATTAAGCCACCTCCTTGAGTCAGCCTTGCCAGAATCCAAGGAAAGGCAACTTTTGATTCAGTATACAGAACTCCAATAAGAAATCTCACTGTCTTCCCCCCACCTATTTTCAGAGAATGACAATAACAAAACTATTTTCAAGGGATTTAGGAGTTAGGCTCTAGGACAAAGGGGAGGAAGGGGCGGCGGGGGGCGGGGGGAGAAACACAACACAGAAAGCAGAAGCAACAGCAAGGGAGAGCTACAAAAAAGGTACTCACCTCTCTTCCGGGTCCCAGGATGCATTGTACTGTTCAGGTATGTGACTGCACTCTTCTTACGCTTTGAGGATTGAAGAAGGAAAGGTAACTGGTTGAATAGCACGGTTACTACCGATACTGGCACAAGCTACAGACCAGGCGTAGCACGCCTGTCAACATGCCAACGAGTTAGTGCTAGTCAACCCATGGTCTCAGTGCTAAATGGGCTTTATTATATACACTTGGCTCTGAGAGAATACTCCAGAGAGGTCTGCCTCTGCTTCAGATGACGGCTGAGTTGAAGCCAAGAGGAGTTACATTTTTAAGGTGGGTCTGTATTTGCTCAAACTTAGGAAAAAAACTAAGGGGAAAGCAGTGAATAATAAAAATGAAACAGGATGATCAGCCGGAGAAAAACCCACCATTTCACAAAGCGGGCCAAGTACAATCAGGGTACTGCTCTTCAGCAGGTTTTCAGATGGGAGGTGATGGAAAAAATCATAAACAAAAGTAGAACAGGAAGGGCCAAGCTCTGGCCAGGAATACCTCTGGCTCAAAGACTGCTCCACTGTATACTGGATTGGCTGTTGTTCTTCTTTTTCGCTCTTGCCTCTTGCTTTGGATTTCTTGGGAAAGCAAAAGGTCTGAATTAGAAAAGAGATATGGAGAGCCTCAAAAATTTAACTTCATTTTTTATCTTTTGGCTTTCCCAGGACAAATCAGAAATGGGGCAAATCTCTTTGTTTCGCTGCAGCCTCAGCAGAGGCAAGCATACCACTGGGAGCAAATAATGCAGGACCATCTATGCTCACCTCTCAGAAAGCGAGACCATGCTGTCCTATAATGTGGCTCTCTGTGACCAAGAGCTTAACAGTGGACAGCGTGTGTAAATAAGCTATCCTCATCTATTTTTAGATCACTTTAATATAGGGGTGGATGAACTTTATCCATAGACCTGGACTGAATAACCATAGTTCACCATTCTTGAGTTAAATGACTAGGACAGGTATAGCCTTGCAACTGTTCTTAGGATTCTGATAACCTAGCGTGACTGAAAAATACAGACAGAGACTTGTCAGAGGGGCATTTGATACTCCATGTGGTCAGGAAAAAAAAAAAAGTCGCTTTAATCCAGGCAAGTGGGGAGTCTCCCCTGGACAGCAGCGTGGATCACCACAGGGAGGGGAAGGGATGAAAATTAGATAGAGGAAAGGCATGTTTGACTCCAAAGGAAATAAAGTTCACACTAGTTGAATCATACTCTGTTGGCGTTTCAGTGTTCTATATATCTTAGCAATAAAGTCAACACCATTTTCTTTCTTTTTTTTTTTTTTAAGTCAACCCCATTTTCAAGAATAAAGCTCTGGGCCAGAAATAAGGCAGCACCACAAATATCTTCTCTTACCTTCTAGATGGTCATGTGTTACCAATCCTAGAGACACCATGAAGGCAAGTTTCTGTGCCAGAGAAACAAGAATGTGTTTCAGTTTGGGTTCTCACAAAGCCAACTGCATGTTCCTAGTTAGACTCCTAGGCAAAGCCAGTCCAACAGGCTGGTCACTTGAAGGAGGCCGAGATCAGGTGACCAAAGAACAAACACCTTCTAGAGCCACTCTGGAGGCTTTCTGGTCTTACGGGGATCAAAAGAGAAGGACTGGGACCTGCATGTTCCACTTTCTCAATGACAGAGATCAGTATCTTTGAGTGACCTAAGTTTTGTTGTTGTTGTTGTTGTAGTTGTTGTTTTCCAAAAAAGCCTCTTAGATAGGAAGATGATATCACACTCAAAAACATGCAGAGGGTTACAAAGAGCTTCCCACACAACAAGCTCCAAATTCCAAGTACTTCACTTGCCCTAACAGGTCAAGGGTTCTAACATTTTTACTACCAATGACCGGACAGTGCTAACTTCAGGCTAAATGAGTTTTAGGAACAACAGCAGGTGGTTCTGCTTAATACTATGATTTTTAAATGAAACGTGGACCTAAAAATTACAGAGCAGTCTCTCTTTGGAGACCACTCTCAGGGCTCCATCAGAAGTTAAATTGATTAGAATACTGAACCCCAAAGCTGGAGCATTAGACGCTTAAAGTTGGAGGGAGCAACATACCGATTCCTGTTTTGCTCTGTGGTTACATGTGGTCTAGAAAGCACATCTTTGCCTGTGGGTGCTATCTATGCCAAATAATACATCATCAATTTCTCTCACAGATAACAGAGAACATCAGCAGTTGTTAGGAGACATATTCCTGTAGAGTTGTTTATATCATAGTTTGGTCTTTAAAAATCCCGACCTATTCAACAGCAACAGGATCTACCCTAACCCTAACCCTAACCCTCAACATTCAATACAAATGATATTTTGGCCTGAAGTGACAGGTTCAAGCTATTTAAGATACTGAGTGTTTTAGGAAGAAACAGTCCCTGAACAAGGCACTTGAGAACACGGAAGTGTCCTTTAGTGGTATCCTCAGAGTTCTGAAGAAATGTTTTTATTTTATTTCTTATTTAAAAAACAGGTGGGCACCTATCCCCCTGACAGCCAGGGTACTTCAGCAAGGAAAAGCACTCCTGGGACTTGCTGCCATGCTGAAATAGCATACATTTTGTGATTGCCAATTAACTACATTCCTGCTTTCCACGAATATTCTTCACAACCTAATCAAGATTAGAAGGCTGTCTGCCAACTGTTCTCTGTTAATAAAACAGTATGTGGACTGACATTCAGAGGCAGCTTCTTTTGATCAAGTAACAGTACTCGTCTTGGCCAGTCACATCCAACTCATCTTTGCCAGTCTAGGTCAAGCTCACAAAAAGTTATTAAGTGAAAGAAAAAAAATCTCCTCTCCTCTGGAACAGATTTTCAGTGATAAAGAGAATAAAAAGTTGTCAAGAACTTTTGCCTCATCTATGTATCACACGTGTGCCAAGAACTAATTTATTCTCTTTATGGCAGTGATTTCACCAGTCAGAAGGTGAAATATACATGACTACACATGGTGGTACTTGCTTGCCCACACTGGGCAACTAACGTAAGATATCCTTTGGTTTCCTTTGATAATTTTCTGGATGACTTCATAAGTTCCTCAGCAATTTGCATCACTGGTCCTTCTTTCTGGCTCAAGTTTTGGTCTCTTTTTCAAAGATAGATTAAAAATTAATCCATTTCATATCAGAAACAATTATAATTTATACTTGTTTTAGAAAAACCTGCACCCAATAAATCACTGTTTTTAAAAAAAGGACATGAAGCTTTGATGGCTTCCTGCCACGATCTGAATGGTTTCATTAGAAAGAATGCACTGAGGATACAGGGAAATAGAGTGCTGGTCTAATAAAATACAACTATTATATCTTCATCATCGTATTACCTGCACACATTTTTCTTTTAGAGCTGCTTATGCAAAAGCCAAACTAAAAAATTCTCTCGTCTAAGGGGACACGTGAATTTACATTCTGTATTTGTACCAGTCCTGTTTACTATGTGACTCTGTAATTCTATCCTAAGTTACGGTACATATGTTACTATTTTCATCCTTACTTTTATGCTTCAATGAACTCCTTTTAGGCTACTGGTTTATCTGGGATTTGAGAATCTGGTGCAATATAACAGTAGTAACAAAAGTGCACATGTAACAACTATAATCAATAACAAAAGCAGACCTCAGCTGAGTGAACTGTATGGACCTCTTAGAAATGCTGGCTGAGACAACACATAATTATCATGAGGAATGCAATGGGATACCTGGGAAAATGATCACTAATCTTACATTTCAAATTTGTAACATGTGCATGAAATGTCTGTATGCCAGCTCGGGGACACGCCAGGACCCACTCAATCTACCTTAGGCCAAACTGACTTGGCAATAACATTACTGAGTCGTGTGGAAGCACAAGAAAAGGAAAATCAAGTGATTCAGAGGGCAGGTGTCTCTCCTGGTTTATGAGAATAAATCACATCTCATAGACTGAGCCATGCCTTTGGAGGGCTAAGCCTACCTGAGGGTTCTCCTCCCGTTTTGGTTTGGGTGCAGCAGGTGGAGTGATGGTACGGCTCTCTGTTTGTTTCTCATCTGTTTCCGTGTGGGATTTAATTGTCTAAGGAAGGAAAAGTAAATGCAAATTCAGAATTCACTTTTCATTAAAAAAATGAAAACATAGTTTGTAGACAACAAAGAAGGAGAAAAGAACATACTCAAATTGGAAACATATTAATAAAAGAGATAATATGGATTATATTTTGGAAGGGCAAAAAGTAAAATTTAAGGCCCTAGTTGAAATAATTAAATTGTATAACTACAGTAGATATGAATCTATAACTGTAATAGTCTAAACTACACAAAAAGAAAAATCCACACTTTAATTCTCTGTATAAAAATGAATATAGGCTGCTCTGATTTCAATGTATTTTAGGACGTAGGGACAGTTTTCCAGAGCAAGCCCATTCTTATTACACATAGGTCAAGCTCCAGTCCACTGCAAGCTTAAGATCTGAATAACTTAAAAAAAAAAAATCTTGCGTACACATTCTTCTCTTTCCAATTCCAATCATCACCTAAGAGAAGAGGCAGAATTACCCTCACTTGGGATATTTAACACCTGCCTGTAGCATCCATTAGAGGAGAGATGCGCTTGCCAAGAAAAGGTCATCTTGTAAGAGGCTAACAATCTGATTACCCCCAACTCTGTCTTCCAGATGCATCCATTCCGACAAAAGAACACCAGTATCATTGTCATCTTTAAGAACAAATGGCACCTAGCAAACTGGTAGGCTCAGTTTGAATTACTATTCTTATTATGATCCAATGGCTAATTCATTTTACGAACCCCTCTGGAAATACTGAAATGATATTAGAAAAGTGGATACAAAAACTGTGAACACAAACCTACTTTACTTTTTCAAATAAAAAACAGACGGATGCTAATGGTCTTTTTGTATGGTAACAAGAAATTAAATGAGGGTAAAACTGTGTGGTTACTAATGAGCAGGATTCTGTCCGGTGAGCAGGACAGCAAAAGTTCTCAAAAATCATTATGTCGTGAAATATGTTACTAGATCTGAAGAACACATACAATCACAAAGATCTTTCACTTTCTTTCCTAGCTACTTCCATATTTTCCTTCTGCTTCTCATATTTATTATTTTAGGAGAATGTAAGCATCTGCCATTATCAATACTGTGGCAACCACTGTTCTGGGGCAAATGCTGCCTGATTTTTTTTTTAATGTTTACTTATTTATTTTTGAGAGAGAGAGAAGGAGCAAGGACATGTGTGAGCAGGGAGGGGCAGAGAGAGGGAGACAGAGAATCCCAAGCGGGCTCTGTGCTGTCAGTGCAGAGCCCGATGCAGGGCTCGAACCCACAAACCGTGAGATCATGACCTGAGCCCAAACCAAGAGCTGGAAGGTTAACCGACTGAACCACCCAGGTGCCCCATGATATTTTATATTTTACCAATGCCCTATTCTATTTCCTTCTCTATATGATAAGCTACTTGAGAGAAGACACTGTTCTATACACATTTGCAGTCCTCTGTGCCTACCTAGTACAATGCCTTCCAGAAGAATCACGTACTTCTCTCTCACATTTTTTTTTAACCAAAAAGGACACATTTCCTCCATACAACAAACCACCAGATACATCTATAAGGGTACACGATGGGGAAGTAGGTTATAGTGTCATCTTTAAGGGCCTGGGTGTCCAGAAAGCTTATTTTCATAGCTTTCTGAGTGAGGAAGGGCAGGAAGTCTGAGGGAGGGGAGATAAGAGAAGGTCACCTGGAAGGGTCTGCTGATCCACTCCAAGGTTGTGTGAAATTTTTCGGGGTCTCCTGGTTCCACCTCTAAGGCTGAGTGACACACACAGTGGCAATGCCTCTGGGAAAGGACAAGCCAATTCCTCTCCACTAAGAGTTGGGAGTTGAATTCAACCCAGTTGAATCTGGGTTCAAATTTGCGCTCTCATTCAAGAAGAGTACAATTATCTCAGGGTTGTATAAAAAACACCAAAAGCATCCAAAAAAAAAAAAATTAAAACAATAAAAAACACTGGGGAGACATCTTTCTCTCATGGAGCTCCTGCTCGGGGGAAACCAGGCCATGCTGTGAACAGCACTGCGCAGAGGCCTGTGCGGTAAAGGAACGAAGCTCTAGCCAGCAGCCAGCGGGCAGTGAGGCCTGCCAACAACCACGGGACTGAGCTGGGAAGTGAATTATCCAGCCCCAGTGGAGCCTTGATATGACTACAGCCCTGGCTTACAAGTTTGAAAGCAAACTTGTGAGGGACCTTGAGACAGAACCACCCAGCTAAGAGGCAAACTGATTCCTGACCCTCACAAGCTATAGGGAATAATAAAATATTTGTTGTTTTAAGCTGCTTAAAGCAAACCGAAAACATTAGGGCTGGGGGAGTGACAAATGGCAGAACAGGGAGCTCTAAGAATTAGTCCTTCCACTGAAGCAATCATTAAAGCTGGCAAAAACAGAATCCGCTTTTTAGAATTCTGGAATCTAATAAAAACCTTATAGCAACCAGGGGGACACTGACTGAAGAAAGAAACTGCTAAATTTCACTAAGAAAGCATTTTGTCCTTACCTATCTACAAATCCCCATTCCACAGCTTGGGCAGAGGCTCTGCAGATGGCAACCTGTGTTCCCAGTGTGGCTTGCTGGTGCTAAGGGAAACAATACGGACCTTCTAAAACACCCATGGTTGTGCGTTTTGATCTGTGTGGTGGTTCCCTGAGGACTGGTACAGAGACTGACCTTTGTGTTGCCCACCTTATTAGGCCAAAGTGGCTTTCAGGGTGACATCTGATGAAAGCATCTAAAGATATATGTTACCCATAGTCACCTGGTGTAAGGGAGATGGTGGATGGAATATACAGCAGACAGACCCAAAGGCCTGGGAAGGAGGAGGCTGAAGAAGACAACTCCTGGAAGAGTGATGGCTTTCAAGGACTATCACATATACTGGGGCATCCAGAATGTACCGCACATTCCCAGGGCTAGATGCATGTTTAGAAAAGATGTGAGAGAACTCTAGGTTTGCACTGCTGGCTGATCTTTGAGCTGTACCCAAGGAAGAGGTGAAGGCTAAGGCAGAGTTACAGATGGCCTGGCTTAGAACTGACGAAGTAACCCTGCTCAGAGCCAATGTGCAAGGACTGGGAAAGTTGTTTTGTGTCTTTTTTAAAAAAATTTAGTTATTATTATTATTATTGGTTTTTTTGGCTCCAGTTGTTTAAGAAAATCTGTCAGGTCACTAGCTGGCCACTGAGACAACAGAACAGAGAGTTCAGTGACTATACATGACAAGAAATAACAGTTTTTGCAAAAACAGTTTGGTAAAGGCACTAAACAGGTAACTGCAGTCCTCAACCAAACCCTGGGGTGGGAGGAGAATCTAATCTCCAGAGTTATCACATTGTAATTTCAAAATGAAGAGTTTTCAACAAAAAATTGGAAGGCATACAAAGAAAACAGGAAGGTATGGCCCATTTGTAGGGTAACAAAATCAACAAAAACTGGCCTTAAGGAAGCCCAGTCCAGCCCTGGACTCTCTAGAAAAAAAAACTAATTAAAGAAACTCTGGAGCTGAAAAGTATACAAGTTGAGATGAAAAATTCTCTAGAAGGGTTCAGGCAAAAGAAAGAATCAGTGAAGTCCAAGACAGGACAACTGAAATTGTCCAGCCTGAGGAACAGAAAGGAAAAACATGAAGAAAAATGAACGGAGCCTAAGGGACTTGTGGGATATCATCAACATACGCATTATGGACTCCCGGGGGGACAGGACAAGCAGAGAGAGAGAGAGAGAGACAGAGGGAGCAGCAGAGATAATACCTGAAGGATTAATAGCTCAAAACTTCCCACACTAGATGAAAGACAGAAATCTACACATCTAAGAAGCTCAGTGACATCCACGTAGAATAAACTCAAAAGACATTCACAGTCTGTGGGAGAATGGCAGAGCAGGAGGCTCCTGAGTTCTCCCTGTCCCCACATTTACAACCAGATTTTAACTACATCCAAGTCAATAAACAGGAATGCAATCTGAAGACTGGAGCAATACATTCTACAACTAAATATAGAGAAGAAGCTGCATCTGAAAGGTCAGGAAGGTCAGAAAGGCAGAGGGAGGCTGCCGGCAGGAGGGAGAGAGCTGTGTGCAGGAGAGAGAAAAATGGGCCCTCGTACCAGGGAGCTCACATGTGGAAGAATGATCCCCATAACATTTGGCTTTAAAAACAGGGCTGAATTCCATGAGTTTTAAAACCAGTGGGACTTGGAGCCTGAAGCTTTAAAAGTCAGCTGACTCAACACTGGGTGAGCCAGGGTGAGGGTGAATGAAAGCTGGGTCGCCATCCTTAAAGAGAGCAGGCTGAGCCAAGAAAACATAAAAACGGCAATTTGCACAACACAACACTGGGGGCAAATGGGAGACAGATCCGTTCACATTGATTTTGAAGTGTGTTGGGGGACTTCTCTGAAAACAAGGGAGCTGGCAGATGCCATTCTCTCCACACCCCTCCCCACCGCCGCCAACCCGCAGCATAAACACAGAGCCACCTGCGGGAGGCAGCACTGCATAGACACTTGCTACCTAACCAGCTGGCAGGGGCACCACACCCACGAGCTCTCCAGAGGACTCATCCACTCTAAGCCTGCTAGCCTTGGCCTTGGGCTCAGGGCAAATTTTGTTAGTGTACATGCCCGCCCAGCCACTGAGTGCACAGCTGCCACAGCATGCCCTTGCCATCGTGCACCAGGCCCAGCTGTGCCCACCTCACTCCCCTGGCCAGCCTGGCACGCAGTCCCCAAATGCTTTGGGAGATTCCCCATAGGACAGGACTAGTGGCCCAGCGCAAATTGTGCTAACACTACCATCCCCCTCACAAGTTCCTCAGAGGGCATGACCCCTCAGATGTGGTCTGCCTGGGTCCCACTAACACCACAGACAGCAAGCACAGCCCACAACAGGCGGAGAGTCAGTACAGACGACTGCAGTGAAAGGAAAAGTGACTCAGACACAACAGCAGGGCGTAAGCAACACACAGGATACTCTCCTGAAGTGCCAGGTTCTGGTGAACAGGGGACACTGCACTGCAGAGGGCATTCTAGGACCTCTTCTTCATAAACTCACTACTTTCAAGAGCAGAAGACACAGCTGACTTTCTTACACACAGAAACAGAAAAAGAGAGGCAGACAAAGTGAGAGACATTTATCTATCTGAAATGAAAGAACAGGACACGGCCATGGTCAGAGATGTAAGCAAAACAGACATAAGTAACATGTCTGACAAAGAATTTAAAGCAATGATTATTAGGATACGCACTGAACTTGAGAAAAGAGTGGAAGACCCTTAACATGGAGATAAGGAATAACACAGCAGACATAAAGGGCTCAGTAAATGAAAAACAGGTTGATGGAATGAAGAGAGGGCTGGAAGAAGCAGAAGAATGAATTAATGACCTAGAACACAGAGTAATGGAAAATAATCAAGCTGAACAAAAGAAAGAACTAGGCAAAATGAGAATACACTTAGATAACTCAGTGACTCCATCAAATATAATAACAGTCATAGTATAGGAGTCCCAGAAAAAGAAGAAAGAGAAAAGGGGGCAGAAAACTTATTTGAGGAAAAAGTATTTGAAAACATCCCTAATCTGGGGAAAGAAACCAATATCCAGATCCAGGAGGCACAGAGAACTCCCGTCAAAATCAACAAAAGCAGATTCATACACAGACATATTATATTCAAATTGGTAAAAATCGTGATAAGAAAAAAACTTTAAAGCAGCAAGACAAAAGAAGTCAGTAACTTACAAGGGAAAACCCATAAAGCTTTCAGGAGATTTTCCAAAGAAACTTTGCAAGACAGAATGGAGTGGCATGATATACTCAAAGTGCTGAATGGGAAAATTCTACAGCCCAAAATACTCTATCCAGCAAGGCTATCGTTCAGAATAGAGAGATGAAGAGTTTCCTAAAAAAAACAAAACTAAAGGAGTTCATGACCACTAAACCAGCCCTGCAAAAAATATTAAAGGGGACTCTTTGAGTAGAAGGAGAGACCAGAAGTGACAGTACAGAGGTAGGAAACACAAAAGAAGTAAAAGTGAATATTTCTATTAAAAAAATCAGTCAAGGAACTCACAAAAAAAGGATGTGAAATATAATGACATATACCTAAAATGTGGGTAGGAGAGTAGAAAAGAATGGGTTCAAACTTAAACAATCATCGACTTAAAACAGACTGCTATATGCAGAAGAGGTTATATACAAATCTAATGGTAACCATATATCAAATACCACTAATAAATATGCAAAGAATAAAGACAAAGAAATCCAAATATATCACTAAAGAAAATCAGCAAAAGAAAGACAAGAGGGGATCAGAGAAAATCTTCAGAAATAACCACAAGACAGGTTAAATAAAATGGCAATAAATATCTATCGATCAATAATTACTTTGAATATAAATGCAGTAAACACTCCAATCAAAAGAGACAGGGTGACAGAGTGGATTTAAAAAACAAGGCCCATCTATATGCTGTCTATGAGAGACTCATTTTAGGCCTAAAGACACAGACTGGAAGTGAGGGTATGGAGAAACATCTATCATGCAAATGAAATGGATGTCAAAAGAAAGCCAGAGTACTAATACTTATATAAAATAAAATAGACTTTATTTTTTTAAATTTATTTATGTACTTTGAGACAGCAAGCAGAGGAGGGGCAGAGAGAGAAGGAGAGAAAGAGAATCCCAAGCAGGCTTTGCACTGTCAGAGTGGAACTTGATGTGGGGCTCGAACTCATGAAGTGCAAGATCATGACCTGAGCCAAAACCAAGAGTCAGACGCTTAACTGACTGAGCCACCCAGGCACCCCTAAAATAGATTTAAAAAAAATTTTTTTTTCAACGTTTATTTATTTTTGGGACCGAGAGAGACAGAGCATGAACGGGGGAGGGGCAGAGAGAGAGGGAGACACAGAATCGGAAACAGGCTCCAGGCTCTGAGCCATCAGCCCAGAGCCCGACGCGGGGCTCGAACTCACGGACCGCGAGATCGTGACCTGGCTGAAGTCGGACGCTTAACCGACTGCGCCACCCAGGCGCCCCTAAAATAGATTTTTAAAACAAAGACTGTAACAAGAGATAAAGAAGGACACTATATAATAATAATAATAATAATAATAATAATAATAATAAGGGTACTATCTAACAAGAAGATAGAACAGCTGTAAATATTTATGCACCCAACAGAGAAGCACCCAAATCTATAAAACAGTAACAAACATAAAGGAACTAATCAATAATAATACAATAATAATAGGGGACTTTAACACCTCACTTACATTGACAGATCATCCAAACAGAAATCAACAAGGAAACAGTGGCTTTGAATGACACACTGGAACAGATGGATTTAACAGATATATTCAGAACATTCCATCTCAAAACAGCAGAATACACACTCTTTTCAAGTGCACACAGAACATTCTCCAGAATGAGCACATATTAGCCCACAAAACAAGCTTCAACAAATTCAAGAAGATCAAAGATATACCACTCATCTTATCTGACCTCAACTTTATGAAACCAGAAGTCAACCAACAAGAAAAAACCTGGAAAGATCACAAATACATGGAAGTTAAATAAGGTGCTACTAAACAATGAATGGGTTAACTAGGAAATAAAAGAAGAAACAAAACAGTACACGGAAACAAATGAAAAAGAAAACAATGGTGCAAAACCTCTGGGATGCAGCAAAACAGATTCTAAGAGGAAAGTTTACAGCAATACAGGCCTACCTCAAGAAGCAAGAAAAATCTCAAATGAACAACCCGACCTTACACCTAAAGAAGCCAGAAAAAGAACAACAAACAAAACCTAAAACCAGTAGAAGGAAGGAAATAATAAAGATTAAGGAGCAATAAATGATATAGAAACTATAAAAAACAATAGAACAGATCAATGAAATCAGGAGCTGGTTCTTTGAAAAAAAAATCAATAAAATTGATAAACCCTTAGCCAGACTTACCAAGAAAAAGAGAGAAAGGACCCAAATAAATAAAATCACAAATGAGAGAGGATAAATAACCACCAACACCACAGAAATACAAACAGTTATAAGAGAATATTGTGGAAAGCTATATGCCAACAAATCGCATAACCTAGAAGAAATGGATAAATTCCTAGAAAAATATAAGCTACAAAAACTGAAACAGGGAGAAATAGAAAATTTGAACAGACTAATAACCAGCAAAGAAATTGAATTAGTAATCAAAAAACTCCCAATATACAAAAGTCCAGGACCAGATGGGCTTCATGGGTTAATCCTATCAAACATTTAAAGAAGAGTTAATACCTCTTCTTCTCAAACTATTCCGAAAAATAGAAAAGGAAGGAAAACTTCCAAATGAGGCCAGCATTATCCTGATACCAAAACTGGATAAAGACACCACTAAAAAACAAACAAACAAACAAACAAACAAACAAACTACAGGCCAATATCCATGATGAAACTAGATGTAAAAATCCTCAACAAAGAAATAGCAAAACGAATTCAACGATACTTTAAAAAAATCATTCACCACAACCAAGTGGGATTTATTCCTAGGTTAAAAGGGTGGTGCAATATTCACAAATTAATCAGTGTAATACATCACATCATAAGAGAAAGGGTAAGAACCATAAGATCATTTCAGTAGAGGCAGAGAAAGCATTTGACAAAGTACAACATCCATTCATGATAAAAACCCTCAACAAAGTAGGTTTAGAGGAAACATACCTCAACACAATAATAGCCATATATGAAAAAGAGAGCTTTTTCCCCAAGGTCAGGAACCAGACAAGGATGTGCACTCTCACCACTTTTATTCAACACAGTACTGGTAGTCCTAGCCATAGCAATCAGACAACAAAAAGTAGTGAAAGTCATTCAAATTGATAAGGAAGAAGTAAACCTTTCACTATTTGCAAATGATAAAGGATTATCTGATAAAGGACTGGTATCCAAAATATATAAATAACTTATAAAAGTCAACGTCCAAAAAATAAATAATCCAACTAAAAATGGGCAGAAGATATGAAGAGACATTTCCCCAAAGACGACTTTCAGATGGCCAACACATTACATGAAAAGATATTCATCATCACTTACCATTGGGGAAATGCAAATCAAAACTACAATGAGATATCTCCTCACACCTAGCAGAAAAGCTAAAATCAGTAACACAAGAAACAACAGGTGTTGGCGAAGACGTGGAGTAAAAGGAACCCTCTTGCACTTTTGGTGGGAATGCAAACTGGTGCAGTTGCTCTGGAAAACAGTATGGAGGTTCCTCAAAAAGTTAAAAATAGAATTACCCTACAATCCAGTGATCACACTGCTGGGTATTTACTCAAAGAACACAAAAATACTAATTCAAAGGGATACATACACCCCTATGTTGGATAAGTGGACAAAGAAGATATGGTGTGTGTACACACACACACACACACACACACACACACACACAGAGACAATGGAATATCATTTCGCCATAAGAATGAAATCTTACATGTCATTTTCAATGACATGTATGGATCTAGAGAATACAATGCTAAGCGAAATAAGTCAGACAAATACCATATGATTTCACTCATGTGTGGCATTTAAGAAACAAAGCAAATGAGCAAAGGGGAAAAAAGAGACAAATGAAGAACCAGACTCTTAATTATAGAGAACAAATTGATGGATACTAGAGGGGAGGTGGGTGGGGGATGGGTGAAATAGGTGAAAGGGGTTAAGGAGTGTACTTGTGGTGAGCAACAGGTGATGTATGGAACTGTTGACTCACTATATTGTACCCCTAAAACTAATAGAACACTGTATGTTAACTAGCTGGAATTAAAATAAAAGCTTAAAAAATAAAATAATTAAAATTTAAAAAATAAAAAAATAAAATTTGTGTTCCCATAAAAATGATTAAAAATAAATAAATAAAAGAGATTCACAGTGAGACACATTGTAGTCACACTGTTGAAAGACAAAGGCAAAGAGAGAGTCTTGAAAGCAGTAAGACAGAAGTGATGCATCACACAGAAAAGGTCCTCAATGTGGTTAGCAGCCAACTTCTCCCCAGAAACCAGAGGCCAGCAGCAGGGGGATTACATAAAGTGCTGAAAGAAAATCACTATCAACCAAGAATGCTATATCCTGCAAAAACCTAAGGAAGTTCATTGCTAGTAGATCTGCCCTAAAAGAAATGCTAAAGGAGTTCTTCAGGCTGAAATAAAAAGACACTAGACAGTAACTTCAAGTCATACAAAGAGATAAGAATTCCAGTAAAGGAAACTACACAGGTAAAAACAGAATCCAGTATTTTTGTATCTTTGATTTGTAACTTCTTTTAGTTTTCTGTATGAGTTAGAAAAGAGATGCATAAAGCAATAATTATAAATCTGTATTAGTGGGCATACAATGTACAAAAGATGCAAATCTGTGACAACAGAAAGGAGGGGCAGAGCTGTATAGGAACAGAGTTTTTGTACACTATTAAAGCTAAGCTTGTATCAATTCAAACTACACAGTTAAAGATTTATGAATGTTAACTGCAATCCCCATGGTAACCACTGAGAAAATAACTAAAATGTACACAGAAAAGAAAATGAGGGCATCAAAAGTATGCACTAGAAAGAAAAACCAAACACAAAAGAAGGCAGTACTGGAGTAACTGAGGAACAAAAAAGACATAAGACATATAGAAAACAAATAGCAAAATGGCATAAGTCCTTTCTTATCAGCACTTTAAACGTAACTGAGTTCAACCCACAAATTAAAAGACAGAGAGTGGCAAAATGGATTAACAAAACATGATCCAAAATATACGCTATCTATAATAGACTCATCTCAAAGCCAAAGATACAAAAAAGTTGAAAGTCAAAGGATGAAAAAAGATATTTCATGCAAACAGTAACCGAAAGAGTACAGGGATAGCTATACTAATTGTTTGCCTTAAGTCAAAAAACTGTTACAGGAGACAAAGAAGGTCATTATATATTGATAAAAGGGTCAGTTCATTAAGAAGACATGATACATTTTAAATATATATGCACCAAACAACAGAGTCTTAAAATATGAAACAAATATTGACAGAACTGAATGAAGAAATAAAATAGTTCTATAATAATAATAATTGGAGACTTTAATACCTCACTTTAAAGAATGGAAAGAAGGGGCACCTGGCTGGCTCAGTTGGTAGAGCATGAAACTCTTGATTTCCAGGTCATGAGTTCGAGCCCCACGACGGGTGTAGATTACTTAAAAATCTTTTAGGAAGGAAGGAAGGAAGGAAGGAAGGAAGGAAGGAAGGGAGGAAGAGAAGGAGGGAGGAGGGAAAAAGAAAAAAGAAAAGAACATGTAGACAGAAGATCAATAAGGAAATGGAGGACGTGAACAACACTATAAACCAACTAGATCTAACATACATCTAAAGCACAGTCCACCACACAACAACAGAATACACATTCTTCTCAAGTATAATACATGACACATTCTCTGGAACAGATCATGTTTGAGGTCACAAAACAAATCCTAATACATTTCAGAAGACTTAACATACAAAGTATCTTATCTTCTCTGACCACAAGAGAAAGAAGCTGGAAATCAGTAATAAAGGAAAACTAGAAAACTTAAAAACGTGTGGAAATTAAACACACACTCTTACATAACCAATGGGTCAAAGAAGGAATCACCAGGGAAATTAGAAAATACTTTGAGAGGAATGAAAATGAAAACATAATATACCAAAACTGATGTGATACAGTGAAAGCAGTGCTCGGGAGGAAATTTATAGCTCTAACAGTTTACTTAAAAAAAAAAAGAAAAAAAAAAGATCTCAAACCAATAACCTAACTTTAAATGTTAAAGAACTAAAAAAACCTTAAGAAACCAGAAAAAAAAAAAAAAAACAACTAAAGCCAAAGCTAGCAGAAGGAAGAAAATAATAAAAGTCACAGTGGAAATAAATGAAATAGAGAACAGAAAAACAATAGAATTAATGAAATCAAAAGTTTATTCCTTTTTCTTTTTTTTCTTTTTGAGAGAGAGTGTGTGTGTGTGAGTGAGTGGGGGAGGGACAGAGAGAGAGGGGACAGAAGATCCGAAGCAGGCTCTAGCTGACAGCAGCGAGCCCGACGCGGGGCCTGAACTCACAAATCCTGAGATCATGGCCTGAATCGCAGTTGGATGCTCAACCAACTGAGCCACCCAGGTGCCCTAAAAGTTTATTCTTTGAAGAGATCAACAACATTGAGAAACCTTTAGTTGGACAGACTAAAAAAACAGAAAATGCAAATAACAAAAATCATAAACACAAGTGGGAACGTTGGGTGTAGATTACTTAAAATTCTTGTAGGAAGGAAGGAAGGAAGGAAGGGAGGAGAGAGGGAGGGAGGGAGGAAGGAAAAAGAAAAGTTAAGAGGAAAGAAAAGAATATGTAGACAGAAGATCAATAAGGAAATGGAGAACATGAACAACACTATAAACCAACAAGATCTAACATACATATAAAGCACAGTCCACTCAACAACCACAGAATACACATTCTACCTATCTTACAGAAGAAAAAAAAAGGATTAGAAGAGAGTACAATGAAGAATTACCAACAAATTAAATAATATAGATGCAATGGACAAATTCCTATAAATATAAAAATTACCAAAATTGACTCGAGCACTGGAAAATCTCAACAGACCTGTTACAGCTAAAGAAATGGAAATAGTAACCAAAATCCTCTCCAAAAAGAAAAGTTCAGAATCAGCTTCACTGGTGAATTCTACCAAACATTTAAAGAACTAACACTGATCCTTCTCCAACTCTTCCAAAAAATAGGAGGAAAACATTTCCTAACTTGTTCTATGAAGCCAGCCCTACCTTGATACTAACGCCAAAGACACCACAAAAAGAGAAAATTACAGACCAATGCCCCTTATGAATATAGTGAAACATTCTTTCAATTTTTTTTAATGTATCTAATTTTGAGAAAGAGAAAGAATGTGAGCAGGGGAGGGACAGAGAGGGGGAGAGAGAGAATCCCAAGCAGGCTCCACACTATCAGCACACAGCCAGATACAGGGCTCGATCCCACAAACCATGAGATCGTGACCTGAGCAGAAATCAAGAGTCGGACGCTTAACCGCTGAACTACCTAGGCGCTCTGCCCTACAGCCAAAAATTTTTTTTTTTTTTTTTTTTTTAAATTTTTTTTTTCAACGTTTATTTATTTTTTGGACAGAGAGAGACAGAGCATGAACGGGCGAGGGGCAGAGAGAGAGGGAGACACAGAAATGGAAACAGGCTCCAGGCTCTGAGCCATCAGCCCAGAGCCTGACGCGGGGCTCGAACTCACGGACCGCGAGATCGTGACCTGGCTGAAGTCGGACGCTTAACCGACTACGCCACCCAGGCGCCCCTAAAAATTTTTAATAAAATACTAGCAAACTGAATCTAACAGTATATTCAAAAGATACACCATGACAAAGCAGAACTTATCCCAGGAACGAAAGATGTAAGAAAACCAATGTAATATACCACATTAATAAATGAGGGCAACTCTTCCCCAACACATGATCATCTCAATAAATGTAGAAAAAAGCATTTGTCAAAATCCAACATTCATTCATGATAAAACACTCAGAAATCTAGAAATAGAAGGAAACGTCCTCAACTTTATAAATACAGGGTATTTATGAGAAACCACAGCTAACATCATACTTAACAGTGAGAGACTGAATGCTTTTGCTCTGAGATCGGAAACAAGAGAAGAATGCCCACTTTCACCATGACTATTCAACATTGTGGTGGTAGTTCTAGTCAGAACAATTAGGAAAGAAAAGACATAAAAGGAATCAAAATTGGAAAGGATGATGTAAATCTATCTCTATTTGCAGAGGATCCTACATATAGAAATTCCAAGAATCCACAAAACAACTACTAGAGCTAATAAAAAAATTCGGCAAAGTTGCAAGGTACAAGATAAATGAGCTGTATTTCTACATAACAGTAATGAACAATTGCAATAGGAAATTAAGAAAACAATTACATTTATAATAGCATCCCAAAGAATAAAATACCTAGGAATAAATTTAACTAAGGAGACAAAAGACTTGTGCACTGCAAATTATAAAGCACTGCTGAAAGACATAAAACTAAATAAATGGAAAGACATCCATGTTCAAGAACTGAAAATTCCAACAGCTTTTTCTTGTCGGAAGAATCGGCTTTTCCAATTCTCAAAATCACGCAGGAAATGCAAGGACCCCTGAATGGCCAAAACAATATTGAAAAAGAAAAACGTTGGAGGACTCACACTTTCCACTGTCAAAACTTACTACAAAATTACAGTAATTAAGAGAGTGTGGTAGGTACTGGCACAAAGACAGAGCTACAGACCAAAAGAATAGGATTGAGAGTCCAGAAATAAATCCACACATCAATTGCCAATTGGTTTTCAACAATGGTGTCATGATCATTCAAATGGGGAGAGAACAGTATCTTCAACAAATGGTGCTGGAACTGCATATCCACATGTGAAATAATTAAGCTGGACCCTTTATCTCATACTACATACAAAAATTAAGTCAAAATGAACTACTAACTTAAATATAAGAGCTAAAACCGTACAACTTCTTAGAAGAAAAATTAGGTTATGGTAAATCTTCATTATCTTAGATGTCAGCATGGATTCCTAGATAGGACACCAAAAATACAAGCAACAAAAGAAAAAAACAGATAAACTGGACTTCATCAAAATTAAAACGTTTTGGGCATCAAAGTACATTATCCATAAAATGAAGAAAACACAGGCTTCCAGAAAAGAAAAAGTGAAAAGACGACCTACAGAATGGAAGAAAATACCTGCAAATCATATATCTGATAAGAGTCTAGTATCCAGATTATACAAAGAACCCTCACAGCTCAACAACAAAAAGACAAACAACCCAATATAGAAACTGGCAAAGAACTTGGGTATTTCTCTAAAGAAAATACACAAATGGCCAAAAAGCACATGAAAGATGTCCAACAACAACATTAATCATTAACAAAATGCGAATCAAACTCACAATGAAATACCACTTCACACCTACTAGGATGGCTATAATTTTTAAAAAGGGAAAACAGTAAGTATTACCAAGGATGTGGAGCAAACAGCATGCTCACACATTGCTAGTGGGAATGGAAAATGATTCAGCTGCTGTGGAAACAGTGTGGCAGTTCCTCAAAAAGTTAAACCCGGAATTGTCACATGATCCAATAATTGTACTCTTAGGTATGTATATACCCCCAAAGAATGGAAAGCAGGTATTCAAACAAATGTTTGTACATAAATATTCATAGGAGCACCATTCCCAATAGCCAAAAGGTAGAAATAACCCAAATGTCCATCAATGGATGAACAGATAAACAAGTTACGGTATACACATACTATGGACTATTTATTATTCAGCCATTAAAAGGATATGAAGTACTGATACCTGTTATAATGTGGACGAATCTGGAAAACACTATGCTAACTGAAAGAGGCCAGACACAAAAGGTCACATATTATATGATTCCATCCAAATGAAATACCCAGAGTAGGTAAATCTAGAGAGACAAACAAGCAGACTGGCAGCTGCCAGTGGGAGGGAGAGGAGTGGATGGAGAGTAATTATTGACTAGATACTGGTTTTTATTTTAGGGTAATAAAAAGGTTTTGGAACTAGACAGAGGTGGTGGTTGCACAACACTGTGGATGTACTAAATGCCACTGAATTGTTCATTTCAATGTTCATTTTTATGTGGTATGAATTTCACCTCAGTTAAAAAAAAAAATTGGGGAAAACCAAAACCAAAAACCAAAAAACCAAAAATGGAGTAAGCTAAAAGTCTGGTCTCTATCAGAGATTACAAACTATTGTCCAGAGATGAAGTTGCCCTGCAGATATTTTTTTGCTTTACATGGTGTTTAAACAGTTACCAGTATTTTTAAAACTAGGTGACTTCTCAAAACATCGGGATTTCTGGCCATTCTTGGAAATACTTCTGTAGGATAAAAACTGGCTATTATCAAGCAGTAGTTGCCCCCTGAGACGGTATTGCTTTCCCATTTACTACAGTCTCTTCCACATTCTATGGTCTTCCTGATACCAAGGCCAAACTTAAATTTTGTCATGCTTGCCTCACTACTTTAAACAGAAACTAAGAATAAAAGTGGGATATCTCTTATACTCATGCTCCCACTGAAAATTGAAATATAAAAGTCCATGTGTTTACTTCCAGCCTGCTTTACTCATTTGTATTTACTGCTTCACACTCGTGACCATTTGAATTTAGAAATCCGGTTCTTTCTGGTTACAAAGACAGAAATCAAACAGTCCGAACAAGATTAGAATTAGGTTAACCATTTACACCCTGAATTCCAAATTCACCTTCTGAGACTTGGCTGCACGAATAATCGAAGTTAGTCCCTTGCAAATAAATACATGTCCAAATAGTTTCACCAATCGAGGTTGAATAAATTTGGATTGAAGGCAAAGCAAAATCCATCTCTGGTCACTAGGACCTCTTTTCCCTGCTAGAGCACCAGTGTTAAAATGGAAGGTGAAGAGTTACCAGCTCACGTTTACTAAGAGGGAAGAATGGAAGTTGAGGAGAATACATTGGATAATATTCTCATCTTGGAAGCACTGTTTAGATCCTGTTTAGAGGATCTTGTGTAGGTTCCTATCCAAGACACACAGGGAACCCAGCACTTTTTTCTCAGTAGCTTAGCCTTGGGGACATACACAGAGGTCTTTGTTGCAGGGGTGGGTGTGGTGGATTAAGAAATGAACATAATTCCTGAGAACTAACTGCATCAGGCGCAGTCTAATGGCCTTTAAAGTAAATGCTTTAGCTCGTTCCATCATTAACAGGTGTTTAGCCCCATTTTGTAGAGTGCTAGAGAGGGCAGGGACATAAAAGTCAGCGGTTTGGGGGCTGTAAGTCTGTCTGGTTCCATCTACTTTTCTGCCTAGAACATGTTTCCAGCCTCAAAGCTCCTCAAACTCCAGCACTCATTTTCTCAGAGTCGCAGTGTAATGTGGCTTCTAATGAGGGTAAGACAGGGAGCTCTTATCTGGCCTGAAGGAAGTTGGCAATCCCTGACAGGGGAAGAAGTGAGGCACTATTGTTGTAACTGACACTCCCTTCTTCCTTTTCTACGCCAAGGTGGGAGGCCTTTGAAACTATACAACTTGCCATGCTTCCTCCCCTGGAGGCACAGCCTCCATACCTGTTCGAAATGCACTACAGATTGAGCTCTGTGAGGGTATAGGCTTTCATTTATCCACCCGTGTATTTAGGCATCACACTCGGCATAGCAACTGGCACATAATCAACGTATTTTTACTAAATGAATGTTATCACCCTAAAAGAAACAGAAGAAAGCAGAAAGGAACCCATCTAGCCCTGTCACATAGAGAATGCTGGACGCAGGTTCTGGTAACTCTGTGAGCAGACTCTGAGTAGTACTTCTGTGGCTACATATTTACATTGCTTTACTCTTTAGCCCATCTCTGAGATCCCCTAATGGCTATAAATGTGATACTGGAAATGAAACACAGAAGAGAAAAGAAGGATAGCAGAAAGATCTAAAGTAAGGAAATTCTGAGAATGGAGTCCAGTCTAAAGAGCACCCCTGCTGACTGAGCTTGCTAACCTGCAAGCCCGTTATGGCAGGTGGTCTGCTAAACTAAAATAGCAACGGCTGATTCCTCTATTAGATGAACAAAAAGAGAGACCATGGAATTTACTGCTTAGAAAAGCTTGTTAAAGATTTCCTGAAAACCTTTTTACAGCATTAAAATTAAAATTAAAAACTCTATTAACATATAAGTCCAAAACATGAAAAGATATTCAACATCTAACATGAAAAAAAGCAAGTTACAAAATACAGATTGTTTTTTTGCTTTAAAAATGTATTATAGAAAATATGGAGGAAGATAATCTGAACTGTTCATACTGTTCAAGAGTCAGGAGTTAGAATTATGGGGAAGTTTACTCTTTCCACACATTACGGGGTGGATGCACTTTGTACATTATATAGTTCTATAATGTTAGAATTTTCTTTCATAATTAATATGTATTATCTTAGATGTGATCAGAAAAAATAAGAAATGCAAAAATAAAAGGACCTGAAAAAAAAAATGTCTCCTAAAAGTATCTATATCGAAAGAGAGGCCAAAGAAAAATACTATTTAGTCATCTAAAGGAGTGCTTTGAAACCACCTTCTTTGGAACTCTAAGGCCCCTCACGTTCTTTGAGAGCCAGCACAGGGCACGAGGGGAGATGATCTCCAGACATGCCCCTACGCAAACTTCTCAGCTTCAGTATTTTACTTTTATGTTTTAATAATGAAGTTCTGCCGATAATGCGTTTAAAAGCTCATCATCTAACACGGTGTGTCTAAAAAGGTGTAACTATTTCTGAAATGTTCCTCAAAGCACTTTCTGGGGTCTGAGTAAGCTTTGCAGGAAAACAGATGTGTTTTCCCTTGTGTTTTCTGAGCACAAGATTTTAATACCTAGCTTTTTAGTGGAAGGTCTGCTGCATTTATGAGCTGTCTGGATAGAAAGCCGGGTGCTCTATGCATAAGGATCCTCTGTTCAAGAAGGCCAAGGCAGCAGGAAGCCTCTCATACCCCACCATCTGGCCAGCCTCTCTGAATCATGGTCAGCCATCCAGAAGCAGAAGATTCAGGATCACTAGAGACTATTTTCAGATGAATGAGAACTCAAGCCTGAGCAATTAGAAATAGGTCAATGACTTTTTAAAGCAACTTTCTTAAAAGACGATGCTTTTCTTTGCAAAATTCTTTTCTCATCACTGGTCTTTCTTTAAATAGAATATGGTAACTGCCTATAAATCCTTTCTCTTGTTTTTAGAAGTCTTCTGTTACAGAACTCGTAAGTATTTTTGGAGGTTACTTGTATTTCTCTAGCCTTGAATTCTTAAGAGAAAATCTGACTTTAGAAATATAAACGAGAGGCTTCAACATCTGAGCTAAAATAAAATGTCTGTAGTCTCTAGAGTTAACAAATGCTTTTTAGAAATTTTAATTTTTTCATTTGGCTCCTCATTATCTGTAATAACCAGGGGAAATCTTTCAAATGAAATCCTTTCCCTTGTTTTGTTTACTCTTCCTGACTTTCACAGCCGTATCTTCATCTGGATTCTTATTGGGCCGAAACTAATAAGGCATTTTCTGTGCATTATATCTCTGTGCTTCCTGACTGAGACCAGCAGAACCCATCTGTGAATTTCTGCTTCGGAACCAGCAGGGGGAGCTCACTCACACGGGAATCTGAATCCCTCTGCGCAGGGATGGTGGGAAAAACAACCCAACTTTCTTCAGTAAGACTGGCCCTTTTGCATTATGGATAAACCATCACATGATAAGCAACAGGTTACGGACAATGGTGCTGAGATAAAGAGAAGAGTTCTTGAGAGAATGTATTTAGAGACAGCCCGGCCTCAATGGCAAGGCCACTGTCCCCAAGCAGATGCACGCTCTGCCTGTACCTGTTTTTCAAGGCTTGGCTTGCTAAGCTGTACAGTCTGAGGTCCAGCGAGTCTGGTCCCTGGAGTAGCTATCACAATGCTGGTGAGCTGGGCCATAGGGAACGTTTTGGCTATGGTTGCAGTCTGCCCATTGACGACACGGACGGGATGGATGGAATTCTGGGAGGTAGGAAGGGTCGTGGGGGTGAACTTGGTCAGCATGACAGGCCTCTGGATAAGTTGAGGAGCTGCAAGCATGGGAGGAGGTGCTGGGGCAATAGGAATGTTATTCTGGGCCACAGGCTTGGGTCGAACCTATGGGGAAAGAGAGAACAATTACTGTATTACTTCAAGAAATTTCATAAGCCTTGTAAGTCTAAAACATTGCCAGGTCTTTTATACTATATATGTGAAATGGTATTGAGTACCAATATTTATTAATATTCATTTTGGTGTTATTAGTCCTATACATATCAGGATATATAATCTTATAGAAGACTCATCAGCTCTTAATGGTGTCCAAACGCTACCCTACAACATGGTTCTTCTGGATCCAAACCTTAGCTCCTTCTCCCATACCATGCTGCTTCCTCAGGTTGAGATCAAATGCCTAATCCAGAGACTGGTCTCACCCAGAACTTGTGCCCAGTATGGTAATAATGCGGCCATCGATCTTAATTCACATTCTAAATTTCTTCATGTCCGTGAATTCACTTCAGCCCAGCTCCTTGCTCTCTAACTCCCTGTTCTCGGCCACTCCCTCTCTAAGTCACATTTGTGGACTTCCTCTTCCTCTGCCCAATCCTAAACATTAAGTGTTTCTCAGAGTTTTGTTCTGGAACCTCTTTTTTCCCCAATCTTCTCACTCTTCCTGGGGTTTTTCACCCATCCCATGGCTTCAATTACCATCTATGTACTGAAGACGTCCATCCACACTTGCATCTCAGGACCAGACATTTCCGAATATACTCAACTTCCTGTCATGTATCTCTACTTGGAAATCTCGTAAGAAATTAAAAATCAGCATGTCTAGGGGTACCTGGCTGGCTCAGTCAGTGGAGCATGAGACTCTTGATCTCAGGGTTGTTAAGTCCTAGCCCCATCCATGTTGGGTGTAGAGATTACTTAAAAATAAAATCTTTCAAAACAACATCAACAACAAAATCAACATGTCTAAAACTCACCTGTTTGTTCCTCTAACCCTCTCTTCCTCCTATTACCATCACCTTGGTAAATGGCTTTCTTGCTAAATAAATACACTTCAGAACCATTCTTGATGCTTCCTACTTCACCTCTACTTCCTAAATCCTTCTCAATTATGGCTACTTCCTAGGTCCTTACTGCCACTTATGTTTGGCTTACTGAAACGGTAACAAAAATTACAATGAAAAACACGAGGTCAGCCTTGCTTGGGTTCAAATCCTGGTTCCTCCCACTTACTAGCCAGGTAGCCTCAGTAACATACCTGACTTAAGCCAGCATTTTTCAAATTTTCTATACAGTGACCCTATGGGCAAAATCCTTTCCCCCAATGCATGAAATTTTGACCTTCAGTTAACGCTCCAGCTCTGTTCCCCTGGGAACCTGATTAAGGGTAAGAATGTCAACTATGTTACCAGGCAACATCGCTTACGGTAAAAATGATCCCTCACTGCTAAACTGAATCCGAACTGAATCTGAACAGGGAGCATTATAAATACTTGATGGGATGCTCTGCTTTGGGCTTCATGCAGTGGGGTGACTCTTGTAACCGGGCATGTCCACTGGGAGGACCCTGAAAGCCATGCCTACAGAGTTGTTACAAGACGCACTGGCTCTTGTGAAGCATAAGACTATTGTGCCAGGCTGACTCTACCACGGTCTTCTTCAGGATCTCATGTCCCCGCATCTCAGCAATCACTAGACGGCTGCAGAGACTGCTATACGGGCTGAAGCAAGATATCTTGATGCTGTCCTGCTGGTAAGCTCTGGTTTTTGTCTCACATCGTTCCAAGTACACTGGTACCAAGTATGGGCCTGGACAGTCTTGTGAGTCTGAATATTTAGCTGAACTTAAGATGCCCCGGTGGTGTGGGGCGCCTCGGTGGCTCAGTCAGTTGAGTGTCGGGCTCCTGATTTCTCCTCAGGCCACGATTTTGCGGTCGGTGGGTTTGGGCCCCGCGTCGGGCTCCGCGCTGACAACGTAGAGCCTGCTTGGGATTCTCTGCCTCCCTCTCTCCGCCCCTCCCCTGCGTGTGCATGCTCTCTCTCTCAAAATAAATAAACTTTAAAGAAAAGAAAAAAAGAAGAGCCGGTGGTGGCTGCTGCAGACACACAGTAGGGAATACATTTCACACTGTAACCAGCACACACATATAGACATATGTCTGTATCTCTACAAAACAAAAACTTCACAAAACATTACATGTGTGCTAGGTACTCTACCATTTCACATTGTTTTGCTGATTTTATTTAAAAACTCTGGTTACAACACATTATACTGATTTCACACAGCCTACTAATGGGTCATGACCCACCGTCTGGAAAACATGGGCTAAGCCCTACGTTCCTTGTCTAAAAAAAAAAAGTAATACCTAACTTTCACAAGGCTATTGTGAAGATTAAAATAGATAACCCATAAAAAGTGCCCAACACAGTAGGTGGCACATAGCGGGAGTCTCTAAACATTAGCTGCTATTATTGTTGATGATGTCCTAACTATACCTCCTGCCCACAGTCTTGATCATCTTCAATCCATTCTCCACACAGTGGCAAGAGGGAATTTTCTAAAACAAAGATCTGATCATTTCAAGCATTTGTTTAACAATGCTTTCATGGATCCCCATTGCTCCTGGGTTTGTCCCAGGGCCTTTTGCCCAAACTCCTACACAGCCTAGAAGGCCACAAGATCTGGCACAATGGACCTCTCCAGCTTCACCTCTTGCCTTAGCCTGAGTCAGCCACATGGCCCACTATGCCTAGCCACACCAAATCTCCTTTGGTTCCTTAAGCTTACATGTATCTCTCCATCCTGGATTTGCATATATGCTCTACCCTCTGCCTGGGACATTTTTGTTCTTCCCCCAAAATTTGGACAGGCTAACTTTACTAGGATTTTAAGTCTTAGACTGAACGCCAACTCTTCCATGAAACTTTCTATAAAACTTAAGAATGAGTTGGGTGTCCCTCCCACATGTGGTCAGACTAAACTGTACTTCCCACAGTGGACACTGTAATTGTCTGAACACATGTCTGAAGCTCTCTGAGGACAGAGAACAGTCTATCTTGAAAACTGGCATATCCACAGTGCTTAGTGCCTTTTTTGATATGCAAGGTATTTATTAAGGATCTACCTGATAAATGACTGAAATCACCTTCTCTCACATTAGCAATGCCCATCCCTACCACACAGGCAATTCAGAAATCACTTATGGCCACTGAACACAAATTTCTTTTCTCTTCTCTCTTTGCCTGCCACATGGGGCCTCAGATGGGAACTCCTAGCCTTTCTACCTGGCAAGTCAAGTCCCCTCAAAACCCAGACTGGGGCAATCCTGACACTCTGTAATGAGAATGGTGAGTTCAGTCCGATTATCAGGAGAATATGGGCAAGCAGAGCTGCTTGAGCCCAGGTAGAAAGTTCCCTGTGTAGACCCCTAGTCTAAACCTCTATAGGCAAGGCTTTGTGTTTAAGTATGATGCTTAATGCCATCACCTATCACAGTAAAACTAAATGGTTTCTACGAGTTAGTTTGGCTATTGTTTCCTTCCCTACTCTCTTTGGCATCTAGGAAAAAAAAAAAGTAGTAATTATATTCCTTCCCCACTGGTAGGCAGGTTTGGTTAAATTTCCAGTAAGTTAACACTGTAAGGTTTATAATGGTGCTATCTTAAATTTTCCTTTTCTTCTCATCCCTCTGCTACTGCCTTTGGTCACTGCCTAGAAACCCTGATGATAAAATACGCCTCTTCATGGTACAGAAATCAGCAGGTAGAATCTTCAGCCAAGTCAGATCTGAACACAGCTGAGCTGATAAGCACACTTCAGGCTGCTTAGAAAGGGCCCATGAGGACTTTTGTCTTGGCTAACCCATCATTGGGCCTGTCACTAATTTACTCACCTGTGGAAGAAAGTTTGGACGTGGAGTGAGTCGAGGAGGGGGGATAAACTGTGGTACTTTGATGGGCTGAGGAGGTGTTGCCTGAACCTGCTAAAAAATGGGAAACATAAATAAACCAGAGGACAATAATTGTTCAATATCAAAGCTTAGGCGTTCTTCAAGTAATTTTAGCATCGCTATTATCTGGGTCAGATAATCCTTTCTAAAAGTTTTCATTGTAGAATTACCCATCTGAATTGACTCTGCCTTGAGAAAAGTGTCTTACTCTCTCACCTGCACGCTCCAGCCTACAAAATGAACCAACCGCATTTCATTTTCCTTACCTGCCTCATGTAAAACACAGCAGGCTCAGCAATCTTAGACAATTTCCTTTGACATTCAAGAACTCTTGCATGTACGTATTATAAAAATCAAGACTGGATCCAAAGTAAAATCAAACTTGCTGCCTGGCCAAATGGGCTTCTTCCTAATAGAAGAGCTTTATCTAGTGGTGAATAGCTTTGTTCCTGTAGAGAACTCTCTAACTCTCAGCATTTGGCTGAGATAGCTGGTTGCTTCTCTCAAGATTCCTGGTAAGTGCTGAAGCGTCACTTCACTGCTATCTAGTTTCACTCGTCACTGGTCATCATTCAAAAACCACCAAGAGCTCTTAGCTGGCATTTTAAGAAAGGACTTTTCCAAACCACCATTTGGTTCTATTTACCCCAAGCTTCAGAGAGGATCCGTTTTTAAATGGTTTTACCCTAGACTCTCATCAACAATTTTGGTTCAAGTACTTTTTCTTCAAGGGATCTTTTTTCTGATGGACCTGGGACACGGACATAGTTAATTTTTGGATTTCTCGAATATTTTGTAAAGCACCTCAGCTTGCTCTGGGACTTCCTGGGTGCAGCCCATTTCAACTAAACTAAATTTGAGCTAAAGGAATTCAGCAGGGATTGAGTTTTCCCCAAATCGGTAATACAGAACCAGAGAGTGTAAGCATTCGAGTATCACAGGAAGGTTTGCGAACAGGATGGAGAGAGATACATGAAACAGTGTGGCATGCTGCTATGAAGGACATTCCCCCACAAGCCAGGTCATAACTTTGACCTCAGGTAACGCACTGCATGCGTTTTGGTCCTTGGTGTCAAGGACACTTCTACAGCTGTTTGAGCATCCGGCAGGAATGCCATACTCCCTTGTCAGCCCCAAAGGCAAAACTTGGTATGGTTGAATGACGGAGACTAAAAAAATCCAGCAGGGGCATAAAATGGATATACTCTACAAATGCATATCCTGAACCCTCTCATGTGGACACACATGAGTAGCAGCTGCTGGCTTACCAGAGTGACTGTGTTTTTTGCCACAATTTGGACAGCCTCTGCCCCAGGCCCAGTGACCTTACTAGACGTCTGGAGGTTGACCGGTGTGGTCTGCACATCAGTGCTGAGCACAGCCTTCTGACTGTTGATGGCGGTCACCATAGCAATGGTAGGTCTCTGGCCCACAACAGAGGCAGGCATGGTCGCAGTTGCTGCTTTCAAGACGAGAGGTAGTGTCTTTGTGGTAATCATAGAAGCTGTAGTTACAGTCTTCTAGGAGACATGGAGAACAGATATTAGGACACTGAAGTGTGACCCCGCTAAACAATATGCTGCTAATCCCCAGAAGAAAACAATGCAACGATTCTCATGATCAAGTTTCTCACTAGAACATTTCTTATGGGTACGCACAGCACACTTCTGACTATAGGGAAGGATAATCTCTAGTTTGTGCCAGGGTTTTCAAAGTTAGCTTCCAGTTCATAGTAATAACTACAGACAGATATGGGCACAGGATTTTCAACAATGAATGGGGTGGGTTTACAGATAAAGAATATGAGTATACCTATTTAGTCTGGTTTTTTATTCTTTTCTTGCTCTCAATTAATTTAAACTCTGTAGAAGTTGCAAATCAATGAGGTACACACCATCTCTATCTTTAATTGCTACAACCTCATCAATATGAAGAAAGCCATCATATAATTCTGGTTATCTGCCTCCTGTGACACAAAAGCTGGGATGAAAGGACAGTGTCTTTTCATTCGAGTGTCACCCTAGAGAGGAGGAAGGGAAACTCGCGTGAGGATTTGCACAATTGTTGCCTCAGAGGCAGTAAATCCCAAACTCTAGATAGTAAAACCTATTGACCGACTAGTTTTGTAAACACCGGCTCTCGATATCAAAGGGATGTGAGTCACTAACTACCATTTCTTCTCCGGAGGACTGCTGCAGAAGCGATCAAAGATCCAGTGAGATATGACAAGGTGGAAACAAACACCTGCGTTTCAAAAAGGCTTATAGATCAGAGGATGAACAGAGGTGGCGGGGCTGACTGATGCTCCCCGAAGTGCCACTGTGGCTCTGTAGCCGCAGTTTCCAGACTTCTGACTAGAGTAATTAAAGAGGCCAGCTATGAAACAAGAAAACGCAAACAACCTTGCTACGTGGCACACACGCCCCTCTCGCGCCGCTACTCACTCCAGATCCAAACGTTTCAGGGACGTGAAAGTTTATCTGGTCCAATATGCTCGTGCTGATTTTGACACGACTCCACCTTTTTCTTCTTATTCTACACTTGCACTGTCCAGTTTGGTAGCTACCGGCCACACATGGCTATTTAAATTCAAATTAAAACAGAATAAAATTAAAACATCAGTTCCTCAGTCACACTGTCTACATTTCAAGTGTTCAAGAGCCACTTGTGGTTAGTGGCTACCAAAGTGGACAGTGAAGATTTCTAACACCGCGGAAAGTTCTACTGGACAGCACTGCTCCAGCCCAGTGAAAAGGACCCCGCTGGCCCCGAAAGAGATCTGGACGAATCCCCTTGTGCATTTCTGTTTCAGTGGCGGTGTCAGAACTTGTGTATTAACTTGTTTTTTTCTAGGTAATGATTTCTAAGTTCTGCCGTAAACACACACGTACGTTATCTTTCAACCTCTTTATTTTCTTTCAATGAAAACAATTAATGACCTCGCCTCATCTAACCCATCGTACAGCCTATGAGCAATCCTTATTAATGCTTGTAATTAAAATCACCCAAATCTTTGTTTCCTCTTCTCTAGTCAACAACACAGGCGCATCTCATTGTCCTTGCCACCGCCTCCTCAAAGGTGAAATGGGAGTAAGAGGGGAATGCTGATATTTATCCTGGGAAGTAGTGGGTCATCTGCTATCTATCCAGGATAAAAACCAAACCAAAGCTAAATGCTACATGTCATTAGAAATATCACGGAGGGGTGCCTGGGTGGCTCAGTTGGCTGGGTGTCAGATTTCAGCTCAGGTCATGATCTCGTGGTTCGTGAGTTCAAGCCCCGCGTCAGGCTCTGTGCCGAGAGCTCACAGCCTGGAGCCTGCTGTGGATTCCGTGTCTCCCTCTCTCTCTGCGCCTCCTCTGCTCATTCTCTGTCTCTCCCTCTCTCTCAAAAATAAGTAAACATTAAAATATTTTTTTAAAAAAGAAGTATTACGGGAGTGTAGCAGGAAGGACTGACTTTACATTGCCAGCTATTTATAATAAGTGTTTTTATTTTTTATTTTCATTTTTTTTATTAAACAAAATTTTTTTTTAACGTTTATTTATTTTTGAGACAGAGAGAGACAGAGCATAACCCGGTGTGATATCAGCCCTATCTTTCAGTTTAAGACATTAAAACACAAAGAACTTTTCAAGTGGTAAGCAAGTCACACAGATGGCATTCCATCTTGTTCCCAGCACAGGTTATGGAAGTAAAAGCTCTAATCAGCAGAACTCACTGACATGGGTTTTAAAAAAATGGTGGTGCATACTGTCGCTGCTTTGAAAGAGGTCATGTAATTTTGTTTGAGGCGTCCTTGGTTCACGTAAATTATCACCAATATTTTGAATAATCCTAAAGTGATTATGCTAAAAAACGGAGTAAAACCTCAAACTCACCTGAATTATAATACTTACCATTAACCGCAACACTTAAAAAACCCTGAAAGCTAACAAATTTGTTTGTTCGCATCTTAGGTTAGCATTTTATTCTAGTTTATATTTATTTGTAGCCAATTTCACAACATGTATTCTAGCATCTACATAATCCTCTGTATACACAGGCACAAGACCTGGTGCTATAGTCACCAATGAAAACTTTCTGAAAAATGTATTTATGGGGCGCGCCTAGGTGGCTCAGTCGGTTAAACGTCTTACTCTTGATTTCGGCTCAGGTCTTGATCTCACAGCCCCTGAGTTCGAGCCCCGCATCGGGCTCTACGCTGGCAGTGCAAGGCCTGCTTGGGATTCTCTCTCTCCCTCCACCCCTCTGTCTCTCTCTCTCTCAAAATAAATAAATAAACGTAAAAAAAATAAAAATATATTCACTAGTTATTGACACCAGGTATTAACACAGGTATTGCTTAAATCTCTACCCCTGTTCTGGTGCTTACTGTATTCTAAGTACCTGGAAATATAAACACAACTCTTGGGAGTGTTAGAGTTTAGATGACAAAGAGAATCCAGAATTTTGAAATCCAAACCTAGCGAAAACCTCTGACCTTTTTGGCAAGAAGAAGAGAAGTCACAGAGAGGAAAGGTGTCCAACAACAAATAAA
The DNA here is from genome assembly GCF_022837055.1 of Prionailurus viverrinus. NCBI lineage: Eukaryota > Metazoa > Chordata > Mammalia > Carnivora > Felidae > Prionailurus > Prionailurus viverrinus. The sequence goes on from NC_062570.1 coordinate 98,470,476, forward strand.
ATTATTTTTCTGGAAGCTGTGGTTAGTGTCTGGCTGGCTGATGCCACCCAATTGTGATCAGCTTCAAGATAAGATAGCAGTTTCCACACGGTTTCATGAAGAGGTTACTTTTGACAAAACCCAAAGTGCACCAACTAGAAGTTAATGCCGAAATACAGGCCAAGAAGCACTAGAAGCAAAATCCTTTTTATTTTATTTTATTTTTTTACCAAGTTATTATTGTTGTTTACCTGCAGAACATGAGGTACTGACTTAAAACAGACAGGCTCTAATGAACAAATGAGAAGTTAGAGGGATTATTACTATGGGCTCTAATAAACTTCCATACCTATTTTAGACTCTTTTCGTTTAATTCTGAGTGGAAGGTAACTGTTGCACACTCAGACGACTGCAAATAGAACCACCCCAACCCCCTTTTTGTCCCTAAGGGTTTATTTTCTATTTGGTTTTTTTAACTGCATGCTTCTTTCCATTTGTATTACATCGTTAAAAATGACAGGGTTGTGAGAAGTTGAATAGAAGTTGAAGGGTATACCTGCATTCAACTCTTCCTATTTTTTTTTCTATTTTCCTTCTTTTTTTTTTTTTCTATAGATTGAAAAAATGTCAAAATCTACATACAAGGATGAGCTTGAGTTAACTGAGTAAAGGGAGCTGGTCCCCCCACTCCCCATGCCTTGGTCCATGCTAGAATAAAAAACTTTCTCTTCCTAGCATGTCCTCTTTGTCTGCCTTAATTGCTACTTAATAGCCATTCCTTTCTGAACCTAGATATTTAGTATAGGGCATATGCAACCTCCCATTCATTTGTCCTCGAGTTCACGAACCTTTAATGACTCCCTATGACTGCCCCAAACCCCAAAGGTTCTGTCTGCATTAGAAGGCTTCTACAAGCTAGCCTCTTTCTCCCTTTCTCTCCCAGAGTCCATGCTGCAGCCACATCAGCCTCCTTGCTGTTCTTCGGGCACGCATTTACTGTTGTGACTCCATGCTTTTGTCCGCACTGTTCTCTACATCTGTGATGCTCTCCCCCTCTGCTCCCTCACTGAAATTGCATTCATCTGTCCACATCGTGCTCAAATGCCACCTCATTTATGAAGCATCTCTGATCCGTCTAGTTAAAATTACTCTGTCCTGTGGTCTTTTCACAGATCCTCACTGGTACTTTCATTTTATTCTTCTTTGTTAGTGGTTTACATTTTCCTCTCCTCTAAACTTTCAAAATTCTCGAAGACAGAGATTCTGTCTTATTTGTGAATCTACCTTCTACATTGCCTAGTACGGTGTTTGCATATAATAGAGACCCAGTAAACATTTACAGAATGAATGAAAATGATGGTAATAGACTAGATTCTAGGCAGGGACCAGGACCACCAGAATCTAGCACACGGAGATCATCCAACAAATATTGGCGGTTTACTGTAAAGACAGAAACCAAAAACTTGAGGGTCTTTTGGCTTTTAACGTTAAAGGTCTGCATTTAACAAAACAATAATATAAAACAAGCTTAGCTAAATCTATTAAATATATCAGGTGGGCTACCAGGTGGAGAGATGCCATACAACAGTTCTGAGGATAGCCCCTGGCCCCCTTACCGTCACTCACCATCCCAAAGCAGCACAGAACTGAGATTACTAGGGAAGGGAACAGCTATCGGAAGTATTCCATAAGTATTTCCTCTGATTTGTAGGACAGGGAATGTTACTTGAACAGAAAGTTCCCGGCTTAAGAGAGAAAACTCCCACATACTAGGAAACAATGAATTCTACCACACTCCTTCCATGTAAACACTTTCTGATCAAACTGTATTTTTCCAAGAGAACAAACTAATCAACTCCAACAAAAGTAATCTGATAAGCAGTCCTTCGGAAGAAATACAAATCCTGGCCAGGGGGTTTTAAAAGCGGGTCTGAATGCCTCATTTTCAAATAGCCTTGAAGTGGAGATGATGGTAAAATTTATACTCTAGCTATCTGATTTACAAAGGAATTACTCTTTTTCTTACTTTGGCATTTTCTATAACATTGGCATTTCTTTTTTTGGTATTATAGGTCAGTACAGAAGAGCAATGGATGGACAGACATTTTCCACCGGAACATCTGGGTTCAAATCTTGGCTCTACCACATACACCACCTCTATGACTTTCGGTAATTACTTAATCTCTCTATGCCTTGGTTTTCTTTTCTAAAAAATATCATCATCATCATCATCATCATAATAATAATAATAATAGCCTTTTTAGGGTTCAGGTAAGGACTGTGTATGTTATTTACGTAAAGCACTCAGGAGAGTGGCAGTAAATAGCAACCTCCACTAAATGTTACTTCTCTTTAATAATCTTTAGTATGTTTAGAAGTAATGTACTCTTCACTTGCAAAATGTTACAGATGAACCAGGCCAATGTCCGTACACAGTGAATAACCGGGTAAACTATAATCTTTTTCTCCACATATAAAGATATAGTGAAGACTTGATACTGGTGGGTGAGAGGTACTCATGCTTAGGCTTCAGAACATCCCAATGTCCTCGAAATCACGTGCAAAAATGAGTGTATTAGGTGTGAATGTGTATCATTCTGGAGAGAGGACCCACAGCTTTCAACGAAGTCTTAAAGGGGTCATGACCCCTACGAAGCAGGAGCCACTGCTCGACCATCCCACTTTAAAAGGTATGCCCACATTACACGTAGGTGTGTGGAGATCAAGCCTGAGTAGTGTTCTTAACCGGAACATCGTTCGCAAATAGGTCCCTTTTGTGTATCTTGATTGCCTTTCTATCCTTACAGGCTAGTTTAAATGGCCTTTTCAGTACAAACATCTGCAGGGCTGAACCAAGTTAGAATGTGAGTAAGCCTCCAGTTCTTAGTTCTAGTTTAGACCTATAGCATCCATTTCCTTCAGATTCATATGCTCATTTTGTTTCTCTGAATAATGGCAATGTATCACCCTTCTTCTGAATGTCTTTCTACCTGATTCCAAAGGCGCCGCTCCTGGAATTCCCACATCTCACTGCTAAGAATTCCAGAAAAACCATTCCAGAAGAGGCAGAGTCACACGGACTTTTAGAACAAGTGCAAAAAAAAAAAAAAAAATACTTCCAGAAATTCAAAGTAAGACCGTAGTTCTGTTTTAATTCAGAAAAGTGGTTTTCCTTTGCCACTGACTACGCTCCCCCTCTTCTTTAGGCAGGTGGGCAATCAGGTGACTCCTGCGCCTTAGTAACACCATTCCCTTTCGCCAATGAACTTCAAGTGATTTTGGCCCCGGTTCATAGTATAAAAAAAAGTAACCAAAGCAACTTCTGTCTAGTCCTAGTGGGGCTCAGAGTTGTCTTACACAGACCCCAGCTCTACATGACCAAGAGGAAATGAGCCCGCCACAGGAAGCCCGCGGTACCCCACCCACACTTTTACCTGTGAAGCGGTCAGGTTGGGAGAGGGTGCAGCTGACTGGGCGTGGTGGTGGTGGTACTGCTGTTGTTGCTGTAGCTGCTGCAGTGGTTGCTGCTGTGCTGTTTGTAGTTTGTTTTCCGATTGTGGCAATGGCTGTATTTGGAACTTGTCTGGTTGTTCTTGCTTTACTATCAGGTTCTTCCGTAGCTGTTCAACTACTCTTTTCTACCCAACGAAGACAAAAAGAAACAATATCTATCAGGATACTGTCCTATCAGCCCTAAAAACGTGCAGCAACTATACGCCTCTGACGTCTTTCTGTAACCAGCTTAATCTAGAACTTGTTACATCTAAAATTCACAGAGTCGACATACGAGGAACTGATGGCATGAGAAAACAGTTTACGTATGGAGGGAAACTGAGCCACGCGGATGAGAAGGAAAGATAATGGAGATCACAGAGCAGAGCTCAGATTCCTTGGCTGTTATTACCTTGGCATGCTAGTCTGGAAAGGCAATACAGCACAGCACTGAAGACATGACTCTGGAGATACAAATTTGCTTTTGCAAGTTTTGCTACTTACCAGTTCTATGTTCGTCAAGTTACTTAACCTATCTGTGTCTCAATTTCCTGTTCCGTAAAATGTGGTGATAAACAATATCCGTAGGGTTCTTATGAGTACCAAACAAGCTGCTGGGTGTAAAGTACTCACAACTGTGACTGGTACATTGTTGGTCATTTTACTTTTTATATCTGATAAAACAGACACCGGCCATACTCATTTCCGTTATTCAAACAGACAGCATGTTTCTATCTCAGTTTCAAACATTAAGCAGACTTTTAAACAGAAGAAACTTGATCCTGGAAATATGCAACACGAACAACAGTCATTCTAAATTACTTAAATGTGTAATGCGTGAGCAGGACCTCTTTGCTGGGATAGGATCTGTGAAAACACACGTTTGTTTAGGCAGAGGAGCAATTTACTTACATGGGATGAAAAACTTAAACCTAAGGTTTTTTTTGAATTTTCTAGACCCTGTTCCAACCCCAGAAAAATGCGTATTTGGATACTTTCATTACTCTAATATATTTCAACAGAACGTAGGCTCCATGAAGCAAGGGCATTTTGTTCACAACTATACTCTGGGCTAGGATTATGCGGCTAAGTAAATGTCTCTTCACAGGATGTATAAAGTGACGGGACCAGAGACCAGCAAATGACTCCGAGAACATGTAATATAAAACCAAAACCAAAACCAAAACACAACCGTTTGGGGCCAGACTTGGACTGCTTCTCTTGCCCTAATGGCTGGAAGGAGGTATAAACAGCACTCCTCACACGGTCAAGTGAGCTCACCAGCTGAGATTTGCTATTTCTGATCAAAGAGACTGCCATTTTCTAATACAGATTATGAAAGGAGAAAAATAAGCAAGTGAAGATCTTTAAATAAAGGATTAAGTAAAACCATATGGCCAGGTTGATGTTCAAATTCCTGCTTATGATTCTAACCAATTTCATTGCACATATTCTCCCAAGAATTCAAACTTGTAAGGTTATTTGCTTAACATATTTGAATATTAGAATATTTACAAAATGGATTTTTAAAAACTTTAGGTCAGTACAAAATACATCCTTTTTTTTTTTTAATGTTTATTTATTATTGAGAGAAAGAGCACACGCGTGCGTGCTTGGGCGCACGCACAAACGGGGGAGAGGCAGAAAGAGAGGCAGACAGAGGATCCTAAGCAGGCTCTGTGTTGTGCTGTCAGCAGAGAGCCTGACGTGGGGCTTCAAGCTCATGAGCTGGGAGATCATGACCCAAGCTGAACTTGGGCACTCGACCGACGGAGACACCCAGGAGCCCCAGTACAAAATACATCCTTGAGAGACTTTTTTTTTTATACTTTTATCACACTTTTTAGACAATGAAAATATCATATAAAGGCCACTTTTGGTGGGGAAAGTCTAAACTTTATACTCTGCTATCACTGCCTCTTTGAGTAGTTAAATATTACAAAGGGAAAAAAAAAAAGGATGCAGAGTCCAAAGTCTTTGCAGAAGCCGTCTGCAGAATAATAGAAATGCAAATTAATAAAAATATCAACTTCTTATAAAAAATTAACCTTCAAGTCTTCAAAATCCTATTTCTCCAGTATAAAAGACAGAGTAATTGAACAGATACAGCTTAGAAGGAAAAGTGGTAGGGATGGTGCTACAGACAATTTTGAGTATCACGTGTAGATCTGCGGTGACTGTCAGAACAGTAAGACACGTAACAATTAAATAATTATTTACAGTTGCTTTCAGTTCCCCTCCCTAACATATAACCAGCATTAAAGAAACACAGTAACAAATAAGCTGAATTGGTAGCAGAACCTCTACAAAACAAAGAAAGGAAAAGGAAAAGGAAAAGGAAAAGGAAAAGGAAAAGGAAAAGGAAAGGAAAGAAAAGAAAAGAAAAGAAAAGAAAGAAAGAAAGAAAAGAAAAAGAAAAAGAAAAAATAGCTTAATTCAGGGGAAGGAGAGAAACCATGAGGAAGTAATATAATACAAATGTGACACCTGCCAAAAAATAAACTTTGAACAAAAACAGCACAGGAAACGAAGTAATTACTATACCAGGCACAAAAGGAAAGGGTATTTTTTCCTCTACGGCCACCCTTGGGAAACACAGTGCACCCTCCTACTTACTGCCTAACTGGGGTAAACCAGAAGCAAGAGACAAAGCCCGGAACCCACTCCCAGTGTTGTGTACAACAGAAGGGAACAGTAGGGGAAAGAACGAGAAAGGGATGCAGGCTAGAGTACTAGGCAGCCATATGGCTAGAACAAGGTGACGACCAATCAGAACCAGAATCACGAAAGTGGGAGTCAGTGAGTCACAGTACATTCACAACTGTTCCTCCCCCAGGGCTTGAAACAAAGCCTGTAGAACCAGTGGGGAGGCATAGGGATCAAAATACTTGCGAACTTAGATTAGTCTTTGAGAGAAGGAAAAAAACAAAAAAACAAAAAAACAAAAAACCAGGAAGAGAAGAAAGCTGTGCAGATTGGACACAGGTCAGGTCGTACGAACTGGGCAAAATTTTCTTTGAAAGAAGATTCTGGTATATTTCAGAGTGTCACACAGAAAATGCATTGCTCCTGCACTCCTTGCTATGTTCACATTAGAGGAATACCAAGTGTGGAGTTGTGTATGCCTATGAAATTTTGTAAAAAAATCAAGGTCTGAGGGAAGCACTGATGCCTTCTGTCATTTAAACATCTATCACCGCATTTTGAAAACCAACAATCTAAAGTTAGGTGAGCTCTAGCAGTGGAGGCAGTCAGGTGTGCAGAAGCCCTGTATACTCTTTTAAGGACTAGCTAATAAAGGGAGAGTTGTCGTGCACTTTAGCTGGCTTCTCTAAGTTCCACAGTCCAGTCTTGTTCTAGAGCTTAGTCCTGCAGTGCTGGCAAACACACCAGTCACTTTAACTCCAGCAGGACCCTGACCTGGAGGAGTACTAGTTCTGGGTGGCAGTGACAGCATACTGCTACCAAATTTCGTAAATTTTAGCTACATGCTGTACCAAACAAAGTTCTTAAGCATCCTCTCATCTCTACAGGAAAGGAGCCTATACTTTTATTATTATGTGTTTTAAACAAAGAAATCATGACTTCTGATTCGGCAAGGACTTCTGCTGGTCATTAGTGAAGGTTATACAAAATAAACAATTTGGTACTTTGAATGCTATTCACATATAAAGGAGACCTTGAAATGTAGCTAATTATCTTGGAACATTAACCTGAAGCTTTGAAAAAAGGCTAAGTGTCACAAACTGGCCATTTGTCACTGACTAATAAGTTAATGAAAGTTAAAAAGAAAAGGGAGCAGGGAGAGAAGGCAATGAGGAAGGAAAAACTGCAAAGAATGAAGGCAGAAGGGAGGGAGAAAAGTCAGTAACTTATCATCTTCTTTCCTTAATATATTTTCTGTAACAATAGGCCCGTGGGCCCGGTGTCCAGAATGGCTAGGACCGCCCCCTCCAATCAATTCATCTGTCAAGAACTGCTCCATAAACCCAGCATGTAATTCCAAGCCTCAGATTCCCTTGACATTCTCATCACTAGGTTTTATCAAGGCTTGTTCAGGCAGAAGAGTTCACAGAGCCTGTAACACTTCAAGTCACAGTTTCTGAGACAGGTAGTCACGGTGATCAATATTGTGACATTCAGCGATACTATCAACGTGTTCCCACAACAGCAAGACGGATCCCAAAGAAAAATGCAGAAGTCTGTAGGTCCAACTCAACAGAAACTCGGGTTCGTGTTTCAGCTACGTAAGTCAATCATTCCAAGTCCCATGGCACCAGTCAATACAGAAGGGAGATGGAGAGATGGCAGGACAGCCCCCACGCCTCCAATCAAGCCACCACTTTATTTCCATCAAATTGTCACACAGATTTTAGAAAGCTTCTCTCAGAAGGAACTCCAGGTGCAGGGCCCTGCCCTCCATAATTGCATGTCAGTGATCAGTCACTCAACTTGTCTGTGTTCCATTCTGCATTATCTGTTTTATATCAATTATGAGAGGGCCACACCCACTCAAACATCTTACATGGTACTGCCTTAAAAATGCATCCATTGTCCCCTCCATGAATCAGTCATACAATATGAAAACAGAACCTCCACCCTTCATGCCAGAGACAGAAACTTTTCACAAATACAGAAAGTCAAGAACAAATCTTACCTATCTTCCTACCTAAAATGCAGTGAAAAAATTTTGCTCAGGGAACAAGGGCTACTAAATTTTTGTGAACAGAAAAACTAACACGGAGAAACTTACATCTGTTGAAGTCAGAATTTACTCGGACACACACACACACACACACACACACACACACACGTTTTCTACTGTCTGAAATTCAACCACTGCATTTATTAGTAACGCCAATATACATCAACACTGAAGTCACAGGAAGCAGATTATGTTCTGAAGAACAGTGTATGCGTTACTGACATAAAATTAATGACAAAATCAAATCCAGGGTAAAAAGTGTGTTTAATAAAAGAAAGTAGGAAAAAAAACCACCCAGAACTCTGAGTGAAGGGTCTACCTACCATTTTATGAACAAGAACACAAGGGAAGGACAATAAACTCCCTTTTCTAATGCACTAAGTGCAATTCAAGGAAAGAATATGCACTGAAGTTATTAGAGGGAATATTCAGGGGAGACATGTAGGACAGGATTTTGACAGAGGAGGAGGAGGAATATTGGCAGCAGCAGATATAAAAATATACTCAACTAAAAATAACTGCATTTTATTTGTTTTGTAAGGCACTAGAAAGTTTTCCCCAAACTCTCCGATACTCAGTTTCGGGGTTAAAATTAAACAGTTTCTAACCTATTAAAACACCTTTTAAAAAGGGATATACCCTTTAAGCATACCACCTGTTTGACAGAAGCAGTAGCTACAACCATCTCATCTTATACACCGAACTGTTTATGCTGTCTACTAAAGAGGGTCTGCTTGGTCTTAGAGAGTTGCGAACACTGATACTCATTTTATAGTTCTGCAAAGTGTCACGGAACTAGGAGAGTACAATATACATGAATTAAGAAACAGCAGCTGTTGGAATTACCAGTTTTTTCAATAAAGTTCAAAATTCTCTACATGGATGCTTAACAGATGGTGGAGAGTACACATGTCTTGGTACTGATTAGACTTTGGCTTACTTTTTTAATTAAAAAAAAATTCTTTGGGGTTTACTTTTCCTTCAAAACACACACACAGACATTTACATCAGTAGGTTTTTACGTCCTATCTCCAGAGGAGATTAGACCTTTTATTCATATCAATGGGATTTATATTCCATCTCCATAGGGGATTAGACCCTTTATTTGAGAGCCTGATTGAAATGCGGTTTACATTTTTCTTACTTGGTCCATTCATGCTCTAACAGATAAACTCCACCCCTTCTTATGCGTGACTATAAAAGACTAAGACTGCTGTAGTCAAACTTTGCCTAAATCGAGGGACCCTTCTAAGAACCTGGGAACTGCCTTTATTTGCACCAAATTAAGAAAAAATGTAGCCACTGTACTCAAGAGAGATGTGGCCCCCGGAGCACTACGGTTCTCCAGTATGTAACACACCCAGATGTGAGGGCAAAATAGTATAAACACAGAGACAGACTAAAAAGAGCCCTGCATGCTGGGAATGGTGGCGGTAAGATAGTTCTCTACAATAAAAGATGAAGGAAGCCAAAATCAGAACCCATTTGGTTTACATTTAAGTTCTCCACGTTTCTTGAAGCATTAAGCTATACTGTCCTGCCTACTTCGGAAAAATACTGAGGATCAACCGAATTAATGGAAGGGAATGCTTTAGAAAACTATTGAGGGCAATGTGAAAATAAGGGATGTGTAACCAGTGAATAACAGAGTTTGTCTAGTATGAATTTTTAACTCAGAGCAACAGCTAACTAAATGTGACTTTCTCTTCCAATGTCAATTGTATTTCAATCACTTGATTTTTAACATCTAATCAAATATTTTTGTTAGTTTTTTAATGACAATCACCCAAAAAAGTACAGGATTAAGAAACAGAATGCTACTTGTCGCCTTTTTATCTCAAAAATCAAACACATTAGGGAATATTTCCCTGTATATTCCCCTGTACAGAAATCTAGGTACCAGCCCAGGTTTCTTATACCTCTACAGCAGTTCAGGGCCATATTCTGAATGCATAAAATAGATGTCCAATTTAAATGCAACCTGACCCAGCAAACACTCTAGATGCAGTAATGAGAATAGCAGAAAAACAAAACACATGAGAACCATTTATAATCTGCACAATTTCGCTGCTTTGCCAATGTAAGAAAGAGCCTGAATCTATGTGTTTGTACCACAATGAGATATGACATGGAGGCTATTAATTTGCAAATTAGGCTCCAGTTTATCAAAATGCATGCCCCTCTGTACCTATGTGTTACAGATCTCCACACACCAGCAGACTGTCATTCATCATTCCCTGGCTCTCTCCCCCAACTTAGAAGGCAGCATTGCCTTGTTAGTGTCAGAGTTGTTCCACACACCGTAGAAATTCTCTTTGGTCTGTCCTGAGGCTGCTCTGGTTGGTTTTCCTCACAGGAGAATTATGATTGGAGGCTGCTGTGTAGTAGCTGTCCCTCACAAGTTGGATATGAAAATACAATTTAAATACAGTAATGATCCTTACGTGGGTGGAGGGAAAAGGAGGAACAAAACCCCAAACCTCTACCATTTTATGGGACACTGCTCAGTTAAAAGATGGCTTTGCCTCTGTGCAAGCCCTGGGTACAACGAGAGAGGAATTCCTCTTTCCACAAAAACACAAGATAGTATAAGATGCCGGAAGAGGTAAATATAACAGATAACCAAATTCTACGCAGAATGCATGTACCAGGACACAAATCAATCACGGGTAAAGGCGGGGATCTTTTAACAATCCTTAATTCTGCAGGTTTTTTTTTTTTTCTTAAAAGAGAGAAAAAGACAACAGTATTATAACAATACACTATGTCAGGATACATCAAGTAGAAAATATTTTCTGAGGATATGTAATATTTTCCTTACATGCGATAAAAGGAAGTCCTACCAATCACTAAACACTGACATTTTGAATTGGGAAATCTCTTAACAAAAGTATATCCTGAACAACACTCTGGATGTTTAAAAACAACTGTTATCATCTGCCATGACAGCATTAAACACACGGGTTAAAAGAAAATTCCAAAGCTACTTACTGTCTCTTAATTTCACAAAGTAATCGCTATTTCAGTAGTTTAACTTATCACAAAGTATTTGTTACAATCACGTGAAGAGAAAAACGAAGAGCGTTACGAATTTGCTTTCTGACAAGACCCCACGCGAAACAACGCAGAGGAAGCAACGCCACGACCTACGGAGGCCGCCAAGATGAGAGACGGTAACTCCAAGGGACTGGATCTTCCAAGACTCGTGACAAAGGGGGAGTTGCCCTACTCTGGGTTTAGTCTGACTTTTCTGCATCAGGGACGGAAGAAACTTGAACTCCTCTTTCGGAATTTCCAAGCAGGTTTGCCTTTTTTTTGTTTTAACTTGTCAGTACTAGAAATTTTGTTAAAGAGAGCTAGAGATTCAGCAACACGGGAGAAAAGCATGAATAATCTCTGAATGAATAAAAAGCATTTGGTTAAAGAACTTAAGTATTTTATTAAATCCTAAGTGTGAAGAAAAACAGTTTTCACAGGCTATGAAAACCACTAAATCCAACTCTATACGAATATTTAGTTTTTACACACACACACACACACACACACACACACTCTCTCTCTCTCTCCAAGGTTTAGAAAAGATGGAATGGCTGCAGTAAAAATGATTTGTTGCTCTTATCTTCTTTCAGCATGCTTCTTAGTACGAAAGGTGGAGCTCACCCTTCTTACCTCTACTGTTCTCCAGTTTCCACATCCAACAAAGTTACTGAGGTGCAGGGTCAGAAGACAGGAGAACATGTACTGAACATAGGATCAGTCCCTTGATTTTTAGAAAAACACACTTTAGTTTTTAGAGCAGTTTTAAATTCATAGTGAAATTGAGTAGAAAGTACAGAAAATTCCCATATACCCTCTATACCCACTCCCCCTCGCTATCAATATCCCCATCAGAACGGTACATTTGTTAAAACTGATAAACCTAAACTGACGCATCACTATCACCCCAAATCCATAGTTGATGCTAGGATTCACTCTTTAAATTTTTTTTAACGTTTATTTATTTTTGAGACAGAGAGAGAGCATGAATGGGGGAGGGTCAGAGAGAGAGGAAGACACAGAATCTGAAACAGGCTCCAGGCTCTGAGCTGTCAGCACAGAGCCCGACGCCGGGCTCGAACTCACGGACCGCGAGATCATGACCTGAGCCAAAGTCGGACGCTTAACCGACTGAGCCACCCAGGCACCCTGGATTCACTCTTAATGTACATTCATTCTATGGGTTTTGACCAATGTATAATGACATTTATCCACCATTATAGCAACCTATGGAATAGCTTCACTGCCTTAAAAAAACTCTCTGAGCTTGGTCTATTCATCCCTCCCTCCTGCTAACCCCTGGCAACCACTGATCATTTTACTGTCCCCATAATTTTGCCTTTTCCAGAATGCCATGTAGTTGAAATCATGTAGCAGGCAGCCTTTTCAGATTGGCTTCTTTCACTTACTAATATGCATCTAAATTTCCTCCATGTCTTTTTGTGGCTTGATAGCTCATTCTTTTATGCACTGAATAATATTCCATTGTCTGGATGTACCAGAGCAGTTTCTTGACTTTTAGATACAGTCTAATGTGGCACTGGCGAGTTCTATCACGGTTACAATAAAAACAACAATCTTATCAGATAGATATTGCCTGCCAGGTAGGACACACTAAGGTTCCGAGCATCTATGTGACTTGTCCTAAGTCTCAAGCCAGGGCTAGAGTCAGACTTAATAAACACTTCTTGTTCCTCATATCTAGTTCCACACCCAACCCGCATGCCCCCTAATTATTTTACTTGTTTGTAAGGACTTGGAACCCTCACATCTATATACTACCTGGTATAGCAAGCCACAAAAGCACCTCGTAAATATTTTGTACACACACACACACACACACACACACACACACACACACACTTACCTATTCTTAGGCTCAGCTTTTCCACTCAGTCTCCAACATCCTCTTCTGCTTAAAATTCTACGAATCTCTGAATGGCAAGAATACAATCTCTTGATCTATACTTTCTATAAGTGCCATACACAGAAAACTAATGCTCATAATGATGATCTTGACACACTACAAAGAAACTAAATCATTAAAAAATGTTCCAATCTGGGATCGAAAACTCACAGGCAGGTAAATGTATATGAACGAAGCAGGCCAGCTATGAGATAATAAGGAGTGATAGGGACTAAGGTCAACTTGAGAGGGAGAGCCCTGTAAAGGCACTAATGTAAGAACTGCTTTTAATGCTGTTCAGGCAAACAAAGTATCTCTGCCGGTTAGATTAAGCCCAGGGGCTACCAGTTTTCAATCCCTTTACAGTAATTACATTCACTGAAACTGTAGTTACTAGGAGAGAAATCAGCCATTACTCAGAAAAATGTTCAACAATAGGAGGGGAGTCAAAAAGGATTTCAGATAACCAGAAAATTAAAATGGCTTTCTGGTTAATTAAAATCTTACCCCTTAAAAGGGCTGGGGTGTGATGTTTGTGGGAAGAGGTGCAGACATACGAAGCAAGTAATCAATGGGCACTGAGAAGAATATGGTTAAGAGAAAATATCTGAAGACAGAAGAGAGACAAACGATGTTGCAAAATATAAAAGAATGAAAAATTTAGTAACGATGTGTTCCATAAATGTGCTAACTTTATCACAACAGCTTAAAGGACCTTACAGATAATTTAAGCCTCTCCCCATCATGTGACACTGGCCTAAGAATGCACTGGAATCAGTTTCTCTACCACCCAATTGGGGCTGTCTCCAGGGCTGAAGAAAGCAGCTGCTTAAAACAGCCACATTGCAGAGGTCAGAAAAATGAAAACTACCTTGTTGAAGCTGTCCAGGGAATTATCGTAAGCAAAACATCATCACTTGGATTTGGTATCTGGAATCCAACCAGAACACTAGAAACGTCTCCTACATTGACTGGTTCTTGTTTTTGAGTACTGAGACTTTTCAAAATCATTTAATTTATGTGATTAAGAAAAGAGGAATTCATGTTGTCAACATACGGATTATTTAATAAGCTTTCAAGAATTTAACTTTCTGAGTGAACCCTAGATGAAAAATGATGGTACCGCTTTCCACAATTTTCCTAATGGTGTGATATTTTTAGCTTAAGTAATCATTCATACATGTACATAACACTTTACACTTGTAAATCTTCTTACCCTCTTATCAAATAAGATTTTCACAACTGTGTAGGGTAGGGTGGATTTGAGCAAGCGTCATGGACTCAGACAGAGAAACTAAGGCATATGGTGAGCAATGGCTCACCAGAAGTTACACAGTTACCTAATAGTAAAACAGGCACTAGAATATGGAATCCTTATCCTCTGGAAACTAGTCTGAATGAAGCTCTGTTCACTGAACAAAGAGCTGGAGCTCATTTGTCTGAGCCAACACTTCTGGGGCTGACAGGAGGTTGGGTGATATCCAAGTGGACTGAATGTAGAATATACTGGTGTGGGGAGATGAGCCAAGGGGGAGAGATGTCCTTTGCTGGACATCAGTCTCTAGATACAGGAAACTGCCAGGAAACAATGACAGGCTGTTGAAAGCCAAGGAAGTAAGCTGTGCAACAAACTGAGGCGCCAAGCAGGAGAGAAGCCGTAGGATGCAGTCAAGGTTGGAAATGTGACCGCCAGAGGTGAGGCACGGACAGCTCAAGAGATCGGTCTGGAGCAAATTACACGGACTGTGCCCACTCTGAGGCACTTTTCCTATAAACTGCCCGCGGCACTTGGAAAGGCTGGGAATGTTCTTAAACGAGCTGGGCAGTGCCGGATAACTTGCTCCAAAATGCCAGAGACTGTATTGCTATCATCAAAGATATTCTCTCTGGCAGTGGAGCATACACTGGATACACGCTGAAGCCAAACCAACAAGAATAATACGCTTCCTCACCTATGGAGTATGATGGACAATTTTAAGATTCTATTGCTAACCTTCTTTCCACCTCAAGCCAAAGCTTCACTTCTGGACCAATGGCTTCAATTTAATAAATGAAATGGACACTGGCAACATTTAAACTGGTTAAATGTTGGGTTCCAGTGGGTTTTTAAAGGAGTATATCACAGCAAACTTTACCCCTCAGCCACTAATACAAAGCTGGATTTAAAATTTTTATTCACTAGCAGATTTATCATACTGCCATAAAAACCATACAGCTATTCTGCTTTTAAAACAGAGCACAGATGATCAAAACCCAGATGCAAAGGGACTGGGGAAACAGCATTATAAACCACACAGAGAGGTTTTAAAATCAGCCTTCCCGCTTTCAGGGCTGCTACGAGGAATCCCGGATGCTCCTCCCCCACCCATCATGTAAGACCAGGGCTCAGTCAATAAGACTGCTGTGCAAGTGACACAGCCATCACTTCTGCTTAGTCTCCACAGGCCTAATGGACGTGATGCTGCATTTGCTTCTTTCAGTAGGCAGCACAGCCTCGCCAAGAGTGGTTGTGCTTCGGACTTGGTAAGAACAAGGTGTCAGGGGTTTTGTGTTGTTGCATCGTTCCGCAACACCTTATTTCAACTCTGTGCTGAGCTGGCAAAAGCACTAAATCAACCCAGCTCTGCAATCCGCTCCGCTTACCCTTCAGCTGTTCCAGTAGCAGGACGACTTTGCAACGTTCACTGGCAATGTGACACACGAGTAACACAGATCTGTCTAGTCATCACGCCCTTTGAATGTCTTCTTGGTCCTTCTCTGTCCTTGTGTCTCCCAGCTGCAATTTTCCTTACTAAATATTTCCTGTGAAATATTTTCAACGGAAGGACATAAGGATCTAACTCCACCTCGAGCCTGTAGAAATGTGTGTAATCTCTCTGCCACACATAGATCCTGGGAGAAAGCCCTGTCAGGTGGTACTTGAACTTCCTATAGCCTACTCTGTTTGGGAGCTGAGAGTGAGGAGAGATGACTGCTCCCATCTCCTTTAAAAGAACCCAGTTGTTTTAAGGGTGGCTATGAGGGCAGGTAAGATGGGCCTTCTTGGAGAAAGCAAGGGTATTTGTTGTCTGATGGATACAGTGGAATGGACCTACTCGTGTACAGGCTGTCAGCCTTGCCACTAATCAGAGGGGAGAAGGCATATTTAGGAAAGGAAAATGGAACAAACTGACTGGAAAAGAAGAAGTGACACGAAAGTACAATGTTTAACATGCAGCTTTTCTTGGTGGCTGAAGGTGTTCCTTTCCTAAGTGAGACACCCTGTAACAGGAAGGAATCATTCCCACACAGGGGTGCATGCCTATACTTCACAGGGTGTTTGTTTGTGTGACAGTTATACTGTCATAATTTTAGATAGTTAAACCTCTGCTCCCGGGTTTACAAAAGATCAGAGCACTTGTCACTCTTGGTGCAGGTAGAGTGAGATAGAGTGGTTGAGCAGTTCATTTTTCTTTATAATTACACTCCATTAACCTTCCACATGAGAGCTCCCCTGTGCTTTCATACCAGCAGCACCAACTGGCTGCATTTGATAAGGCTCTACAGAGTCTGCAAGACCAGCACACGCAACAAAAGAAACACTTTAATGCTGCAGACTTAAGCAGAAGCTCAAGGCAGCTCCACGGCTCCTTTACTTATCGGCACACATACTCAGCTCAATTATACATGTGTGGACAAAAACAAGCTGAACATGTAAAGCCCGAAACCGGCAAACAGATAATGGGAACTGATTTAAACCAAAAGTGATGTGAAAATCCTCTGGTAATCTTTACAAGATTACAACTCCAAGTTTATTATTGTTGTTTTTCTAACCTCTGATAACGTGGGATCCTGTAAGAAATGTACTCGGTGTAATAAAGCTTACAGGGTGACACAATTAACAGGGTGATCTATATTACAATTAGATCACACTGGTGTCTACAAAGCTGCACGTTGTGAAGGTAATATACGTGCGAAGGTATTTCTCCTTACATATTCCCCACTAATTCATTTAAAAAAAAAACTGGTTAAGAACTACCACTAAGTCTCTCTCTATCCTTCTTGACAGTGGCCACATAAATGATTTCCCTTTTTGAGAGAGAGAAAGAAAGAGACCTATTCCATTAATAATTCATTCTCCTGTAGTTTTTAATGCAGCACCCGGAACGCTACTTTCCATATGCAAAAAGGTAGATTAGTGCCTGAGCAAAGGCTACGTGTTACATGCTTGAGCAGATAAACCGAAAGCCAATTGGAGAAGTAGGTGCTGGCACAATTAATCTTGAATAGGATCCCAAATATTTGGGAAACAAAAGGTAGCTATATTTATACCTCTGCCTTAACTAATGGCATCCACAGTCCTCACACATCTCAGAATAAGGTTTCCATCATGATAGTTTGTGTTTCTGGGTACATCCCTAGCCACAGTGACCTAAGGAAGGTCAATGATGCTATTCACATCCCAACGATGCTACGCACTACTACCTCACTTTCTGTGGCAAGTGTATACAACTGAAGATTGGTTTATGGTAAGTGTAACCTGATAACGAGAGAATTAAAGCATAGGAACTCAAGTGGTACAGTATTTCCTTCATCAAATCTTATACTGAAAACACTGTTCTAGAGCTATAAAACTACAGCAGAATCTTGTTTTTGAAAATTAATGAGATGCTTAGTACTTCTGAAAATGTCTGGCAGAGAAATGATTGTTTATATTTACATTTTGAAGATGGATGATTAGATCTGGGAATTCTATACCTCTTCCTTTTTTCTATGCTTTATGTTTGAAACTAAACGTTTTTTTCCATTAATATTTTCCTTTTGCTTAATACCATTACAAACTTACATCAATGTATGTTTTTTGAAGATACTTACAGTATTACAGTATTCTTTTTAAAAATGCTTTTCTTGGGGCGCCTGGGTGGCGCAGTCGGTTAAGCGTCCGACTTCAGCCAGGTCACGATCTCGCGGTCTGTGAGTTCGAGCCCCGCGTCAGGCTCTGGGCTGATGGCTCAGAGCCTGGAGCCTGTTTCTGATTCTGTGTCTCCCTCTCTCTCTGACCCTCCCCCGTTCATGCTCTGTGTCTCTCTGTCCCAAAAATAAATAAAAAAAAAAAAAAACGTTGGAAAAAAAAAAATTAAAAATGCTTTTCTTGGAGCGCCTGAGTGGCTCAGTCGGTTAAGCGGCCGACTTCGGCTCAGGTCATGATCTCGCGGTCCGTGAGTTCGAGCCCCGCGTCAGGCTCTGTGCTGACAGCTCAGAGCCTGGAGCCTGTTTCAGATTCTGTGTCTCCCTCTCTCTGACCCTCCCCCGTTCATGCTTTGTCTCTCTCTGTCTCAAAAATAAATAAATGTTAAAAAAAATTTATAAAAATGCTTTTCTTGGGGCGCCTGAGTAGCTCAGTCGGTTGAGTGCCCGCCTTTGACTCAGGTCATGAATTCACGGTTCATGAGTTTGAGCCCCGCGTCGGGCTCTGTGCTGACAGCTCAGAGCCTGGAGCCTGCTTCAGATTCTGTGTCTCCCTCTCTCTCTGCCCCTCCCCCACTCGCACTCTGTCTCTGTCTCTAAGATAAATAACCATTAAAATTTTTTTTAAAAATGCTTTTCTTAACACAGGTATCAGATTTGTGCTTCCAACTAAAGTTCATAATTCCTTAAAACCCAATATCTAAGGTACAGTTTTAATGTTTTCTTGCTGCACATTACATGCTGAAGCATTCAGCATAATGATGGTGAATATGCCAAAAGATAAAGCAAACCTAGTCCTAAGGCAGCAGCTCCTGAAAACGTTGGTTTTTCAATGTCCAGATCCGGGGACAATCAGATTTCTTCTCTGCCTACTAATGCATATTTCCCATTTCCCAGTGAATAAAATTTCATTCACTAAGTACTTTTTTTCAGTTTTGAGAGTGGCAGACAAATTAAAGTTCCCTTCTCTATAACCATGTTAAGGATCAGGTGAAAGCCAATGTATCTGCTCAGGATCTGTCGCTCTGACTCATTCATTGTTGGGCCATCTGTTTACGTGTGCTGCTCGTTGCCCGGTGGAAATCAACCTGCCGCTGGGCAGACCTGCCTCACGCTGCAAACTCATTCTGCAATTTCAACCTCCCTCACCAGCAATAGGTCCTCTTATTGGAATCTAAAACTACCACTTCAATCAACTAGAGTCACACCTTATTCTCCTGCTCTCGTACAAAAAAATGATACACCACAGGCCCACGTGCAAACAGGTCATCTCTGAACGCTGGGCCCGTGAGGAAGGTGGCAGCGCATTTCTGCTCCTATCAAAACATTTTAGTACCATCAGCAGCAATCAGGCTGCTACTCAGGAATATACATGTACTACTGTGGCGAGAGGCTAAAAAGATTACTGAATCACAGAGGACAAGGGCATGAACTGCAAATACAAACCATTCTAGCCTTCCTTGTTTTAAAGATTGGCAACTTACTCATAGATGGGTTTCCATCTGTGTGATTAGCACACACATTTAAAGCAGCGTTAGAAAAGGTTCTCAGGGGGCGCCTGGGTGGCGCAGTCGGTTAAGCGTCCGACTTCAGCCAGGTCACGATCTCGCGGTCCGGGAGTTCGAGCCCCGCGTCGGGCTCTGGGCTGATGGCTCAGAGCCTGGAGCCTGTTTCCGATTCTGTGTCTCCCTCTCTCTCTGCCCCTCCCCCGTTCATGCTCTGTCTCTCTCTGTCCCCAAAAAATAAATAAACGTTTAAAAAAAAAAAAAAAAAGAAAAGGTTCTCAGAACATCCTTTGAATCAAACATAACTAACAATTTGCTTGCTGTTTTGTATTTACTTTGCTAATCACTCGTTCATCTTAGATCTGAAAGGATGTTAGGGCTGTGAATGGGATGGTGAGGAGTATAAGGTTTGAGGACAAGATTTATTGAACTTACCTACAGAGTATATAGGACTGTATCTGCTGATGTGGTATAATATTAAAGTTATATTCTTTAAAAGTTTACACAGTGTTTCAGGAAATAGAAGATGTATGTGCAAAAGAACTATAACATTTCTTATGGAATATTAATAAGCAAAATTATTGGAAGATTTTTTTAAAATATGTAAACAGAGAGCAAGCAACAGAAGAAGTGGAGCCACGGGCAGAGGACAAGATCAAACCCGGGACAGTGTACATTTTGAGCAATGCTAACTCCAAGGAAATCTTGGGGGAAGAAAAACAATTAAAATAAAATAAAACAAAAAAATTAAAATAAAATAAAATAAAAAACAATTAAAACAAATAAAATCCAGTTGGTTAAGTGTCCGACTTCGGCTCAGGTCATGATCTCGCAGTTCATGAGTTTGAGCCCCACGTCAGGCTCTGTGCTGACAGCTTGGAGCCTGGAGCCTGCTTCAGATTCTGTGTCTCCCTCTCTCTCTCCCCCTCCCCTGCTCACACTCTGTCTCTATCTCTCAAAAAATAAACGTTAAACTTTTTTTTAAATTTTAAAATAGGCTATCAATAATAATTAAAACTATTACTTTGGAGAAATGGACTAAGGCAAACATAGATGCTAGTGACTGATTATAGGCCCCTTATTATTTTTTAATTAATTTTTTTTTCAACGTTTATTTATTTTTTGGGGACAGAGAGAGACAGAGCATGAACGGGGGAGGGGCAGAGAGAGAGGGAGATACAGAATCGGAAACAGGCTCCAGGCTCTGAGCCATCAGCCCAGAGCCCGACGCGGGGCTCGAACTCACTGACCACGAGATCGTGACCTGGCTGAAGTCGGGCGCTTAACCGACTGCACCACCCAGGCGCCCCTAGGCCCCTTATTATGAAGATAAACAAATACGGACCCAATGAAAGGCATATATATCCACTTCCACTGGGCCCTATTCTTTACATTTTAGAAGACTGCTCTTTAAGAATCAAATATAGAATTAACCTATCTTGTTTCTAATACTTGTACTTGAAAAATGGATGTCTATTTTTAGAAAGGAAATTTTAAAATGTATCTGTGCAGGACCCGAAAGAAAAATGTGTAATGTAAAAAGAGCTGAACAGCTACTAGATTGGTGGTTAAGAGACGGGAGAACTGCGCAAAAATATACCTAAAAACACAGATCAGACAAAAGCAAGTATTATGTTGCTTATTAGCAACCAATAACTGGTGATGACAAAGCAGAGGGATGAGAGAGAGGAGAGACTGAAACCTACATGAGAATTTCTGCCTCTTAGTGAATAAGAAATTCATCACATTTCATTTCATTCAAGGCCCTACTGTCTCCTATGTACAAAAACATCTTAACTTTTCTCCTGAGGATGAGTCATAGTCGTGGTGAATAGAAATGCCTGCCCCATTCCTTTGTGCTAAGGCAAAGTCACAACCTTCTGCAAAGCTGGTGGTAATGTGACATTTACTAAACAACCGGCAACATCCCTAGTCTTGTGTTGTTGTTGTTGTTGTTGTTGTTTTTAACAGATACTGATAAATGGGAATAATGATCGAGGGAAGATTCTAATTTTTAAATTGACTGGAGAGTTGAGGCTAGCATATTAACACTTCCAACCACTTGCTACTTGCAAAAAGACAAAAACAAAACCAAAAAACAAATGGCATCATCAAATCATAAGCAAAGACTGTAAACTTTAAAGAAGAAAGCAACATGCTTAACAAGAAGAAACTGCTACTTCATTTCCCACTCTATGCCATGAAAACAAATTATTCACTTCCACACTATACGCCAAGGAATACAGCGTTATTTGGAAACTACATTCTCTTACCTTTCTTTTTTTTCATTTTGTTTGTTTGTTTGTTTATTTATTTACTTAGATAGAATGGGGAGGAGCAGACAGAGAGGGAGAGAGAGAAAGCATTTCAAGCAGGCTCCACACTATCAGTGCAGAGCCGACACAGGGCTTGAACTCATGAACTGTGAGAGCATGACCTGAGCCGAAATCAAGAGTCAGATGCGTAATGACTGAAGCACTCAGGCGCCCCTACATCCTCTTACCTTTAGACAGAATAGCCACTAACCCCCTACCTCTTACGTATACTCTACTAGGAGTTGCTGGGTGTCTTTCATCAATATATGATAATACTCATAACACTTCTGAATTCACTGTTAAAAATTACCATTAGTTGAGATGTGGGACTAAAAATAAGAAAGTACACAATGACCAGAAACTAGCTAACAGTCCAATTGTACGTTAAGGACTTCAATGTTTTCCTTTTGAAAACAAGTAGATTTAAAACGGACCAAAAACTTACCCATTGCAACTAATTATTTTAGTCCAACCTTTCTGCAACACTCCTACTAGGATATACATTTGGATGCCAGTTTTTCATTATTTGTTTCACAGTCAGAGGTCACTATTTGTGTCATTTTCTAAATTCAAAACCTATGTCAAAATAAGAATCTGACACTCTAAACTCTGAGTAATGCCACACCAACAGTTCAACATCTCTTTGGCCATCAGACCCAGATATTTTGCTAACACAACTGAAATCACACACTAGAATTTATTAACACAGCTGTTTAGGAGCAAAACATCACAGAAGTCACGTTCTGCTCTGATACAGAAGCTGAAGGGAACGCAGAAGTTGAAAAACCATCAAAGGCAAGGATTCTGTGACTACCCAGGTGGTGGAAACGGGGCTCTACGATATTTTAGTAGCAGGTCCAATGACAGGCCATTACAGCTGCCATTTCAACAAATTTCTGCTCTAATAAATTACTGCCATGTAGTTAACCAATGGGCCTGTAGGTTCTAATGAGAGAAAACCACATTCACCTGACCTGAGAAATAAATAACAAGCCTGATAATGAAAGCCGCAGTTGTGGTGACTAATCCGTGCTTCCGCCACGTGTCCCACAGCTTCAACAGACCAGCTAATAACACAGAGAAGAAAACAAAAACATTGCCAGCCAACACTGCATTTTTGTCTAAGAAAAGAGCAGGAAGAGGATTAACTGCATTCTTGTTCCCCCCCCTGATGCTTACATTTTAAAAATTCCATTAGTATCTTGCCAGATTTTCAAGAGAAAAGCTGCGCATCGGAGTTAACCGGTACGATAGGCCATGGGAGAATAAAACCAATAAGAAACCTTTCTGTTCTGCACTTCACAGGGCTGTCACTCGTACTAGAAAAACGTCACTTTGAAGCCCTGTTTGCATTCCATTTTTAACTAGAGGGAAGAGGATGGAGGTCTTTGGTTTCTATGACAACCCAGATGGGCCATAATACACGATACTTACAAATGTTCAATTGCAGGGATGCCAAATCAAATTAAGGCAGAGTTAGCACTACTTCATAAAAACTAGATGGGGGAGAAAACAAAATACTTATGGCAAAATGATGCCATTTCTAGAAGTGGTTCTGAAAGATTCCATGAGCAAATATAAAGAAAAGAGTGACTATTTTTAGTAAAAACAAATAAAACAGTAAAGCTAATATATAAAAATAAAGCTCCAATTTACATGAGTAAATGTTTTCATTAAATTTGACTACTGGAAAATTACTACCACACTTAATGTTAAAAAAAAAAAAACCCTCTCAAATAACATGAATTTCATTAGTGATTTAAATCATTACAATCTGGCACGCTGGCTGGGTTTTAATGGTGAGTTGAGCTCCTTTGAGTGACTTTTTCCTTTGCTCCAGCCTCAAGATTTGTTTCTATATCTGGCTTTTATAACTAGAGTACTTAGTCCTCAAAAATAATTGTGAAGTGGCTAATGTTTCAGAAAGGAACTAATTTGTAACTCGTACTTACTACAACTTGTGAAGTTTATTAACTTTCCGACAGAATGCAAGACTAATCTACCATATCTCTTTCCATTTATAAATTATGATCTATTTGAGAACAATCCCCAGCAAACACTTCTGGCTTTTAAAGCACCGTTTTGAAGCAAAGTATTCATATGTGGCCCTCTTCATTTGAGGGGGAAAATAAAATGTTTTATATTCCAACCTTATATAAGGACTGATTTAGATCATGGATCTTACCACTAGGGAGAGGGAGTATGTCTCACTTACCCTTTTGAGATCGTAATGAAGAACTAAAGAACCTGCCCCGCCCCCCCAAATGTTTTGCACATGTTTCAGGGAGTTTAGAGCCCTCCCCCGAATGCCCTCCGTAGCTCCTAGTTCACATCCTGGTTCAGGTCCCCTCTTCCCCAAAGCCAAAATTCCATACTTGTAATAAGTGAAGTCTCCAAAAAACAAACAAACAAACAAACAAAAAACCTTAACATTTTCAACATTAAGTAGACTGATGGTACCTTTTGACTTAAAACAGAGGTCAAATTTAATTAATTAAAATAAAATAAATTAGTTTAATAAGTAGGTACCTGCTGCAGCAATGTTATTAAAGCTTGAATGCTGTGAGTTCCAACTCTTTTGGACTTGCACAATCAGGTGAGTTTGTTTCTGTGAATTTTTCTTCTCCTCCCAAATGGCATAAACCAATTTAAAAATTATTTTGAGAGATTCTGAGATCGGAGATAGTTGTAAAAACAGGGCCAGAATAATTTCCTTGGTCAAACCTTTTTATAACTCAGATGTTTCTTGTTTTGAAAAGAAAATCTGTACATAAAGAGTTCCATTTAAACAAGAATAGCCCGGAACACATTGTACCTCTACCGTTGTACAAGGAAAGAACTTGCGCTAAAGGCTAAAAAACTTTACAAACCAGGATGTTGGTTTTCCTTTGCCCCCATCTATGTGACTCCAGTCTTCACGCAGCCTCTCTTCGGCATTAGCTTCCTCTGTTACAAAATGAGAATACCACCTCTCTACCCCTGACCACACTTAGAGAAAAAGGAGAAAGATCTTTCATAAAATTAGAGTTATAAAATATTCAGTATTCCTAGTCCTAATAATGACACTAAATAATAAACCGATGGTCTAAAAATGCTGATGAACTTGATTTTGAAAACACCATAAAGCTGCCCTGCTGCTTTATTATAATGACATATTCACAAAGGGCAGAACGAGAAAAGGCTGTGATTCTCACTAGGATGATGACTAGTACTTATAGAAGATTAAAAATAAGAATGATAGATTATGTAGAACAGAAGCAAAGATGGAAGTATACGCATGGCGCAGCACACTACGGAGCATACGATATTTAATTTGAGAGGTATTGGCGAGGCCTTGCGTGCAGGCCCACACAAGTGCCTTTAAAAGCATCATTAGACTCTGGATATTTGCCCTTCATCAATTGCTTCCTATGCCAGGATTTCCTTTTTGAGTGTTGCAACCTAATATTCTTCACCCAGGCAACCACAAGCCTGTTTTGGAAAGGTTCCCTATTTCAGAAGCCTCAGTGCTATTTCCATTTGGAAATACATCTTTATGAAAATATGTATCATCCCCAGAACTAAAATGCTTAGATATATTAAGTTTCAGCTGTAAGTGGTATTTTTAGAAAAGTGGTAATTTCAGAATCTCTACTTCAAAATTACAGAGTTGGTTTCTTTTTTTAATGGAGTCACAAAGTAGAAAATTAAAAAGACATACCAAAGATTAACGTTCTCCCTTCCCTGTTTCACTTAAAATTTTAAAAATGTATTTTCCTTAAAATCTTAAAATCACCAAATTATTCATACGGTAAGAAATTTCATCAGACTTTATCTTCATAAAAATCAAATAACTCAGTGCAAAAGAGCTTGTAACAACAGTCAATATTCTCAGAAATGGTCTGACTTCATGGATGGTGGTGCTGTACAACTGAGTGATTCAATCTGAGATGCCTTGGACACAGCAAAAAACCTGTATTTTTAACTAAAGGAAAAGGACTTTACTTTTAATAGGCAAGAAATAAGAAATTAATGTTATCTGTCAGTTGTACTTCACTAAAAAGAAAAAAAAAAGAAAAGAGACATTAAGGGCGAGGGGCAGAGGAAAAGGAATGAAATCCTTGTTCTAAGATTACATTAAAAGCTACTTAAAACATGTAAGTGATGACATTTCATGAACTAACACATTTGGTCAGTGGCTATAACAGAACATCTTATATCTTTTCCTTCAACGTCACAGTTTTAAAGAATTGTGTTCATTTGACCTCTTACCCAACAGAAATTCATTTTCCTTCACACTGGTTTGCAGGGCACAGGAGTATGTATTTTGTTATAGTACTTAAGTTCTACTGTGGATTGGTGCTACATCCTGCCAGGGCTGGAGAGCATTCCATTAAACTGTCTCCTCAAGACTAAGGGACTTACCACCCAGAAATCTGTTTGTAAAACAGAGTTAATGTCTTCTAAAAAGATGACTGCTCCCTCTTTTCACCACTCTCATACACCTGCATATACAAAATTTATTCCTCTTCTTTCTCATGCCTACTCCCAAAGAGAAACGCAGGCAAGGAGAGAAACTCAAGTGCCACGCAACAATGTTTATTTACTTTTCCCCTTTACAACAGTATTCCTCAGTCGTGAGAAACTTCTCTGAATATGGGAAATGAGATTATGCAGTTCAATTTTTTATGCAGTTCAATTTTTTTTTAATTTTTTTTTCAACGTTTATTTATTTTTGGGACAGAGAGAGACAGAGCATGAACGGGCGAGGGGCAGAGAGAGAGGGAGACAAAGAATCGGAAACAGGCTCCAGGCTCTGAGCCATCAGCCCAGAACCTGACGCGGGGCTCGAACTCACAGACTGCGAGATCGTGACCTGGCTGAAGTCGGACGCTTAACCGACTGCGCCACCCAGGCGCCCCTATGCAGTTCAATTTTAATACATGGCTGTGCCACATCTGTGAGTCCAAACATGTGCATAAAGTGTGATTAGAAGGAAATGAACTTATTTTTATAAGTCACAAAAAAATCAGTCACAAAATAGGCCACGTATATACTACATTCCTAAGAGAACCTTAAGCAGTTGCTTTTTTTTGGTTAAAGCTTCTCAGATCCTAAGAAGAAGCAAAATCCTCACTTGAGCTATTAATTTCATTAATGGGCACCAAATATTCAGACCTTCCTGTTCTGACTTACCAAACAGGTTATTTTCACCGTATTGGCAAAAGCCCCGGATTGTTCACAGCTTTTTATTACAACCAGTGAATGAAACTATCGGCAATCTTTTTACTAAGAAATCTGAACTGCCTCACACTGGAATATTTAACTAAACATTAAGGGAACAATCGGCAGCAACCACTTACTCCCCATGAGCAATGAATAAAATAATAATATCTGCAGCACAATTAAGCTTCTGGCTCAAGATAGATCATCCTGTCAATTTTGAAACAATTTTACTCTAGCTGTATAAGTCTGAGCATAAAGAAAAAAAAATAACTTCTAATGAAATGTGGAACAACTTTTTTGCACGTGAAATATATCCATCATTTCCTTACAATATTTCACTTCAAAACGCTCAAGAACAGAAAGAAAATAAAACATACAAATAAAATAGCTTTATTAGGGGCACCTGGGAGGCTCAGTTGGTTGGGTGTCCCACTTCGGCTCAGGTCACGATCTTGCAGTTCGTGAGTTTGAGCCCCGCGCTGGGTTCTGTGCTGACAGCTCAGAGCCTGGAACCTGCTTCGGATTCTGTGTCTCCCTCTCTCTGCCCCTCCCCTGCTCACGCTCTGTCTCTGCCTCTCAAAAATGAATAAATGTTAAAAAAAAATTTTTTTAACTAGCTTCATTATTTAGAGCCTACAAATGCCTGCAGTAGAGCACAGTTTTTAAACTTTGAAAATGGACTAATGTGTAGTAGAAAATGGGTCTTTATAGATAATAAATAATTCAAATTCAAACAAGAAAGAAAGAATTAAAGGAACTGGGATGTTCATTTTGTTTACATTTATGACTAAAGAACCAGAATAACCTACACATGGGTCATTGTTGATCCAATTCCTATAAATTAGAATCAAATGACCTTAAAAATTAAATCTGTTATGAACTATGAGCTTTAAGAAGTATCTGCTTCCCGTTTTCAATTGTTCTCCAATGTTTCCAGAAGCTCAAACTAGAAGTATGATAATAGGGTAATAAACTATGAGAGAACAGCAAATTCAGAATCTTTCAGCAGGATATACAGTTAGGGCAAAGGCTAAGTCAAAGCTAGAATTAACACAAGCATCTAACAAAATATTGTAGATTACGGTTTTTTAGTTTGAATAAATCTGCTCTCAGCCTTCCGATCTTCCTAATATTTCCGAATAACCTCCACAAATCACTCTACACAAACAGCAAGAAGTCTAAGAATGTACTGCTACACTCAGCCTCTAAAAATACTCAAAATCAGTTCAACCACAGAGGAGGGTGTCTGCCTCAGCCAGAGGATGAAGTTATCACTTAATGAATTAACGCCATCTAGTGGGATCAGTGAGATTTCAACTGAATGTAGTTTACTCCAGGTTACCACAATCTACTCAGTTGGTCAAATATCTTGTTTTAAAAATATGCACTTGTATTAACAAGTGTACTATCTTGAATGCCTACTATAAGAACGTGGTAAGCTTGCCTACAATAAAAATGGCACAGAAATATTTTAAGATCAGCAATCCTCACTTAGAAGGGAGTAATATTTCTATTCTTTCCTTCAAAGTCACAAAATGTTAATCAATACGTACTACTGATATATATTCTCAAAGATCTCAGAAAAAAAGCAAAGCCAAATTCAAAACAACATCCAGTCAATAAAAATTTAAAAAAAAATACCTATTATTTATGTATTATGTGCTTAGCAATATGCCAGGCACTTCACAAAGTTTTCATCTTTAAAGCTAGCTTGCAATGTTGCTCTACGGATGATTCCCTGTTACGATAACACTTAAATCTGAAGTGACTAATCCAAAAAGTGATTTTTCTTCATATGACTATGATGTGAATGTCTCATCTATCAACACTAACTCACTGTATACTCACCATGTGCCCAGAAACATGTCAAGTGATGATGAGGTTCTAAGAGATGAAGAAGGGACCTGGCCTTTCAAGGATCCCAGGCAGAGAGAGCTCTGGAGCCAGGAATTGGTAGCACCTTACAGAGGATACTTACAACTACCTTTTATCCCAGTTTTACTGTTAATTTTCTTCACATTAAAAATGAACTGCTAACATGAATATTAAATCCATTATAATTTTGATGTACATAATTTAAACCAAAAATTGATGAGAAAAAAAGATGTGTACCCTTCATAACCTAACAATGGAAAAAGCCTTTCTTTAATTTGCACAAATATGATTTATTTTTATCGTTTGCAAATCTTACGAAAATGGACTTCTCCACTTTGCTCCTCAGTGGAATGTCAGACTCTCTCATAAGGCACAGGCCCTGGCACAGTGATCATTGTTACCACGTGTTACTTACCCTCCTAGTAGTGTATCTGTTTATACCAGTTGTTCTGAACTTCTGGGGATTACCATGCTCCAGGTAAGCACATAAAAGGACTTCAAGTAAAGTGCGTTCATTGTTTCCCTACTCGCTGGTAGGTAGGAATTAATATAAAGTAATGTTCAGGAAACTATTCCATTTTACAAGTGCAAATGTTAACTTTTTAAGATTTCAGCATCTTCCCCTACACTGTGTATTTGTTTGCACATCTCCCCCATATACTCTACCCTGTCAAATATTAGACTAATAATATATAATAATGCTTAGATGATAATTCAATTACATTTGGCAACATTTGTGGGATCTTCAAGGACATGGAAATTCTGTGTGCTGTGTGTGTGTGTGCGTGCCCGCGCGCGTGTGTGTATGCATGTGTGTCCTTATTAAAGAAAGTTATAGAGTGAATTCCATACTGTAAAGCATATCTGGGCCACTATGAACCTTATACTGCCTGGGTTCTAAAAAGATTAGCTAAATTTAATCTAAACTCTCTTCTTTTCCTGATGGAGTCACGAAAAGGGTGATAACACATCTCATATTGACCTAGATTTGCTTCACTAGAAATATGCCAATGGCCTGAAAGATACTCCATGGGTCAAAGGTAGAAGATGGGGAAAGTGTCGACCTTGACTGGCTAGGTTGCCTGTCAAATCTACATGTATACCTACTAAAGGAAGAGATGATGAAATGGGGCTGGGTCTGGAGTATGAAAATCTTAAGCTGCTGGACAAGGTTATATCTCTCGTATCTATATACCTATATTTATTTGTGTATCTGGTTGCAAAATAAGAACAGTAACAATAACATAATGTATATGTCTCTTACATATATCTGAATAAGAGTTAAATTTAAGTGAATAAACATAAATGCAAACTGAAAAATGCGATTTTCAGCGTAATAACCTCGTCTACCTTATCTACTCTCATTCCACCACTGAAATGACCAATATTCTCCCTCCATCTTAATTAGGTCCTTCAAGAAGATCCGTCTCTTCCCAGCTCAAGTGAACTTCACAAATTGGCTCCCATGTTGAAGCTTTTGTTGATGATGGTCCCTGGGCCCGAAGTACCTTTCTTTCACTCCTCTGCCTCTGTGTGTCCATCCATCCTTGAGGGTTCTGTCTGTAAGTCCCACCTCCTCCATAAAACTTTCCTTCACTCTGCCTGCCTAGAAGGATCAGACACCAAGTATCTGAACCATACAAATTTGACACCTAAGCATATGACAGTAACAGAAGCTGAAAACAGCTGTATGATGCTCACTGGAAGGCACAGTTCTCTAAGCACACTATATATTACATATGTATGTATTACAGAATTAATCTGTAAAGCGAATCTTAAAAAATAGGTAAAATGTTAGTATCTCATTTTACAGATAGAGAAACTGAAGCACAGAAAAGTTAAGGAACTTCCCAAGGTTCCAAAGGTAGTAAGTGGCAGAGCCAGAAAGCAGGATTCTAACTCTAAGCAGTCTGGTTCCAGAGCCCACACTCTTTCCTACCATACATTACATGTTTTACACACATGCTTTTGTCTTTTGACCCAGAATGCGTGATCCCTGAGGATAAGGGCATTACATCTAGCGTAACTCTTTTACCATCTTGTGTTTTTCTGGGCTATACAATTAGGTACTCAGGGTTTCCTTGAAAGACGGGATGGACCATCAGTCACTATAATCTGGGGAAAGAAGTTCAACTTTACAGTGCATTTCAGACGCCAGCATTTTCATTAAATAAATATCCTAGTTTGGTCAGCTTCCAATAAAAGATCATTCCTACTTCTAGTCCAGGATAAAAAACTTTGGAGATGTCTGAGGAACATTCATGTAGTCACTTAACAATAAATTACTTTTTAAAATGGCAAAAAAAATGTGCCTGGTTTGAGAGTTAGTTGCAGGAATAAGAATAATCTCTGAAAGACGGAAACTAAAGCTCTCTCTAGATTTATATGCATATCCACAAAGCAAACTCTTGAGTATCTGCAAAGAAAATTAATAATGGAGATTTAATAATTCCATGATTAAGTCCTCTGGGACCAGGTACAGTACAAGTCCAAGATATACAACTATTTTAAAAATGTCAGCATCCTGTAAATATGACTGACACTACAGTTTACAAAGCCTTTTCTTTTAAATACATGTTATCTGTACCTCACAACAATCCTGGGAAGACACTTATTTTAAAGATGACTAAAATGAAGCTCAAGGAGATTTAGTGATTTGTCCAAAATGACACTGCTACATGACAGAAACAGGACCCAAGTCTTCGTTTTCTGATTCTAATGCCGACATTCCTTTCGGCTTTACAACAGTGCTGGGAATAGTGGTGTGGATAACTCAAAATTAAATTATATTTGACTTTGGGGTATGCTTTTTTGGGTCTCATCTTTTGGTAATTTATAGTACTGCAAGTCAGCAATAATCGTAAAACAAAAATAAAAATACTCTTGGCTCTGGAAGAAACAAATAGCAAATTTCCTAAGCTAGTGTGCAAAGCCTTGGCCCACAGAATTAGAGGACAAGAAGTCAAAATAAATGTTATGTTTGCACCTCTCTTTTCCCTTTACTTTGGAAGTTTACTGTCCCCTCCCCTAACTAACCTCCCACTCTAACCCAGTGGACAGACGGGTAATAACGATTAGCTGATCTGTAAGGCTAACAGGCCAGCTGCACTAGAGCAATCAAGGCAGTCAGACAGTGAACAGTATCTCTTCACTGACTCCGTCCCCTCCAACTCTAAATAAGCATGTTCAATCTCCTTTACATAAAAAACTCTCCCTCTCTCTTTCTCTCTCTGTCTGCTGTTCTTTCTCCTCTTTCCAGAGAGGTGAAAATGAAATACGCAAGCAGCAAAGTGCCTAAAAAAAAAAAGGGCACCCACTAAATTATACTTCTCATTCCCCATCATCACTAAATTTCTTTTTTGTTTTTATTAGAAAAGCATGTGATAGCTGTATTGGATTAAATAATCACTGAAGTTGAAAACCATGTGGCCTGAGGATACCAATTAAAATATGGATTTTTTTTCATTCATTTAACAAATATTTGAGTACCTTCACGAAATTTCTTAATGGAGTTAGTGGGCTCTTTGAACCCTCCCCTGGACTTTGAGCTCCTTGAGGATAAGAATGAACTGTTTTAACTGGCAACTTCACTTTTCAGCCTGGCTAGTGATAGGGTGTTTAAGAAGCGTTCAATGAACCAATTGTTGAAGTAAGAAGACTGGCGATTTCTAAGATATCTTCTGGCTCTTGAAGTCGAGTATTTCATGACATCTCCCACTTGGTACTAAACATTGCTTTTCATTCCTAAATTCATGAAAGAGTTTTGGCTGAGATCCTTTTTCTTCTCTGACTTCTGCAGAATAGAGATGTTATTTCAGGCAATGTCTTTAGCTAACAAAATCTCCCCAAAGCAAAAAATGTGGATGTCCATGAGTTTGGCAGAGGGGGGTTTTAAAGCAGTTTTTATTTACTGACTGGCTTCAAAAGTAAAGGAATTACTATTAATACTTGCCTTCTTTTAATTTTAAAGCTGTATATGCAATACATCAAAACAGAAAGACCAAAAGCTTCTTTAGTATAACATTACTTTTTAAACTTTATGCACAAAAATTAGAAGCAAACTGCACACTCCAGGTCCTTCACCTTATGTAGACTTCCAGACTAGGGGCCAGTCGCAGCTTCAGGACCTCCTATGCATCCTGGGACCCATGGTAAAATACTTCCATTATGCCCTCCCTTTCACCAGACTTCCTCTTCCTTTTGACCCTGATAATCCCTACTCCTGAGCTGCTCATTCCTTCTGGAGCCTGCGTTCATGCCATCTTTACCCCTACCTTCTACTTGCCCTTATGTGATCACCTATCAATCTCCCTCAAACGCTATGCAAATCTCTTTCTGGACCTCTTTGTGCAACATGCTCTTCCTGGAACCCTCTCTCATTTGTCATTATTTTCTTGATTCCCTTTCCCATGGCACTGAAAGCTCCTTTAAATTTAGATCTTATAATCAGATGCTTTTCAAGTTTCTAGCCTGGGCCTCTTTCTTTCCTTCTCTATATTTATTCATTGGGTAACTACGTTCAATCTCAATGCTTCAAGTATCTCCATGGAACAATGGAAGACCACATACCTTGGAAAGAATTCTGGCCTGGATGACCAGCTGGCTTCATGTAAGTTAATTAACTTCAGTCTCAGTTTACTCACCTCTTAAAGGGGGATAACAGTATGTACTTCATAGGGCTGCTGTGAAGATTAAAAGAGGTAACACTATATAAAGTGCCTAGCACAGTGCCTGGGAATAGTAGAGGTCAATAAATCTGGATCTCCAGCTCTGGCCTCTCTCAAAACCCCCTTCTAATTGTAAGACAGACATTTCTATCTTAATGTCTCACCAACACCTCAAATCTGGCCTGGCCTGCTCAAAACCACACACATCACATTCTTCCCCTCTTGCAGTTTCCTATCTTAATAACACTCTAATAGCTCAAGCTGGGAATCCTAGGCATGTTCACTTCATCCTCCCACTCACTCTTTACATCTAATTAGTCCTTGCACGGTTTTGTACTTCTGTCCCACTACTGTAATTCAGGCCTCTTACTAGGACAATTGATAATACCTTCCTAAATGGCATCTCTCCCATCTAAGAGTAGATAGATCCTTTTGCTGACAGAACAGTCTTTCTCAAAAAAAGGGATCTGTCATTTCTCTGCTTAAAACTTCCCATGTCTTCTCCCTAGTAACTATGGAATAAAGCCTAAACTCCTAGCTGAGGCATTAAAGACCCTTAACAATTGCATTTCATCTCCCACTATATCCATTCCTTCAACCACTCTGAATTATTCAAGATTTCTGGAACCTGAAATGCCTTTTCTTGAGTCTGCACCTTTGCTTAAATTATTCCCTCCCTCCCAGCCAACACCTCTCTTACCTGCCTAATCCCATCCATTCTTGAAGATCCAGAACATAATTTTTTTTTTTACATAAGTCCTTCCCTTATCCCCTACTCAGGATTAATATCTCCTTTCTCCATATCTGCAGAACACCCTGCTTATAACTCTATGATGGTATGTATCGTGATTTATTTTATGCTTCAATTTGTAGTTAATTTTTTTTAATGTTTATTTATCTTTGAGACAGAGGGAGACAGAACATGAGTGGAGAAGGGGCAGAGAGAGAGGGAGACACAGAATCTGAAACAGGCTCCAGGCTCTGAGCTGTCAGCACAGAGCAGGATGAGAGGCTCGAACCCACGAACCGTGAGATCATGACCTGAGCCGAAGTCAGATGCTTAACCGACTGAGCCATCCAGGCGCCCCTCAACTTGTAGTTTAAACATCTGTCTCCTCTATGCTGCCTGTGCCTTGAGAACAAGGGAGTCTAGGTCTTACTCATTTTTGTAGCCCGTTGCCTGGAACTTGGTAGCCCTCCCAGATGTTTGTTAAACTGAACAGAGCAGTTACATGATTCTATCACCTAGAATGCAGACCCACAGCACTTAAAAAAACTAAGTAAACAGACACTATTCCAACCAATGATCAATGATCACGAATGACTACCAAGGTAAATGGACATGTTGTGCCCTGCTGTGAAGAAGGCACAATGTACCCTAAGCAGTACTCCTACCAAAAAAAACATTGAATGTGGATTTAATCATGAAGAAACAACCAGATAAAACTGCAGGGCATTCAGTACTGCAGCTGGACTCTTCAAAAATGTCAACAAATGAAACATTCTCATCCATCACCCCCACCTTCTGCCCCCAAAAAGGCCATGAAACTGTGGTAGGTTAAAGATCAAGAAATGGCAACCAAATGCAATGTGTGATCCTTGAGGGGATCCTGGATTAAAAATAAAAAGGCATAATGGGCGCCTACCAGGAAAATGTAAACATGAGATTAGAGCTACTCAAAAGTATATTCCGTGAACACATGCTGATCTGTAAACTGTTACTGATATGCAGTGAGTTAAGTACAAAAATTGAGGGTAAACATTTAGAAACTTTTATAGAAATGTGGCAAAGTAATTTTATATCTGTTAAACTTAATAATAAGATACTTTGTACATATGCTATTTTTTTAAGTTTCTTTTTTCTAGTATTGCATTTTAACGGATTTTACAAAAGTATAAACAATGGATGGGAAATTTTTTTTAAAGTAGGCTCCATGCCCAATGTGGGACTTGAACCCATGACTCTGAGATCAAGAGTTGCATGTTCCACCAACTGAGCCAGTCAGGGGCCCCTGGTTTGGAAACTTAAAAACAGATCGTTTACCACAAGCAGTTTGAGAAGTACTTTATTAGAGAATAGTACTGCATCAATCTTAAGTTTCCTGTGTGTGATACTGTGGTTATGTTGGAGATAAATGCTGAAGTATTTTACTCAGGGTGGAAATACCATGATGCCTACAAAAATCAGCAAAAATAAAATTAAAGAAACAGAAATATGTAGAGAAAAATAAATTAATATTTCAATCAATAAAATGTATACTTGTTAACTTTTGCAGAATACATCTGCTATCTTCTCATACTTCTAGTACAGTGAAAAATGAGACTTTTTTTTTTTTTTTTTTTTTTAGCAAGACTCAGAATGAGTGAAGATTCAGGAGATGTCGGAGGATACTAAAAGCTAATGGGAATGCAGACCATTCCTTGCTGACAGTACCTGGATATGCTCTTTTCTTGCCTGTGAATGGGACATAGGATAGCCTGTCTATCTGCATGGAGGCAGGCCTCCATGAAGCTATTTGGTAAGCTAAAATTCCTGACTATGAAGAACTCCAGATTTGTAAGTAACACTTCAGGATTTGCTCTTAAAAAGAACACCAAACTGAGAAAAGGAGCATTATCATCCTTACTCACTATAATGCTTTTTTCATAATTTCTATAAAATTAAGAAATATCACACAAATCAGAATGCCAATAGTTTTGTCCCTGAAAATTGTTAATTATAAATATGCAGACCGGTAGGAAAAACTAATCCTTTCCTTAAAAACAAGCCAGGGTTCAATAGAAAAGACTATCCAGTAGCAAAGTGCAATGCAATCAGCTGCCTGAATTGCATATTATACTTTTCCTTTCCAATTTTGTAATCTCAACTGGTGCAAAAAGGAAAATTTGCTACTTTGGTTAGTTAAATTCACTTCTCTAACTGTAGGGGTTAAAAAATGTGTCTGTCCTATGCTCCAAAAGCTCCCTTAGGAAAGTATCAAAATCTACTTCCCCAGAATGCCCTAATGACCTGATAGTTGGGCATCCTCAAGGTCTGGGCTCAAGCTTATCATCACCTTCAGAAGAACACATACTATCACCATTTAGCCTCTGATGTACTGGGCCAGCTGCGCAATCTATATGAAAAAAAAAAAATCTTCTAAAATTGAAAGAAAATTGCCTGAGGACTTGATCTCTTGTCGATTCAGAGAAAACACCTATCCTGAAATAGCTGTCTGCGCATAATTTAGTTTATGTGTCCACTCAAACTCCTTTAAAATCTCACTAACCTATTTGACTCATTTTCTTATGGAAGGGATTCCATACAATTACAAGTATATATCACACGATTTGGAAATAGACAGTTTGGCAAATATGAACAAGATCCTGAAATGGCCACCAAATTATATTAGAAAAAGAAAAAGACAACAATTGATGCTTGTAGGAAAAAAACAACGTTGCTGTGTTGAGAATGACTGCAGGTAGGAGCAGATGGCAATAACCCGCTTAATGACACTGCTTACTGCATACCACGACACACTCTCACAGATGCACATCACCAATTTCTAAAATAACATCTCAGAGCGATGCAACCCGGTGCAAGACTTCTTATGACAAAATCAACGTATCATCACTGTAAGCAGCAAGAACACACAAATCATGTAAGAAGCTAAAATTGTATTTAAAGACAAACTCATTTGATCAAAAAGAAGGCAAGAAAAAGAAGAATAAAATAAGCCCTTCCCATTCTGGAAACTTAGTCTACTTTGGCGTTTTGTTTTTGTTTTTGTTTTTAATTTGGAGCCTTTGCAACTCACATACTCTATTTTCAAACTTTTGTGGAGGCTAACTTCTCAGTTACTGGTTTTTGCTTTATCTCCTTTGAAGAGGAAAAGAAAGAACTGCTTTTTAAGGCTTTCCAGGAGACAGAAGAAAAGACTGTCAGCTTTGAACTTGGCAGTAAAAGCACTTTTTGATGAATTTGGGCTCTGAGTTTCTAATCAAGTCATATCAAAATTAAGCATCACACCAAATCAATCTTCATTTTTTTCATTTGAGACCTAGATTAGCCTAGAAGCTAACTTTTATTGGTAAATATTCCTGTCATGCCAAAAGGTTAGATGGCCTTTATAAACTAAGTAGGATCAACCCAGGCTCACACAGCACCCGTAGATGGCCAATCCAGGCAAAGTCTGCTTAGAGTTGGGATCAGAGGAATTTAAAGACACTCTGCCATACTCCTCAATAAGTTCCGGAGTTGGTATCACAAAGTATTGTGTTCTTACTGATGCTATAAATTGCACTCAATCCACTTGAAACAAACTTTTTAGAGACTTAAATGCTTCGCTCTTGAATTAACTTAGGCAGTTAGACTACATTCCAATCTTAGCAATGAAATTGAGTCTGATCAGTCTGTTTGGATTTGACTGGCTCCTTTGTTTTTGTATTTCTGCTTGAGAGTTAAGCAGCAGCTATGCTCTAGAAATGATAGCACAACATTGAAATACAGAAGCAAGTGAGAGTTATACCTCCTAGGCAGAAAAGGACCGTGTAACCATAAGCAGCAAAAAACCCAGCATGCCTGACTTTCAGGGTTCCTAATAATCTTAGCTCTCATGTCATAGCATCTCAAATCCTTTCCTTCAAAGGCATAGCAGCATTCTCAATGTTTTAACTCCCTTTTTTTGACCATCAATTTGAAGACGTTGCTTAACATGAATGACAGGAACTTAGGCCAACTCTTGAAAAGCAAAGATACTCTAGTGAAAGCAGTGTTTTCCATTACTCTATTTTATTTACCCTGGCTGTTTATTACCAGTCAACGGGCAACTCTGCCCCTCAAAAATACTCTGATCAGCAATATGATTACTTTTTCTTGGATCTGGTCTCTATTTTGTGGCCATCAGTGGAGTCATTTCCTAATGTCTTCTTTTGTTCCCTGTTGACATTCTCAGACATGGCATTTCATTCACACATATTGCATCTGCAGAGTAAGATCCTGTGACATGTTTGGGGACAATACTAGAATTCCCTTAAGTGGCTGCTGATATCCTGCAGCAAACCAATTTTTCATTAGAACTGCCACGAAGGAACAGGAGAGCTGGCTCTGACATTGTTCGATTGGGCTTCATGCAGCAGCAGGAAGGAAGTACCTCGTACATATGCAGTGGGCGAGAGTCTCACGAGGCATGTGTATTACTGGTGCCCTCAACATAACTGGCTCCCACTTTCAAGCAGGCCCTCAACATAACTGGCTCCCACTTTCACTTTTTCTGTCCCCCTTGTTTCTAACACCGTCTGATGATCGAGAATATAAAATCATACTCTCTTTGGTCCTATTTACCTCCAGAAGTTATGAAATTTCTAATATGAACATGACTCCTATGACTCCTAGCTCCCTATATCTTTAGTTATGTCTTAGGACCTGCACCCAAATTCAAAGGTAACCTGATTTGAACGCTGATGTGCCAAACGCATGGTAGTCATAATTTAAAAAGATTATCCCTAAACAAAGCATTTCAAATACACGAAAGGAACCACTAGATTTTTAAAACACCTTCACCAAATTTTTAACTATTAGCAAGTATATACCACCACCTCCATCAGTGTCATGAATCTGGGAACGGTGTCATGTGGGGCCATGCATCACAGAAGGTGCCAAAGAAAACAGCCAAAAGACAGAGACCTTTATCTTTTTTGAGCTCACATTTCAAGAATTCCTCAGGAGGGGCAGAATAATTCACTTTTGCAAGGGAAAAAAACCAGCACAAGAAAAGAAAATAAATGCAGGCATCACACTAAGATGGAATGAAAAAGACCCGTGATTGCATGTGGGGTGTGCTAGTGAAACAGATTAATTGTAAGTCAATGATATCTTCTT
Source organism: Prionailurus viverrinus (assembly GCF_022837055.1). Taxonomy (NCBI): domain Eukaryota; kingdom Metazoa; phylum Chordata; class Mammalia; order Carnivora; family Felidae; genus Prionailurus; species Prionailurus viverrinus. The sequence continues at coordinate 98,509,968 of NC_062570.1, forward strand.
TAGAGAGACACACATGCTATAAGGAGAGAAACAAATGAGAAAACGACATAAAAGGGGCGCTTGGGTGGCTCAGTAGGTTGAGAAACCGACTTCAGCTCAGGTCACGATCTCATAGTTCGTGGGTTTGAGTCCCACGTCAGGCTTTGCGCTCACAGTGCAGAGCCTGCTTCAGATTCTCTGTCTCCCTCTCTCTGCCCCTCTCCTGTTTGTGGTCTCTCTTAAAAATAAATAAACTTATGGGACGCCTGGGTGGCGCAGTCGGTTAAGCGTCCGACTTCAGCCAGGTCACGATCTTGCGGTCCGTGAGTTCGAGCCCCGCGTCAGGCTCTGGGCTGAAGGCTCAGAGCCTGGAGCCTGTTTCTGATTCTGTGTTTCCCTCTCTCTCTGCCCCTCCCCCGTTCATGCTCTGTCTCTCTCTGTCCCAAAAATAAATAAAAAACGTTGAAAAAAAAAATTAAAAATAAATAAATAAATAAACTTAAAAAAAAAGAAAAGGACATAAAAGAAGTAAAAATTTATCATATGTATAGGATTCTGTAATGGTTCTATTACGCAACAAAACCATGTTCTGTTAGTTTCTATTACAGTTTATCTAGGCTGAATTTGTATTATCTGTATTATTTGGCCTGGGAAAGAAACAAGTGACTTAAGAAAGGACACAGTGTAAGCACAAGCGTCAGTTTCCAAGCTTTCTGTAAAGCCACACGGGGGCTGATACTCAGGTCCCTCCCACTCCGAACAGCGTGTGAGTCTGTCTTGCACAAGGCTATTCTGCACAGAGGAAGGGGACCCAAGCAGAAGGAATTTAGGCAACATGTCAGAAACTAGACTAACATTTGGGAAGTGCCAAAATCCACTTCCAAAACAGGTGAAGAAATTAAGAAGGAAGACTGCATGCACGCAAGCACACGCTTGCTCTCTCTCACTCTCTCTCTAAAAGGGTTAGGTCAGCATTCCCAAACTACGTAATGAGAAACAGTGGTGTCCCTTGAGATATGAGGTGTGTGTTCCTGAAAAAGAAGTTAGTAGGGGGCGCTTGGGGGGCTCAGTAGGTTGAGCGACCGACTTCAGCTCAGGTCACGATCTCATGGTCTGTGGGTTCGAGCCCTGCGTCGGGCTCTGTGCTGACAGCTCAGAGCCTGGAGCCTGCTTCGGATTCTGTGCCTCCCTCTCTCTCTCTGCCCCTCCCCCACTCATGCTCTGTCTCTCTCTGTCTCAGAAATAAATAAACATAAAAAAAAGAAAAAAAAAGAAGTTTGCCAATATCAAGTTAAGTACAGTTAAACAATTTTTTTTTTAATTTTTTAAAGTTTGTTTATTTATTTTGAGAGAGAGAGAGACAGAGAGAGAGAGGCAGCAGGGAAGGGAAGAGAGAGAGGGAGATAGAATCCTAAACAGGCTCTCCACCAGCAGCGCTGAGCCCGACACAGGGCTTGAACTCACAAACTGTGAGATCACGATCTGAGCTAAAACCAAGAGTCAGATGTTTAACTGACTAAGCCACCCACCCAAGTGCCCCAACAATTTATTACAGCATTCCAGAGTCTTCAATTGATAATGTGAGTTAAGAATCTCTGAAAGGCAGAGAGTATGTTAACATTTCTTAAAATTTTCTAATTACAGAATGCTTTTTGCGTGGAAACCTGTTAACATTGTGACAACACTAATGTACCAAAGGAACACAGTTTGGGAAATGCTGGTTTAGGTACACCTGAATGTGAAAGGAAGACAAGGACAAGGTGGTGTCTGGAGATGTGTCCCAACTTTATGATTTTATATATATTGGGCCAACTGAGATGCTGATTGCTTTCTTGTTCTCTTTCTTCTCTTTTTTATGCCTTGAGCCAGGCATAAATCTACCTCCCATTAAATTATGATCTTCTCCGATTTTCCTAATTCTCCCACTTACTCATCTAGGCTCTCAAAACCTTCCCCTCTCTCCTCACATCCCTTTCTTCCTTCCACCTCCCCCTTTTTCTTATTAGTCCTCTTTCTCCCATAAAAGTGCTTTCCATTTATGAATAAGCAACATCACTTTTCTTCCATTAAACAATGTTTGTCATTGCTTTTTACTTCATATTAAATTTCTCTCTGATGTAATCATCTAAGTTCAGATTCTCCTCTGTTTTTTTTTACTCTACACTTTAATTTATGTGTATAAGACTTGGGGACTTCTCTAAGACTGAACCCGCTGCTCTGATGGCTCTTTAATTTCCCTGTTCTCTGCTATCATGACTCCCTACCTCCAGGCTGGTCTATAAAGCCACCATCCCTTATTATTGAACTTTCATCCCTTCCAGTAAATAATTCCTCACAAGAAGCTACTCAAGAGGAGCATGATGATGTGGTGTGCCCTTCCTGCTTCTGAGTCCTGTCACCACCAGACAGCACTAACCAGCTTTGTCGTGGTTCTAGACACTTTACGCAAGTAAGTGTACACTGCCTACCCACAAGGAGTTTTCTCTGAAAGGGAGAACACTGGCATGGGTATGCTGAAGGGAAGAATTTTCTCTCAGTCATACATATAAAGTTATTTTTTAAAACTTTTCTCCATCTCCCAATAGATTAAACAAAGGCGGGGGGGGGGGGAGTTTGTATAGCTTATCACCACGGACTTATTTCTTGGCCCAAACTCATGGTGTCCCCTTCACACATGACCGATAGGCAGGTGAACACTACAGTTGGTTTTTAGGTAAAAGTCAAATTCTTGCTGATGGAACAGATATATTCGCTTTATTCTTGTTTTAGCACTAAGTTTACACCTTCCATAATAGGTTAAGTTAGTAGTGATATCATCCTCCTAATAAGACAATACACCCCTCACCATTTATACATAATTCTGAACTACAAAAATCCTTTTATTTGAGAAGGAGTGATTCTCTGGTATCCTGAGAATGTTCTGATTTGATTATGTTTTTCTTTTTCGTTCATATATATATATATATATAGAGAGAGAGAGAGAGAGGGAGAGGGAGAGAGGGCTCAAGTGAGTGAGGGGCAGAGAGAGAAAGGGAGAGAGAGAGGCGGGCAGGCTCACCCAAAGCAGGGCTCGAACTCACGAGCCATGAGATCATGACCTCAGCTGAAGTCAGACACTTAACCGACTGAGCCACCCAGGAGCCCTGATTATGTTTTTCTTATAATCTCAATTTATTTTTTCTTTAAAATTTTCATTTTGACATAATTTTTGACTTACAAAAAAAAAAAAACAAACGATAAGAATGGCACAGAGTTCCTGTATACCTTTCACCCAGACTTCCCAAATATTAACTCTGCCATATTTGTTTTATTCTCTTCTCTCTTCCCCCACCACCCACACACACTTTTATTTTCCCTGAGCCTTTTGCGAGTTAAGTTGCAGGTATGATATGTGTTTACTACTATTTTGCTAATACAGAAATAAGATGGCTTCAAAGACACGTGTGATGGAACAACTACAGGTAACGGGCATCAACTGTTTAGATGTTCATTATAAACTTCTCTCGACTTTATGTTTGGAATTTTTTTCATAATAAAATGTTAGGGAAAAAAACCAGAAACATCAACACTGATACAATACTATTATCCACAGACTTTATTCAAATAGATTTTGCCAACGGCCCAATAATGTCCTTTAAGCAAAAGAAAATCCCAGATGATGCCGGGTACGTTATTTAAATGTATCCTGTTTTCTCTATTTCTCTGATAGGGCATCAGAAAAAGTCAGCTTTCTGATTATTCATGATTGTGTCAGCAAACTGGACTAAGGATAAACCACAATATCAGAATATCCAAAATTCTTTTATATTTGGCTTCTAAATGGTCAGCGCTTTCGGGGTCAGCTGTACCTATATAATTGTGTTTTGCCCGAGTTTTAAAATTAAAATTCCATTAGAGTGTTCTGAAACACCCAAGCTCTGTGGCATCGGATGTGTTTTTGTAGTAGAGTGTGCCTCAGGGAAAACGGCCCTGGGTGGAAAATTCAGTTGCAGACAATCCATGATGCAGCTAGCACACACAGGTGCCTGAAAGCTGACACTACGTGTATTTAAGAACGTCATCCCGAAGCTTCACGATCCTTTGCAGAAACACCTGTCGAGGTTATTTTTATTAATATACCTCTTTTTGGCCTTTTAAAATAAGACCTGAGGAAGAGTACTGAGGAACGTTTATCCCTTTCTCAGAATAAAAACAGGGAAAAGCTTTAGCTACCTCTTCTATACCCTGTTTGCCCCTCGAACAAGTTTATGTGGTAAACTGTCTCCATACTGAATGGCTGACTGCCTTTTATAATCTGAATTAGAAAATGCAAAAAAAAAAAAAAATCCTTTAAAGTCAAACAGTGGAATTAACATATGAGCAGTGCTCCTGTGGGCATTTAAATCCGTAATTAAAAAACCTGAGACACGTTGGCTTGGCAATCGTTATTGTCTAACGTGCACAGATAGCCAAAAGGTACTGAAATGCGACATTCTGTCCCACATGACTCACTCAGCAGAGGCAGCCTCATGAAGAATGCTGAGAAGGCCTTACATCTTGAAATGCCTAGCCCACCAAAGGTCTTTCCCCCAGCACTGATAAACGCCCAAGAGGTCTTGGGGAGAGACTGTTGAGTGTTTGGAACTCAGAAAATCTGCTTTTGCTAGCCATGCTCCATTTCTATGCAGAAAAAGGAAGCCTTTCCTGAAAAATTAAAAGTCTGAGAGTAGGAACACACACACATATGCACGCAAATCATCATTCCTATCTGATGTGTGAGAGCACAGCACACAGCACAGCAATCTAGCTACGCGCCTCCCAGATTATAAATAGGCTGCCAATCCAAGCAGCAGCTGCCTCACATCGCTCTGCTTTTTCTCCTTGATTTTATTATATTTCAAAGATGATGCGCAGATTGCTACAAGTTTTCTCCGTGCTAACAGGTACAACATGCACGGGCCAAGGAAATTTGTTTTTAAGATTATTCACATCAAACAATATTCCATGCTAATCTGCCATTGTTTACCTTATTTATACATGTATAAGAGGTTTAACAGGTTTGCGCTCCTGCATTTTCTGTTATAAATTAGGCCCTCAGTATTACAATTCGGCACTCAATCGCAGTCAACCAAGAAATTGCCTTTATAAAGGCAACTGAGCACCCTGCCCTTTCTAGGCTTGGGAAAGAGTACTACCTACACCTGAATGCAGACGCCTGTACAGAAAACACACAAAATACAATGCAATTTGATGAAGTCTTTAATGCATACAACTCTTTCGAGAATGAAGCAAACCAATCAACTAAGTGTACTGCTTAAGATCTTTAAAATACCCAGGTGCTAAAGACATTCCCAATTCATCTTCCATCACATAAGGACTAACAGCCAAAGCTATGAGGAGACATCTTTTGTTCCCAGATGGAAAAGCTACCTTCTCAGAAATCAGTATGCAGGGGACACCTTTTAAAAAATTATTCCGTTCCTCTCGTTATCCTGCTTTCAGCATATAATTCACATTGGGAAGATACTTGATAAGCAAAGTGGCCAATATATTACTTTCTTGTTTATAGTAAGTACATTAAGAAATCCCATTTGGCTACCACAAAAATGTCAATCCCTATCCATGACAGACCCTATATTATGCTGAAGGAAAGCAGCCTAAACTACCATTTTCCTTGTCAATAAGGAATTTAGTTCACTTCAGCCTAATGACACAAACAGGATAACAGTTACTATAGCTGGAAGTATTTAATGGGCAGGTATTTAATTCTCTAAATGCTTGAGATGGGAAATCTCAGGGGACAAATTTTGTTGTGAAGGGTGGGCTTTGAGGGTTGTAACCAAAAAGGATTTGAAAAAGTTGTACAAAACTATACTTGTTTCTTCATTATCAAGAAAATGTCAACTTTCCAGCATTTGTTTGGTGTCAGGATACAAGATTATTTCAATTTTCAAGTACATGCACACACAGTTGACTCTGAACTTTTAACTGTAAAGTCTTGGTTCTTTCAGAATAATCTCACATTAATTTTGATAAAAATAATATTATACCCAACAAAATATTAACAGTTGAGTGCTGAGCCTATAGGCAATTTTTGCTTTGCTGAATTAGTTGAAGGTTTACAATAAAAATATGTTGTTTTCATAATTAGAATAGTAATGACACTATTTACTTTTGGTAAAAAAGAAAATCTTTTCCCTCCTTATACTTTAAGACTTCCTATAATGCTCATGTTAAAAGTCTATATGCTAAAATATTTTCTTTATGCCCCGAAAGCATGTCTTTTAAAGGTGTTTTAAATTTGTCATTAGCTTGAAGTGGGTATGACTACACCCCTGAAGGACACACAAACAGAGGATCACTGCAGACCATTAGATGCACTTTCAATCCTATAGGATCTCCAAACTGAACCAAAGTCCAAAACTGATGTGATCATGGTTTATTAATCTGAACTTTATCCTTTCAAAACATAATGGAGCTCCTAAAGAAGTGTGTCTGCCATGGTGGATGAAACTTTGGGGAAATCGAAGCATTAACTCAAAAAGGTAATGTTAACTTCTTGTCCCAGAATCTTTAGCAAGTTTTTTGCACTTAATGTTCTGAGATTCTCTTTCACTGATTAATTCCGCTTGATACTTACTGAGCTCTGCAAAGTCTAACAATTACTTGAGTTGAATTTTTCCTCACATAATGGGTTCCCAAAACAATATTCTATTGTATTTAGACACCCAACTAAGTAACTGTTCTGAAAACGGACTGTTTTTGTCCTACATGTCCCTTTAAGGTTCAAAAAGTTCTTCACTGTCTTCACTGTTAGACTGTATTTCTTTAAATATAACCTAAAAACCTAGCAATAAATTCCACGTCACTTCCAATAGTGTACCTGGAAAAAAAAACAACAAATCACCACTGAAATGCTTTTTTAGTTAAAAATATTTTAATTTTAGTCCACCTTACCTATCCTGTAGTTACACAGTAAAAATAACAAGAAAGGCATAAAAGTAAATAGGAATGTGAATCCCTAAATTGGGGAGGGGGAGACAGACAAAATACTCTTAATTATGAACGCGTTTTTAAAAGACTTTGGATGGTGTTTTATGACTTGATCTGGTAATCTTCCTTCTCACTGAAACTTATTCTCAAAACTGAAATGTTAACACACTACCTTCTGCCGCAAGAAGAAAGACCTGACATATACAACCAATACAGTCAGTTGTTGTTCATTACAGGCTCTGGACAAAGAATCAACTACTGAACAATAGGGCACACTGCTGACTCTATCTGGAGAACATCTTGCTAATGCATTAAAAGCTAGTGCAGGTTAAGAATCTCAGCCTCTGAAATGAACTATCCAGAGAGTACGACCAAGCTACGTTTTAGTTTCTATTCTCTGACTTCTCTGAGTGTCAAACAACCAAAAAAAAAAATTAGTCTTCTCTCCCTAAGATCTCTTGCTTCAATCAAGAATGCTTCTTTCATTAGAAGAGGACACTGCACAGTCTTTTATCCTAATTATATGATTTGCCCAGATTTTAAACATTTGTCTAACAATCATGAGGTTCCTCTCTGAACCAACCAGTGTGAACCAAAATCTGATTTCAATACTAGCACTTAACAAAATAAGAATCTGAAAAAAACAAACGATGGAGAGAGTACTCTTTTTGTATCAATAAGCTACTTTTCTCGTTAGTCTACTCTCTGAATGTTACTAAAACTTAACTTTTAAGGGTGTCAGGGTGGCTAAGCGTCCAAGTTCGGCTTAGGTTATGATCTTGTGGTGAGTTTGAGCCCTGCTTCGGGCTCTGTGCTAACAGCTCAGAGCCTGGAGCCTGCTTCAGATTCTGTGTCTCCCTCTCTCTCTGCCCCTCCCTTGCTTGTTCTCTGTCTCTCTCTCAAAAATGAGTAAACACTAAAAAAAATGTCTTTAATTAACTTTTAAACAACCTTGGACTCAAAACTCAGAAAGATCTTTTAACCTTCAAAGACATTCTTCTTAGATCTTTTAAAGAAACAATTGCATCATAAACATAATAAACCAATTTTTTCACTAAATCTCAAATTTGCTTTCAAGTAATATTTTATGCTCTCATTCAACTATTTCTGCTTACATTTCTTACACTTGCAGTTTTCCGACTTTGAATATCATTTCTTTTGAGCCACATTTTGCACGTGCATGTGCGCGCGTGTGTGTGTGTGTATGTGTTTCTGTTAGCAATTTCTGCTATTTTGGGGTGGAATGGGAGGACTGACCAGAAAAAGCACAGCAGCATCCATCCATATTTGCTCACAAGTAAATAAATGTCTTAAATAGCAAATAATGCAGAACCCTAGGAGCTAGAGACTGTATCAGTGAGAAGTTCTACCGAGAAATTTATGCACGGGGCAGCACTAAAACAAGTGCTCTTGAGCCACACGCCACACATTTTTAGCTTTCCAAGCTCAAAGTCCCACAATCATCTCATTCCTTCCCCCTCTGCCTTGTGGCCCAGTTTCAGTCAATTACTAATCCTGTAGACTGTCTTGTACCTGCAGTACCGTTTATTCTAACCTTCCCTCTTCATACCCGCTGCCCCTTACTTACTTGTCAGAAATAACCTCCTTACCCCTAAACTGCAAGAATAGAATTCTAAGTATACTTCAGCACCCCATTTTTCCCTGTCCATAAACAGCTGCCAAATTAATTTCATGAAAGCATAACTCAGATTGATTATATCACTTCTTGCTTAAAAAATAAAACAAGACTCATATAGACTGTTACAGTTGGAAGGAGCCCTGGTGGTCCCTGAAACCATCTGCTGAGAGACAGGGAAAAGGAAGGTAATGGAACTGAAGCCTAGAAACAGGAACTCAAAGGCAGTCTCAGGACCCAATGAGGCAGAGGTCTCGTAGGATTTAATGTAATTGCTCATGCAGACTATACAAATTCATTATCTTTCTAAAAAGTTTATGATAAACATGATAACAAGGCAACATATATTTTTTATTTTATTTTATTTTACTATTTTTTAAATATGAAATTTATTGTCAAACTGGTTTCCATATAACACCCAGTGCTCATCCCAACATGTGCCCTCCTCAATGCCCATCACCTACCCACCCCTCCCTCCCACCCCCTATCAACCCTCAGATTGTTCTTAGTTTTCAAGAATCTCTTATGGTTTGGCGCCCTCCCTAACTTTTCTTTTTTTTCCTTCCCCTCCCCCATGGTCTTCTGTTAAGTTTCTCAGGATCCACATAGGCAACATATATTTTAGATTGTTTAGTTAGCAGATCCTTTTCTCTTTAGATTATCAGGCCCTCTGAAGCAGGTCAAATCAAAAGGATTTGGCTGGGACTTTTCCTCTGGTTTTGTCTGCAAGGCCTAAGAGTGTCCAGAAAAGAAAGCAATAATCTTTATTTTTTTTCCCCCAGAGACTTTATTAACACTATACTCAAAAGCTGAAATTATTCTTAAGTATTCAGGAGTGACACTTACTCAGAGAGTGTGGAAATGGGGTGAGACACAAATGTTTGATTAAAGTTAGCAGCACCATTATGGGTCCAAGGTCCCAAATTGGATTGGGTGACACAGTTACACAATTTTTGCCAATGCACATCTTTCTCTCTCTTCTCCCACACCAAAATGAAAATCATAGTTCTACTGGCTGATAGCTTAAATCAAAATCACAAGCCAAATGTTAAATGCTGCTTTAAAAAGAAAACACTCCTCCACCAAAAAAACTATTAGAAGTAATAAATGAATTCAAGCAAAGCTGCAGGATACAAAATTAATATACAGAAATCTGTTGAGTTTCTAAACACTAATAAAGAAGTAGCAGAAAGAGAAATTAAGAAAACAATTCCATTTATAATCGTACCAAAATGAATAAAATACCTAGTAATGAACTTAGAAAGGCATATACCGTGAAAACTATAAAACACTGATGAAAGAAACTGAAGACAACACAAATGGAAAAGTATACTATGCTCATGGACTAGAGTATTTAATATTGTTAAAGTGCTCTTCTACCCAAAGCAAACTACAGATTCAAGGCACTCTCTACCCAAATACTAGTATCACAGAACTAGAGCAAATAATCCTAAAAATTATATAGAACCACAAAAGATCCCAAACAGCCAGAGTGATCTTGAGAAAGAACAAAGCTAGAGGTACCACAATCCCAGATTTCAAGATATACTACACAAAACTATAATAATCAAAACAGTATGGTAAGAGCACAAAACATAGATCAATGAACAGAATAGAGAGTGGAGAAATAAACCCACACTTATATGGTCAACTAATCAACAAAGGAGGCAAAAATATACAGTGGAGAAAAGATGGGTCTCTTCAAAAAATGGTGCTGGGGAAACCGGACAGCTTTAAGAGTAAAACTGAACTACTGTCTTACACCACACACAAAAATAAACTCAAAATGGATTAAAGACATAAAAGTAAGACATGAAAAACCATTAAACTCTTAGAAGAAAACACAGGCAATAATATCCTTGACATCAGCCTTAGCAACATTTTTCTAGATAAGTCTCCTCAGGCAAGGGAAACAAAAGCAAAAACAAAGTATTAGGACGACACTGAAATAAAAAGCTTTTGCACAGTGAAAGAAACCATCAGCAAAAACAACAAGGCAACCTAGTGAATGGGAGAAAACATTTGCAAATGATATATCCAATAAGTTAATAGTCAAAATACATAAAGAACTTATACAACTCAATACCAAAACAAATCCGATTTAAAAATGGTCAGACAGATACCATATGGTCTCACTCTTATGTGGATCCTGAGAAACTTAACAGGAACCCATGGGGGAGGGGAAGGAAAAAAAAAAAAAAAGAGGTTAGAAAGGGAGAGAGCCAAAGCATAAGAGACTGTTAAAAACTGAGAACAAACTGAGGGTTGATGGGGGGTGGGAGGGAGGAGAGGGTGGGTGATGGGTATTGAGGAGGGCACCTTTTGGGATGAGCACTGGGTGTTGTATGGAAACCAATTTGTCAATAAATTTCAGAAAAAAAAAAAATAAATAAATAAATAAATTAAAAAAAAAAAAAAATAAACGTTAAAAAAATAATTAAAAAAAAAAAAAAAAAAAAAAAAAAAAAAAAAAAAAAAATAAAAATGGTCAGAGCACCTGAACAGACATTCTCCCAAAGAAGACATAAAGACACAAGAAAAGATGTTCAACATTACTAATCATCAGGCAAATGCAAATCAAAACCACGGTGAGATATTAACTTACATATGTCAGAATGGCTAGAATCAAAAGGACAAGAAATAAGCAAAGTTGGTGAGGATGTGGAGAAAAAGGAACCCTCATGCACTGTGGGTGGGAATATAAATTGGTGCAGCCACTGTGGAAAACAGTATGGATTTTCTTCAAGAAATTAAAAATAGAAATATAATCCAGTAATTCCACTACTGGATATTTACCCAAAGAAAATGGAAATACTAATTCAAAATGATATATGCACCTTTATGTTTACTGCAGCATTATTTACAACAGGCAGCATATGGAAGCAACGTAAGTGTCCATCCACAGATGAAAGGATAAAGATGTGGTATGCGTATACACACACACACGCACGCACACAATGAAATATTACTCAACCATAAAAAATAAGATCTTGCCATTTCTGATAACACGGATGTACCTAGAGGATATAATGCTAAGTGAAATAAATCAGAGGAAGACAACTACCATGATTTCACATATATGTGGAATTTAAGAAACAAAATAAATGAACAAACAAAAAAAAGTGACAAAAATCAGACTCAACTACGAAGGGGAGGGGGGCTGAAGGCTGTGCAAAATGAGGGAAGGAGAGTGGGAGGCACAGGCTTCCAGTTATGGAATGAATAAGTCACAGGGATGTAAGGTATAGTAGAGGGAATATACAGTCAACGTTATCGTGACAGCCATGTATGGTAACAGATGGTAACTGCACTTGCGGTAAGCATAGCGTGACACAACATACACAGCTGTCGATCACTATGTTGTACACCTGAAACTAACGTAACACTGTGTGTCAACTATACTTCAATAAAAATACATTTTTTAAAAAGAAAGAAAATTATCTTAAATCTACACATTTCTCAAAAGGAAAGGCATCAAAGTTTGATTTCGATCAGTCCAGAGCAATATCCAGTATCCTTAGCATCCTACTGCACAAAATGATGCCAATCTCATAAGATAAAGATATCCTTTGATTTCCTATTTATAAATGTAGTAAATTTTACTTGGAATTTTTCAAAAAATTAAAATACCGTGTAATTATCCAACTGCCTCAGGGACAAGCACTGTTGTTTCATTTTTCCAATTTTATATAACAGCATTAGGATTATATGCTGAACAGTGACTGTTCTGCCCTTATTTTGTTTATTTAACAACGTGTCATGGACATGTTTCCACATCAGTCCATGTATCATCTACTTCTTTTTCTTAACATACACTCATGAATACACTATACTTAATTTAACCAATCCCCTACAATGAATGTTTTCAATTTTCCTCTATTATTTTAAAAAGCTTTAATGAATGTCTTTGTAAATATATCTTTATTCATTACTGAATCTCTCCTAAGAATAAATTCTTAGAAGTTAAGTTGCTGGGCTAACGGGTAATCCAATTTAGAACTTGTATTCCTATTCCAAAACTGCTCTCCAGAGGGGCTGTGTATTATCATCAATCGTGTGTGAACTGCCTACTAGTCTATCCCTTGTAAGTATTTGGATTTGACACCTTTAGAAATTTTTACCAGTTTGATAACCAAAAAAATATTTCATTATTGTACTAACTTATAATTCTTTGATTAGTCACACTGAGGATCACTTCATATTTACTGGCCATTAATGATTCTAATACGGCCAATGATTTACAGGAGTGTGAGTGCATGTGTCTACATGAACACATGCATACACGTATGTATATGTGCATACATACATCTCTAATAAACAGGCTGTTATCTGCATTGTTGCAGCCCTGTGAGCCCTTCTCTGACTGTATCCCTCTCCTACTCAAGAGGTAGTTACTATTCTGAACTTTATCATTCTTTTTTTTCTTTATAACTTTACCGTTTATATATCTATCCGTACATAATGTTTTACTGGTTTTTACGTATTCTTCTGCGACTTGTATTTCTTTTTTACCCAGTATTGTGAAATCCTCCACAGTATGTATATGTTGATATGTATATCTGTAGTTCATTCATTTTTTTTTAAGTATAGTATTTCACTGTGGGAATTTACTGTAATTTATCGATCTTGTCAAAGGACATCTAAATAGGTTCCATTTGTGTTATTACTAACAAGGCTGCTATAAATACACTACTCTAAGAGTGTCTCTAGAGCTGCATTGCCCAATACAGTACCCACTAGCCACATATGGCTATTGAGCACTTGAAATGTGGCTCTTTCAGAGCTGAGATGTGTTGTCCACGTAAAATATAAAAACCAGATTTCAAAGGAAGGTAAAACATTTTAATACTGATTATATGTTGAAATGATAATATTTTCGATATATTTATATCTAAATAAAATGTATAGTTAACAAAGTATAATTAAGATTAATTATTATAATTATAACTAATTTCACCTACTCACTTTTTTGAACACAGGTACTAGAAATATTTAAATTACATATGCGGCTTCTGCTCTATTTCTATTGGCTTGTGCTTCTCTAGCGTATACATCTAAGAGTAAAACTTTTGGGTCATAATGTATGCTTATCTTCTAATTTGGTAGAAAATACAAAATTGTTTTTAAATGTTTATTTTTGAAAGAGACACACACACACACACACACACACACACACACACACACACACACACACACACGGCGTGAGTGGGGGAGGGGCAGAGAGAGAGGGAGACACAATCAAAGCAGACATCAGGCTCTGAGCAGTCAGCACAGAGCCCGATGCGGGGCTCAAACCTATGAACCATGAGATCATGACCTGAGCCGAAGATGGACACTTAACCAACTGAGCCACCCAGGCGCTCCCAAAATTGCCTTCCATAGCAGTGGAACCGTTTTACATTTCATCCAGCAACGTACACAGTTTTTTCCTCATCTATCCTTGCCAACTGTTGTTGTTGTTGGATATTGTAATTTTTGCCAATCTGGCAGACGCTAAATGGTATCTCACTAGCCTTTGAATCTCATTTCCCTAAATACTAATAACTCTGATGAAGTTTCACATATTTGTTCATTGATGTTTCCTTCTCTGTGACATATACTAACATTTTCACTTCTTTTGTGAATTGACCGTTAATGTCCCTTGCCTACTTTTCCCTTGGGAAAAAAGTCCTTTTCTTAGAGGTTCATAAGAACTCTTTATATGAAGACTAAAAACTCTTTGTCAGACATGTGTTGAAAATATTTTTCTCGGTTTTTTTTATTGTTGTTCTTGCAATTTTTACTGCTTTTGCCTTAAGGTTTTTCTTCTTTTTTTTCCCCTTAATGTTAAGTCTTTCCCTGTGCAGGTTCTGGTCTTCTTATCATGCTAAAGAAGGTCTTTTAAAGTCTAAAACTTTTTTTTTTTAATTTTTTTTTTCAACGTTTATTTATTTTTGGGACAGAGAGAGACAGAGCATGAACGGGGGAGGGGCAGAGAGAGAGGGAGATACAGAATCGGAAACAGGCTCCAGGCTCTGAGCCATCAGCCCAGAGCCTGATGCGGGGCTCGAACTCACGGACCGCGAGATCGTGACCTGGCTGAAGTCGGACGCTTAACTGGCTGTGCCACCCAGGCGCCCCTAAAGTCTAAAACTTTTTAAAAACACTAAAACTCTGTCTATTCTAGTATTTTTATAATTTTATATTTTATCTCCAATCTACTTTAAAATTTTTTTTAATGTTTACTTACCTTTAAGAGAGAGAGAAAGAAAGCAAGCTTGAATGGCAGAGGGGCAAAGAGAGAGCGAGGTATGGACTCTGAAGCAGGGTCCAGGCTCTGAGCTGTCAGCACACAGGCTGACACAGGGCCCGAATCCACGAACTATGAGATCATGACCTGAGCCGAGGTCTGACGCTTAACCGACTGAGCCACCCATCAGCCCCATCTCTAATCCACTTTTAATGTATTTTTTGAGCATGATGTGAAATAAGAGCAGATAAAACCTAACACCGACTCATCAACTTATCACAAGTCCCTAGTGGCTATGGCTGTGCTACCCGCCTCCTTTTCTTAGGAGGCTTTCTTGTCACCATGATCTTCTCCAGGATGCACACGCTCACATGCCCCCAGAGAAACCGACACCAGTCAAGGCAGGGGCTTACCCCACCCTGTCTCCTTGGACACAGTGATTGCTCTATGCCTCAGATGAGGCTGGTGGGCAAACATGTGACCCAGCCATACAAATCAAAGTACTTCCTCAGGGATTTTCAACATGGAGGTAAAAGTGGAGAGCACTTTCCTTCAAAAGGTGACAGTTCTGGTCCTGAAAAACTGCTGTAGGTTACATCCCCTGCCACACAGAGTTAGTCTACAGTAGGAGAAAATGAAGCTGAGAACATCAGACAGAAGATGTAAGAGAAATAATATTTTCGCAGCATTCGAGTCTGTGAGGACTGAAGAAGTTTGCTGCTTCTTGCACTCCTGAAGCTTAGTTGTTCAGCTATTCCTTCCTTTCACGGATATTTTTAAATTCTTCCAATAAATCCTCTTTTTGGCTTAAGCTAGTTTGAGTTGAGTTTGTAATGTGCAATCAAAACAGTTCTGACGGTGTAGAAATCTCACTTGATATTTTTCCTAAAGTGGAGAGCCAACTGTTCTAACACCACTTATTAAATAATCCATCTTCCTCTATCTCATTAAATTCCCATTTATATGGAAGTTTCAGTTTTGAGTTGGTTTTGTTCTGCTGATTTGCGTGTTCCTGCCAGCATCACACACTGTTTCACCGATTGTAACTTGCTAGTATGTTTGGACTCTGGCCACTAATGCGCTCGCTACACATATTTACTAAATATATTACATTGTGCTAGGCGTGGAGAATATCCCCTTGAATAAACAGATGATATCCTGACTCTCATGGAGTTTAAAACCTAGAAGAAAAGATGCAAAGTGACATTAAAATATAGTGAATATAAGGTTAAAAGGAAAATAGGAGGCACTAGGTGGACATCCAACAGCTGGACCTAACCTGATCTAGAGGTCAGGGAAGGCCTCCAGGAGGATGTGGGGTTTTGTTTGTTTTTGTGGTTTTTTTTTAAATGTTTATCTTTATTTTTGAGACAGACAGAGACAGAGCATGAGCAGGGGAGAGGCAGAGAGAGAGAGAGAGAGAGAGAGAGAGAGAGAGAGAGAGAGAGAATCCGAAGCAGGCTCCAGGCTCTCAGATGTCAGCACAGAGCCCGACGCGGGGCTCGAACTCATCAACTGCGAGATCGTGACCCGAGCCGAAGTCGGACGCTCAACCGACTGAGCCACCCAGGCACCCATTTGTTTTTGCTTTAATGTTTATTTATTTTTGAGAGAGACACAGAACAAGAGCGAGGGAGGGGCAGAGAGTGAGAGAGACCCAGAAACTGAAGCAGGCTCCACACTCTGAGCTGTCAGCAGAGCCTGACATGAGGCTCAAGATCGTCAACTGTGAGATCATGACCTGAGCTGAAGTCAGACCCTTAACCAACGGAGCCACCCGGGCGCCCCAGGAGGATGTTGTTTTTAAACTGAGACCTGGGACGCCTGGGTGGCTCAGTCGGTTAAGCGGCCGACTTCGGCTCAGGTCATGATCTCGTGGTTCGTGAGTTCGAGCCCCGCGTCGGGCTCTGTGCTGACAGCTCAGAGCCTGGAGCCTGTTTCAGATTCTGTGTCTCCCTCTCTCTGTGACCCTCCCCCGTTCATGCTCTGTCTCTCTGTCTCAAAAATAAATAAATGTTAAAAAAAATTAAAAAAAAAATAAAAATAAAAAAATAAACTGAGATCTACAGGATGGATGTGAGTTCACTAAGATGGGGAGAACAGTACCTCAGAAGGGAGAATAGTAAGTTCAAAGGCCTAGGGATGCCCCCAAATGGCTGGAGTTTGAGGTGAAAGAGAAAAAGAGTAGAAAGAAGAGAGGGTGAAAAAAGTAGTTATCATACAGATTTTTAAGTCATTTTGGGATTTTGGACTTGGCCCTAAGAGCAAAGCAAAGACATTGAGGCATGCTAAGCCCTGGTTCTGATTTGCATTTTTGAAGAGTCACTTTAGCTACAGTAATTGGAAGGGATGAAAACTGGAAGCAAAGAGAAGCAAACAGGCTTTTTTTTTTTTTTTTTAATAAGTCACACAAGAGATGATGACAGTGTGGACACAAAGCAGTGATGATGTGAGCATGCTGCTGCTTCTTTTTTTTTAAGTAGACTTCAGGCTCAGCGCAAAGCCCAACACAGGGCTTGAACTCATGACCCTGAGATCAAGACCTGAGCTGAGATCAAGAGTCAAACGATTTAACCTACTGAGCCACCGAGGCATCCCTGGAGAGAGGATATTTAAGAGGAAGACTGGCAGGACCTAACGACTAAATTTTGGAGATGAACAATCAAGGATGCCTTGCAGAGTCTAAAATGACTTTCAGGTTTCAGGCGTGATTATTACAGCAGCCAGTGGTAACATTTACAATAAGGAACATGGTGGCAAACAAGTGAAGAGAAGATAACGAATTCAAGTTTGGGACATACACTGCATTTGAGGAGCCTGTGGGACATTCCAGTGAAATTATCTGGTAGCAGCTGGATTACAGGTCTGGGCCAGAAATGCAGCATTCCTTGTCTTTTCCAAAGTTTCCCAGGCTATATGTGGATGAACTTTAGAATCAGTCTGTCACATTCCCCAAAATATCCATTGGAATTTTTTTATATGGAGTAATATTACACTTCTAGATTTCAGGAGAATTAACTTTTTTAAAAAATATTTATTTTGGGGACAGAGCATGAGCATGAGCAGGGGAGGGGCAGAGAGAGAGGGAGACACAGATCTGAAGCAGGCTCCAGGCTCTGATCTGTCAGCACAGAGCTCGACGCGGGGCTCGAACCCACGAACTGTGATATCATGACCTGAGCCAAAGCTGGCTGCTTAACAGACTGAGCCACCTAGGCGCCCCTAACTTATTTATAATGTTGAATCTTTCCATCCATAAAGAAGGTGTAGGTCTTCATTTATTTAAGTTATTTTAAATCTCAAACTAAAAACAAAAAGGTACAGGTATTAAACACTGCTTATTAAATTTATTTCTGTGTTTTAAAAGAATTCTTTCGTGACTAGACAATTTTTGCCATTAGTATTTTCTCAAAGGATATGGCTGATATAAAGGAAAGTTCTTGATTTCACCTGTATATGACCATCTTACCGTCATTACTTGTAATAATGTTCACTGATTTTCCTGGTTTCTCTAGGTAGACAATCACATCTTCTGCAAATAATGACAATATACATCTATTGTTCCAGTAGTGTTTTTCATTTCCTTTTCCTGTGTTGTTGTACTACCTAGAATATCCAGAATAGTCTTCTCTCTTTTTTTCCTTTGTCAGTATCACTAATGGTTTGTTAACTTTGTCCATCTTCTCAAAGAATCAACTTTTGTTTACTGATTCTTTAGTTCTGACTAATTTGGTTGGAGTGCATCCAACCAAAATTTTTCAGACACAAAATCTCTCAGAAAGGCTATATGAATAAGTATACTTTGTGATACCAAAAATGTCTTTCTTTTATCCTTATACCCACATGATTCCTTTCCTTATCATAAAGTTCTGGTGTCAATCCTATTCCCTCAGAATTCTATGAAGTTCCACTATCTTCTAACATTCAGAGCTGTTGATGAAAAATGTAATGTTTATCTCATTACTTTATAAGTAACTTTTTTGGTTGTTGTTATTAACTACTGAGAAGTCTGTGTGACTTTTCTCCTTATTTAAGAACTTAAAACTTTTAGGGGCACCTGGTGGCTCAGTTGGTGGAGCGTCTGTTTATTTCAGCTCAGGTCATGATCTCACAGTTCATGGGACTGAGTCCCACATCGGGCTCTGCACTGACAGCGTGGAGCCTCCTTGGGATTCTCTCTCTCCCTCTGTCTCTGCCCCTCCCCTGCTCACATGTGCTCTCTCTCTCCAAATAAACATTTTTTTTTTTAAACCCTTAAAATTTCTAGCAGTAGGATAACTTTTTTTCCTCCCAAATAATCTTGCTTGATGCTAAGAGCTTTATCTCAAGATCTGAGGCTTCTTCTTCCAGCTCAGTAATTTTTTCCTGCTATACTTTCTTTAATCATTGCTTTTCTTTTGAAACTCCTATTATATAGATATTAAATCTCTTAGATCTAATCTCCATATTTATTTTCTTTATATTTGCCATCTCTTTTACTCTTCGCTATGTTATACAATTTCTTAATTTTCTTCTCATTTACTAATTCAATGCCTTGCAGAATCCATTTTGCTATTCACTATCTCCATTGAGTTTACTTTTAATATTCCTATTGATTTCATTCTTTCAAAAACTATTTATCAAGTACCTACCAATGTGCCAGACAACCATTCTAGGCTCTTGAAGGAGTTAAAGGAGTTAGCTGTGCGACTATATAAAGAACTTACCAGGCAGAGAGAATGGCCATTATAAATCCTGAAGGCTACGCGCGGCCCAACACATTAAAGGAACAGCAAGGAGCCCTGAGTGGCTGGAGCAGAGCAGGAAATGAGGACAGGCTATCAGGCCTTCCTGGCCACTGTAAGGACTTGACGTTTTATTCAGGGGGTAAGAAGGTGAGCCTGTTTTTGTTTTACTGATGAAATAATATCCTCTCAAACCTCATTGAAAATACTGATGAAGAATTTAAAAACTTGTCTCCCATTTCTAGTATTAACTGTTTTAGTAGGGGTGGGGTGGGGAATTTGTTTTGACTGCTCAGCTTCAAGCTGCTGATTTTTGTCATATAACTGGTAAGTTTTTCTTATCTGCTTATACTTTCAAATCAAGTTTTAGTTACAATCAATATTTTCTGGCCATGAAAAGTCCAGAAGGCTTTGTCCCAGGCAAGTGAATGTGTGGGCAAGTGTGAAAATAAACAAGTATAAGGCCTGTTTTGAAGGAAGCAGCTCACCATAATTTTTATTACAATATTAATTCTCAGGAAGCAGGCACCACCAGCATAGAGAACTTGAACTTAAACCTAGAGACCTATTCTCTCATCATCACACTCTTGAAATGAGTCAATTATCTCAAAAATCAGGATAGGTACAGGCTCAACTATAGATCTACAAAGACTGAATTCAGTTCTGTATTTCATTCCAACCTTCTCAGTAGTAAAGACAAAAAGGTCAATATTATAAAGAGCAAACTAAAATTACAGATCACTATCAAGATCTCAGTCAAAACTGCACAATCTGCAGCTTTCTCGAGTCCTTGACTAAAGTCAGAGAAAATAATTTTAAAATTTTCCTGCGATTAAAAATATCTGCATGAATGAAAAATACGGAGTGCTTATCAATCTGTTTCCTTTTCTGCAGATTCCCAAGACTTTCAAGCAACACATCTATGAAAAAAACCACTCAAATAAGTTTACTATTATTTGATAGGAACAGCATTTTTTTTTTTTTTTTTTTTTTTTTTGGAAAAGAGATTAGGTCTTTTATAAGCCTAAAGCACATGTAACTGAAAATGTTCCAGTAGGAGAATTTAACCTTCCAAGTCTTTTTGTGCTGGCTTCTGAGTATGAACTCAGCCAGATATAACAGGGTTACTAGATGTGGTTTCCTCTGAACAATCTCTGGCAGTAATCCCAAGTGACTTTTCACTCTACTCTTGTATTATAGTGGGTAGAACATAATACTAGTCACATAGGAAATGGAATTTCATTAAAGTCAGTGGTCCCACAACAGTGGAGAACGGAGGAAGGATGGAGGCAGGGTGGGGTGGTGGTGGAAGGAAATACCTACACTATAGAGTGATGATACTACTTATGGCTATAAATAAAGAAAAACAGCATATTACATAAAGTTTTTTAGAGATTCTTTAATCCCAAAATAACTTAGCAATCTATAAGTAGAAGAGATGATGTCTGAATAGCGATTTTTTAAAACTAGGGAGGAGTGAGGGCTTGGGGCTTTGTACAATCTTAGATGACTTTGAGAATAAAATAGCTGGATTACTCATTGTGGCATAGTAGAAAATTAGAGTTTAGCAATTAATACAATTTAGTGTATGGAAAATAAGAATAAATGCTAAAAGACTTCATTAAGAGGCCCTGCTGGTAACAAATAGTTGTTTACAATTCAGTCCCGAAGGATCTTATATCAAACTGCATCCGATGTTGGGGAGAGGAGGCTTCTGTACATGTTCAAGCTTAAATACCACTGCAGGGTTTTTTTGTTGTTGTTGTTGTTTTTGTTTAGCTCCAATTCTCTTTCATGAATTGATTATTTAAATACTAAAAACCCAAGGGGCGCCTGGGTGGTCAGTCAGTTAAGTGCCCAACATCAGCTCAGGTCATGATCTTGCGGTACGTGAGTTCGAGCCCCACGTCGGGCTCTGTGCTGACAGCTCGGAGCCTGGGCCTGCTTCAGATTCTGTGTCTCCCTGTCTACCCCTCCTCTACTCACACTCTGTCTCTGTCTCTCAAAAATGAATAAATGTTTAAAAAAAATTAAAATAAGTAAGTAAATAGTAAAAACCCAGGAATAGCTCCCCCTTTTCTCTTTGGTTAAATATAAATCTATTCAACCTTAGAACTACAGTGACAGAGCTCATACGACACTATATACACATACACATGCACACACACACACACACACACACACCCATACACAACATTAAGGTTCTTGATCTAGTCAGAAGAAAGGATTTCCCAGGTTGGTCCCATCTTTTATTAGTGTACTAGGTTTGAACACGCCTATACAGAGTAAATAGGTCATTCCTGCTGAATTTTAATGGTGAAGATAATACAGTGAGCACTAGATACGTGAACTTATTTCTCTCTCTCTCCCTCTCTTTTAAAACACATAGAAAAATCCAATCTCCTATTCTCTCTTTTCTCCATCACCTCTTTCCTCATTGCCCCCACCCTCAACATCGTTTCAAACACAGAAATAGAACGTTCATATGTTTAAAAATGGAATTTCCTCAACACACACAAATGCTTTTAAGAATACACGGTAAAAGTCACTTAAAAAGAAAAAAAAAGTCAGGAGGATGGAAAAGACAAGTCAGTAACAAATGAGATCTTAGAAACATCTGGGATGTACAGATAAAGTATGATGCTGACAGTGATTTCAGTATTTGTGGTATTTCTTTCCAGCAATAATATTTTTGCTGTACACTACCAAACACGCTTAAAATTGATTATTTCTTAGTCATCTGGGTCAAATTTATCTTGGAAATGTCAACCAAGGGGTTAAAAAGTCAGAAGTCTCTTTTCCTTGGTTCCAATTATAGGCGGGCCAAGATCACCTGCTTCATTCAGGGGATGTGTGATCTACTTAGTGAAGCATGCACGTCAGGATTCCAAAGGTACAGGTTCTGCCCAATTTGTTGCTTTATAAACAGGCCTAATCCATGAAGACCCAGGTTTAAAATAAATGAGGAAGCAGTTATTTTTATGACCTTTTATTTTGTAAAATTTCAAACACACAGAAAAGTTCAACGCATAGTACAACGATCCCTTCAATAAACCAAGTATCTATATATCCTTCCACCTTCCAGCAAATCATCACGTATCCTTTTCCCCCCACGAACAACCTGAAAGTAGACATGACGTTTCATCTTTATATACTTCCGTAGTAGGCATTCCTATTACAGACAGATTCTGTGCCTACCAATAAAGATGTACCCCAGAATTCTTTAAAGTTCTACAGTAAGCGATCTCTGAGAACAGGATTCTTCTCATTTATTTTTTAAATCCTATGTCTGTTTAACTATTAAAAATAACAATTTCCCCTACTGCACTTAATATGTTTTGAGATTCACAAACCAATCTTCAGGAACACAATTAATGTCCAAAGAAAAGTAAACAACTAATTCCTCAGCATTACCAGCTCAATAATATTTTGGAATTTTTCAGGATGTCAGGGAACCAAATGGAGTCCGTATCATTTTGATAAAAGCAAACACATCTCAGACTTGTGGGAGAGAGACACATGACCAAACATATTCCTCAACAGGGCACATTCCCGATTTTTAGAAACACCTGAACCAAACTTTTAGGTAATGACCTAAATAAGTCTTTGGCCATTTTAAAGTGGGAGCTAGAATTTGACAACGATCAAGAAGATCCTAAAAGAAGCCATATTGGCCTGTGTGAGAAGCATAATTCTAGGAGAATCCACTACAACTTGAGCTGGTCTAGGGTAAGCTATAGGACAGGCCATGGATACATTATAAAACTGGCCTGAAACCATGGAGTCAGTTTGGCAAATCCTGAGGAAGTGAAGAAGTAAACCAGTGAAATGTGTAACATCTCTCCCGGACAAGTAATTTGAACTCGCTCAATCTCACCTATGTCCCATGACTAAGACATGGTGGGATCTCCAGAAGCTCTCTCTCCTTCTGGTCCCTCCTACTGCTCTGATCCTCCCTTTGTCATCCGACATCCTGCCCTTCCTTTCCATAGAATATATTTACATTTTTAATTTTGTGAGGAAAAAACGACATTCGTGTTTAAAATGTTATCTGGGTCCCTCAGATGCAAGAAACTCAAATCGATATGAAGTATACTTTATATAGTCGTTAAGCTGAAATAAATGATGTAGGAATAAGATTCAAAACCTACCAATGACCTCATTTTATCCAAAGACCTCTTTCAAAAGTTATCATATTCAAACAGACAAATAAAACAAATTTATGCAATTGTGGAATTTATTCCGAAACACTATGCTTCTGAAGACAGGCTACTGCTGTTTACTTACATCATCACCTTTATCATTTGTCTACACATAAAAAGATTTTTCTCAAATTAATCCTTCCTGGTTAACATATTATATTCCACACCCATAAAAGCAAACAGAAAGGCAAATAAAGCCCATATCATAGTCTATTAGCTATTAATATCTGCAATGCTCTCTCCTTCCAGTGGCCTAGTGAAGCCTTGGCCCCTGAAGTGATAAAGATGAGATCTGCCAAACTATTCCCCAGCTCTAAGGCAGTATTAACACATTACAAAGTGCCAAAAGGGCCATTAAAAAAAAAAAAAAAAAAAACTGACCCACTTTTAGAAGTCAGCAGCTTTTTCCTTCTGGTGAAGTATGAATATTTAAATCAGGCAGACAAGTCAAGGAGCAAACATTCCATCCTGAATGCAATGTGTGCATCTGTAGCTCAGAGCTGAAAGGATCCCGCTGTCATATCCCAACATGGAAATGAATGCTCACTTAGGACTCCAGAAGGGCAGCTTTCTAATCATCTTACTGCCTTTCAGACTTCAAGTTCCAGGTTTGGATGTGAGGGCAGAAAAGAGTAAAAGACGGATCACAGCAACTGCTTTAAATTATATATTTAATGATTTATATCAGGCATAATATAATTTAATTTGTAGTAAATCAAGCAAACTGATGAAAGGTTAGGTTTGTGGTTATAACGGCTGTAAATTTGTTTTTACCTTCATGATATAGTAACAATGCATTAGAGGAGTGCTGCATTTGAGAAGATGGTAAACCCATCATAATAAAATTGACTAGAATCAAGTTTCAACCTAAGCACTACTGTTTAAATGAGATAAATAATAGCAACTATCAATATAACACAAGATACAGCAAAACAGAACTGGAAAATAAATCAAACTGCTATTCAAAATTCTACCTACGTTACAGCTATAGGTTCTCTTTGGCTTTATTGAAAATACATTATTAAACGAAATGTACCTTAAATAAGTGGAAAAATAACTATCAGAAAATTCATATTAAGGCAAAAGATGTAATTGAAAACTCTAGAGTCATCTGTTCCTACTCAAATCTGTAATTATAACTGAAACTCCCAATCTTTACACTGCCCTGGCCTCCTGGACTCCTACCTCCCCTACCCTTACCACCCCCATTTGGATCTCATATTTTCTCTTTCAAACAAGCATCATTTCTAAGTAACAGCCCGTGCAACTTATCATAGGTAAATGTAGGATTTCTCTTACTCCTTCAGGCAATCCCAGATCAGGAAGCAATGTTATAAATCAATTTTGCTTCTGCAACAGCTATCCAAACTCCTTTAAACATTAAACCTGCCTTCTCACTCACAAACATTTTCATTTATAAACAAACAGGCCAACCAAGATTTCACAATTAGGAAACAAAATTCCTTTTAAGGAAGAAAAGCCTGCTCTCTTAACTACAGACGTTACTTCTTTCTACAAGATAACTAATTGATTTAGTTTCCTGACTATATTGTTTTAGCAACACAAACGCAAACAGGCCAATGAAATCTTACTTCCTCCAAATACAAACTTATTATACCCCTCAAATGCTAAAGCGTTTATAGGTAGTAATCAAAGATCAGGAAGGCAGGTACTGATCAAAGCTTTCTTTTTTTTTATTATTTTTTTTTTTTTTAAATTTTTTTTTTTTTCAACGTTTATTTATTTTTGGGACAGAGAGAGACAGAGCATGAACGGGGGAGGGGCAGAGAGAGAGGGAGTCACAGAATCGGAAACAGGCTCCAGGCTCCGAGCCATCAACCCAGAGCCCGACGCGGGGCTCGAACTCACGGACCGCGAGATCGTGACCTGGCTGAAGTCGGACGCTTAACCGACTGCGCCACCCAGGCGCCCCCTGATCAAAGCTTTCTAAGCAAGTCTAGTTGTAGGCAAGGGACAGCATAGTCAATTAAAGCCTCTAGTACCAGGCCCTAGAGTAACTATTCAATCTTAATTTGGCGTGTTTGTTTCCCAACACTTACTATGAAAAATTCTCAGCATGCAGCAAAGTTCTTAGGTTCATTCTTACATATCACTCACTGCTATATCTTTGCCTTGGTTCACATGATTTCCCAGACTTAGAATGCCTCCATTCTCTGTCTTTCTGGATCCAAATCCCACCTGGGTTCTCAAGCCTTCCCTGCCCTCTCTCCTCATTATCTTTACCACATACTGACTTTTATTACACAGTGTCCTGTTCTACCGTGTGTGTTTATTCCCTTCTCCACACTAAAGAACGTAGATATTGTATTAGCACACTCATCAGATACCAACACAAAAGAAAGGCTGAAAAAACACTTTCTGGGTGATGGATTTCTATATAAATACACATAGCTGAAATTTGCTGAGGGGGAGTCGGGATGGGTGGAGGAAAAAACAGAGAGACTGCCTGATATGTTCTTAAGACTCTACTATGACCCCGACTTGATCACTTGCTATACTTTACCTAAGTAAGAAAGCTAGGGATTAGAAAAAATTTGTTCAGAGCTTCTTAAATACGCATTTTAGGTCCTGGTAAACAGAATCACAAGAAAGATCCAAAGCACTACAAAGCATTTCAAAAAAGAATGGTTGGAAATCAAGATTCTCTCTTTGTACATTTAGTTAATGAAAAAGGGCAGGGGCCCAACTTCAAAGGAAACCACCACCTGTTCTCTAAAACGTACAGACAACTAGACTTTTAGAAAGCCCTACTCTCGCCTTCTGTGAGTTGCCTGATCCCTTTACGCTGCAGTGAGGATACGGAAGCCACATGTCTTGGGAAGACGACTCTGGTCAAGGTTTACCTTCTTGGGATGTAGCTACTTACCACAGACGTGAGGAGAAACTCCTCTTTGGGCTGGACTCAGTGGCCCATGAGTGCACCACGGACTCTGTTTTCTTGCTCAGAGAGATAAAGCACCATATTAAAACTCAATATATTTTGGGAAGAAAAGATAAAAACACAAAAAGGGGCTGTCTTATCTTCAGAAATGCAATTCTTAGCTTTGTGAGCTCTGGCATTCAGCTTAGCCAGATTACCAAGCTCATTTAAAAGCCGAAGGCTTTACCCCACCTTTATCATTTGCTATTTTCAGGGTTTGTTTCCACGAGTGCACCTCGGCTTGTATACATGTGCTTCACCCAATTCACACACATCAGTGAACAGCGGCAGCAGGAACCCAGGTCCACAGCAGGCGGTTTAACGAACTGTACACAGGACAGTGCCAATAGTACGGGGGCCGACTCCCCTGAGGTGGCACACCAACAAGGTTCATATGCAAGGAAAATCCACTTCTGGTGGGGAAAAGCATGTCCCCATCAAGGGAGACATCCAGATGACAGAAAACAAATAACCAAAAATACCAAACACACCCAAACCCAAAACCCTGCCAGGACGGCCTCAGCAAGAAGCCAGAGATTCCGTTAACACAAGAGAAAAGCCAGAATCCAGTGTCTCCCAGTATGGATCAGATTTACTCTGCTTTCTACTGGGTTATTAGAAGCCACTCTAAGGCAGTTTCATGCAGGCCTTTTAATCATCTTACACATTCCCTTCACATATATTCTCTGTCAGAAGGGTTGGTAATGGGATTAAGCCGTAAGACCAAAACAATGTTAAATGATGATGGCGGTGGTAAAGATCTAGGTTGCAATCCAGATGGTAAATGGGCTTTTTCTACATGTAAACACACTGTAAAACTCAACGACTTGGAAGGAAGTCTGCCTTCACTCTGTGAAGAGTGTCCAGACAAATGAGAGTTCTTTCCCAAGACTCATCAAGGAAGTCTCCTGTCTACACAGCAGGACACGCAGTTGGCACTGTTCCCCATCGTGAATGTTGAAGTCAAAAGCGTACATTCAGGAATTCTGAGCTTTTTTCTAGTATAGATCAAGGATGATACAGATCAAAATAAACAGCTTTACCCTCAATAAAGTTTAAGCTGACCTACAGTGATTCAGGAGGGCTATACAAGCATTTTTTTTCATGTTTAACTAGTGACAAACTCATAGAGAATAAGTGTAATTGACCAAAGAAATATCACTAGGGGCAAATAAATGAGCAATCGGTATAGTATAAACCCGGCCTGAGATAAAGGCTTCAGGCAAGTTACTTCACCTCTCTGTGCTCTAGCTCCTCTGATACCAGTTCCCTATGTAACTCACAGGGATGTAGGGAGGATTAATTTGATAATGTCTGTAAAGTGCTTTGAGCTCCTTAGAGAAAAGTGATACAAGTGGTTATGACTACATCCCACTGAGGTTCTGAGGTCGTACAACATTAAAAAAAAGATAAAAACAACTCTTTGATAGTTTATTATGAAGAATTTTTATGGCCTGAGATGTTTTATAACCATTTTTTATTAGTCTTTATTATGCGCCCAGGAGATAGGAAACATTCCTAGCTCCCTCTTCTAAAGAAAGAAACCAAGACAGTGACGTTTTTGAGATGGGAGGTATTCTTATCTCCATTTTCCAGCTATGAAAAGCAAGACAAGAGAGTGAGTGGCTTTTCCAGCCATATTCAAGAGGTGAAAGGGTTAAGCATAATAAGAATGTGGCAAACATCAAGGGTCACCATCACTTTCTCTGAAATTCTGACGTTATTCTGACAAGAGTGCAGTGAACTAGGAATCAGAAAGCCTAAGATTAAATACTTGCTCTGCCATTTACTAGTTATATAATCTTAAGAGAAGTCGCTTTTTCTTTACGTGTGTCACTTCCATCTGCACACCGGGGTTCAGTGGAGGTCAAATTAGATAAAGTACGTGAAAACTACAGGTAAGACAATGACACACTGTGTAAATAAGTTGTTACCTTTATGAGATCTCAATAGTCTTGAGAATACGGGTTCTCCTAACCTCTACAACTTTAGGAAAGACAATTCAGTGCCCTTGGACTAAATGAAATATGTGGTAATAATTTTTAAAATAGCTTTATTGAGATATAATTCACACACCATACAATTCACCCATTTAAAGTGTATGGTTCAATGGCTTTTAGCATATTCACAGACTTGTGCAACCACCACCACAATCAATTTTTGAACATTTTATCACCCCAAAAAGAAATTCCAAACACACTAGCAGTCACTCCCCATTCCCCCATTCCCACTTTCCTCTCTCTCTCTCTCTCTCTCTCTCTCTCTCTCTCTCTCTCTCTCACACACACACACACACACACACACACACACACACACACACACACTTCTTTCCACCCAGGAAGCCATTAATCTACTTTCTGTCTCTATAGATTTGTATATTCCAGACACTTCATATAAGTGGAATCATAAAATATGTGGCCTTCCATGACCAGCTTCTTTCACTTAGCACAACGTTTTCAAGATTCATCCATGTGGTAGCATGTATCAGCACTTCATTCCTTTTACTGCCAAACAGTAATCCATCGTATGGGTATGCCACATGTTATTTAGCCATCTATCAGGCAACGGGTTATTTCCACTTCCTGGCTATCGCGAATAACGCTGCACTGAGTATTTGTGTAAAAGTTGTGTTCGGACGTATGTTTTCACTTCTTTTGAATATAGACCTAGGAGTGAAATTGCTGAGTCACACGGTAACTCAAGAAAGCCGGACTGCTTTCCGAAGTGGCTGCACCATCACACATCCCCACCAGCAGGGCCTGAGGAGAAGGTAACTGAAGGAGGACCACAGCGGGGAGACTATGAACTGGGTGCCCACTCAGGGAGCAACGAAACTGGCTCCGCACAGTGACCATTTGTGTTACTGACGACAGGGAGGAAAATGTTTTACACCAAGTTTTAGAAAGAAGAATACTGGCTGTTGGGGCATTGTCCTCCATTTCTCCCTCTTTGCCTAGGCCCAGGCTAAGGCCAAGAGTACATAAAGCAGCTTTTGAAGCACAGACTAATGCTGCTCCCATCTCTAATAGAAAGTAATACAGAACTTGCAGAACCAGTCTTTAAAGAGCATTCTACTGGGGCACCTGGGGTGGCTCAGTCGGTTGTACGTCCAACTTCAGCTCAGGTCATGATCTCGCAGTCTGTGAGTTCAACCCCCTCGTCGGGCTCTGTGCTGACAGCTCAGAGCCTGGAGCCTGCTTCGGATTCTGTGTCTACCTCTCTCTCTGCCCTTCCCCCACTCATGCTCGCTCTCTCTCTCTCTCTCTCTCTCTCTCTCTCTCTCTCTCTGTCAAAAACAAACATTAAAAAAAAATTTTTTTTAAAGCGCTCTATCACCTCTCAGATCCAGGTGGTAAAATACGTTTAAGTCTCTAGAACTGGTATGCAAAATTTATGAAATCTGGTACACCAGGCCCTCAGCATTCCCTTCAGTGCACCAGGCTGAGGCCAGCCCAAATACATACGTTCAACACAGGTCAAGCACACGCTAGCTCCAACACAGTGTATTCCTGTGGCATCTGCAAGCCAAACAGAACTGGTAGAGGGAAACAGATGGCTTCTAAAAGGGGAAGAGAAGAAAAACAGAAGGTCAGGTAGAAAAGGGTGGGGGGAAAGAAGGGACTGGAAAGAGGGTAAGAGAAAGGAGAAGCATATTTTCTGGTTTTGCTCTTCCCACCTGTCACAGCACTCTCCTTGCTGGTTGCCAGCACGCTCCCTTGCACACACAGCTGCAAGTGACAAAGAGCAGCCACTGTCCTACTCAGGGGGTCCCTTCCATGTTCCATACTGTAAACTGTACTGAAATGCCAACTGCTTACAAGAAAGGGAATTACACACACATTAAAGCCAGGGGTAGTAAACTGCTGCCTATAGCCAACAAATTAGCACTGAGACCCACAGGTTCCCTACAAAATAATGTAAGACTACCCAGAAAAGATTAAAAAGCAACGGAATCAAAAGACTAAGTACTAAAAAAACATGGCTTATTTTAATTTTATGGATTTGTCAGACCTATGATTAACTCAATCAATGTATTGTATTCTGTCATATATTTCACACACTCACCACACGTTCAGTATGCTGTGGGGCTCTGCTCTTTTACAATTAAAAGAAAATTAGCAAGTCTTTTCCCAACAGAGTTAGGGATTGCCATGGGGGATTGCCCATAGAGGGAAATGCTTCCACCAAATTTTAGAAAGGAGAGATACTGGCTCTCGGGGGCATTTTTCTTTCTCCTCAACTTTCCTAGGCCGAAGCAGAAGCCAAGGCGAAGGGAATATAAGCAGCTTTTTACACACGGACTAATGCTGCCAGCAGAGTTCCAGTGGCCTTGCTCACGGCAGGAGAAGGCGCAGTGACTAACACCGCTGGGTCTTGTTGAAGGAAAGTGGCTGGCTTCCTTTGATCAACCGAGTGATGTGCTGATCAGTGTGATTTCCCTGTTCTGCTGACTGTGAGCGTGTTGGGGAGAGCAGGAGAGCTGGCTTCTGAGAGGCCCATGCAGGGAAGCAAATTCCATAGCTGCCGAATCACAGAAAGCAACAAGAAAGAAAAGAGGGCTGAACTGGAAGCAGACACCTTAATTCTGCCAGCATGTTACTCACCGATACAAGGATCTCTGGGAGGGGACTGAAGTGGGTGCCTCTAAAACTCTAATTCATCAATTGCATTACTGTACATAACTGTTCAACACAGTGATCAAGACCAGAGTCCAAGCTCCTGAAACCATCACTGTGAAAAGTTTTAATCACTTCGTCTTGATGGGGGAAGAGAAAAAAATGGGATTGATTTTTTTTTTTTAATTAAAATGGAAAAAACCAGGAACTCATCAGCATAGGCAGCTTTTGGCATAGTTTCTGAGACAAAGGAAGGATGTCCAGCACCTGAGTGTGTGTGCAGGACTACAGCAACAAACCCCTCTATGTGCCAGAGAAGGAGCTGTTGGGTTAACACAAATTAATGTGCTATTCAGATTTTTTTCCCTAGTAAACTGCAAAATTTACCTAAAGATAAATATAGCAGTCTCCTAGTTGTCTGCTCCATTCAGTTGCTACTGAGAAACACTTCTGTTATCTCAAGTTTCATCAGCAGATTGTACTTCTTCCTAGGGAACAACAGCAAAAAGTAGTTTTCTAAAAGCATAGTTCGTCTATGAGGTAAAATATACCATATTTAAATGACTTTTTCCCCCAAAAAAGGATAACTTTCCATCTTTAAAGTTTTAATTCTTGATAAATAGAGTATGTGATTTCTTACACTAGATTTTAATCATTGCTGCTTTAGAGTAAATAGTCAATTGCAAATTGAGCAAATTGCTTTAGCTATCCTAGTACCAGAAATGAAATGGATTAGGTCAGCAGGTGGCATGTCATTTCTGTGCTGCCTGGGGGCCCAAAATACAGTTAGATCATTTTTAATTCTGGTGACAGCAGGAATGAAAACCAGAGCATTTAACATTACCTCCCGCCTCTATTCTCATAGCCATCTTGGGCACCAAAGAGTTTACAGAAGCCCATAAGCCTACATCCCCAGCATCTAGGCTGCTTCTAGGGCCTCCAGAGATACCCATGTTGAAGCTGCCCAAGGGTATCTGGGACAGCATACTCTGACTTTGGTTCTCAAGACACAAAACTTCTTGTCCACACAAAGTGAGTTCTCTTTAACCATTCTTAAGCATGTCAACATACAATTCCCTTCTGTAGTACTTTCCTTAAAGGAAGAGATTGGTCATGATGCCTCTACTCAAGGGGGAGAGGAAAAACTGTTCAGTCTTTGTTCTAGGAGTGGGGGAATGGGAGGAAGGAATGGATACAAGCCAAGAAACCAAGAAAGAAAAGGGGGATGATGGGGATGGGGAAACAGGCAGGAGAAGACAGGGTGGAAGAAAAATCCTTCTGTCTGGAAATCAGGGGTCTTTTGCAATGCTAGAACATTCAAACAATCCAACCACAGCTCTTCTGTCAAGCTTCCTTTCCCCATATGTATTTCAGATTGGTAGTAGAATTAAAAACCTAAGGCAGTCTCCTAAAGTTTGTTCCTATGATATAAGCAAAATGAGATCAGACTACTTAATAGTATCTGGACTCCAAGATGTTACGAGGTGATGATACTCAATTTGCCACAAAGAAGGACAATGGATTTTGATATTAAACAATTTAAAAATTCAAGATTATATGCCCCGTCTTTAGCCAACTGTATTTTTGTGCTTGCACTTTGCTTGCCATTTTTAATCGTAATAAAACAGAAAATAACATCAGCTTTGAATCAGAAATCTAGGTTCAATAACTTACCAATTATTTCTTGCCTGCCTAGCACCTTTTTGGAGAACCACTCTTTCCCTGTTCATCTAAGAATGATCTCAATCCTGCTTCAGGGGTGGCATGGGACCCAGGTTTGATCAATGAGACACCTCCAGCTCTCTGGTCACACTGGAGGATTACTGTTCGTGGACTGAAAATCACGCCCATGTCTTGTGCTGATACTTCCAAAGAAAAAGAGCGTTCTCTCTTCCTTGGGGTTGACAAAATGGTAGGCTGTAACCTACCAGAGCTGCCAGAAAAAAGCACTGCCAGCACAAGATAGGCTATACACAAACAGAGCCAAAAGAAGGAGAAAGTGCTCTAAAACATAGTTGAAGACCCTAATCCAGCCACGTCCCTCAACTTACTAGTTACATAAACCAATAAATTCTCTTTTTTGCATCAACAACTTTGAGTTCACTTTCTATCACTTGACACCAAGAGTCCTCACATTACTAAGCCAGCCAAATAACCTTGGACAAAGCATTCAATCTCATTGTATGTCAGTTTTCTCAACTCTGACGAGGAGGCAAAAAAACATGTTTACCTTATAGAATTGAAAACTGCTAAGTACTACACAGGAGGCATTGATATTTTAACTAAAACAGAAAGTAGAGATACAAGAAATAAGATATTCATGGGGCTAAATTGCTCCTAGCTGCTAGTGCTGATAAGATAACATTCTACTTCTATTAGTTTTCTCATCATTTGCCCCGGTGGGGCCTGTGGAATCTTTATCAACCCTGTTAATCACCTAGTAAAATCTTTAAGTATTTTCCCTTTCACTTTCAACTGACAAGACTTGTCCACCTTCCTGGACATCTCTGACCAAGCTACCTAACAGGTAGCTTACCGCAATGGATAAGCAAAGGGATCACAGAAAGGGAAAATAAACAGTATCATCTTTAAGGGATATGTGTGTGTGTGTGTGTGTGTGTGTGTGTGTGTGTGTGTGTGAGAGAGAGAGAGAGAGAGAGAGAGAGCGCGCGCACGCATGTGTGTATGTGTGCGCGTGAGTGCAGTGACGATGCATACACATGCACTGGGAGAGGTAAAGGAAGAATTCTCACAGGAAGGCAAATCAGGGATGAAAAGAAGCTACCACTACACAAGATGAAAATCTAAGTGCCTCAACTAATGTGCCTCGCCACGCCTTCCCCCGAAGCATTTGTATTCTAAGAGCAAAACTGAGCTATTAAGATCACATTTTCAAGTCAAAATTCATAATTAAATATAATATGTATTTTGGAATTTGTTGTAGTGGTCTGATAAATGCTTGGTTTCACAGAACACTAGATCACATCTCTCATGAATATCAAAAAGAATAAAAAGCCTTCTGTAAAAATGTACCTGATCTACAAAACATCAAGAGGAAAGAAGGATTATTAGTGAAACGAATACCTAGAAGTGAAAGTACTAACGTGTAGTCCTCTTTTGAGTAATCTAAGTGGGAAGATAAGTAAACAAGAAAAGCACAACTGTGCTTTGCGACTATATTTGCGAGAGCTAGGAATAAAAATAATGAATGCGCTACACTTTCAACTTTCAAAGTTTCTGGGCCTAAAGATTAAGCATGAATGGAATCATTCTGAAGAGGAGGTTTTATTTCGGGATATTTTCAATACCTCTGACATCAATTAGCTTTTTCATTATACATAAAATTATAACTACATGCTATGCCTGGTAAAAAGAACCCCAAGGCTCAGCATTTTCTAACCTTAATGTTTCATGTAAGCTGAACATTAATATTTTAAAGCAAATAAAATATATGGTGCTTTTCTTCAGGTTTCTAACTCACTAAAATGTTTCTGAAAGCTAAAATACATTCGTAAACACTGTACACTTCCAACTATAGAGAAGAGTCAAAAAATAATTTCAGTTAACTCATCTTTAAATTTTTTTTCCAGGGGCACCTGGGTGGCTCAGTCAGTTGAGCATCTGACTTCAGCTCAGGTCACGATCTCATGGTTCGTGAGTTCGAGCCCCACATCGGGCTCTCTGCTATCAGCGCAGGGCCCGCTTTGGACCCTCTGTCCCCTTCTCTCTGCCTCTCCCACACTTGCACACTCTCTCTCAAAACTAAACATTTAAAAAAATTTTTTTTCAAAGGGGAAAGCTGAAAGTCAGACTATTGATATAATAATTGTAAAGTTTATTCTCTAGCAAAATTCAAACAAGTCATTAACTCTAACAAGCCAACACCATATAGATTTGTTCCCAGATTATTCAGGAATAAAAATGCTATGTCAAATTGGCTCAGGGTTATCAGATTTAGTTTGAACAACATCAAAAAACTTTAACTGAACTCAACTTGCCTTTTCCTACACATCTTTGTGTGTATGGGCTCCACTCCCAGAGACTCTAACTTAATTGGTCTAAGATGGGGCCCAGATGCAGTATTTTTCAAATACTCTTCAGGTTATTCTAGGGTACCAACTAGTGTTGAAAACCACTAGTCAACAAGGAGATGTGGCTCTCACTTCAACGTATAGACTAGATTTTACTTTGGTAACTATTCTATAATGGCTGAGAAAAACCATTACTCTTTAAATCTCTGTACTTCCACCAACGTGCTGCTAGAAGGTAAGCTCCTTAAGAAGAGAAGTCCTGTCAGCCTTGCTCAGCACTGAAGCCAAGCAGAATACCTGGCACATGAACAGGTGCTCCATAGATATCTGTGGATGGATGAATTAAAAGCTAAAAAGTACACTTCAGTTTTAGTAGTTTGAAGTAATACGGTAGAGACTCTCTTAAACCGATAATGGTCAGGACCAGTTAGAAAAAACAAAGGGTCAGGGCGCCTGGGTGGCTCAGTTGGTTAAGTATCCGACTTCGGCTCAGGTCATGATCTCGTGGTTTGTGGGTTCAAGCCCCGCGTAGGGTTCTGTGTGGTCAGCTCAGAGCCTGGAGCCTGCTTCAGATTCTGTGTCTCCCTCTCTCTCTATCCCTCCCCTGCTTGCACTCTGTCTCTCTCTCTCTCTCTCTCAAAAATAAACATTAAAAAAACTTTTTTTAAAAAAAGGGTCACCTAAATCAGTAAACATAAAAATCTGTACACGTACCTAAGCATTTTAACTTAAATGAACATTCATTTGCTAATGTTGTAAGACAGGACCAGGTCTTTTGTTTATATGGATCTATATATTCAAGGGACGCCTAGGTAGCTCAGTTGGTTAAGCAGCTAACTCTTGGTTTTGACTCAGGTCATGATCTCATGGTTTGTGGGTTCGAGCCCCAAATAGGACTCCACGCTGAGGTGCTCGGTGCACAGAGCCTGCTTGGAACTCTCACTCGCTCTCTCCTCTCTCTCTGCCCCTCCCCCTGCTCACGCTCATGCATGTGCTTTCTCTCTCTCTCTCTCTTTCAAAATAAATAAATTTTTAAAAATTTGTAAAACTTATTCCATAATGCATCCTCTACCATTTTTAGTTGTGACTTTTTTTGTACTTTCAAGTTTTTATTTAAATTCCAGTTAATTAACATACAGTGTAATATTAGTTTCAGGTATAGAATTCAGTGGTTCATCACTTACATATAACACCCAGTGCTCATCACAAGTAGCCTCCTTAATCCCCATCACTCATTTAGCCCATCCCCCACCCACATCCCCTGTAGCAACCCTCACTTTATACACTTTATAGTTAAAAGTCTATTTTATGGTTTGCCTTTCTCTTTTTTTCTCCATATGTTCATTTGTTACGTTTCTTAAATTCCACATATGAGTGAAATCATATGCCATTTGTCTTTCTCTGACTGACTTATTTCACATAGCCAATATACTCTGTGGCTCCATCCACATCACTGGCAAATGGCAAGATTTCATTCTTTTTTATGGCCAAGTAATATTCCATTGTATACATATTCACCAGATCTTTATCCATTCATCAGATGATAGACACTTGGGCTCTTTCCATAATTTGGCTATTGTTGACAATGCTGCTATAAACATCAGGGTGCATGAGTCCCTTTGAATCAGTACTTTTGTATCCTTTTCGGTGAATATTAGTAGTGCAACAGCTGGATCATAGGGTAGTTCTATTTTTCACTTTTTGAGGAACCTCCATATTGTTTTCCAGAGTGGCTGTACCAGTTTGAATTCCCACCAATTCCACTTGTAGTTTTTAAATTATGGTGAGAACTTCAAATACTTTGAAGCAATCTGAATGTAGAATCCTTCTAGAATTAAAGTATTATTAAATAATTAAATTATTATATACCCCATTCTTTTACAGCTGTCTTACCCGAATGTGAGTTGGGCAGCAATTTTTTACTCACTCACCTTTATCTGTTCTTTTCCAAAAAGATTTCACTTCGTTTTCTTGGGAACAACTTGCCTTTTCAGAAGTCATTGGTTTATGTAACAGTTAAATTACATAATTACAGTAACAAGAACAAATGGCATAAACAGGTTTAGAAACAAACACAACTCACTCTTGATGAGCATTCCACAACTGATGGGAAATACATGTGAGTACCCTAGACAGCAACCTACTGGCCACAGCCATCAGCAGGAGTGACAAGTGACAGTTAAGCCAGTGACTCAGTTAAGACTTTTCTCTGCATAGAGCTTTTACTGTTATACAAATGCTAGCCACAGGTTTCTTCCCACTGACCTTTCCAATTCCCAGAGCAGTCAATTCATCCCTTCACTAGCAGATCATCTGAACCGAGACCAATGAAAAGTATCACCAGGTCTGTATATTGCATCAACAGTGGACCATCAGGTACACAGGAAGTACGAGTCATGGAATCTCTTAATAACAAGGTATATCCAGGCTCTCTAATTCACTTAGAAGGCATTTATAAGTTAACTATTAGGGGATCCATTTAAAATATAATAGAAGAGCTTAAAATCAGAATGTTTTAAATGCTCGACACATTACTTAGAGCCTTGGTAGTAAAAGCCTCAAAAGGATACAGACAAGTAGAATGGGTCTGTTTTGCTAATTCAGAATTAGCTCCCATTTGGCGGGTGTCTCAAATGAGGACATTCTGGCAACAAAGAACTGCTGCCACCAGGAGGCTCTACAATGTACCTTTTATTGAAAGTCTTAAGATTTAAAATATTCTTGCTTCTCTATAGCTAATGGGGTACCTTTTCAAACACAAGTTTCCCATGGAAAGTTGTTTCTAATAAAGTTAGAGCATTCTTGCTCCCTACTCCCAGGTAATAAAACCACAGATTTTGAATTTTATCTTATAAGAATAAAACAGAACTATTAAAAATGGTTTTAGATCAGGCAGCAATTTTGTTTTTAATTTAGCCTTTCCCAACAAAGCTAGTAACTCCAACCTTATTCCATGGGACATCTGGCAGAAAACTCCAAAAGCAAAATAGACTTTGCATTTTCACTGGCTTGGGCTATGTGGGCCAGCATCCATAACAAATTAATTCAAATTATTTCTAGGTTAAATATGGAAGCAATGACAACGGCAAAAGGAAAACTTTCACTTCAAGGATCTGTAAACCTTGACTGTTTTCAAATTAGTCTCAGCTAGTATCATAGTCAAGATTTCAAAACAAGGACCTAGACTATTAAAAAATATATCCTTGGTAACATATTTTTTAAAGATAATGGATAAATTTGTTAACAACTGTCAATTTCTAGGAATCTAAACTTGTTCAAGATAGATATGTCATTTCTATTGCCCATGAAACCTTTTTTAACCTGTGTTGTTTATTTCACCAACAACAGCTCTCCCAGTCAATGAACCAGGAATTAGCTGTAAACACGTAATGTAGATTTCATACACGCTCCTGTCTGAAGAAATTTAGACAGGGGAACTTTAAGATTAGCTACAGAATCTTTGTACTTTGTGTTAGTAAACAAACCACGTGCTGCCCCTACCCTTAGGGCTCAGTTCCATAAAACAGTTACATTATTACCAAGTGTAAACAGTTTAGTTTTTTGCTGAGCCAATAGGCTTGTTACTTACCTATTTTAAAAACTAATCAAGTGCCATATCTTACAAAGATAACTGATTTTATTTGCTTTAAATAGAGTAAAAAAAAAAATCAAGATGGGTAAAGTGTTGGAAAAAAAACCCCAAAACATTAGTGCCAAAAATAAACAAAGTTATTATTAGTATTAATCTGTTTTGGTTTACATAAAAACTGTAACCGAGGATTTTTCCTGAGTTCATATTGTGCTTGATTAAAGGAAATAGAATAGTTCTTTCCACTAGATCACGTCCAGTGGGCTATTAATGCTTGAGGCCTTTTCGTTTCCCATCTTAGAACAACATAAGCAGTTACCGTATCACTGCACAGTTCCCACAGCTATAATCTTTGAGCATCTCCCCAGTTTTACAGGACAGGGTATCCTATCATCTTTAGAATAGCCATTCTCACCCAAGATTCCTCATTTGAACCACAGAACACAAAAACTTGTTTTTCAGTGACTATTTTCTCAATTACCACAGTACAGTACATAACTGTTATCATTCTAGTCCCATCAAAATATTAATTCAATACACATAATGGAAACCAAGCACATTAGGGCTTACTTTTCCCACCAAACTCAGTCTTGTTTAGGAACTGTATAAAAGAATGAAATTTATTGAATTACATAGGAAAACAACACTTTTTGTTCTTCATGTTTTGTTTATTCTAAGTAGACCAAAAAATAAAAAAATAATAAAAAATTGGTGTCTCTTTAGAAATGTCAAAGATTGGGGAGGGGGTCCTGGGTGGCTCAGTCAGTTAAGCTTCTGACTTTTGATTTCAGCTCAGGTCATGATCTCATGGTTCGTGATACAGAACTCCATGCTGTAAATGCAGAGCCTGCTAGGGATTTTCTCTCCCTCTCTCTCTGCCCCTCCCCTGCTTGTGCATGCTCTCTCTCTTTCTCACTCTCTCTCAAAATAAACATTTTTTTTAAACGTTAAATATCGCTCAAGTTGAAATAAGGAAAACCAACTAACACTCGAACTCCAATAGCAGTGAGGGGTCTCACAAGTGCAAACCATCAGTAGCCTGTTCTAGAACTTGTCCCAGCTCACTTTAAGGAGGTTTGCCCCATCCAAACTGAGATCAGGTCTTATGAGAAGGTACTACCCATGAACTTGGCTTAAACACAACATAGACTTTCCAGGTGAAACCCAACTCAGAGCAGAAAAGCATAAAAATAGGATTCTTAGGGAAATTTTCCTCTAAAACTCGAGGCTTGCACAGCACATTTTCAAGTTTGTCACGGGGTGGCTTAATTGCTAACTTGACTGATGGGTACAAAGCACTATCTGGAAAAAAGTCTAATCGATTTTTGATGGAAATTCCAAACACACCTTTTTTCCTACTTTGCAAAGCTTTTTGTCAGTTAATTTTCCAACTTGGGGAAGAACTCTTGTCCTGCAGCATCTTACCTATAAGAAAGTCTAGTTAAATGGAAAGGATTTCAAATCTGCATAGAACAGAAACTAGAGAGCCTGAACACCTAGCTGCACTCTACTGCTTGCTGCCTTCCCACAGGGGTGAGCAAAGGAGGAGGTTAAAGGTTAAATTGTTAAAACTTGGGGCGCCTGGGTGGCTCAGTCGGTTAAGTGTCCAACTTCGGCTTGGGTTATGTTCTCACAGTTCTTGGGTCCGAGACCCATGTTGAGCTCTGTGGTGACAGCTCAGAGCCTGGAGCCTGCTTTGGATTCTGTCTCTCTCTGTCTCTCTCTGTCTCTCTCTCTGCCCCTCCCCTGCTCATGCTCTGTCTCTCAAAAATACATATTGAAAATAACTTTAAATAAATCGTCTAAACTCTAAGATGTCAAGTATCATAACCTCACAACTTCTAATCACTTACTCAGGAAAAAATAAATGGATATATCCAACAAAGAAAACATCATGCGTGTTTACTTTTTAAACTATGCTTCATTTATTATACTGTTGGTAAAATGAAATCTGATTACGACTCTAAAAGGCTATTTTGAAGGTCAGTTCAAAGCATGTCAAACTTCTCACACGTGACTAAAAGAAAGGCCTCAACTTCGTCTTGTTGGACTGAAATATTCTCAGCATCTGGAGGGATAGCTGGTATAAAGAAACGGACTCAATAAGTATTTGCCAAATCAATTAATTGTTAAAGCTTTTCATTATATTCAAGGTAGAATTCCATCCAGCATGTTAAATAGCTTATCCTTTAAGAAACTAACCCCCAAAATGGGCACGATCTTGCCAGAGAGCAAGCAGGTAATATACAAGGCTTCGGAAACTTTTCGGGGTACCAGCCTAACTCACAACTCCCTTTCTCTGAGAGGCACTCCCTGATATAGCCAGGGCTGTACTAGTGACATGGTCCCCTGGTCAAAGCTGATTGGACGAGGACTAGATAACTGGTCGAACCAGGCTCATTACCAAAGATACAACCTTAGGAACTATATACAGTGCCCGGAAGACTCTGCCTGCCAAGTATACAGAGAAGCTGAGAAAGCCTGTCTGTAGACAGCGGAAATGCAGCAGATGCAGAGGAGAACAGAGACAGACAAGAGACAGAAACTCCCCAGTTCTAGTCCCAAAAGCTGCTCCTGGATTCCTGAGTTGTTCTAACACGGTTCCAATAAATTCCCCTTTATGCTTAAGCTAGTTTGAGGTGGATTCCTTCACACACAACAAAGGCTTCACAAAGACATGTAGACATTTATTTACTCCTTGTCCTGTCACTTTTTACTTCCAAGAAATAATCAAAATTATGTGCGAGTGTTTATGTCCAAGGATGTATACTGCAGAGCTAGACGTGAAACAGTAGAGAACGGAGAACAATCCAAATATCTAAAAATCATGAACTAAAACTAAACAAATCCTATAATCTCCCACTTTCCGAAAGTTTGAGTTCCACCACTTTGTTTTCACAAAAGACCTATGTTATTACCTGTTTTCACTAACTGAGACAAATCCGAAGAGGATTTTTGCCTTTAAGAAAAAAGTTGTGGGGCGCCTGGGTGGCGCAGTCGGTTAAGCGTCCGA
This sequence comes from Prionailurus viverrinus, assembly GCF_022837055.1. Taxonomy (NCBI): domain Eukaryota; kingdom Metazoa; phylum Chordata; class Mammalia; order Carnivora; family Felidae; genus Prionailurus; species Prionailurus viverrinus. The sequence goes on from NC_062570.1 coordinate 98,551,900, forward strand.
CTTCAGCCAGGTCACGATCTCGCGGTCCGGGAGTTCGAGCCCCGCGTCGGGCTCTGGGCTGATGGCTCAGAGCCTGGAGCCTGTTTCCGATTCTGTGTCTCCCTCTCTCTCTGCCCCTCCCCCGTTCATACTCTGTCTCTCTCTGTCCCAAAAATAAATAAACGTTGAAAAAAAAAAAATTAAAAAAAAAAAAGAAAAAAGTTGTTACCATATTAATGTAGGTCTTTTTCATGAGATCAGGATGGTATAATGCAAACTTTCAGAAAGTAGGGGATATGCTTCACTTTATGCCATCATTTTGGCTTATAAAAGGTTTCACAGGAAAGCTCTATTTTCAAATAGCAGAGAAAACCTGTACCCATATGATAGGATAACATCAAGCCACTAAAAATTAATATTCTTGAAGAATATTTTAAAATGTGAGGAAATGCACAAGACACATTAAAAAATAGGTATGTCAAATATAATAAGCATAATGCCAACCTCAATTTTATTTTTAATACAAATGTATGGCACAGAAAAAAGAAAAAAAGGATGTAAAACATGGAAGTGAGATCACAGCTAAATTTGATTTTTCTCCTTGCTGAATTTTCCAAATGAACATTCATGACTTTTGTAAAAATGAAATAAAATGTTGAAAGACATGATAGACTACAACCCCCAGCACCAATATTTTAGTCTCCTTTTACAGCTAAGGGATGTGCACGTGCGCACACACATACACACATACAGTTATACTGTGGTAACTAATTTTTTTATTTAACTATTAACTCAGTGATATTAAACAACAGAGACTATTTTTGAGTAGATGGATTTGAGGAGGAAGGTCTTCATTCCACTGAGGTGGAAAGGAAAGATGACCTCCCAGTCATTATTTATAATTTAGTAAAGATTCAAACAGAGCAAGCTTCAGAAATCAAGCTGCCCTGAACAAGCAGATCAAATAAAAGTCAAAGAAATGGGTACATAAGGCCCCCTTGTGATCTAGGTTTGTCTTATTTTTATACTTCCCAATGTTGTCCCTCTCACTTCACGATCTGTAATAATGTTCTCAA